>NC_057863.1:40325356-41525356 GCF_019393635.1 Dromiciops gliroides
CCTCAAGAACAAATGAAAAAATGGCTTCTCCTCTTTTTTGACCAAGAAATCTTTAGGACATCTTACAGTTTTTCTTCATTGCCTCATTGCTCTCCTTTTGACTCCAAGAACTATGCAATGGAGACCCAACCAGAAGGCTTTGAATGCCTTTGGCTGCCAACTCTAATCTCTGGCTAAGAACCCCATCCTCACCCTTAATGATGCATTTCATTAACTCATTCTTCCCTGTTTTGCTCCCTAAGTCTTTAGCACTGGGTTCTCTAAAATGTAGACTCTTAGAGCTGAGATCATTCAATCATAGGATCTTAATTTAGAACCGGAAGGAAGGAAGGAAGGAAGGAAGGAAGGAAGGAAGGAAGGAAGGAAGTTGTATTAAGCTCCTACTATATGCTAAGCACTTTACAAATATCTCATTTGATCTTCACAATAACCCCAAAGGTAGGTGCTTTTATTATCTCTGCTTTATAAATGAAGAAACTGAGGTAGACAAAAGTTAAATGATTTGCCCAGGGTCACACAGCTAGTATCTGATTCCAGATTTAAACTCAGGTCTTCCTGAATCCAGGTCTAGTGCTCTATCTACTGTGCCACCTACCTTAAGTGCCTATTCTGCACCAGGTACACTTTTAAGAGAATAAAAAGACAAAGATGAGTACCTGTCCTCAATGAGCTTATACCTTACAAGGCAAAGCAACACATACACAAGTAAAGCCCTATTGCAATAGTCCAGGGGTGAGGTGACAAATGACTGCACTAGGGTGGTGGCAGTGTTAAAGGACAGATAGGGATATGTTTGAGAGATGTTATGAAGGTAAAACTGGTAGGTCTTGGCAACAGATTGGATATGGGGATGGAGGATCCTAGGTTGTGAACCTGGATGACTGGGAAGACCTGAGTTCAAATTCCACCTTAGACACTTGACACTTATTAGCTGTGTGACCTGGGCACATCACTTAACCTTCATTGCCCCCACAAAAAAGTGATATGGAAGCTAGAAATAAAGCAGGGTTTGGGGGAAAAGAAAACCAGATCCGTTTTGAACACACCGAGTTTAAGATGTTTATGGGATATCTAGTCTAAGATGTCTAATGAGAGGGAAGTTAGAAATGTAAGACTGGAGGTCAGAAAAGGGATTAGGACAGGATAAGTAAATTTGAGAATCATCAGCATAGACATAACTGAATGGAGGAAGCTGATGAGATCACCAAATAAAATAGTATTAAAAAGAGAAGAGAAGAGGGCCCAGTGGCACATTCACCATTAGCAGGTGTGAATTGGATGAAGATTCAGTTAAAGAGACTAAGAAGGAGCAGTCAGATAGATAAAAGGTGAACCAGACAGGTGGGTTGGAGAACCAGGAACCACAAAAACCTAGAGAGGAGATAGAGAAAAAGGGAATGATCGATCATGTCAAAGGCTGCAGAGAGGTCAAGGCAGATAAGGATTGAGGAAAGGCCATTAGTTTTTGGTAATTAAGAGATTGCTAGTAGCTTTGGAGGGAGCAGTTTCACTTGAGTGATGAAGTTGAAAACTCAACTGCAGAGTTTAAAAAAAGATTGAGAGGAAAGGAAGTGGAGACATAAATTACAGATAGCCTTCTCAAGGAGGTTAGCCACAAAAGGGAGGAGAGATACAGAAATGATAACTAGTGGGGATGGATTGATCAACTGAGAGTTTTTTGACGATGGGATGACACAGGCATGTTTGTAGGCAGTAGGAAAACAGCTGGTAAACATGAGAGATTGAAGATAAATCAGAATGGGGATAATAGAAAGGTTGATCTACTGGAAAGGGTAAAATGGAATGGGTTGGTCTCCCTGACACAAGCCTCTTCCCATTCCAGTCAGTCCATCCTGACAGGTGAGTACCTGTCAAAATGATCTTCCTAAACAGCAGGTCTGACCATATCGCACCCCACCCACACATGCTCCATACACTCCAGTGGCTCCTTATCACCTCTAGGATCAAACATAAAATCTTATAACCATTCAGACCTTCATAACCTGACCCACACACACACACACATACACACGCCCCTTTCCAGTGTTCTTTAACTTTAAACCTCACCCCCTCCATTCTCTGAAATCCAATGACAGTGGCTTCCTGGCTGTTCCTCAGTCAAGAAAGGCCATCTCCCCATTCCAGACATTTTCACTGGCTGCCCCCCACCATGACTGGAATGTTCATCAATTGCTTCTTGCTTCCCTGTATTCTTTCAAGTTGCAGAAAGTCTTTCCCAATCGCTCTTAATTTTAGCACTTCCATCTCTTAATTATCTCTTATTTATCCTATATATAATATCTTTATGTATAGTTGCTTACATGTTGTTTCATCCACTAGACTGTGAGCTCCCTGGTATTTAACCAGTCAATAAGATTTATTAAGTGCCTACTATGTGCCAGGCACTACGCTAAGCTTTGGGAATATAAGAAAAGGCAAAAGACGCTCCCTGCTTTCAAGGAGCTCATAATCTAATGGAGGAAACAATGCATAAAATAAAAAGGGAAGAGGGGTACCTGGGACAGAGTCATTATGAGGTTCTGCAGCAGAGTGGGAAGTGATAAAGGGCTGCTGTGGGGGCTGCCCTCCTTAAATGGAAGCTCCGATGTCCACCCTCTATACTCTCCAATCCAAGAAAGGGAGGAGCCCCAGGAGCAAGGGGTACTGAGGAGATGTGGGTTTCAGAGTAACCATCATCTTGTAGGACAATGAGTTTCTGGGGATCATGAAGTTCAAAAGAGAAGTTGGGTGGGAAATACTTAGTACAGAACCCAGTGAATAGTTGGTTCTTAACAGATGTTTACTGTCAAACTGGAAATATCTACAAAATGAATATGAACTAATTTCAGAGGAGAGGGAGTGGGGAAATGCACTAGCAGCTGAGGTTACCTCCTCCAAGCCCTATCATTTTAGATGAGGAAACGGAGGCCCAGAAGGCTAAGGTCACACAAGTAACAAGTAGATCTGCGATTCAAAGCCAAGTCCAATTTCTTCAATGTTTAGGTAAGGCTCTATAACACTTGACCTTTTTTGAAGCTGAGGAAGGTTAAATGACTTGCCAGGAATCACAGAACTCTTTAAATGGCAAAGTTAAGATTAGAACCTAGACTTGCATGAACTGATGATGAGTGAGATGAGCAGAACCAGAAAAACATTATACACAGTGTCATCAACATTATGTGTTGATCAACTGTGATAGAGTAGATTCTCCTCACCAATCCAACGGTACAAGAAAGTTTCAAAAGACTCATGATGGAAAAGGCTCTCCAAATCCAGAAAAAAAGGAACTGTGGAATATGGATGCTGAGTGGACCATACTATTTCTTTTGTTTTGGGTGCTGTTGTTTTTTTCTTTTTTGAGGTTTTTCCTTTTTGCTCTGATTCTTCTTATATCATGACTAATGCAGAAATATGTTTAATGTTATTATATATATATATATGTGTGTGTGTGTGTGTGTGTGTGTGTATATATATATATAACCTATATCAGATTACCTGCTGTCTAGGGGAGGGGGTGGGAGGGAGGGAAAAAATTTTGAAACTGGAAATCTTATCTAAATAAATGTTGAAAACTAAAAAAAATTAATTAATTTTTTAAAATATTAGAACCTAGATCTGTCAACTCTTACTTGGTCTCTCTCAACTTTCTCTTCCCAAATCCATCCCACCCACCCCCAATATGGTGGCCAGCTGAAGCCCAAGCACTTGCCAATCCCAAGCCCATGACTTAAGGAGTTGTAACCCACAGATCATAGAGTAACCAACCTGCATCAGTACAGTTATGTACTTCAATCCTCTCCTTTTACAGATGGGGAAACTGAGGCCTAGAGAAAAAGTTACTTGCCCACATTCACCCAGCTTCTAAGTTATGGAGGTAGAATGTTAGCATCTTTCCTACATGACCTTGACCCAGTCACTTCATTTCTCTGGGTCTGTTTCATCATATGGAAAATGAGAAGATTGAACTGGATTATCCCTAAAATCCCTTTCTGTGCTAAATCTATGAGCCTAGGTCCTCTGACTCCACATTCAGGTTGCTTCCCATTACACCAGGCTGCCTCTCTTTTCCTCCCTTCATTACTTATGGCTTAGGAAATGATTTTGCATTTGGTAACAGTTTAGCACCTGCAGAGTAGTTCAACCTTCAGCCTTGGAGGGTGAACAAAGTCCATGGGAAGATAAGTGGAAACAGATGGGAACAACTTGGAGAGGAAGGAGTTAATCCTTAAGCAGGCCACGTACAAAGGAAAGAGAACTTCCACATTTACTCTGCAATATGGCTGGCTGCTGAGGGCTGTAAGGCACACCTGGCCATGCTGCTATGGTTCTCTCAAGCGGGGAAAGTTAACTGCATTCAGCCTCTACTACAGTCTGGGCAGCCAGAGGATGCATTTGGAATACACCATGGAGTGGTCAAAAACAATCACACCTGCCAGTTCTAAGGGAAATTGCAAAGGCATCAGCTTTAGCACCCAAACTGAGCAGAGGAGTTTGCCAATGATAAAAGGGTTTCATATGGCATTGGACTGAAATATGGGGACCATCCAAGGAGACTTTTTTCCAGTACGTCTTGAAATTGCAAGGGCAAATTAATATATACACATAGAGAGAATAGAGGAGGAAGAGAGAGAAAGAGAGAGAGATAGAAGAAGGAGGAGGAGGAGGAGGAGAGGATAGAAGAGGAGGATAGGGACAGTTAGAGAAAGAGAAGAAAGAAGAAGATAGAGAAGAGAGAAGGAGGAGGAAGAAGAGGACAGGGAGAGAGAGAAACAACACTATAGAAAATAGCTATAACCTTATCTTTGATCACTGCTCTGGACAGTAGAAAAGGGAAATTACAGGGAGAGAAAAAAGAAGATAATTTAATGTCAATTACCAAACTTGGAAGGAAAAAGAAATTTCTCTTGCTTAGTGTATCTATCTATCTATCTATCTATCTATCTATCTATCTATATACATATATATACACACATATATATATACACACATATATATATATATATATTACCCTTAGTCAACAAAAGCCCTGTCTCATTTGAAGAAAAACTACTGAGTACTATTGGCATCTAATAGAATACATCCCTGAACACCTAGAGCAATGGACTTGACTTCTTTTGGGGCAGGGGGGTGGGGAGCCAACATATATTAAAAACTATTCCTCTCTTCCTAGGTCCTTCCGCCATTACTCACAGACTTCCACCATAAGGAGAGGGCCTTCTATACAAACACCCTCTAAGATGTTTATATGGACCAGTGGCCGGACCTCCTCATCTTATAGACATGATGAAAAAAGGTAAATGCTTCTGGTCCCCCTTTATACTTCTTTTGTCAGGTCACCCAAAGATGACGCGAAGCAGACAGCATCAGGCAATGGAACTGTTCCAATAGTAAGTGTTGATAGTAAGTACCATATGTGTACATGTCAGTGTCTGTGTGTGTGTGTGCGTGCGCGCGTGCGCACGTGCGTACAGTACATATACCAGCATCAGTTACTCAAGTTTAAGTAGGTAGGCTAAAAAATGGCAGCCTCTAAGGGAAGACCAAAAAAATGGAAGCCTTTTTCTCAAGTCTCCAGCATCCCCAGAGAAATGAGGGTCACAGAAGAGGAAAAAGGAAAAGAAAGAAAGAAAGAGCAAGGGAAGAAAGCCTGGAGGTAGAGGGCAGTGTAAACTTAGGATGAAAGAGAAGATGTCAGCCACACAGTCCATCTCTCCTTCGGGTCTCACTTTCTACCTATATGTTGTCATTTATTTCATAATAGACTAGAGTGCCCCACCCCCAAGCCCAGGAAAAAAGTTTGTCTTCTTACCCTCTCTTTTATTCTTCTGTCTCTCTCATTCATTGGATGCCATTTCCCTGCATTTAAAGAAATGGAATTTGAAATGCCAAAAGAAATATACTGCAGGTTAAGGGAAGTCTTAAGTCTGATAGTGACTCATAGAATCTAAGCTCTGATCATCTGAGTGGGATGCAGGAAGATGGAATTGGAAATCAAGTCTCTTCTTTCTTTTCCCTATTAACATCCACTGAATTCCAGGAAGGAGACAGATTTTTTTAACCAAAGCTCTGTGAGTCCAAGGAGAAGCAGTTCTGAAACACCTGTGGCTGTTTATAAAAATTCACTTATTCCTTTGTTTTTAATAACTAGACTTTCATATCTCTTTCTAAAGGCTTAAAGAAAAATGACTTAACTCTGTGAAGGGGGTAGTCTTTTATATGCTCCAGATGCTATGATTCTACCCAGTTTCTCTAAGAACCATCTTTACTCACAGAAAATCTCCCTCCATTGGAACACATTTCACAGCAGAAATCAAGATATGAAGGGAGATTAAGAGGACACACTTCTCCAGGTGCAATCAGCTCCAGCATCCCTCCACTCCAGAACATATTTCTCTATACATTACAGTGTCCTTCGTGTTCCTGAAGATTTAATAAGATCAGGTGAAGACCTATCAACAGTGACTACTCTTTGCATTGACTTTCCTTCTGTAGGATTTAATTAAACACCCCTCAAATATATACACGAATAAGAAAGCTGCTGGTGCCAGGGAAAAGGCATTAGACTCAGAGTTAGATGAGTCAGATTCAAATCTCAGCTACAACCTACGTGACCTTGGGCAAGTCACCACATCATCCTGGCCTCAGTTTGCTCATCCATAAAATGAGTGGGTTCGACTAAGTTATCTCCTCCAGCTCCTAACTCATGATGCTATGACCCTAACTAATCAAAGGATGGTTAGGGAGAAGAGTCCAGTTTGTCATGCTTGATCCCAGACAGCAGAGTCATAACTAAAGTGTGGCAGTTGCAAAGAGAGAAATTCAGACTTATTATCATGTCCCACTCCCTCACAGTTAAAGTTGTCCAAAAGTAGAATGAGATGCCTTGGGAAATAATGAACTTTGGGCTCCCCTTTGTTAGAGAACCTAAAACAAAGGCTGAATAATGATTTGGGGAGTATATCATAGGGGGATATCGTTCAAGTATGGGTTGGACTAGATGGTTGTTCAAGTCATTTCTGCCTTAGATTCCATAAAGCCTGAAGCCTCCATGAGTCACTCAGTCCTTCTAACTGAACTACAGTAGGCACCCCAGAACTCGGCAGACCAGGAATCCTTGACTTAATAATAGTAGCCAGCATTCATATAATAGGGCCTTAAGGTTTGCAAAATGCTTTACAAATACCTTTTCATCTTAACAATTCTGAGAGTTAGACACTTAATACCCTTATTTTACAGAAAAGGCAACTGAGGCTGACAGGTTGAGTGACTTGTCCAAGATCACACATCTAATAATTGTTTGAGGTGGAATTTAACTCGGGGTCCAGCATTCTATCCACTTAGTACCAACTAACTGCCTCTTCTATCTATCCTACACTGTTTTGTCTACAAGAGGCAAATGGCTCCTAGAGATTAGATTCCCCCATGGATATTCAGAGTTGAGAAATGAGAGCATTGCAGCGAGCACCACAACTGCTTAAAGGAAGATGCAGAATTGAGAGGAAAATAAATTCCACCTCAGCAAATCCCAAAGGAAAAGAGGAAAGGAAAGGGGAAGAGGAAGGGGAAGGGAAAGGGGAGGGGGAATGAGAAAGAGAAGGGAAAGGGAAAGGAAAAGGAAAAAGGAAAGTGAAAGAAGAGAAAAGGAAAGGGAAAGGAAGGAGGGGAAGAAGGAATAAGCATTTATTCAGTACCTACTGTATACCAGGCACTATATTAAGTGCTTTATACATGTCATTTCCTTTCTGTTTCTATTGGGCAGAGAATCATTTCAAGTCATTTTTAGATCTTTCATTGCCTATCTTCCCCATCCCCACTGGTTTCTGTCCTTCATTTCAGTCTCATGAACTTAATGATTTTTTGTTTTATTTGTGAATTGAAAATACATTTTTCCCCTTCTGGACAAAACTCCTCTTTAGTTGAGATTCCTTGAAGCCCAGAATTTCTAATTGCAAAATGAAAAACCTTGATTTAGAACTTACAGTAAAGACAAACCCTTGAGCTAAGAAAATTGCAGGTTGGCTGTAAAATACTGTGCAATAATATAATTTATGGAAAGTGCTTTGTAAATCTTAATATATAATTATGATATATTATTATTACTGTTATTACCCTGGGGACTCTTTGGGAAATCAATTGATTTGGGTTTACCTGAAGCTTTTTCTCTTGCCTGGTCATTTGAATGAAATTCCTTTATCAGCTTGAACTTAGTCATGGATCAATTAAAGATAACATTATCATAGATTTCATTGGGAAATTGCTTGACTTCATAGATTAAGCCTTGGGTCAGGAAAAAATAGCTCCATTTTAGAAGCAAGGATCAATGGAATGCATGAGAGATTTAGAGTTAAAGGAACTGAATTTGAATATCCCTTATCCACCACTTACTAACCATGTGATCCTGGGCAAATTACATCACCTTTCTAAGCTTGGTTTTGCTTCTCTGAAAAGGGAGGACATTGGACCACATGACTATGATCTTGGAAAGTGGACCAAGATACCACTTAACCTAAAAAGGCTTTGTAGATTCATTAATAATTCTTACACATTTGTGAATAAGATGGTCTCTGATTGATACTACAGTTCAGTATTTCAAATGGAGGCCTCGGGATTCCTATTGTGGTTAGTTAATTTGCCATCCAGTATTAATTACATATATGTTGCCTATCATATACAAGCATGTGGGGAGGCTGGAATGAACCTAGGGATTAAATTCAATGCATTTTGAGTCCATTCAATTCAACAAGGCACCCAATGTTCCAGGTACTGTGCTAAGTGTTGGGAATACAAATCAGTCAACAAGCATTTAGCAAGTGTCTTCTGTGTTCCAGGCACAGAACTAGGCACTGGGGCCACAGACAAAAGATAGTCCCTGCCCTCAAGAACCTTACATTCTCCTGAGGGGTTGGGAGTTACAAAGACTGAAAAATGAATGAAATGAGAGACCACTGCTCCCCACAGGTAGCATACAGTCTACCAGAAGATCCAGACCAAGCACCCTAGGCCATGGAAACACAGGTGGTAATTGACCAAAAACTTGAAAAGTCAACATGGTAGAAGGCAATGATGTCCAGATAAGCCATAACATCATTGGGTTAGAGTTAATTCCATGGAAGTTTCTGTTAGACAAAAAAGGTAAAACAAGGGTCACTTTTGTCATTAGAGCCAAGACATCCCTAAAGAAGAAAACAATCCAGCAGCTCCTGCTCCTGTCATCTGAGTTAACAGTTTGTGTTCTCCTGGGGCTAAAAGATGTAGCAACTCCATTTATTTTCTGCTCAGCTGGCACTCAGCAATCTTGGGCCCCATGGGTTTGCCCTCGGACAAACTAGCAGAAGGGCACTTTTCATTGCAGCCTGAAAGCTAGGACTCTTAGACCCCGAACCCCTGCTGAGCTTCATTTTTAACTTCAGAGAAAAACATTAGCTTGGTTAGTGAGAACTGGGCAGAACATTGCAGTAATAAAGACCTTGGTTCTGGCTGTGATTTCTTCTGTGAAAGTAGTCATTTTAGTACTATCACTACTACTACTACTACTACTACTACTACTACTACTACTACTACTACTACTACTACCACCACCACCAGCACTACCAAAAACAACAACAACAATTTCATTTTATCCAGACCTGTGTTTTCATTGGTATAGGGTTCTTCTAGACCAGGAAACTCCCTCTATCAAGGAAGTATATAGCAAGGGCAGCTAGGTGGTGCAGTGGATAGAGCACCGGCCCTGGAGTCAGGAGGACCTGAGTTCAAATCTGGCCTCAGACACTTAACACTTACTATCTGTGTGACCCTGGGCAAGTCACTTAACCCCAATTGCCTCACAAAAAAATAAAAATAAATAAATAAATAAATAAATAGATAGATAAAATAAGGAAGTATATAAACTACAGCATATAATCCTAGAGAAAAGTGTGGGATACTGAAAATTTAAGTGACTTACTCTGGGGCACACAGCCATTATGTGTCATAAATGATACTTGAACCCGTTTTCTTGGTGCCAAAGCCAATTTTATATCCATTATACTGTACCACATATCAAATACTATTAGTAGGGCAGCTAGGTGGTGCAGTGGGTAGAGCACCAGGCTTAGAGTCAAGAAGACAGACCTGAGTTCAAATCTGGCCTCAGACACTTACTAACTTTGTGAGTTTAGGCAAGTCCCATAAGCTTGTTTGCCTCAGTTTACTCATATGTAAAAGAAGCTGGAGAACGAAGTACAAACCACTCCAGTATCTTTTCCAAGAAAACCCCAAATGGGCTCATGAAGAATTGGACACAACTGAAATGACTAAACATCAATGATTATAATACAATTGACTAATATTATTAGTAATATTTTATTATGTCAATTAGTAATAGCTAGCACTTATATAGTTCTTGAAGGGTTGCAAAGCACTTTACAAATATTTAAGTTGCTCCTCATGACAACCCTTGGAAGTAGATGCTATTATTATGCCTATTTTATACATGAGGAAAAAGAGGCAGGCAGAAGTTAAGTGACTTGCCCAGGGTCGTAGAGTTAATGTCAGAGACAGAATTTGAATTCAGGTCTTCATTACTCCAGATACAGCACTCTCTATATTGTGCCACCTAACTGCAAGGAAATAGTAGAAATCATGCAATACATCACTGCAGGTTGCAAACATTTAGCAACTACTCATTTCCCAAGATATGACCCAGTGGCTAGAATTACACATCAGAAACGTGTCTTTTATGATTTGACCAAAGACAAATCCCCATACTCTAAATGCAGACCTCAAAATATCCTGGGGAACTCAACAATAAAATTTACTGAAACTAGACTATTATCACAGGCCAAACTACTGCCCACAATCCCCCAGACAAAACAATGATCCGTAAAATCTTAAGAACAATGTCTTTCATAGATTTTCGTCATCTCAAATACTCATAATCTCCAAGCTTTGTGAGATGAAAAGCTTTCCAAATGCAGAGACCTGGCAGAGGAGATCAAAATCCTGTGGGGCCATGATGAGATACATTTAATACCCATGGTCCAGTCTGCTACTGGCATCCCAAGGATGCTCTCAATGATGATCTGACATCTGAATATTTTTATTCAAGTACAAAAGCAGTTATTTTATCCACTTGTACAGAGAACATTAAATACAAAAGACTAGCAGCAGAATAGCAACCTATCCAAGGACCCCATTGAAAAAGATGAGAAGTACCGGATGATAATAAGAATGCTGAATCATAGAATTTAAGAGTTGGAAAGGATCCAAGGGGTCATTTAGTCCAACCAATACATGAAAATCAATCCCTACAATAACTTCCCCTATAAGAGGTCATCCATCTTCTAGTGAAAGACCTCCATGGACTGGAAAACCATGATCTTTGCATGTGGCCCATGCCATTTTGGGATAGCTCAAGATTTTACTGTTTTCCTATCTCCTGACTAAACAAGTGCAGCTTCCTTAACCTATCATGGATTCCACAGCTCATTTAAGCCTCACAACAGTCCTATGAGATAAATATCATAGATATTATTTCTCCCAGATAAAGAGAGTGAAGCCCGGGAAAGTGATTTGACCATGGTCACATAGCTAGTATTAGAGGCAGGATCCAAGCCCAGGTTTATTCTCATTCCAAATCCATCTCTCTATCCACTGAATTACCCTGTCTCACTACCAATAGGCAAGTCAAACTCTGCATTCAGTACATGTTCAGTTCAGAAGACATTTATTAAGCAGCCATTGTGTTCAAGGCCCTGCAAGTCTCCATCTGCCAAGACTAATAGTAGCAAGGGCTTCTTAAAAAGTGTATGGAGAGGGGCAGCTAGGTGATGCAGTGGATAAAGCACCATCTGGCCTCAGATACTTTGATACTTACTAGCTGTGTGACCCTGGGCAAGTCACTTAACCCTGCCCCCCCAAAAAAAAGTGTATGGAAAAAATGAGGTCTGAAAAAAAAATGTTCTATCAATTAAAAGTCTAATCTTGCCTTCTTTCCCACCATTTCTCTTGTATGATATGCTATGGCCAGTAAACCTGATGCTAAGGAAGCCTAGAATTCAATGATTATTTAAGGTGATGAAGGAAAAACGCCTTTTTCTACTGCCACTATTACCCTCCAGGCTGTGTCTGTCCCTGTGTGTGTATGTGTATGTATGCACTTAATATCAGAATAATATGCTGAAGAAACATCTTGGTTGGACTCCATGGCTTGCTCTCAATTTGAGGCTTGGTTGACCTGAAATTTTGTTATCTTGAATGCCATTTGAAAGAAAATGAAGAGAAAGAAAGGGAGAAAAAAAGAAAAAGAGAGAGAGGGAGGAAGGAAGGAAGAAACAAAGAAAGAGAGAGAGAGAAAGAAAAAGAGAAAGAGAATGAAAGAGAGAAAGAAAGAAAAAGAGAGAGGAAGGAAGAGAGGGAAGGAGAGAGAAAGAAAGGGAGGAATAGAGAAAGAAAAAGAGAGAAGGAAGGAAGGAAGGGAGGAAGGAAGGAAGGAAGATGAAGGAATGAAGAATTGGAGTCTTAGATATATTTTCTTATACTGAGATGTTCCTTATAATAATATCTGTAGAATCAGAAGATGGAAAACTAGAAAAGACCTTAGAGACAACCCAAGAAGGTCATCAGAGAAGCCCCATGATGTTGTTTTAAAATAAAAGCACAGGGACTAATGACAGGAAGACCTGGATTCAAATCCTCCCTCTGACAGACCCTGGGCAAGTTCTAGAACCACATTAAGCCTCATTCCTAATCTTCTTATGGGGGTCTATAATATTAATCACATCACAGGATGGTTGTGAAGGTCCCTAATGAGCAGATAAATGTAAAACATTTTAGAAACATTTGAAGTTCTAGATAAATGTGATCTATTAATATTTTCAACCCAACTCATCATTTTTTGTATTTATTACCATAATTTCTGTTATTGTTTTTTAATAAAAGTATTTTATTATTTTCCAGTTACATGTAGAGATGGTTTTCAACATTTTTTATATAAGATTTCTAATTTCAAATTTTTCTCCCCCCCTCCCCTCGACAGCAGGTAATCTGATATAGGTATATATATATATATATATATATATATATATATATATATATATATATATATATAACATTAAACATTTCTGCATTAGTCATGTTATAAGAGAAGAATCAGAGCAATAAGGAAAAACCTCAAAATAGAAAAACAACAGCACCAAAAATAAAAGAAATAGTGTGGTTCAATCAGCATCCGTATTCCACAGTTGTGGGTTTTTTTTCCCTGGATTTGGAGAGCCTTTTCCATCATGAGTCCTTTGGAACTTTCTTGTACCATTGTATTGGTGAGAAGAATCTAGTCTATCAAAGTTGATCAACACATAATGTTGATGATACTATGTACAATGTTCTCCTGGTTCTGTTCATCTCACTCATCATCAGTTCATGCAAGTCCTTCCAGGTTTCTCTGAACTCCTGCTCATTGTTTCTTACAGCACAATAGTATTCCATTACATTCATATACCACAACTTGTTCAGCCATTCCCCAATGGATGGGCAACCCCTCAATTTCCAATTCCTTGCCACTACAAAAAGAGCAGCTATAAATATTTTTGTACATGTGGGTCTTTTTCCCTTTTTTATGATCTCTTTGGGGAAAAGACCCAAAAGTGGTATTGCTGGGTCAAAGGGTATGCACAGCTTTATAGCCCTTTGGGCATAATTCCAAATTGCTCTCCAGAATCCAACCCATCATTTTAATGAGGATGTTAAGGCCTTTGCAGATAGAGTGACTTGCCCAAGTTCACACACGCACACATTTATATTATATATACACAATGCATACACTTGTGGGTAGAAGTCACAAAAATTTTTCAACAATATAAGCTGTTTAAAAGTGGGGTGGGCTGGGGGCAGCTAGGTGGCACAGTGGATAAAGCACTGGCCCTGGATTCAGGATGACCTGAGTTCAAATCTGGCCTCAGATACCTGACACTTACTAGCTGTGTGGCCCTGGGCAAGTCACTTAACCCTCATTGTCCTGCAAAAAACAATGAGGTGGTCTGCCTTGAGAGGTTGGGGATTCTATCTCCTCCATTTCCTTTAAGCAGAGACTGGACAACCACTTACTGGGTATGTTACAGTGGGGATTCCTTCTTTGTATGTGTTGGGTACCTTCTGAGGACCCTGCCAAGGCTCTCATTGTGTGGTCCTCTAGCCCCTACGTTGCTCTGCCTCACAGAGCATGGAGTTCATCATTGCCATCAGAGCTAACATCCATCAGCTTGGAAACTTTCCCTCAGTCTGCCCTTTGTTCTTCCAAACATATTCCCTGGGGATTTTCCAGAATAGGAGCATAGGGATGTGCATTCCATTCTGCCCCTCCCCTAGCTGCCCTTCCTTTCTACCCACCCAAACCATGAATCCCAGCCACTCTCCCCACTTTCTATTGACCAGGTTGGTCCCCCTGGTGCTGCTGGTTCTGCAGGAGTCTATAATTTTTGCCTTCTCTGCACATTCCCAAGAATATGAAGAGCATTTATAACCATTTCCAAATTGCTATTTGTTTTCCAATCACCCGTTTGAATCATTTTTATATGCTGGTTGTTCTGGTGACATTCCTGACTGATTGCACTGTGTCTCTTTTATGTCTAGAGCTTGACATAAGTTATGCTGTGGGACAGGCTAATGTTCTGGGACTGCCTGGCTGTTGCTGCCTGTCTGCCTGCCTGCCTGCTTTCATCTGGGAAACATGCAAATCTCAATCGCAGCTATCAGCCTTAAATACAGTTTGATAAATAATAATAGGAAAGCAGCATCAGATTATTACTTTACAGAAGGCATTTGAAGCCCAGCAGAGTTAGGCTGTCACTTAATGCTTGCAAAAGCTTCCCACCTAGCATGGTTAGCTGGAGATTTGCACTGATTGTGATGGTGGTGGTGATGAAGATGATGATGAAGAAGGATGGATGGATAGATAGATAGATAGATAGATAGATAGATAGATAGATAGATAGATAGATAGATAGATAGATAGATAGATAGATAGTAATACGTACACCTAAAGTTGATTGAAAAAAAAGTTAATTGCAAAGGACAGATTCAGAGGAAGGCCTAACAGATTCAGAGGAAGTGAAAGAGAAATCTCAAGAGGGCAAACTGCCCCTGTCCAATTAGGACCATAGGGAAGGCAGTCTCTCCATTCTATGGGTACTAAGTGGCAATTAGGGAAGAGGACCCAACTAATCAATCAACAAACATTTATTAAGCATCTTTTATGTTGCAGGCACCATCCTAGGCACCAGGGATGTAAATGCATGGAAGATAGTTCCTGTGTGTCAAGCACTGCCCTAGGCACTAGGAACATAACATATCTAGTAAAGGTCCTTAACCTGAAGTTTATGAACTTTTTTTTTAACTATTTTGATAACTGTATTTCAATTTGATTAGTTTCCTTCATAGTCCCATTTATTTTATTTTATGCATTCAAAAACATTATTTTGTAAATGGATCCATATGCTTCACTAGACTATCCAAGAGATCCATGACACAAAAAAGGAAATAGCATGATAAAAGATATGCAAGCATGCCTTGGGACAGTAGAAAATGAGTCAAGGTAACTTCTGTCAAAGATACAGGGGCAACAAGGACTCAGGGTCACAGAGGCTTCAGGATGGACAAGGACAACACAAGAGTAGCAACATCTAGAAACTGGATTCCATAGGGTTCCATTAAATACCCCAAACTCTCATTAAATCAAAGTATCCATCCCACATAGAAAGGATAGGATTGTGTTCAGTTGCATAATATAGAATTATTTAAAAACAAGTCTATTCTTTCTGATTATATTAAAAACCAACTCCAAGAGGTAAGGGACCACAGCAAAAATGAGAGGGAGTGTGGCAGAGGGGAGAGCTGACCTCAGGATGAGGAAGACCTGGTTCAACTGTCTCTGTCAGCAAGATGCTTAATTTTTCAGTTCCCCCAAGCAAATCTCTTAGACTATAAACTACAGAAAACCATTGGCAGAGAAAATTTCCTTACCAGAAACTTTCATGCACCAATGAAATCACAAGTCCAGTCCTCTCCTCCCATCCCCCCACCCAAAAAAAAAAAAAAAACATTCTCAATTGCAAACCAAACTGAATGGTTTCTAAATTGAGACATTTTTGTAATGTACAAAATCCATACACATGCTCTCACTGGGAGACCCAGCACACCCTCTCCCTCTCCAGAATATTCCATGCCAATTTTATTACTTTGGCCTTATGAGCCTAAGGCAGAAAGCGATTAGACCAGGACAGTCCCAGGAATCCATTAAATCTAGGGTCCAATACCCATCAGTGACCCATGTCAAACACTAGGAAAAAGTCAGAAGATACTGTGCTGCATATGAGCTTTTATGTGAAAGTGATTAATGCAAAACATCTGCAATTCCCATTTTCCCATTTTTCAGAGTCTTCTTCATCCTTCTCTATGTTTTCAAAGCCAACCTTCATTCATTTCAAGCCTATTTCTTCTCTAGAATCTGGATCACTCTGGTTTTCCCCCTCTCTTTTGTTTCCTACTAGGTCCTTAATTTCTTCTCTGCTTTCCCTGCCACTCATCCCAATAATAATAGTGGCCATTTTTAATTTGTTTTTTGTTTTGTTTGTTTGCAGGGCAACGAGGGTTAAGTGACTTGCCCAGGGTCACACAGCTAGTAAGTGTCAAGTACCTGGGGCAGATTTGAACTCAGGTCCTCCTGAATCTAGGGCCGGTGCTTTATCCACTTCACCACCTAGCTGCCCCAATAGTGGCCATTTTTATACCACTTTAATTTTTTTTCAAAGCACATGTATATATTAAGGGTTCTAAAAGTGGGGTCTATAAACCCCTGGGGATCCTCAAAGTCCTTTAGAGGAGTCCATGAGGTCAAAACTACTTTCCTAATAAGACTAAGATGTCTCCATTTCCAATATGGTAAATATCGCTAGATCCAGACTTGCTAGCTGTGTTTTACACTCTCTCCACTAAGCTATACTGCCTCCCAACTATGAAATGGTTTCCTCATTCTCCATTTTGTCTAGTGTTTCATTTTTTTTGGTGGGGGCGGGGAGGCAGTTTGTTTTGTATTCCCTCTTCTCAACACCCAAGTCTTTTGTTCTATTCATCACCTTCACCTGTCATTTTAAACATATTAAATTTGTAACAATGAGAAAATTTGACGGGAAGGGATGATGTTCTAATAAAGACATTGCTTCCCCATGTTCTATGAACAATATTCTTTTAAAATAAGCATATAAGGCAGCACCAAAGGAAAAAGAGAGTATTTGGGGAAGAACAGGGGGGACTAACTTGAACTTGTCATTATATTTCTAACCCATCAAAAAGAAAGAAAGAAAAGAAGAAAAAAAAGAGAAAGAACAAAATTTCTAACCCATTAAGCACTGATGTGTGAAAAGAATTCCAGGTCACTACCATCTTATCCCTTTCCTCATCAATCTTAAATCAACAGATACCTCCCACACCATCACCACTCAAAGCAAGTAAAAGCTAAGGACAATGCTACAGTCCAGAACTTACCCAAAAAGATTCCACCATTTGCATACCATGAAGGGACTCAGTGACAAAGCTGACAGATCTCGAGTGTGTATTGACATTTGTTCTGATGAATGTTTTTCTTTGGTCATTAGAAATTGTAAATAACCTGATCATGAATAGCTATTGAAACCTGCCAATTTCTTGAGAGCAGGGAGGATAAAACTCCAGGATCAGTGGCCTGAAAAAAAAAAAACAGAAAATGGTTTAAAGGGCAAAGAAGAAGGGGTATTCTTTTTTCAGGGACAAGAGGGTGAAGAAAAGCAAGAAAAGTCCATTTTTTAAAACTATAAATTGGCACCGGAATTTGACAGACTAGGGGACAGGGTAATTTCTTTCCTCAGCTGTCCTTTTAGGCACCCCCCCCTCCCCGGGGATAGAAGGACTGCTGTGTCCACAAGAGTCCAAGCAAGCTGGCCACTGCAGAAAGGTTTAATAGCCCCTCCCTGCTCCCGAAGATATGGCGGTGCACCCTCTCTGGGTACATTGATAAAATGTGATATTCACATTAGAATTATTATTTTCAACCTCAGAAATATTTACCAAAAAATCAGGGACCACGACCTTCTGGACAAAAGGAAAACAGTCACCGCTCTCAAAGCTGGAGAGGACCGGGCCATTCTCCTGGGACTGGCCATGATGGTTTGTGCCATAATGATGTACTTTCTGCTAGGAATCACGCTCCTCCGATCATACATGCAAAGGTAATTTTCAGTGTTATTCGGAAACATCTGGTTAATCCACTTTGCATTCCTGCGTGCTTCTTTTCCAATCACTCTTCCCTTTTCCCAAGATTCACACTCAACCACCCTACCCAAAAATCCAAGACCAAAGCCAGGATTCTAATCATCATAGGCAGAGTTATCAATCTGGAGCCAAAAGGGACTGTAAAGGCCAAGTAGTCCAAATCCCTCATCTTAGAGATGAGGAGACTGAAGCACAGGAAGGTTAAGTCAACCAACAAGTATTTATTAAGCACCTACTATGTTCCAGGTTGTTTGCTAGGCACTAGGAATGCAAACAGAATAAACAAAACAAGGAGCTTGCCCATAGTAGATGTTAGAGATGTGATTTGAATGCAGGTCCTCTGAGTCAAGCCAGTAAGGACTCTTTCCACTGTCTCCAGCTTTATATTTGTCAGAGGATGGCTAAGTGGAGCTAGTGCATAGAGTGCTGGGCCTGGAGTCAAGAAGACTCATCTTCATGAATTCAAATGTGGTCTCAAACACTTACCAGATGTATGACCTTGGGGAAGTCACTTAACCCTGTTTGCCTCAGTTTCTTCATCTGTAAAATGGGTTAGAAAAGAAAGTAGCAAACTACTCTGGTATCTTTCTTTGCCAAGAAAATCCCAAATGGGATCATGAAGAGTCAGACATGACTGAAAAAATGACTTAAAACTAAAACTAAATTGAATAGAAAGAGACATAATGGATAGGACGCTGACCTTTGAGTCAGGAAGACCTGTATTTAAATCCTGCTTCTGATACATCCTGGCTATGTGACCCAGGACAAAGCAGCTTGCCTCTCAATGCTACGGATGACCCTCTGATATCACAAGCTACAGAAAAGTTGCCCTTTCGCATTGGTTCAGGGAGTTCTCTACACCAGAGGTCTCGAACATGCAGTCCATGACACTCCCAAGTATGTCAAAACCAGATTAAAATGTAATTGGAAGGGGCAGCTAGGTGGTGCAGTGGATAGAGCACTGGCCCTGGAGTCAGGAGTACCTGAGTTCAAATCCAGCCTCAAATATTTGACACTTACTAGCTGTGTGATCCTTGGCAAGTCACTTAACCCCAATTGCCTCGCACAAAATAATTAAATTTAATTTTAAAATGTAATTGGAAAATATTTGACAAAATAAATAAAACATACAATAAAACATAAACAATACAAATATGTGGTTTTCTGCGTCAACATTTGGCCCATGGAGAAATCCTTATTTATGGCCCCCATTTCTAATTGAGTTTGACACTATTGTGCCACACCAATAAAATTGTTGATCAAGACCAAAAAAAATCAATAGAAGTCAAAGGGAAAAGTGCTAGGAAACAGACAGCTAGTTTCTGGCTATACCTGGTTTTACAAGTCGTAGTCATAAAATCCATTCATTCTATCAACTCACCTAGAGCTGGCTATTGTCCATAAATTAAAGGGCCAGTCACCACAGAAAAACAAAAGCACGTGATTCGTTTAAATCCCCTGGGAAATCATGGCAATGTTCAGCTGCCTACAGAAACAAGATTCTCTCCCGTGAAAAATGGAAGTTTAATTTAGAAAGGGGAATCAAGCTATTTTATAGCACCAATTTATCCATGTAAATTAATACCTTCATTTTAGAAACAAAATCCAACTGAAACACAGCCATTTGCTGAAATTAAGGCGTCATCTTTCACAGTTGCTATGGCTGCAGTAAAATCTGCTAATGGCCTTCAGCTATGTTCATTCTCCAAGAATAAGCTTAGACTCCAGGCTTGGGGTCATGTACCTTGCTGTGACAGAGCTCCAAGGCCACTGTGCCTGCCCAAGGCTCCCCCACAGACCTGTCAGCAAAGAGCTGACCCTCCTCACCCAGTGAATCACAATGCCCTTAACCTAATGGGATGCCCTTGGTCTACCAACCCTGGATCCCACCCACTCTCTCCCACAAAACCATACCCTTGGAGGCACCAAGGGTGGGAACGAAGGGACTCTACCAACAAACTGCTAAACTCAGAGAGAGTAAGTGCTGGCAGCTCACAGTCGCTTTGGTAATCAGTCTATGCCCAGAAACTGGAGATTGATTGCTCTTCTCTTATTTCCTAATTACAAATGCAGCCATTGATCATCAAATTCAAAACCCATCTTTTTTTTTTTTTAATAACCCTGACCGATCTAATTGGCAGCTGGGGAGAATTTACATTCCTCTTTGTTCTGGGGTTGCATAAAATAATTAATGGCAAAGTTATTTAACCCCTCAATTTCTAGAGAAAGTCCTCTTCTCTTTTTTTTTTTTTTTTTTTTAGTGAGGCAATTGGGGTTAAGTGACTTGCCCAGCTAGTAAGTGTTAAGTGTCTGAGGCCGGATTTGAACTCAGGTACTCCTGAATCCAGGACCGGTGCTCTATCCACTGAGCCACCTAGCTGCCCCCGAAAGTCCTCTTCTCAATTGGATATATGTAGTATGGGTGTATATAAACATATATCCACACATATATACATATAGAGTATATAGTATGCATACATATACATTAATGTATACATATATGTTTTTATTAGCTATACTTATGCTATTCATATTTATGTACTCATCTCCCCCATTAGTTCATTGTGAGTAGGGATCCTTTCATTTTCATATCTCTTAGTGTCAGGAACAGAGTAGGTACTTAATAAATATTTACTGGATTAATAGATTGACTTACTGAAAATGTTCCATAATCAGAGTTGTTTCTGAACTTTGAAAGGGCTGCCACTTACCCATGGTCATACAACTAGGTATGTCCAAGGCAGAAATTGCATCTAGGTTTTCCTAAGACAATGAGGCAGCTAGATGCTCAGTGGATAGAGTACAGGGCCTGGAATCAGGAAGACCTGAGTTGAAATCTACCCTCAGACACATACACTTAGCTGTATGACCCTGGGCAAGTCATTTACTTTAATTTTTTTTTGCATGGCAATGGGGATTAAGTGACTTGCCCAGGGTCACACAGCTAGTAAATGTCAAGTGTCTGAGGTCACATTCGAACTCAGGTCTTCCTGAATCCAAGGTCAGTGCTTTATCCACTGCGCCACCTGGCTGCCCCCTGGGAAAGTCATTTAACCTCTGCCTTTGAGGCAGCTAGCTGACTCAATAGATAGAATGCTAGGCCTGAAGTAAGGAAGATCTCGTGCTTCAGACACTTACTAGCTGTGTGACCCTGGGCAAGTCACTTAACTCTGTGCCTTAACCCATTCATGAAAGAAATGGCAATCTGCTCCAGTACCTTTATCTTTACCAAGAAAACCACATACGGGATCATGAAGAATTGGACACAACTGAACAACAATTATTTCCTTAGAGTGACAGTGTGGTTTAATGCAATGGTGTCAAAATCAAAAAGAAATTAAATGGATTCTTCCTGCCACATCCTGATTTAGAAAACCACAAGTTAACATTATCTATGTTGTGTTGTTATTTTTGTTTATGTTGTTAAACATTTCCCAATTACCTTTTAAGCTGGTTCAGTGGCACTTGGGAATCACAGCCTTCAGCTGGAGTTTGACACATCAGGTTTAGTGGATGGAAGGCTGGACTCAGAGTCAAGAAGACCTAGGTCCAAATTCTGTCTCTGATGTTTATGTCCAAAGTGACCACAGACAAGTCACATCATCCCAGGGGAGCTAGTTTCTTCCTCTATTAAATGAGGAGGTTGAACTAGATCATTTCCAAGCTCCTTCCATCTTAAATCCAAGAGTCTATGTACATTTTACTGTACAACGTCTGTTTCTGACCCACGGGGTTCTTGGGCTTAAGTCTAGCACAGACAGAGGGTCGGGGGAATGGAGGAGAAGATTAGAGAAATGAGAACTGGACTGAGATGGGTGAGATCTATGATTTCTTGTACATCGAAGACCAGTGGTTTCACTTACATGAGAACTGTCTCCTAATCATCTATAACCTATAGTCCTGGTGAGGTATTACGGTGTAGTGGGTCCACTGTGCAGGCAGGAAGACTCGGGCTCCAATTCTCTTGTCATGGTTCTAGGTGACCACAGACAAGCCACTTCATCTTTCTCTCTCTCTCTTCTCTTTTCAGTGTATGGACAGAAGAGTCTCAATGTACGTTGCTTAATGCTTCCATCACCGAAACGTTTAACTGCTCTTTTAATTGTGGTCCCGACTGTCGGAAGCTCTCTCAGTACCCCTGCCTCCAGGTCTACGTTAACCTAACTTCTTCGGGGCAAAAGCTCTTACTTTACCACACAGAAGAAACGATGAAAATCAATTCCGAGGTAGGCACATGGCACGCGTTTCTTCTCAGGCTGATTTCATGGGGACAGCTATTCGTGTTTTCCTAGCACCTCCCTCTGAAAACATCCCTCAGTTAGTGTTCCAGGGCCAAAATTCATCCAGGAAGTCAACTCACCCCCACTCCCCAACTTATACCTTATCTGCATGCAGCTGAATTTCTGTATGACATATGGATTTCAGTTACCACCTTATTTGGTTGCTACTTTACCCCTCATCCCTATTTGGAAATGTAAGCACCATAGCTATAGTTATCCCTCTCAGGGATAGAGTCTCTCCAAGGTCAGAGGACACAGCTGCATAGTAGAAGAAAGCAAGAATTACCCACCACATAGTGGGCACGGGGTGTCCTCTGGGTTCCAGATTTGCTACGAATTCTTCACCTGATAGACTATCCTTCAATTTGATGGAGACAGCAATTAAACAATCAACAATTAATAAGTATTACTATGTGGCAGGCGCATTCTTGAGTAGTCAGTCTTTTGGGGATAGACACAAGGAAATTAAATAATCCCTGCTCTCAAGTTTATGCCCTATTGGGGCATATTATGTATGTATGTAGGTATGTATGCATGCATGCATGCATGTATGTATGTAGGTATGAGTGTATATGTGTATACACTCATATACATATATTTGTATATATATGCATACACTTGTGTATATACATATATTCATATGTGTGTATACATACATACATATAGAGTATCCAAAAAGTCTTACTGAAATTTTAAGCTAATAAAGCTGAAAATTTTGGGGACTGGGGGGGAGGCATGTACATATAATTACATATGATATAGTACAGTCTAATTATATACTATATATATAAACTGAGGTAGCTAGGTAGAGCAGTGGATAAAGCACTAGCCCTGGATTCAGGAGGACCTGAGTTCAAATACAGCCTCAGCGCGCGGTACTCATACACTTGATATTTACTAGCTGTGTGACCCTAGGCAAGTCACTTGACCCTCACTGCCCTGCCAATTTTTTTTTTAATTATATTAATAGAGGGTAGCTAGGTGGTATAGTGGATAAAGCACCAGCCTTGGATTCAGGAGGACCTGAGTTCAAATTAGGCCTCAGACACTTGACATTTACTAGCTGTGTGACCCTGGGCAAGTCACTTAGCCCTCATTGCCCCACAACAAACAAACAAAAAAACAACAAAGAAGTATATTGATATATATACAAACTACAGGATTAGTTAGGATCAAAAGCAGTACCTCTAGAGATTCTGATTTTCTCATTGACCCTTTCTAGCTTTCCTGTACTAGAATTGAGGGAGGGAAGCTCAGGCTTTGAATGATAAGATCAAGTTTTCATTCTAGGAACACCAATTGCCTGATTACTTTTTCCTCAAGAATCATTCCCATTCAGACTTACTGTAGAATGATTCTTAGAGTCCTTTCATCAGCTACCCCTTTAAAAAAAAAAAAAAGCAACTTAAAGTTTCTGACCTGGCACGAAGAACATGGAGTTAGGACTGGAAGGAACACTGGAGGTGTTTTGGGTTTTTTTTGTTTTGTTTTTTGCAGGACAATGGGGGTTAAGTGACTTGCCCATAGTCACACAGCTAGTAAGTGTCAAGTGTCTGAGGTCAAATCTGAACTCGGGTCCTCCTGAATCCAGTGCCAGTGCTTTATCCACTGCGCCACCTCGCTGCCCCCAACCCTTCTACTTTACAAATGAGGAAATGACCCCCAGGAAAGAGAAAGGACTTATTTAAGGTCACACACTAGGCAATGGGACAGCTATACTCGAACCCAGGCCTTCTGAGCCAAATCTTCTGCTCTTTCCACTATACCATTCTTTTAACTCCTTCTCTAGAGATTTCCAAAACTAGAGGTAGTCAGTTATTATGGCCTATTGATGGAATTTGGGGGGTTACCCCTGTCCAGAATCAGGGACTATGGCATAAATGATCCTAAAATTCCCTTTTTGGCTTTCAATGAAAGGGTGAGTCCTTTGGGTATTGTGCCATAGGAGGGAATCCTTTGAACCTATGGTAAGGAGGACTTGAATCCGACACCCACTTACCACCTGCTTGAGCCTGAGTAGGTCAACCTCTCAGGGCCTCATTTTCCTCATCTATAGAATGGAGATGATGGTAATGCTCTTAGTACCTACCTTCTTGATATAGAGAACCTGATAAGGAACTCCTTCCATCAATGCTTATCAGGACCTGCTTTGCAACTAGAGAGATGCCTGAGTCCCCTGGGGCACTAAGAGGTTAAGAGACTTTCCCAGGGTCACACAGACATTCTGAACCAGAAGTGAAACTTGAACCCAGGTCTTCCTGAATCCAAGGTCTGCTTCTATCCACTATGAAATGGATATTAACAGCATTACTGTAATTCTGTTAACAAGGAAAGTATAGTACATGGTACACGATAGGTACTGCATAACTGTTCTTTGGTTGATTGATTTAAATCCCTTTTAAACTTCAACTTTAACATGCTATCAAAATATAATCTTGAGTATGAATATATATATCTCTTAGTCATAAAAATCAGGACTCACTACCCTGATAAACAAAACTTTCACCAAAACAATATATAGAAATGGTATTCATAAAACCCAGTGTGATCAGTCAAGAGGCTTGTGGTGTTAATAATTTTGAAATAGCTGCATTGCATTTCTAGCCTATGGTGGTAGAGATGAATGAATTATTTGTAACTTTCTAGGGGGGTTATTAACACTTATGACTGGAATTAGTCCTGGGATCAGCCCCAGCTAAACTCATTTATTTTTATTTTTCATTTTTTTCTTATTATGAAATTGACAAACACCAACAAACTTGAATATTTCTATATACAAAGAAAAACATTAAAAGTAAATTATATATAAAACTGTAAATCCCTAGCAGGGAGAGCTTGGTTTTTTTTTTCCTACATTGGACGAACACTAGAGATGGTCATTGAACACGTGACCAAGAATAGAATTGGTTTCATCAGCCAAAGGCAGAGAAAGCCAAGCTGCATTTTGGTTACAACAGCTCAAATAAATTATTGCCACCTCATCTGAGAACTCAGCCTCCTGAATATTTCAGAAGCTGGTTTTTGAAAATGTCTGCTCCAGTTCCCCCTAATCTACAGGAAGCACAAATAATGTTCAGTTGCCTCAAGGTTGTTTTATCAATAAATAAAAATGAACATAGTCTCAGTTTTTTTCCAAGATGTGGCTGTTTCTGCCATCAGTCCTCCAAATGGGGCTGATGATATGGAATGTGAGTCAAACGCCAGACTTTCAAATGCTGATGAAAGAGGGAAATTATTCATTCACTCAAAATTCATCAAGCCTTTATTACACGCCTACAATGGTGGCTGTCGTGGTGTTAGGAGCTGGGGTTACAAAGACAAAAGGGAAAGAATCCCTTCCTCTCAAGAAGCTTACCTTCTAATTGGGGGAGACAGAAGAGAAAAGTATCACATGCAAAGTACTTTCTCCAGGGTGAGAGTAGTAGCAACTGGGGAGATTAGGAGATGGGCACTTGAGAGCTCATGCTATATGAATACCAGACAAGGGAGGTTTGACCTAGAGGAGGAAGACCTAAGGGAGATGCGGTGGTTGTCTTCAAATATTTGGAGGGTTGACATGTGGAAGAGGAATGAGACTTCTTCTGCTGGGTCCCAAAAGGATGAATGAAGCCAGTGTAACACATGGAAGTTACAGAGGCTATTTAGAACTGCTATCAGGAAAAAAGAAAATCCTAACAACAAGAGCTGACCAAAAATGGAATGAGCTGTCTCCAGAGCAGCTTCCAGCTGAGGCTGGATGTCCCCTTAGGGTTATGTTGTAGAGACGATGCATTTTCAGAAATGAGCTGGACTAGTTGTTTCTGAGGCCCCTGCCAGTTCTAGAAGTCTGTGATTCTGTTGTGTAAACCTGAAAGAGATAGATAAATGTCAGCCGTTATTGACTTTCCTTCTATCCAAACGATGAGTGTTTTCATATTCTTGCATCTTATAAAGCTAATGTTCTATGGAATACCCACCCCCCCAACAATATTTCTGAGTTTTCATATTTGAGTCAGCATTAAATGACAAGCCACCAAGATCCAAAACATGCTCAGGGTCTTTGCTATGTTGCTGGTGGTAATTTGGGATGTGAAAGGGAAATGTATAATTTATTTGTTAAGCCTATTATGTGCTAGGCACGTAGGCTTTAGACTTGAGAGGGAATTTGGAGAAAACCTAATTCATCCTCATCATTTTGGACCTAGAGGAAGAAGTTTCTAGCCCATGTTCACCCAGCTGTAAGTAGCAGGATAAGAATTCAGACCCAGGTTGATTTTGGAACCAGTGATTTTTTTCTACAGCACTGTAGCTGCCCAGTTATTTCCCATAATGTTGTGTGCTAGTTCATTTCTTTATTCATCTCTCCACTTTTCTCTGTGGTTGAAACTCTTCTCATTGGAAACTGGCTTTTGTGGAGAAAGGAGGCGGATGGGTAGGGGCAAAAAGCCCAGAAGGGAATAGTCACTGTCAATCCTTACATACCTCCTTAATGGTCTGAGTGTCTCGACACCCCAGAGAATGGAAGCTGAAAATAATTGGACTTTTCATTGTGTTCCCTTCGACCACACTTGTCATTTCTTTCTGCAGAGTTGAATTTCTGAGATCCCAAATATCAAAACAATAGAACTCGGGCATGTTGTGCTGCATCTAAACCTGACACCACTGAAAAGGAACCAACACTTTTCTTTTCAGAGGGTCACCAGACCACGACCTTTAAAAGGCCAGCTGGCACATGAGGAAAATATGGGGACTGGAAAAGGTTCCAGGAGAACTCTTCCATCAGCTCCTCCACCCAAGCCAAAGATCTCTAGCTCTGATCATTCTTTCCTTGTTAGCATGATCAAGGACAATTCATTTCCATTGTGAATAGTTAGCAGCTCACATGATCACCAGGGCATGGTGGCTTATGAGTAAGGAAGACGGGTTCTAGTTCCACCTTTGAGAGGAACCTGCTCTGTAACCATGGGCAAATCATTTAATGTCTCACTGCCTCCCCTGCTCTCCAAAACTATGGCTTACAGTAGAGTAGCTGATTTGTATTAGTGGAAGGAGTTTCCATACCAGGAAATCCCTATGCTAATGAAATCATAGGGTTTTTTAAAAAATCATTTCCTTACAATAGCCACATTTCTAAAAGTTATAAAGGAGAAGCTTGAAGTTGAAAGGAGGTGATTTTACTGAAATGTGTAATACATAGCTGTCAACTTTTCAGTTAAGTCAACAGGACAAAAGTGGGTCAATCGTGATGTTATCATCTTCAAAGGCACAAGAACAATTTTCTTTCATTTTTGTTCCCTGCCCCATGTGCTTTTATTTCTTTAGCTCTTAAAGCTAGTCTTCTCAAACAATTATACAATCAACAAACATTTCTTAAGCATCTTCAATGCTCCAGGCACTGAAATGGACATTAAGGGTACAAAAACAAAAATTTCCCTCAAGAAAATTATATTCCATTGAGGGAAAAAATATCTTTATTTATTTATAAGGAAATATTAAAAAATATACATATATACATATACAAAATAAATACAAGATATTTGGAAGGGATGGGGAACAATAGCAATTCTATGAATGGGGCTTCTCAATAATAGTAAAAGATGTACATTCTCTTGTTAGTAGACCAGCCATCCCTGAGGAAGGGAAGGTCATTCTGTAATCTTATATCTTTGTCCACGACTGGGCAACAAAACTGTTATGATAGCTTCATGTTACCATAATTTGAATCTTCCTTTCTGATTTCTCTTTGTAGTTGCTGTTAAACTAATCTTTTGCCTAGCAGGGCAACTGTAAACATGCCAACCTAGTTTATAGGATGGGTGTGAAATATAATTGCCTGGGGGCAACTAGGTGGCACAGTGGATAAAGCACAGGCCCTGGATTCAGGCAGACCTGAGTTCAAATCTGACCTCAGAAATTTGACACTCGCTAGCTGTGTGACCCTGGACAAGTCACTTAACCCTCGTTGCCCTGTTTTAAACAAAAAGAAAAGGAAAAAGAGAAAGAGAAAAAAGAAATATTTAGGGGCAGCTAGGTGGCACAGTGGATAAAGCAACAGCCCAGGATTCAGGAGGACCTAAGTTCAAATCCTACTTCAGACACTTGACATTTACTAGCTGTGTGACCCTGGGCAAGTCACTTAACCCTTATTGCCCATCCCCCCAAAAAAGATATTAAAAAAAATACAATTGGCTGAAGCTTTCCACTCAGGGCCCCACCCAAGAGTAACACATCTCATTCAGTCACTCTGAGTTCTATCTGGCCTCAATGTCATGAGTCAGCATGGAGGTTAGGAGTGACTCAGCTCTGTTTATATGATCACAGGGTTGTAGAGGTCATTGGCTACATGTGCTGGTACATCCTGGGTGAACATTACCTTTAGCCCCGAGGGTAAGAGGAGGGCCAGTGATAATGCTTGGTCCATGACATACCAACACACTGGGCCACAGAGTATTAGAGCTGAACAAGACTTTTAGGGAACACCTTATCATAGCCTCAGAGGGTATAGAGCTGGAAAAGACCCTAGAGGTCATTCAGGAAATCCCACCCATCTTAAAGTTGAAGGAATTATCTCAGAGTGTAGAATGGCCTGGTTCAAAGACATATAGCTTAGAAAGAACAGAGCCCCCACCCCACACTCTTTGTACCATAGAAGACTTTGCCCTCCATGACCTTGGCTTTGGAAAGGTTGTGAGAATCCAATCGGATAAGAAACCATTAAGCATCTGCTCTGAGCAGAACACTGTGCTAGGTACTGGAGATACAAGAACAAAGAAAGTCCCTGCCCTCTGAAAGGGAACACTAACATCCTACCAGGGAGGTAGAAGCCTGGATCCCAAACAAGGTTTGTGGCTCCCTTGTTCTCTCTATTTATTTGTTTATTGTTTTTTATTTATTTATTTATCTATCTATTTATTTATTTATTTATCTATCTATCTATCTATTTATTTATTTATTTGTTTGTTTGTTTGTTTATTTATTTATTTATTTGCAGGGCAATGAGGGTTAAGTGACTTGCCCAGGGTCACACAGCTGGTAAGTGTTAAGTGTCTGAGGCCAGATTTGAACTCAGGTCCTCCTGACTCCAGAGCCAGTACTTATCTATGGCGCCACCTAGCCACCCCCTGTTCTCTCTATTTGTATCACCCTTTCGCACAGAAAGAGAGGACACAGATGCTGAATAAGCCGAGATTGAGGAATCAAACCCAGCCCAAAGGAACAGTCGCTGCACCATCTATCTGAGAAAGAAAAGGAATAATTTACAAAAACCTGAAATTTATAGGTTCATTTTCCTTTTCCTTTTTGCTGAAGTACTGAAGCTTCAGAGGACATTCTCAGCCGATTCTCACAAGAGCCATCTTTGTAGTGGGAGGAATGTTCAACTCGGTGTTAAATGCGACTATAATTCCCATCTCACCTCGGACACTTAGTAGCCATGTGACCCCGGGCAGGAAACTACATCTCCTTCAGCCCCAATTTCTTGTGTATAAAATGGTAATGATAATATCTGCAATACCTTACAGGGGGGAAGTTAAGTCCAAATTAGATTGCAGCTGTAAAAGCCCTCGGCAAACTCGGGCATAGTGTATAAATGACATCTGTCATATTCATCGCCCTTTCTCATGACCTTTTGTGTCAGTGCATAAGTGGAGCAATGCCAAAGCCCACTGTGATTGGAGGATCTCAGCACAAGGACATGACATACTGCTGGTGAGGGGGAAATTAGAACCACAGAAAAGGACTTGAGAGTTCTACTCAAATATTTCACTTTTACGGACGAGGAAACTGAGGTTTCAGCAGAGGATGTGACTTGCCCAAGGCTACATAGATTGTTAAAGGAAGAGCTGTGGGATCTCCTAACTCCCCATCCACAGTTTGTTTCTGGTTCTATCACTACATTACACTTCTTTGGGGGGGGGGGGCTCTCATGAATGCCTACACTCTGTAAGTAGAAATATGCCAAGACCAACCAAATGAAAATATCTATAGCCCCCCATCCTTAGTAACTGTCTTCAGAACCATGTGACAAGTCACTACTTTCCATTCAATTCAACAAACCTTTATTAAACACTTCTATGTGCAAAACACATCTTAGGCACTCAGGATAGAAAGACAAAACCAAAACAGTCCTTGACCTCAAAGAGCTTATACTCTTTTGGGAGAAAATAATATGTACCCATATACTAAATGGGGTAGCTGGGTGGCACCACAGTGCATAGAGCACAGGGCCTGGAGTCAGGAAGACCTGAGTTCAAATCAGGCTTCAGACACTCACTAGCTGTTTGACCCTGGACAAGTCACTTAACCCTGTTTGCCTCATTTTCCTCTTCTGTAAAATGAGATGGAGAAGGGGCAGCTAGGTGGTGCAATGGATAGAGCACCGGCCCTGGAGTCAGGAGGACCTGAGTTCAAATCTGACCTCAGACACTTGACACATACTAGCTGTGTGACCCTGGCAAGTCACTTAACCCCAATTGCCCTGCAAAAAAAAAAAAAAAAAAAGAGATGGAGAAAAAATGGCAAACCACTCCAGTGTCTTTACCAAGAAAATCCCAAATGGAGTAATGAAGACTCAGACATAACTGAAACAACTCAACAACAACAACAATATAAGTAAACATTATATATGCATGTGTGTGTGTGTGTGTGTCTGTGTGTCTGTGTGTGTGTGTGTAGAGAGAGAGTGTGTGTAATTTTAGGGAGTAGGGCTCAGGCCTAATATAAAAAAATAGGTTAACAATAGAACACATTGAAAGGGCAGAGAAGAATGGACTAGGGATTCCAGAGAGACTGGGCTGACTTGGATGAGTTTGAAGTAGCAAGGAGTAGAAGCCAGAGAGGAGAGCTCCAGCCTAGGGCATCTTAGAACATAGAGATTCCAAGAGGAGCCAGACAGGCAGTAAATTGGGACACCCTTCAATAGTGATGGTTAATTTGATTTCCCCAGCTCCACTACTTACAACAGGTGTGACCTTGTGCAAATCACTTAACTGCCCGGGTCACAATTTCCGTGTGTTTAAAATAAGGGCACGGGACTAGCTGACCTCCAAGATCCCATCCAGTTTTAAATCTATGTGCCTCTGATCGGTTCCCTAGCAAGAGACAGACACAGAGCAGGTTTCCAGCATGTAGGAAATAGATGCTCTAAGAGGGAGGACACAGAACCTCCAAAGTCTGACCCCCAAAATTCACATATTCAAAGTTAAAGTGCTTATCAAGGAGTAGCTGAGACCATTTGCAGACCAACCCTTTTGGGGAAATACCAGGTGTTGGAAAATATTAGCTCAGTCACTCCTCTACTGAGCTGGTTATAAGAATATAAGTACATATATATGTGTGTGTGTGTGTGTGTGTGTGTGTGTGTGTGTATATGTATGTTTGTATGTATGTATGTATATATGTATATGTATATATATATAAGCATATAAGTGTGTGTGTGTGAGAGAGAGAATATAAGTATGTATTCAGGAGGTGGAGATGAGAGTCAAATGGCCAGAAGGATACACTGGGCACCCAAGAAAGGCAGGAATTCTAGGCCCTCACATTCTTCCAAATCTGCTGGAAACATCATATCAACTGTTATTTGATTGAGTGTTGGCATAATCAGCAACAGAAAATCAATATTCTTAGATCTGCCTAGTTCAGACAATTGCAGGTGTTTGAGCATCCCTGGGTACCAAAGTACTTTCATCTCCTGATGTGATTCCTTTTGTTTTGCTCCCTTTTATAATCCCTCAGCATGCCAGAATGCTGTAATAAATGTGAAAATGTGTAAGTAAACAGAGCAAGGATGGGGCTTGCTCTGGAGAGGGATGCGCAAGGATGTTGGCAGGGTGGTTAGTGCCTAATTGTGGTCGGATATTGTTTCCCTTTGCTCTGCCAAGCATTTTCGGCAGCACAGCTTGGCAAATAGTAAAAACTGAAAGTAGAAACCAAATAACTTTAAAAAGCAAGTTCAGAGAAGGAAAAATAGTGATAGGATGTTGAAAGTCAGGAGAAGTGAAAGAAAATGAGGCTCCTGTGTCCTCGAAGACTGTCTGGCCATCACTCAGATGGGACAGAACACAAAGTTCTCTTCTCCAAATCACCCCTTCCCTCCTATAGTAAACAGTCTGGGAAAATCTTCTGCATAATTCACCCCTCCATGGTCTGTTTAGAGAGAAAACAACAAAAAGTATTCAGAATCAGAACTAAGGTGAGATAGCTGGAGCTTTGCCTGAGAATGCCAAGTTTTACAGGACACATACAGTACCATCATCAGCCTGTTTCATCTCCCCGCTAGTCAAACAGCTACTAGCATGGAATCAAACCAGTCTTCTAGGCTAGAAACCATCAGGTAGTTTAGGGTACACTTCCTCAGACCAGGTATTCTCTCTCCCAACCTGCCACTCCTGGTCCCAAGTACAAAAATTCCTAACTAGAGCTCTGCCTATATTTCTCTTCATTTTGCTTCTCCAAGGATGGTTTGCATCACATTGTCATCTCCATTCACACCTTCTCAGGGATGCTGCTTAATTTGTTGGTAAGAGGCTGTCAAAAAAGTAATAGATTTGGGGGCAGCTAGGTGGCACAGTGGATAGAGCACTGGTCCTGGATTCAGGAGGACCTGGGTTCAAATCCAGTCTCAGACACTTGACACTTACTAGCTGTGTGACCCTGGACAAGTCACTTAAGCCCCATTGCCCTGAAAGAAAGAAAGAAAGAAAGAAAGAGAGAGAGAGAAAGAAAGAAAGAAAGAAAGAAAAGAAAGAAAAGAAAGAAAGAAAGAAAGAAAGAAAGAAAGAAAGAAAGAAAGAAAGAAAGAAAGAAAGAAAGAAAGAAAAGAAAGAAAGAAATGGGAAAAAGTACTAGATTTGGGGGCAGATAGGTGGCACAGTGGATAGAGCACTGGTCCTGGATTCAGGAGGACCTGAGTTCAAATCCAGTCTCAGACACTTGACACTTACTAGCTGTGTGACCCTGGATAAGTCACTTAACCCCCATTGCCCTGCAGAAAGAAAGAAAGAAATGAAGGAAGGAAGGAAGGAAGGAAGGAAGGAAGGAAGGAAGGAAGGAAGGAAGGAAGGAAGGAAGGAAGGAAGGAAGGAAGGAAGGAAGGACAGAAGGAAGGAAGGAAGGAAGAAAGAGAGAAAGAAAGAAAAAAGAAAAGAAAGGGGAAAAAGTACTAGATTTTGGAGTCAGATGTCCTGGATTCAAATTTGAGCTCTGTTACTTGTGATGGCTATGAGTGAGTCACTTTCCCCTTCTATAAAATATTTCTTGATGTGTAGAATTAGAGGATTTAACTAGATGAGCTCTTGAGCCCCTTCCAGTTCAAAATCTATTCTATTTTCTGTGCCACTATAAGGAAAGAAAACAGTTTAATGGGTGGGAGGGGGAAAGGGGAGAATCATTTAGTGAAAATTCCCAGGCAACTAGTGGCATAATTGAGAGGGAAGTGAGCCTGAAGTCAGGAAGATCTGAGTTCAAATCTGACCTCAGACACTTGCTAGCTTTTTTACTCTGGACAAGTCATCTAACCATTGTTTACCCCAGTTTCCTCAAGTGTAAAATAAGGAAAACAACAGCACCTATCATAGGGTCAAATGAAATAATATTTTTAAACATCCTTAGCACACACAGTACCTGGCACATAGTAGGTGCTTAATATACGTTGATTCCCTCCCCCCTTTCTATATCATTGTAATTGTAGCTCTTTGCAGTTTACAAAGTACTTTCCCCAGAAGTAGGAAGTACAAACCTTATGATCTCATTTTACAGAGGAAGAAATTGAGGCCTAAAGAGATCAAGTGACCCGTCTGAAGTCACAGTCAGTAAAGAACAGGGTTTAGGATTCGAACTCAGGTACTCTTACTATAACTCAAATATACTTTTCACCATATCATGAAGTTTTGGGTTTTTTTTTAAATAACAACTGTCAAAAATAGAGTTCTTTAAGGTTTAGATACAGCATTCCATTCAATCATCAGGACCATTCTGTAAGGTAAATGTTACAAGTATTATTTTCCCCTTTTAACAGATGAGGAACTGAGGCTCAGGGAGGATAGTGATGTGCTCAGCGTCACACAGCTCACGTGTCCAAGGCAAGAACCAAATCCAGGTTTTCCCAACCCCAAGTCCACCACTCTAGGCACTGTGCCAAACGTCTTGTTGTTGTTGTTGTTGTTGTTGTTGAGTTGTTTCAGTTGTGCTTGACTCTCCATGACCCCATTTGGGGTTTTCTGACAAAGATCCTGGAATATTTGCCATATCCTTCTCCAGCTCATTTTACAGATAAGGAAACTGAGGCAAACAGGGTCCCACAGCTAGTAAGTGTCTGAGGCTAGAATTGAACTCATGAAGATGAGTCTTCCTGATTCCAAGTCCAACGCTCTATCCGTTGTGCCATCCACCTCTCCTTTTTAAAAGGATATTCACTTACGACCTGACAGTAAAATAAATGGGGTTTGCCTTCAGGAAGCACATCCCATCAAATTACAACAGGTAATTTCTCAAAGTCCATAATCAAATAGGATTCAGAGTGGCTGAGTCAACATGGAAGACCTTTGAAGTAAAACCAATTTCAACCACTTTCAAAAGTGAAAGGGGGAGGGGCAGCTAGGTGGCACAGTGGATAAAGCACTGGCCCTGGATTCAGGAGGACCTCAGACACTTGACACTTACTAGCTGTGTGACCCTAGGCAAGTCACTTAACCCCAATTGCCTCACCAAAAAAAAAAAGTGAAAGGGGGAAATCTGATTGCTGGGTCAAGAGTGACCATGGTGGCCAAAAGGGCTCATGAAATCTCAGAGGGCACTGAAGGACATAGTATGCAGGACTAGAGAGGGGATGGTCTCATTGTCCTCTGACTCAGTCAGGCTATATTGCACTCCATTCTGGATGTTCCATTGGACATAATACTCCAGTTCTGGACATGTAATACTCCATAATAATAAAAAATATAGTATAATAATAAATAAGCTGGGGTATGCAATAATAATACTAGTTAGCATTTATATGGCACCTTAAGATTAGGAAAGTAACATAGGTTACCTCATTTGATCCTTACAACAACCCTGTGAGGTAAGTGCTATTAACATACTATTTTACAGATGAGGAAACTGAGGCAGAGAGCAATGAAGTGATTTGCCCAGGGTCACACAGCTAGAAAATGTCTGAGGCAGAATTCAGCCTCAAGTCTCCCTGACTCCAACATTCTGCCACCTGCTCTACCTGCCTACAAACCATTTTTTTAAAGTTGAACCATTCAGAAGAGAGTGGCAATAAAAGAGCCGCTTTTAATGGAGGCTCCTTTTGTTTTGAACTAGGGAGACTGCTTGATGACGCAGAACCCTGCTAAAAGGGAGGTTATTCTCATAAACTCTCCTGACCCAAGATTGGGAAAAGGCTCCCCCATGGATTCATTATCTGAATTGGCAGTACTGGTTTGACCTTTCCTAAATACAACTAATTAGATTGCATGTTTTTTTTAATCTCCTTGAATAAAAATCATCCCTCTGTGTAGCTGCAGGGTTGGAAGCAAAGTTAAAAAAGGTAACTCCAAACTTCCCCAGAGGCCACTTCTGTCCCATCTGTCCCCAACAAGCATCTAACTGGATTGGGTCCAAATACTGCAGAAGAAAAGAAAATGTTTGTCTCAGGCGATACGACCAAATAGTCAAAGGCTAGTTTTTAACTCTAAGTTCTTAACTCCATTAGAATTTAAGCTCCCTGAGGGACACATGACACATAGTACGCATTTCATAACAATTTTTGAAATTCATTTGAATTGAACTGAATTCCCTGAGAAACTGGGTCCTCGTGGAAGTGCTTGCAGACCCCCCAGTAATGCTCTAGCTAACTCAGCCTCCTTACTACTGATGCATTTATATCCTTAGCTGATTAATGTACATTAGACTAAAAGCTCCTTGAGAACAGGGACTATGTTTTGCTTTTCTTTTTTACCCAGAATTTAGCACAGTACCTGGTGCATCGTTCAGTTATTCAGACATTTTTCATTCATGTCCAACTCTTTGTGACTGCATTTGGGGTTTTCTTGGCAAAGGTACTGGAGGGAGTCACTTGCCATTTCCTTCTCCAGCTCATTTGACAGATGAGGAAACTGTGGCAAACAGGGTCAAGTGACTTGTCCAGGGTCACATAGCTAGTAGTGTCTCCAGCCATATTTGAACTCAGGAAGATGAGTCTTCCTGACTCTAGACCTGATACCCTATCCACTTCACTACCTAACTGCCCCCTGGCATGCAGCACAATTTAATAAATGTTTGCTTCCTAACTGATAAGGTAGTGATGCATAGAATGCACCTCATGGAATGTGGTTCCACTGATCAAAAGCAAAGTGCTTGGGGGCAGCTAGATGGTTCAGTGGATAAAGCACTGGCCCTGGATTCAAGAGGACCTGAGTTCAAATTCAGCCTCAGACACTTGACACTTAAGAGCTACCTAAAAAAAAGAAAGAAAGAAAGAAAAGAAAAGAAAAGAAAAGAAAAGAAAAGAAAAGAAAAGAAAAGAAAAGAAATCATTTAAAAAAAAAAAAGCAAAGTGCTCAGCATTCAATCTGGTTCAATCAAGGGAAGGTTCATTTGGTAACTCTGGAAAAGGTCACGCCCCTCCATGGCACCATGGTCCTTGGGCCCCATCAGGAAAGTCAGTGAAAAGAGCAAGCAAAAACCAACCCGTTTTCCCTTCCAGGCAGCATGGCATAGTGAACATGGAAGTAGCCTTGAAGTCTGGGATGCCAGAGCTCAAGTCCCATCCCTGATACATGCTGACTGTGTGACCCTGGGCAACTCTCTAAAGCCATAGGTTGAAAATCCAGTGCCATCATACTTTGGCAAAATTTCCTCTTCAGTAGCTTCTTACACCAATAAAATTATATATCCTGACTACAAAGAAAAAAAAAACATCTCTTTTTTCCTTAGCCCCATAAACTCTAGGACAGAATTAACCATGATCCATGCTAAGGCCACAAGAACTTCACTCAATCCACAGGCTCATCTCTTCAGTGGACAGTTGGTTCAGTGAAAAAAAAAAAAAGAGAAAAATTGTTTAGCATTATATAAACTAGGAAGGGACTGGAAAACAGGTTTTTTTTTTCCTCACTAACACAAGGAAGGAGAGGACATCAAGGAACACACAAATAAAAAAGTAATATTTTTTCTTAGAAAAATGTAAAATGTTGGGGGCAGCTAGGTGGCACAGTGGATAGAGCACCGGCCCTGGAGTCAGGAGTACCTGAGTTCAAATCCGGCCTCAGACACTTGACACTTACTAGCTGTATGACCCTGGGCAAGTCACTTAACCCCCATTGCCCCTCAAAAAAAATGTAAAATGTTCAATTAATTTGCTTTTAAAATTAAGAAGCAGGAACATGAGATTTGATTCAGTAAATATAGTAAGTGCTGTTTCTACTTGATAAAGGTATCAGGGTTAAGCATCTTGTTAATTGTGGTGGAGAAGGGAGGATTCTATCCCTTACCTGCAAAATAATGAAGTTCCATATTATGACCAATTGTTAGGGGAAAGAAGAGAAGAGGAAAAGTAAGAGAGGGGAGAGGCGAAAGGAAGATATACTAAAAGGAAGAGGAAAAGTCAGCAGGAGAGTCAAAAGACAGGAGGGAGGGAGGGAGGGAGGGAGGGAGGGAGAGAAAGACAGAGAGAAGTTGGGGGGGAGAGAGAGACAAAGACAGGGAGACAGAGACATAGAGACAGAGATAGGCAGAGAAAGAGATACAGAGAGAATGAAAGAACATAGGAGGGAAAGGGAGAAAGAGAGAATGGGAAAGAGATAGAAATCGAGGACAAGAGAGGGAGGGGAGACACATAGAGGAGGAGAAAAAGGAGGGAGAGAGAAAGGAAGGGGAAAGGAAGAGATGGGCATGGAAGGGAGAAAGAGAAGGAGGATGGGAGAGAGGAGTGGAAAAGGACAGAAAAAGAGAGAGGAAGGAAAAGAGAAATGAGAAAGGGGGAGAGAGACAAGGGGAGAGAGAGACAGAGAGAGAAATAGAGAAACAGAGAGGGAGGGAAGGGAGAGAGAGAGAGGAGAAACTAAAAGGTGGAGCCTCTCAGGCATGTCAGTTGAGTTAAATAGTTCTTACCCTGCCCTGATGCTCATATGGGCCATGCTCACAGCAAGTTATCATGTATGTTAAAAGGCTCATTAACCACACTCCACAGGTCTTGGGAACACTCTTTAGCATTCACTAGGGAGTGTCCATTCTAAATGGCATACCTGAAGTAGCCCACCAGAGGGACACTGGACTTGCTTTCTAAAAGTAATACAGCCAATAAATTACCATCACCCCAAAGGCTAAACAAAAGCCAATTCAGAACCAAAGTTACTCTTCCTCTGGAACAGTCAAAACAACCAGTCAGTGGTTTGTTTTTTTTGCATTTGAACATGGTTGCCTTGGACACTTTAGGACCACAGACACAGAGCTAGACAAGACCTTGGAGATTATGCAGTCTGACCCCCCCCCCATTTTATAAGTGAGGAAACTGAGGCTCAGTGAGATTAACTGGTGTGCTGATCTCATGCAAGCAGCAATAGAACAAGGTTTTAAGCCCAGAGTCTCTGACTCCCAGTCATGCCATGCACTGTCCTTGGCCTGTAGTACAATTGAAGGAGAATTGGACAAAAACCACTTGGGCTATAGGCCTGCCTGTAACACTAACTTGCTATGTGATCTTGGGTCAGTCCCTTCCCATCTCTGCTCCTCAGTTTGCTTACTTGTCAAAGACAGGGTTGGACAACATCATCTGGAAGAGGTTCTTCAGCACAGTGATTCTCTATTCACCCAGTGAGGACTAGAATGGAAGTACCAAACACCTGCTTGTGACAAAAAGCATTCATTTGGAGAGTCATGTGAATTAAATCAATAGTCAAAAGGTAGACCTATTATATAACACATTTTCCCCTGCAGTCTTGATCATTTTAGAACAGAATTATCCCCTGGAAATTCTAACAATAAAGATGCTATTGTCAAAGAATGAATTGGACACTGGTGTTGCTTCATAATAACTGACATTTAGCACTTTACACACAGAATCTGATTTGGTCTTCACAACAAGCCTGTAAGCAGACATATAATTATACCCATTTTACATGTAATCCAGAGCCCAGGACCACCTAAGTTCTGGTCTCACATTAACTAGGTTGAACTGAAGGGACTGACCTGAAAGGTCAAGATTCTTTGGTGTAATATACCCCTGTAGAGAATTTACTCTATGAAATGTCTGCATATTCCTGTCTGGTTTCCACACATGTGGGTAACAGGATCTTCAATTCCTACAAAAACACTCAAGGTAACAAATGCATATAGAGAGAGGAGAGCCTTCATTTTGCCCCACAGAAAATGCAGAATGTGCACATTATTCTCGGGAGCCAATAAAGAGATACTGAAAACACCAAAAGCTTTCCTTCATAGCATCTTATACAGACCCTTCCAGTATTTTACTACCATCCTATGGTTTAGACTCCACCTGAAAGAAAAACAGAATTTGAAACTATCGGACAGGCAGTCCCCTTTCCATTGTCTGAAAAACTCCCAATAATACTAAGTAGTCTTCTTTTCCCTTGCTTTGCCCAGACAAGTGGCCCAAGAGCCCAGAAGGATCAGAGAGATCCAAAAATCTTTGCTTCCCTTCCCCCAGACTGCCCACTTCCCAGACGCCTGTTGGTGGGATAAGGATACAGAAGAAGTGGGTCTCAGAAAACCAAAGACTTTCCTCTCCCCTTCCCCAGCACCTACTGCCCAGTTCCCACCAGGGACTGAACACATTTCTCAGCTGGATACTGGTTTTCTCTTCCCTGCTCCCCCACCCTCCTGGAAAAATCTATCCCTACTGAAACTAAAGATAACTCAGAACCTCACTCTATTCCAACCCTTGCGCCCACTAGTGTCCTTCTGCCAGCCATTGGTGAGGGATATGGCTTTCCAGTGATACCAGAGGTCCACTAGTTCTCATCACCTGCAATGCAGTTGTGCTAGCTCCTCTATTTTGAATGTTAGTTGCTTCAGAACAGAAGCTGTCTCACTTTTCTATTTGTATCCCTAGAACTTATACATGTGCTAGGCACATGGTGGATATAAGTACTAGACTTATCATTTCACCAACATGGGAAACTTCTGAATGAGGAATCTCTCTAAACGAAGACAAGTCAGCTTCTTCTCTGAAACTTTGAGTGTTAGAGAGTTGCTTAAAGCACTCAGAGATTGTGACCTGCCCAGAGTCACACAGTCAGTATGCTAAAGATGCGGGATCCTGGCTCTAAGGTTGGGTCTGTAGTGACCATGTCACAGCTACCTCATAGTAAATCCTTAATGGATGTTTTTCACTCTCTTCCTATGTCCTAGTCTTAAGTCTCTTACTGCTCCATCCTAGCAAATCATCTGAGTCACTGGAAACCAATCAGGAGTTGTCTTTGCCTTCTTACTAATGGTCACATCCACACATTTTAGGGAGAAGGACTCATCACGTGTTTTAAATACTGTGCTGAAAGCTCATCCAAAATGACTTAAAGAAACCTCCTTGTTCAATCTCCTCCTCTCATCACAAAGAGACAAAGAATGTGAGGCTCAAAGAAATTCACTTACACATCCATTTACATACACATGTATATGATGTATAATACAATTATACATACATTTACATTATACATTTATCAAGCTCCCCCTATGTATAAGGCACTGTGGTAAGTGCTGAGCATACAGAGACAAAAGCAAGAGTCCTTGCTCTCCATGAGTACAGATTCTCCTGGAGAAATACAACATATATACTAATAAGTAAATATAAGGTAATAACAATAAGAGCCAGCATTCCTACACCACTTACTACGTGCCAGGCACCGTGCTAAGCATTTTACAATTACAATCTTATTTGATACTTACAACAGCCCTTCAGTGTAGGTGCTGTTATTATGTCCAGTTTACAGATGAGGAAACTGAAGTAAATGGGTTAAATGACTTGCTCAGGGCCACACAACCAGGAAGTGTCACATTTTAATTCAGGCTTTCCTCACTCCAAGCCCAGTGCTCTATCTACTGCACCAATTAGCTCTGTGTATATGTGTGTTATGTATGTGTGTGTGTGTGTGTGTGTGTGTGTGTGTATATATATGTAATAAATATATACACACATATATACAGGATGTATGTAAACATATGTAGATACACATGCACAAGATATATGTAGATATACAAGAGATATAGATATATACAAAAGATATATATGAAGTAAATAAGAATGATTTTCAGGGAATAGGGAAAGACAGGCACCAAAGCACTAGCAAGTAAGGAAGATCCCCAAAGGCCTCTTGTTGGCATTAGCATTTGAAATGAGCCCTTAAGAGAGTTAGAACTTCCAAGAAGGGAAGGAAAGGGAAGGTTTGTACATAGTAGCAGAGAAAGGAGACCGCATGTTGTTGAAGGGGGATAGCAAGTAAATAAAGCGAGATGACTCGAATGTAAAATGTATGCTGGGGAAGACCATGGAATCAGACTGGAAATTCCCAAGATAGATTGTGAAGGATTTCAAATTCCAAACAGAAGAGTTTAGATTTTACCCAGGACACAGAGGGAGTTCCTGAAGCTCCGAGGACATGGTCAGATCCTTGTCCATAGTCCCACTGAAGAAAATCTTGAGCCCAAGCCCTCCTGAAGCCCAGTGCTCATTCCCACTACCCCTACAAACTCTAAATCTATGGTCATATAATCAGACAAGGGGGGTAAAAAAGAAATAATGCATCTCAGCGAGCCTCCCTCCATTTCTTTACAGTGTTCTTACATACCCAAGTGTGGCAAGAATTTCGAAGAGTCCTTGTCCGTGGTGAATGTGGTGATGGAGAACTTCAGGAAGTACCAGCGTTTCTCCTGCTTTTCCGACCCATCTGGCATCCAGAAGAGCGTCATCTTAACCAAACTCTACAGCTCCAACGTGCTGTTCCATTCACTCTTCTGGCCCACGTGCATGATGAGTGGGGGCGTGGCAATTGTGGCCATGGTGAAACTCACGCAGTACCTCTCCTTGCTTTGCGAACGTATCCAGCGGATCAACAGATAGAGGCCAGGCCAGCCGGGACAAGGGTTTTCTTTAACGTGCAAATACTGGTTTCTCTCATTCTTCACCAAAGAACCTTAAGTTTGTAACGTGTCGTCTATTATGAGTTCCTTATTCGATTCCGATCCATAGAGCAATAATGCAGCTGCTGTTTGATATGCAAATGTGATGTTTCTATTCTGTAGAAGACGGGGTGGAGGATCCCCACAGTTTGGTGTTGGTCGTTTTCATCCTCTCGGTTCGTTCGCTCGTTCGTTTGTTTTCCTGGTGACACTAGCACTTCCTTCTCCCCTTCCACCAAGATAGGATGCAGTGTGAATCATTTGTCAAGCTTTGTCAATGAACGTGGTGTGGTATATTCTGTGTTCGGAGTCATCCTCTCTCTCACTCTCCCAGAGACATCTCTGCAATGTATCTTGTCATTCATTGTTTACCAAAGCTGCAGCCAAAAAAAAAAGAAAAAAGAAAAAAAAATTCCTTTTCTTTTTCTCCAAACTGAACCCTCTAGCAAAAGATGGGACCAGGATACCTTCAGCAAGGGTATTCACCATTTTCCTTGTATTGCTACCATATCACTGTAAAGATGAAATAAAAGTGGTCACCTATATTTTTTATTATTTTTTACTCAAAACAACCATTAGCTTTTTAACAATTGAAAATGTCTCACTAGTCACATAATTGTAACCACTATATGTCTTTTAGGGAGAAAAAGAATAGCTTTGATCCCAGTCATAGACCTGCTAAGAGGGGAGGGGATGATACCAGATAAGGGCTGCCTGTCCTAAGATTTGAGTGAATGGTGATGGTCACCCATAAGGTCGGACTTGAGTGCACAGATGTTGGCACTGGAAGTCTCCCTTCCTATTAATTGTCAACATCTCTCAAGGGAGCTGTTCAACAGCATGCACCATTTTGGACATTAACATGCTGTTAAGTAGGTAAAGCTTATTGGAATCCTTTCTTAAAGAGGAGATGTGTCAGAAAGAGATGGTAAAAGATTTGTAGGCAGGCAAGAGAATGTGATATCTCTTACTTGATCTGTTTTCTCTGTGGGGATCTTAAAGCAATGTGCTCAGAATATTTCTCTCCTCTGCATATTTTATTTTTCTATTTACAATCCCTTCCTTTTGTTATATTTTATAAGCAGTCTCAACCTTTTTTCTTAACTGACTCTTGAACTGAATAATGGATTTGAGATTGTATCTATTAGCACCCCGATTAATTACTGTGTTCTGGGAAATCAATGAGAGATTGATTCTAAATGAGAACATCCTGCTTCCCCTCCCCTCAAGCCTCAGTAACAGAACAGAGAGAAAACACCATCTTCAATCAGTCTCATCCATATTTAAGTACTTTTTTGTAATATAGTATTGAAAACTTTTTAGCTAATACAAGGTTTTACAAATCATACTTGTGGAGTGAACAGTCAAATTAATCTGATGAGGTGGAAAATAATCTTCAATCTTGTAATCCATAGTTTGACTTTTCTTAAGCAAATAAATCCCTGGGGTATAATCAAGGTTCCAGTGTATAATTAAAAATAAAAAGAAACAAATTCTGTTAAAGCTGCCAGGTTTGAAAAGCTCTTGTATTCTGAGTTCACAAACAAATTTTTAACCACTGAAAAGTGCCAAGAACCTATGGATTTATAGAGTTGACTTTTTTTCATGGTTGATTAATAAAAGCACTTTTAAGACATAACAGAGGGGCAGCTAGGTGGCGCAGTGGATAGAGCACCAGCCCTGGAGTCAGGAGTACCTGAGTTCAAATCTGACCTCAGACACTTAACACTTACTAGCTATGTGACCCTGGGCAAGTCACTTAACCCCAATTGCCTCACTAAAAAAAAAAAAAAAAAAGACATAACAGAGCCATAACTAGAAATTTAGAGACCCAAGGTAGGTACCATAAACAGCACCTAGAGTTAGAATCATGAAGCACACACAGTGCCCCACCCTCCACAGCTGACTAGGGGAAGGAGGTGAGGGGATGCCCTAGGACGATAACACAAGGCTGCTACTAGAAAAGCTACCATGGTGGGGGGAAGGCTAAAGGGGGTGGGGGGAAAAAACAAAGGAGAGAAGAAGAGGAACTTACAGTTTCCAGCTAGTCATTTCCTACTTTATCTAGTGCTCTAAGAATTATTAAGAAAGTTCTAGTGTTACTCTGTTGCTAAAGGACTGCACATATGAAAGAACCCTCTAAATTTATCACCCTGGATAATGTTCCAGTTATCCCACCCTGGTTGTGGCTCTGATCTCTGTACACACACACACACACACACACACACACACACACGTGAATAGAGTTGGGAAATCAGATTGAACACTTTGATCACACAGAAAGGACAACATAGTAACAATAGATGAGAAATCTTTATGACTCTAAAGCAAAAGGGGGGCTCAGAAGAATGCTGTGCTCTTCTATGAGTGGGCCAAGAGTAAGTGAGATGTTGGTGATATTGAAAGAAGAATTCTCCTTTAAGGTTTGTTTGGTGTTTGGTTTTGGGTTTGGTTTTGGTTTTGGTTTTTGGAAAGAGTTTCCCAACTCGTACTTCAAGTCAATATGAAGTGTTCTCCAAGCAATGACACCAAAAAAGAAAGTCCAGATGGGCTAATGTAGCCTTACTTCATACTAATTCCAAGGAGTTCCTTCCTCTTCTAGGAGTTAGTTGGCTGGAAGAGACAGCATGGGTAGAACAAAAGAGTAGTTTACTATGCTATGGAAATAGCCATTGTCCTTGATATGAATGCCTTCAGTCAATCAGCAAATATATATTAAGCACCTACAATGTACCAAGCATTATGTTAGATGTTAGCGATACATAAACAAAACCTAAATCTTTGTCCTCAAAAAGTTTGCATTTCTGTGGCATCTTATAGATAAAAGAGGTACCAAGGATACTTTAAAAGAGTGAAGGAAGTACAAGGAACTACACCATATAATGAACTAGAATCAGGGTTCCAGTCTCAGGTTTGCCTCCAATTACATACATGGGCCATCTATAAAATGGATTTTGACCATGTGCCACAGTGAATAAAGGGCTAGCCTCAGAGTCAGGAAGATTTGTGTTCAAATCCTTCCTCTGACAAATACTGACTGTGTGACCCTGGACAAGTCTCAGTTCCCTCCCCCCAAGACTAGCAGTTTTAGAAAAGGTGTTGGCCTTCATTAATAGAGGTAAATTCCTCTCCTAGAAATTCCCTATACCAGTGAAATTAGAAAAAAGGTGAGGGGGGAGTCATACTTGATCATCTATTCCCTTTTGTTCTAAAATCCCAACATTCTAAGTGGGCTAAGAGGCTGACTATATAGAACTCAGTCCTTTAGGACCATGGAGATCTAGGGGTTCAAAGGCAGGCTTCTATGTCCCATTCTCAAATACTTGCCTAAATTTCAGGGCACACGGTGTTCATTTTATCAGCCAGAAGCAATGTGTGGACCTCTTCATGATTCCATAGTGCTGACTCTCCCACACGAGATGTCTGAGATTCCAAATTACTTCCATTATTCAGTCCCCACATCCTATCTAATACTTCATTGATTTCCACTTCCCCAGACGCAATCATCTCAAAACCCAGGGGGGAAAAATTGTAAATACATCAGTGACTGTTAGCAAATGGTTTAAGAAAAATGAGATGGATCTCCAAAAAGCCACCGGCCAAATGTTGACTGACTATAATGACTGGAAGAGGTAATGATAAAATAGCTCTTAGACTGAGTGGCTGACATTTGGAGGGCCAGAATGCCCCCCTACTTTCTGACGACAATGAAATCAAGTGTCTGCATGTGACGTGGACACCACATATCTTCCCACATACCTGGCTGTAAACACTCCACCAGCATTCCTGTGAGTGACGCATCTTGACACTTAACTGTAGGCTAGAATCATCTCAGTGACATTAAGAAAGAGATCTGTGGGATGGGAAAATAACTTGAGTAATTGGATGAAGCCAGGTTAAAAAAAAAACAATAATTAGAAAGGAATACTCAGTACTAAATTTGGAGGGGGAACATCCCTCACCCCTGAAAAGTAAGTTCCTCGCATGTAGTTTAGGCAATTAAAAGGGGGAGAAGGATATATGAGTAGAGGCAGAGGAGGGCTCTTTTTCTTCCCAAGGGTCACTATCTTCCTTTTTGTTTTCCTTTATTCTAATTTAACAAAGCAAGGTGAGATTCTGTGTTTCATAGCATCAGCTGCCTGTCTAGTCTTCTCTATACATATTTGGACCCAACCTATGATCTCATTGGCATAGGAAATTCCTGATAAAAGAACTCTACCAATACAAATTAGCAGCTGTTCTGAAACTTAATCTTAGTGACTAGAATACTTACTGGTTAAGTGACTTGTCCAGGGTCATACAGTCCCTACGGGTCAGAAGTAGGACTTGAACCCTGGTCTTCCTATCTCTAAAATCTGCCTTCAATTCACTATACCAGGTTCCTCTCCTAGCACTTTCTGGGCATTATCTAGTATGTATCCAGGTTTATAGACAGGAAAGGAAATCATGGCTGACTAAGATGTTCTTCTCAAGACCCGTCATTGACTTCACAGAGAGGACAGGAAATCTAATCATACCATGTCCAAACAACCAGGAGAGGTAGAAGAGAGAGGCCGTTTATACTCATTTAAAGCATAAGACCTTCAGGAATGTCACACTGTGTCAAAGTCGTTTCAGAGCTATAGTTAGCTATTCTGGAGCCTAGGCCAAGCAAAAGGTTGACTGGAGGGTGGGGCTGTCAAGGATAGACCTTTATAGGAACAGGAATCTATGTGAGAGAGACCACAGCTGGGGAGATTACCTCCAAGAGAAGCCTGGGGAAAGGAGACAATTGTGCTTCAGATGTAAAGGACCTTCATTCAGAGACAGTGGAGAATCACCAAGTCTAGAAGAACAATAAGGTGAAGGGGGAAGTGTGCCCCTGAATTTCAAACATCCCAGGGCAAAACCCCAGTCACTCCACTCTACTTATGTCTATCAACAGTATATCCAGGCCAAGATTCTGTTTCTTTTTTTTTCTATTTTTTAACTTATTTTTGCAGGGCAATGAGGGTTAAGTAACATGCCCAGGGTCACACAGCTAGTAAGTGTCAAGTGTCTGAGGCTAAATTTGAACTCAGATCTTCCTGAATCCACAGCTTTATTCACTGTGCCACCTAGCTGCCCCTCAAGATTCTGTTTCTTATTAAAACTAGTAGGTGCTTTATAACACACTATAGATTTCTATAGTAAAAGGCAATGTCAATTTGGAAGATAGTTGGAGTGAGGAAGATCAAGGTTCAAATCTAACCTCTGACACTTCCTTGCTGTGTGACCCTGGGTAAATAATTTAATTTCTAGAGTCTCTGGTATTTTCTTTTTTTTTTTCATCTATATAGTCAATTACTTATTAAGTCCCTACCATTTACCAGGTTACTGTGCTAGGTAGAGGAGATGCAAAGACAAAACAGAACAGTTATTATGCTCAACAAGTTTCTATTCTATAGGGAAAAGAATAGGCATTTATATAGTGCCAGGTACTGTGCTAAGCACTTTAAAAATAGTATCTCATTTTGATTCTCACGACAACCCCAAGATGTTAGTGTTGTTATTATTCCCACTTTACATTTGTGGAAACTGAGGCAGGCAGAGAGAGGTTAATGATTTGCTCGGGGTCAACAGCTAGTAAGATTCCAGATTTGAACTCAGATCTTCCTGACTCCAGGACCAGCATTCTATCCATGTGCCACCCTATATCTACTTTGAAGATATAGTCAGGGTAAAATATAAAAATTTCTCTAAAAAACTGGAGGGGCACACTCTTCTCTATCCCTTCTCAATCCCTGGGAAGAATGGGCTCAAACTTACAGCATTTCTTACATAGCATTCAACCTACCAAGTTCACTTCCAAATGCATTTCAAACCACCAGTTAACACCATGGGTAAGAAAAGTTCCCCTCTAGATGTTATCCCAGGATCAGAGGAGTGGGAAGGGAACTTAGAGGTCATCTAGTTTAAAACCACCCCCCTCATTTCATGGATAATGAAACTGAGGCCAACAGAGGTGAAATGACTTTCCCAAGGTCACACGGTAGGCAAAGGCAGGATTTGAACCCTGATCCTACAACTCCAAGACCACTGTCCTCTTTCACTGACCTATATAGGCTAATGATGGAGCAATGTCCCTAGAGTCCCTGGATGCTTGCTGCATCTCTGCCATTTTGTTACACTGAGGAATCAATCGATTCTGCAGAGTGGGAGGGTGAGGAAAGAGTGATGCATTTAAAAGGGGGAATGAAGGGAAGGGGCAAGGAATCAGAAACCATGACTTTAAGGAAGCCTGTGGGGGATTGCAGAGAAGTGCCAGTGAGAATTCTCCAAGAGGAATGTCCAAATGTGGAAGAGGCCATGGGACCAGTGGACCGCCACAGATGCTTACTCATTGCATGACCCTGGGCAAGTCACTTGACCATCCCATCCTTGATTTCCTTATTTGTCAAATGAGAGAGCTGGACTCATTTTGCAAATCTCTTCTAGCTCTTGATCCTTTGCTGGAAACAGCCTTCACAGTGGCCAAATTATTTCTTCCAGGACAAACTTCCTACAAGAGCTGTCTGAAAGGGCTGCAGCAGCTTCATGGGATCAGAGAGTTGGAGGTCAGAGGGAAAACCTAGACACAATAAGTCTAATCCTTTCATTTTTTGCAAATAGAGAAACCGAAGGCCCAAATTCGTCAAGTGACTTCAGAACCATCACTGACAATTCTGCCTGCCCCCCAGGGCCAGCACCACAAAATGAGCCCAGAAGTTGAGTGAAGAGAGACCTTACACTAAAGGACACGAGCTCTAGGGGAGGAAGGATCCTGGATCCTTGTTCCATAGTGGGGAAGCAGAGATTGTAAATCTGCGGCTAGCAAGGTTGTTTCCAGGGAAGGGAACAGGATGAGACCAGACAAGGGGAGGAGCTCAGAATGCTGCCATAAGACTGGGGCGAGAGGGGCAGCTAGGTGGTGCAGTGGATAAGCACTAGCCCTGGATTCAGGAGGATCTGAGTTCAGATCCAGCCTCAGACACTTGACACTTACTAGCTTTTTGACCCTGGGCAAGTCACTTAACCCTCAGTGCCCCCCCCCCCAAAAAAAAAGACTGGAGAAGGATAAAAGGAGGGAGAGGACAAAGAAAAATTCCATCTAAGTTTCGAATTTCAACTACCAGACTTATTTGGGGTTTTGTTTTGTTTTATTTTTAGGTGCCAGGCTTTTTTGTTTCTATTTCTATCTACAAGTGCTATTGGTACCCACTAAATTTTGGAACCCTGGAGCAAAACCCCAACTGCCCTCATTGGTTTTGTCCCCATCACATTTGCCTTCATCACTCAGCAAATAGGAGAAGCTTAATACATGTTTGTTGAAGATTCATTGATGGAGAAGCCTCTCCAGGTTAATTAGGCTGTTCTCTGAAAATAGACGAAGGGGTCAGTACATCATTAAGGTCAGACTCAAACCTTTTCCAGCATAGTAGGGCCTTTAATAGCATGCAGTGCCCTGGCCTGGCCCTTGAGAGCCCAAGACCACTTCAGTGCTAAGATGAAGCAACAAAGAGGTCACAGACACTCCAGATAGGAAAAAAAAATCCCTCTTTGTCCAGAGTGGAAACAAAGACAGTTTGCATAGGACATGTTGGGAGGCAGCATAATACCATAATGAGGAAGGCAAAGGACCCGGGTTCAGATCCCAGCTCTACTACTTCCTATCTATGTATTCTTGAATAAGTCATTCACTTTCCATCTCTGGGACTAAGTTTTCTACTTTAAAAATGAACTGGTTGGGGGGACAGCTAGGTGGCACAGTGGATAAAGCACCAGCCCTGGATTCAGGAGGACCTGAGTTCAAATCTGGCCTCAGACACTTGACACTTACTAGCTGTGTGACCCTGGGCAAGTCATTTAACCCTCATTGCCCTGCAAAAAAAAAAAAAAGGAACGGGTTGGATTTCATAAATCTCCAAGGTTTCTTGTATTCTGAATCTGTGATCCAAGGAAATGATAGATCCTGATGAGTAAATATTCACATACCCAAATATTAGATATTTTGAACATGTGCTGCTTAATTTGGAGGGGATTAGGGGCAGCTAGGTGGTACATTGGATAAAGCACTGGCCCTGGATTCAGGAGGACTTGAGTTCAAATCCCTACTCACTAGCTGTGTGACCCTGGGCAAGTCACTTAACCCTCATTGCCCCACCAAAAAAAAAAAAATTGGAAGGGATTAATTTAAGTAAAGGGCAGCTAGGTGATGCAGGGGATAGAGTGTCAGGCCTGGAGTCAGGAACACTCATCTTCCTGAGTTCAAAGCTGGCCTCAGACATTTACTTGCTGCATAACCTTGGGCAAGTTACTTCACCCCGTTTGCCTTAGTTTCCTCATATGTAAAATGAGAGGGAGAAGGAAATGGCAATCCCCACTCCAGGATCTTTGCCAAGAAAACCCCAAATGGAGTCACAAAGAGTCAGAAGCAACTGAAACAACTGGAGAAAAAAACTTAAGGAAATTTGAGAGCAACTAAATTCCCCCTTTCGATTTGATTTTCTAAATGCCTAGAAAATTCTGCACAAGTGTTCAACCTGGAAAACCAAAGACAGGAACCCTCTTCAGAAGCATTATGCAAAGGAGGCATTGACCTGGTTCTATTTGACCCCTAAGGGCATAACCAAGAGCAATGGGTGAAAGTTGGAAAAGGGAATTTTAGGCTTGACGTCAAGAAAAGTTTCCCAACAGACCTGTCAGAAAGGGCTGCCCCAGCCTCATAGGACCATAGGTTTATATTTGGAGAGGAACTAAAAAAACCATTCAATCCTATCTTCTCATCTTTTTTGCACATGAAGAAACTGAGGCCCCAAATAGGTTAGATGATTTTCCCAAAGTCACACAGAGACCAGGATTTGAACTCAGAGCCCCTAATTCTATATATTCATTGCTTTTTTCACTATAGCCCCCCCTCTCCCCCTAGTCTTCAAGGAAAGCCTTGATGACCACTTGTCAGATATGTTAAAGAGGGGATTCTTGTTCGCGTCCAGGTTGTATCCGATGCTTCCAAGACTCTTCCAATGCTGAGTTTCCTGCAATTCTCTTCCCACTTGGTCTATCCAATAAGCTCCCCAGCCTCTGAAGTTTCATCCAATGAGATTTCCGATGTCCGAAGTCTCCACAGAAGCATTACTCACCATCTGCAGCATCGCTGGCCATCTGCGATGCTGTGGGTACTTCCACCTCCAAATATCCATATAATAGCCTCACTCAGTTCGGTCCAAACCCATCAGCCTCCTCCTGCTTTCAGAGCAATCAAACCACAACCCTTTTTATCCGTTGGGCTTGAAAGACGGCTGCTTGTACGAGGCAGCTGCAAGCTCGAACTGTTTGACATTCGCCATGCTGAGCGAATACAACGGGCGCTCGCTGTGCACCCCCGGAACACGGCGCGGAGAGGCACAGGGGCACAATCACGAGGCTCTGTCTCTGAACCAAAAGCCTTCAGCTGCTGGAAGCAAACCCAGGAAGAAAGCGACGATGAGGGATTTATAGCGTGAGCCGGAAGTCCCTCATCATTCGACACAGATGACATTGTATTTAATTCAACAGCTATTTATCAGAGACAGAGACCCGAGGACACCGGGAAGCGGTCACCGGGAAGGCGCCTTTAGAGCAGCGGCTTGGGGATCGGAAAATCATAGCCCTAGATCCAGAAGGGATCATAGAGATGAGCTGACCCAATCCCCTCACCTTACAGATGAGTTGAGCTCAGAGCTGGAAGGGGCCTCCAAGGCCATCCAGCCCGGCCCCCTTCAAGTTAAAAATGGGAAAACTGAAGCCCGGGGGGTTGAATAACTTATTGTCCAAGGTCATATAGGTAGTCAATTTCAGAGGATGGATTTGAACCCAGACTTTTTTTCAACTCCAGAGACAGGGCTCTTTCCAGCTTTGTATATGACAAGTCTTCCTGACCCATCATTGCCCCTGCTTCTTCATCTTTCTGTTGCACAGGCTCTGGGGCTCACCCTTTCAAATCAGAATCATTCGAGCACTTTGGGTCCCCATGGGATGGCTAGTTACTTATTTTCCTCAGGGATCTAGGGATCACACTGAAGCCTTGAAGTTTTTCTCTAATGCTACAGTTCACAAGTCTCCTGGTGTCCTCTTCCCGTTGATTATCAGTTAAATAGTACAGACTTTAATTAGCTTTTTAGAAAATCAAGGTGGTATAGGGGCAGCTAGGTGGCAGTGGATAGAGCACCGGCCTGGAGTCAGGAGGACCTGAGTTCAAATCCGACCTCAGGACACTTAACACTTACTGGCTGTGTGTCCCTAGGCAAGTCACTTAACCCCAATTGACTCACTAAAAAAACAAAACAAAAAAAAAAGACAGACAAAAAAGAAATAAGGTGGTATAATAAGGACATTGGGTACAAACCATCTCCCCAAACCAAGAACACATTTTCTTATGCATAATACAGAATCCCAAGGGAAGTGGTATCAAGCTCAAAGAGTATATGAGACAATGTATGGTTGCCACTAGTGGATTTCTTATGGAAATCCCTTCATTATGGTCTAGCTTTCTGCTGAACTCCTCATAGAGTACTGAAGTTACCTTTCCTCAGACACCTGGTTTGTTCTTGACTCTTAACAGTCATTGCCATCAGGTGTTCCGAAGACCCTGCTGGGATGGCCTTCTGCCTGTCTCGTGAAGTTCACAGGTTATTTTCTTGTCAAGGAGGATGTAGGGGGAGAGAAAACAGGAGCCCCTGTCATCCTGTCCCCCTCCCCCGAGTCATTTCCTCCAGGGGCCTGGCTGGCCTGCACTCTATTCTAGGCCAATCCATCACTTGAATACTTAATTCCAGACAGACTTACTATTTTATCAAGAGCCACAAGGTATGACTGAGCCTCTTCAACCAATTCTAATATACTTCCTGTGCTGAGTCATTCATTTCATCGAGTAGTTTTCACTCCTCCTGAATTGATTAAAAATTTTTCACAGTCAGTTAAGCACCTTTTAAAAGACTGATGCAATAGAGGTATTCTCACCTGATATAGGTATCAGAATCTTGTTAGGTTTGTTTGTGGGATCATGATTGATTATTGAGCTTGCCCTTTTATATAAAATGGGCATCAGAAACTTGGGGTCCCTACCTCCCTAGGATGAAACCATTTTACAAGTACTACAAATCTGAGTTATTGAGGCTGTAGGAGAATATAGAAACAAGAACAAAATAACCCTTGCCCTCAAGAAGCTTACATCTATATTGGTCATACTAGAGTAAGGGAGAGAAAGACCTCTAGGTTGATGTCCAAAGGTTTTGCTTTTTTTTTATGTTCCCACCATATTAAAGTGCTTCTCACAACAACTTATGTATCTGCAATAGAAATTATTGTAGCCAAGTACTCTAAAGATGTTTGGCTAGATCACTGATTTTGATAAACATCATTCCCACCCAGGCCAGACCATTTAGCCTTTGTTCATAAAAGTCTTACAGAAAAAAATTTCTAATTCACTAAGAGTCCCACTCTTCTTCAGGCTGAAGAAATGGGCTCTGATCCCCAGTGGCCACAGAGGCAGGTGGCAGGTTCCCAGAGTAGTTGAGAATACCCCACTCTGAGTGTTCAGGAAGACAATGGAACTCAGGCCACAGTGAGAAACCAGGACTGTCCCTGCCTCTGGAGAGGAGGCAGCATTTTAATAATTGAGTAATTTAAGAGTTCTTGGCAAAGTCGTGATGTGGAAGATTTCAGAGGTTGCCAGCATTCACAGCCAAACTCGTTCCAGGAGAAGCCCCCTGTGGATTGAATCAAAGGAGCTCTCTGGGAACTGGGAATGGGAGCCATCTCATTTACCTCTGGATTCAATGAAGTCAGATTTCCTGGAATGTCAAACATTGCCTGGAACTGAAGAGACATCTTCACAAGGTCATTTCTCCCACTCTTGTTTCTAGAATATAAATTAACAGAAGCCAGTTCTAACCTTAAGATTCATCCTTTTCAACTTATAAAATCATGATTTAAACTTAGAAAAAAGTTCAGTGGTCATCTTTTTTTTTAACATGAAAGGAAATAAAGACCCAGAGAGGTAGTGACTTGCCCAAGGCCACACAACACTTCAGAGACGAATTCAGAAGTTGAACAACCAGTCTTTGGACTCCAATCCCAGAGTTCTTTCCACTGTGCCACATACAATAATATAAAACAGGAAAGCATTTCATTCAAAAGAACATTGTGTTCCAGTAGATTTCCTGTCTTTTTAAGAAACCCTGACATCTAGGGAGGTGGATGGTAAGCATTCTCTGACTGAAAATTACTTGATACTGGGATTACCTGGGGCTGGCCTCCTGAGAAAGTAGACTAATACAGTAGAATGAAGCCAAGGTTGGGGTCAAAGATGTGAGTTAATATCCTGACTCTGCCACTTAACTGAGTGACCCTGAACAGATTATTTACCCTCTCTGGGGCTCAGTTTCCTTTTCTCTAAAATGAGGGGGATTTTCTGAGATGAACTCTAAGGTCCCTGCTAAAATGTCTGAAATTCCATGACTTTTTCTGATGAGGCAATGTCTCTGGGAGACCAGATGTGATTGCTGAGCCACTGTCAGTGACCTTTGAAAGATAATGGAGAATGGGAACCCAGGTCCACAGCACTGTTGTTGTTTTCGTTCAGTTGTTTCAGTCACGCCTGACTCTTCATGACCCCTTTTGGAGTTTCTTGGCAAGGTTACTGAGTGATTTGCCATTTCCTTCTCCAGTTAATTTGACAGATGAGGAAACTGAGGCAAACAGGGTGAAGTTACTTGCCTAGGGTCATACAGGTAGTAAGTGTCTGAGGCCAGATTTACACTCAGGAAGATGAGTCTTCTTGACTCCAAGCCCAGCACTCTATCCACTGCACCACCTAGTTGCCCAAGGTCCACAGCACTAAAAGAGGACAAATTTAGACCAAGTTACCCCAAAATAGAATAGAATAGAATCTGAAAACAATAGACTAAAGAGCTTGACTTCAATTCCTGGAAAAATTCTAGAATGTACTGTAAAAGATGTTTATTCAACACCTAGAAAAGGAAGTGTTGATCACAGAGAACCAGTATGGTTTCAACAAGAATCAACCATGTCAAATTAAACTTTCTTCCTTTTTTGACAAGGTAATACTGTGAGTCTAGTTTATCCAGATTTTAGCAAAGCATTTTTTTTTGTAGGGCAATGAGGGTTAAGTGACTTTCTCAGGGTCACACAGCTAGTAAGTGTCAAGTGTCTAAGGCCGGATTTGAACTCAGGTCCTCATGAATCTGGGGCTGGTGCTTTATCTACTGTGCCACCTAGCTGCCCCTAAAAGCATTTTTTAAAAAATATGTCATGCCATTCTTATGGGGAAAAAAAAACAGAAAAAATGACAGCAGAATTACATGAATTCAAAACTGGTTGAATGGCTAGAGTCAAAGAATTTTCATTAATAGTCGATTTCATATTGAAAGAAAGTCTCTAGTAGAGTGAATTCCCCAGGGATCTTTAAATAATCTTTTACCATTTAATAATATTTTTACCAATAACTTGAAAAAATGGCACAGATCACACCTTCACCAAAGTTTCAGCTGACAAAAGTCTTGGAAGGCTGGCTAACACAATGGATGACAATATATGGATCCCAAAAGTTCTTGACAGACTGGAATATTGAATTGAATCTAATTTAATCAGGATCCATGTGAAGTCTTACCCTTGGGCTCAAGAAAATTGTCTTCACAAACACAAGGTAAGAGAGGCATATTGAGACAGTAGTTCATCTAGGGGTTTCAGTGAACTGCAAGCTCCATGCATCAACAACATGATGTGAAAGTCAAGAAAGCCAGTGTGATCATAGGTTGCACTGATTGGTTCAGAGCTTTCAGGAGCCATGAAGGCCCTCCATATTGTGTGCTGGTCAGACCACACCTGCAGTATTGTACTTAGCATAGTTCCTGGCACATCATAGGTGCTTAATAAATGTTTGTTGATTGATTTATTGGACACTACAATTTAGGAAGGACATTAATAAGCTGAAGAATGGACAGAAGAGTATCAGGATATGGCAACTGAGATCATGCCATAAAGTCAGTAATTAAATGTAATGAGGGTGTGGAACCTGGAAAGAAGACCAGAGGGGTACTAGGATAGTGAATTCTAGCTATCTTCAAGTACTCAGGAGGCTATCATCTTGAAGAAGAATCATACTTCTTCTGCTTGCCCCAAAGGTAAGAACTAGGAACAAAGAATGGAAAGAGAAAAAAGGTAAATTTGGGCTTGATGTCAGGAAAAAATTTCCCAACAACTAACAAGAGCTCTACAAAAGCAGAATTGACTACCTAGAGAGCTAGTGAGTTGCTCCTTGTTAGAAGTCTTCAGGTAGGGGGCAGCTAGGTGGTGCAGTAGATAAAGCACCAGCCCTGGATTCATGAAGAACCTGAATTCAAATCTGGCCTCAGATACTTGATACTTACTAGCTGTGTGACCCTAGGCAAGTCACTTAACCCTCATTGCCCTGCAAAAAAAAAAAAAAGTCTTCAGATAAATTGGAATGTTTTAGTGGAGATTCTTTCAAGGATATGGATTGGAGTATATGCCCACTCTAACTGATATTCTGTTATTCTGTGTCTGTGAAATATGTGGGGAAGGGGTGTTAGGAAATAAGGTACAGACTATGATGCAGTGGAATTCATTAGGAATCCAGGTTTAAGAACTGCAGTACACAAGGAGAATCAGGGGATGGCAACCAAGAAATCTAACATAATCTTATGCTGCAGTAAGAGGCATGGTGTCCAGGGTCAGGGAGGTCATCATCCCACTTTCTGAGTACCATATTTTAGAAAGGGCATCGATGACTTGGAAAGTATCCAGGATGATGATGCTCTCAAGTTGATGCCAAATAAGGATTGGCTGAAGGAAGAAGAGATTCTTGGACTAGAAAAGAAAAAAGCTGTGGGGTGGGAGGAGGGATATGATAGCTGTTTTCAAGTGTTTGAAGGACTGTCATGTGAAAGAGGGATTAAGCTTGTCATGCTTGTCCCAACCCACCCCCAGGGGGAAGAATCAGGAGCAATGAGTGGAAGTTCCAAGAGGCTAATTTAGTCTACATCTGAGGCAGTGATTCCCATAAGGGTTCATACTAAAAATTCTTTAATGGTGCCTTAAGCAGTAAATAATTGCAGAATATTATAAGTGGTAGATTAAATTATCCCAGGGGTTCACAAAACATTTCTTTCTTGTTGTTGAAAGAGGTTCTTGGATTAAACGCACAGAGCTCCTGATACAATTACCCCCAAAACAGAAAGAGGTTCTTGCGACCAAAAAACACTGGGAATCACAGGTCTAAGGAAAAACTTCCCAATAATTAGTGCCATCCAAAATAATAGTTAACATTTATATGTAGTTGAAGATTTGCAAAACCTTTTTCATGTTAGCCCAGTTGAGCCTCACAACAACCCTGTAATGTGGACACTATTATTATCTCCATTTTATAGATGAAAAAACTAAAGTTGAAGAATTTAACTGTCTTGTCCAGGATTATATAGTATGTAGTTAGTGTCTAAAATAGTATTTGGAACACAGGTCTTCCTGACTCCAAATCCAATGCTCTATTACTCACTGCACCACCTAGTGGCTGAAAAAGAAACAGGCTGACTCAGGAGGCAGCAAGTTCTCCGTCACTGGATGCTTTAAAGGAAAGATTGAAGGATAACTAAATGGAGCAGTGAATAAAGGACCAGCCCTGGACTCAGGAGGACCTGAGTTCAAATCCAACCTCAGGCACTTGACACTTACTAGCTGTGTGACCCTGGGCAAGTCACTCAACTCTCAGCTCACGCATGTATGTATGTGTATGTGTGCGCGCGCACACACACACACACACACACACACACACAAGAAGAATAGTATCAGGTTGCAGTTAAGGGGTCCAGAGCATGGGTTCTGGGTTCAGAAGACTCCACTGAGAGAAGAGTGAAGCTACTAAACTAATTACTTCAGACAGACCAGAGTTCCTGAGTACACAAACCCAGGGATAACCTAATATTGAACTTGAAACAGCATAACCGCCAGCTCTGAAGATGAAAAAGGGGGTTTGAAGGAAATTTAGCCAACTAAATGTTACTTATCCCAACCACATCCTTCTCTTCGATTCCGAGCAACACCCACAGGGTAAAGAGAAATAATCTGAGACCATGTTTACCAAGTGCTTCATTGCCCTTCACCTAATTAAAAAAGATTCATGGCTCTCAGAGGATATCCATTCATTCATGAGAAAAAACAAGCAAGGCCAGCATCTTTCTCTAATTTTTTAAAAATAATTTCTGTACTCAAAAGAGGCAACATAACATAGAAGACAGAGGGCCAGCCTTGGAGCCAAAAAGACCTGGGTTCGAGACATAACTTTGAACCATACGTATAATAATACCTCCCATGCAGGGTTTTTATTAATTTAAAAAATAATTGCTTTGCAAATAATGATATTTAATTCAATTCGATAAAAATTTATTAAGCACATACTTAATATATGCCAGGCGCTGTGCTTAACTCTGGGGATGCAAAAAGAGGCAAAAGACAATCCATGCCAATTCCAAAGAACTGATGATGGAAAATGTTCTCCACATCCAGAAAAAATAACTGTGGATTCTGACTGCAGATTAAACCATACGGTTTCTACTTTTTGGCTGTTTTTTCCCCCTTTTTTGAGGTTTTTCCCTTTTGTTCTGATTCTTCTTTCACAATATGACTAATGCAGAAATATGTTTAATGTGATTGTACATAAATAACCTATATCATATTGCTTTCTGTCTTGGGGAGGGGGAGAGAAGGGAGGGAGGGAAAGAAATTTGGAACTAAAAATCTGATGAAAATGAATGTTGAAAACCACCTTTACATGTAACTGGAAAATAATAAAATACTTTTATGATAAAAAAAGACAATCCATGCCCTCAACGAGCTTACAATCTAATGGCAGGGAAATGACATGAAAACATATAGAAAACATGCTAAACAGGATAAATAGGAAATAGTTAACAGAGGGAAGGCACTGGAATTAAGAGGGGTTGGGAATCAGATTCCCTCTATCTGAAGATGGCGGGGGTAAGGCAGTAAGAGGGGTTGGGGAAGGCTTTCTGGAGAAGGTCAGGTTTTAGTTAGGACTTAAAGGAATCCATGGAGGGAAGCAGTTGGAATGGAGAAGGGAGATCATTCCAGGTATAAGGGGCAGTCAGGGAGAATGCTTGGAGCCAAGAGATGGAGTGTCTTGTTCATGAACCAGCCAGGAGGCCAGTATCACAAGTGCATGCTGGGAAGTAAGGTATAAAGGACTGGAAAGGTAGGAGGGGGCTAGGTTATGAAGGGCTTTGAATGTCAAACAGAGAATTCTCTATTTGCTCCTGGGGGCAACAGGGAGCCACTGGAATTTATTAATTGTGGGGGGAGGGGTGACATGATCAGTCTGTGTTTTAGGAAAATCACTTTAGTGGCTAAATGGAGAATGCCTTGGAGTGGGGAGAGAGACTTGAGGCAGACAGACCCCACCCCAAGCAGGATATTGAAATAATCAAGGTGTGAGATGATGAGGAAATGTCCTGGAATGCGGGCAGTGTCGGGGAAGAGAAGGGAATGTATTCAAGAGATACTGCAAAGGTGGAATCTACAGCCAACAGCTTGGTTGGAGGAGGAAGTGCAGGAAGAGACAGACAGTGAGGCATCCAGGATGACTCCTAGGTTGGGAACCGGAGGGTGGTGTTGTCCTCCACAGTAACAGGTAAGGGAAGAGGAGGGAAGAGTTTAGGGGAAAAGATATTAAGTTCTGTTTTGGACATATTGAGTTTAATCATCTACTGGGCATCCAGTTTGAAATGTCCAAAAGGCAATTGATATGAGAGATCAGCAGAAAGACTGAGGCAGGAAAGGTAGATTTAAGAAATAACATCACAAAGTTGGGAATTGAATACATGGGAGCCAATGAGATTACCAGGTGAAATAGTACAGAGGTAAGGGGCAGCTAGGTGGTGCAGTGGATAGAGCACCGGCCCTGAAATCAGGAGGACCTGAGTTCAAATCTGGCCTCAGACACCTAACACTTAGTAGCTGTGTGACCCTGGGCAAGTCACTTAACCCCAATTGCCTCACCAAAAAATAAATAAATAAATAGTACAGAGGTAGAAGAGGACTCAGGACAGAACCATGAGGGACACATATCTTGAGAGATTGTGATTTGAAGGAGGATCCTGCAGAGGATACAGAGAAGAAGCAGGCAGATAGGTAGGAGGAACACCAGGAGTGGTGTCCCAAAAACCTAGAGAGTTTCAAGGAAGAGAGAATGATCAAGAGTGTCAAAGGCCACAGAGAGGTCAAGGAGAATGAGGACTACGAAAAGGCCATTGGATTTGGCAACTAAGAGATCATGAGTAACCTTAGAGGGAGTAATTTCAGTGGAATGATAAGATTAGAAACCAGATTATAAGGGGTTAAGAGAAGAGTGAGAGGAGAGAAAGTGGAGTCACCTATTCTAGATGGTAGGAGATTAGCTCCAAAGAACAGGAGAAATGAGAGGTTCATTTGCGATGTCTGAATGAAGATTGCCTTAGACTATTTTCACTTTTTTGTTTTTTCTTTCTCATGGTTTTTCCCTTTTATTCTGATCTCTCTTTCACAACATGACTATGTGGAAATATGTTTAACATGATTGTACTGTGTAACCTATGCTCGCTGTCTTGGGAAGGGGGGAAGGAAGGGAGAGGGAATGCCAAAAACTATCTTTACATGCAAATTTGGGAAAAGTACAATACTATTAAGTGAAAAAAATCAAGTCAGGATTTTTTTCAGAATAGAATAGAGCAAGGCATTTTTGTAGGAAATAGGATATGAGCTAGTAGAGAGGGAGAGATTGAAAATATCTGAAAGAGCAGGGATGACAAAGAGAGCAATCTCTTGGAGAAGTCAGGATGGAATGGTATCATTTGAACAAATAGAATATTTGTAAACCTTAAAGTGTTATTACTAGTCTTTTCAATTTCCTTATCAATCAGGAAGCATTTATGAAGAGATGGATGGCCACCCAGCACCTCACAAGGCATCTAAGAGATTCCAAAGAGTAGAGGATCCAGCCCCCAACTGCAAGAAACTGACACCATAGGTGTAAATGCAATGTAGTTGAGAGAAGGCTAAACTCGAAATCAAGAAATCCCTAGGTTCAAATTTTGCCCCTAAAATTTAGTAGCTGTATGCTCCTATTCAAGTCACTGGCCCTCTCTGAGTCTGTTTCTTTGTCAGCAAAATAGAACTAATACCCACAATATCTATCTTCAATACTGTTGTGAACATAGCTAATATGGAACTATGTTTTGCTTGACTTCGCATATATAATTAATATATTCTTTGCCTTTCCAATGGGAGGAGTAGTAGTGGAAAGTAATGAGAGAATTTGGGACTCAAAATTTTAAAAAGGAATGTTAAAAAGAAAGAAAAAAACACTTGTGAGATTCAAATGTGATCATATAAGTAACATGAATGAATGTTTATTTTTTTTAATTTTTTTTTTTTAGTGAGGCAATTGGGGTTAAGTGACTTGCCCAGGGCCACGCAGCTAGTAAGTGTTAAGTGTCTGAGGTTGGATTTGAACTCAGGTACTCCTGACTCCAGGGCCGGTGCTCCATCCATTGTGCCACCTAGCTGCCCCATGAATGAATGTTTATTAATGCAAAGAGCTAAGCTAAGCAATGAGGATACAAATATGAAAGCAAGAAAGTCCCTCCTCTCAAGGAGCTTACATCCTAATAGGAGAATAAAACACATTAAATCAAACAACAAACATTTATTAAGCATCTACTATGTGCCAGTCACTGTGCTAAGTAAGCACTAGGGATACGAGAAGAGGCAAAAGACAGCCCCTGCCCTCCAGGAGCTTACAATCTAAGGAAGGAGGTTCAGCATCAGGATGGATGGAAAAGCCTTGTGGTGCTTAGGGTGTAGCAGGGCAAATGGCAAGGGCTGCTGGTGAGAATGACAAGTAATACAGTTTGGATGGAATGTAAAGAGCAGAAAAGACTCATATAAAAACACTTATTCATTAATGGAATTTCAATTCATGAAACCCTATCTCTTTCTGTTGCCCAAGCATTTGACAATACCACAGACTTCAGCAAAACTATTTTTGCCAGTCTTCAGTAGCTTAGACTATTGTTACCTTTGCAAAAAAATATAGCGAAACAAACTAGGACACTCAGATAGAAACATCAGGATTGAAGATTGTTTTCTCTCCCTTCTCCCCTCCAAAAAAAAGAACAACTCATGTGAGTGGCTAATATCTCCAGACATAGTACAATTTAACAGAATTTACTTTAAATTGCAGACAGTAACAACTTAGAGGGAATTTTCCCCACCATGCACTGACATTTCTCCATCATTGCCACTTACTGTATGCTTCATGAGGCAGGTGCACAAGGTGCAGGAGCAAGAGAATGTTTCAAACCCCATGGGTTTGCATTATACCTCAGGCTACTTCAGCTATTCTCTATGTAGGTAGCCACTATATGCTCTATCAGCAAAGTAATAGAGGTGCAACTTCACTTCATAGATGCATTTTGTCATCTCAGTGCTTCACTGACTCCATGATCACACAGATGGAAGGATCCACTCATCACCCATCATCACTTGAAGGGAGGGAGAATACAGAGTATATAAGAGGGCAGGGGTGAAGGGAGTGTCCTATAGGTAACTATGGAAGGACGTTGCATTGGCTTGCTTAATACTAACCCATCACTCCTAACAAGGTCACTTTTAGATCTTAAAAAGGACCATTTAGCTAACAATCAAGAAGAACTAATTATTAGTAATTGTATATTTTAATAATATTATATTATATTATTTATGTTGTTATATAATAATAATACTGCCATAGATATTCAAAGAGTGAAATGAATAAATAATTAAAGACATCACGATCCTCACACATGGGCAGGTTACACTCTTCCACCAATTGTACTCAGTATTTGTGAGGAACCTGGGACAAAACCCAAGAAGGAGGAAAACTCATCCACTCGGAGTAATCTAGAACTCTGTGCTGCAGGTTTTGGTGTTATGAGTCTGTTCAGGAACATCTTTGTTGTATGAAGCTGCTTCTCTGTTCACTGCTTTTCCACTGTTCTCTCTGCTCTCTTGCTGGATAAATCTTCTTGTCCATGTTTAAGCATAGCATGTACAACCTCTTTCAACTTAACAATTACTCTTTTTTTTTTGGTAAGGCAATTGGTGTTAAGTGACTTGCCCAGGGTCACACAGCTAATAAGTGTTAAGTGTCTGAGGTCGGATTTGAACTCAAGTCCTCCTGAATCCAGGGCCAGTGCTCTATCCACTGTGTCACCTAGCTGCCCCCTTAAAAATCACTCTTAAAAGTGCTTTAGAAAGTGTTACCTCTTAATTTAAATAGCAATTTGCTTTAGGCCAAAGAACCTCAAAGCTCATCAGACTTACCACCTTAAAGTTACACAGATCAGACCAGGGACACCTCGGTGGTTCATTGGATAGAGCACCAGCCTGAAGTCAGGAAGACCTGAGTTCAAATCTGGTCTTGGAAGCTTACTAATTCTATAACCTTGGAAAAGTCACTCCACCTCTGTTTGCCTCCATTTTCTCATCTTCAAAATGGAGATAACAGCACCTACCTCCCAGGACTATTGTGATGATCAAATGAGATAATTATAAAGTGCTTGGCTCAATACTTGGCACGTAGTAAAGTGCTACATGAACATTAACTATTAGTTTTTCACTCAGTAGGATGCTACCTTTCCAATCAGAACAGAGCTTGCAGCAAATACCTCAGGTTGACACTCCACCTAAGGCAAGCCAGCCTAACCAGCTCTTCTTGCAAAGTGGTAAAAGTACTTGTCTCTCCCCCTTTCTGATTTTCCCTCTCAAACCAGAGAAAAGCAGCAAAGCAATACACATTTCAGAAAGGCTTCACCTCTCTCGAGCTCTAATGGGTGCTAAGAAGCCGTATCTAGAAATGAAGCAATGATCTAATGAAGTCAAGCATCTCTCAAGCCAACCAGGAATCATGTATCTGGAACCTTTGGCCAACTGACTATCCCTATGCTATTCTTTACAAGTAACCCCAACATGCTCTTCTGACCACCTGCTATTCCTTCGATCTTCACTGGTCTCAACCTCAGCCTCTCATCTGCTAAACATCCTATAGTTTTCAGTGACTTAAATCAGAGCATCCTAGCTTTCAGAGACTAATCTTTCTCTTAAAAGGTAACAGGTCTCCAAATTACTCCTATGAAATCTATAGGTCTTTTAAAATTTGCATTTCTCTGATCAATAGTGATCTAGAGCATTTTTTCATATATTATAAATAGCCTTTATTTCTTTGTCTGAAAACTACCTACTTATATCCTTTGACCATTTATCAATTGGGGAATGACTTTTATTTTTATAAATTTGACTCAGTTCTCTATATATTTGATAAATGAGGCCTTTATCAGAGTATTTGCTTCAAAAATGATTTCCCAGTTTTCTACTTTCCTTGAAATCTTAGTTACATTATTTTTGTTTGTGCAAAAGCTTTTTAAATTTATATAATCAAAATGAAGCATACCTGTCTCTAAATAGTTATTTTGGGCTATTTTCAATGGTTATTATAAAAATATCTTATTTTTCAGCTGAATTCTCTTTAATCATAAAATAGATGCAAATGAGCTGAAAGAGCATAATTCTCTCTAGCTCTAATGGACTCAACTATGATCCTCCATCACTTGAACTCCATCCTCTATCCTTGAACTGTATCTTCAAACTCATTCATATTTTTCCGGTCTTTATTAAATAAAAGTTCTTTATCTGCCCCCTTTAAGCCATCAAATGGTTCTCATCCAAGTGAAGCATTATCCTGAATCTTTCACAAGATAATTTGACTCTTCTTATTAATTGCATAGGTCATTTTCTATTCAAAACTGCCCGTATCTCATCTGAAAGCTATATTTCTTTTTACACATATTTTAGGAAATATTTTTATTAAACCAAAGTTCTTTTCCTATTGCTTTTAGACACAAATATTCATTTATAAGAGCAACAAAGACCAGAAAAGATGGAGAAGGAGCAGGAAGCAGTACAGATCGGGTCCCTCCATGACTACTCCAAGAAAGATCTAAGAAAATGAGTAGTGATTAGGGAATTTAAAGGGAAACTGTAGTAGCTTATCTTTCCAGTCAATGCTAATAAATTCAACTAACAGAGAGATGGTCAGGGCAAGAGCTGTACAACAGCAATAGGCTGGGATCAGGGACTCAGCCACTAGGTTCAGACTAGGGCTGCAGCATTGTGGCTCGCACCTAGGCATAGAATCCTGTACTCAAACCTTAGGCTCAGAACAAGTACATACAGGCAGCATTGTTGCTCTGAATCTGCAGTCTTCTAGCTGTCAGAGGCTGGGACCATCAACTCTCTATTGGAGATCCACTAGCTAAGTCTTCAGCCATGTTGCCTAGACTTAAACCTGGGTCTGAAGCCTGGAAAGAGCATGAGTGCATTCAGACTGTGTCCTTGATCAGGCAACAGAGGGTCCACTAAGGTTTGTAGCTCTCTGGCCTGAGCCACTGATGTGATGCTTGATAAACACAGTATTTGGTGAACAAAGACCATAGTGGCAGATCCTCAGATGAAACAAACCAGCACAATACAACGCCATGCTAGTGCCACCAGAAGTGCACAGTGTCTGGCCCTAACACAAAGTTCCAATTCAAGTATACAGAGTGGAAGAATGAGTAAGCAATAACAGATGAAGGGATGGATATCCAAGATACAAACTAAGGAAAAGAACATAACTCAAAAATTCCTACCAGTAAAGTCTCATATGAAAACACAGCTTGGCCATAGGATCAATTAGAATTCCTAGAAGAGCAGAAAAGTCTTATACCCTTTAGAAATTTATTCATATTTTTCCTTTACACAAAAGTACTGTTTCTGCCCTTTTCGGTACTAAACCGATTAAAGGGGTCTTATAGAGATAGTATGTTATAAACCACAATGCTATAAGCTTTTATTCTCTGTACTTTTCAATCAATTGTGTGACTATAAAGATGTTCTGCTACATATATGTACTGCTATAGATAACCAATAGGGACTAGACTTGTGATGTCTTTGGTGTAGGGAGCTCACAATAAGGAATTTCCTCTGCCAATATAGGACAGAACCTTCTCTGATAGTTGCATGGAATACTAAGAAGTATTGTGTTTATTAGCACACATTAAGGATATCACTGGACTTAAATCTATTTATTATGGACTCTATCCAGCCACAATACTCTGCCTCTCAAGCTATTGTACTGAAGCTGTTGTCTTCTCACATCTTCATCAAGTACATCCTCAAAATTCATGCAGATTATTCTCATAAGGATTATGAAAGAGGACAAAATAAATGTTGGATTGGTAGTTATTGATATTTTCCTGATTGCCTTTTTAGAAGTAATCATGGCTGTGATTTTTTCTAATCAAATGATCAATTCTCTTTCAGGTACTATGAGAAACAATCCATTGAAGATCCTCATAAATTTGAGTCACCCTCCATGGACCTATTCTGTGTACATTGGGTCTTTTTTTCATTTAATTTTTAGTGCCATTTCTACTTCCTCATGCAATTTGTTTGGCACCATGATGTTGGCTGCCAAACATGGTTGTTTCATTTTTAGTAATGGAGAAAAAAATTTTATGATAAAAGATTTGGAATATCTTTTCTTTTTTTCAATTGTTTGTGTTCCTCTACCCAATTTTATCATTAAAAGTTTGGGGGGGGAGGCAGTGGTACAGTGGATAAAGCACCAGCCCTGGATTCAGCAGGACCTGAGTTCAAATCCGGCCTCAGGCACTTGACACTTACTAGCTGTGTGGCCCTGGGCAAGTCACTTAACCCTCATTACCCTGCAAAAAAAAAGTTATTAGAATAATCTTAATTGAGTCATGTGAAAAACTTTGTGTGAATTTATTTTTCTGTCAACCATTTCTCATTGTTTTATGCAGTCATGCTCATAATCTTCTACAATCCTCTTCCATACGGTTTTTAATTAATGAGTTTGCTCTCTAACTGGTGTTTGTTTCCTTTGCCTTCCATAAGGATCATCTTGGCAAAGGAGATCAAGTGTTTGCTTCCTGAAGCAGTTTCTAGTCTTTCTTGGCTTCTTTCGTGATGTCTACTGATTCACATCAATTGAATTTTCTCAGGGAATACATTCCAATGTCTGTTCTTTAATCCATTTGCTATTTTCCAGGACTAATAACTTGTTTAAGTAGGTCAGATTGGATTTCTCTTAACTGTATAGACTATGTTCATATCATTTCTATTCTTTCTTCTAATATGCTCTTCTGGTAGACATAGCTTTCATGGAGCCAGGCTCACCATGAGGAAGCATCAGAAGAGAATGGAGGTATGAAATTGAGATAACAATTCCCATCAGACCTTCCTCACAGCTTTATTATGAGACTTACATGAGACACTGTGTGTAAAGCATTTTACAGACATTAGTAAAAGGTGGGGGCAGTGAGTTGGCATAGTGGATAAAGGACTGGCCCTGGATTCAGGGTGACCTGAGTTCAAATCCAGCCTCAGACACTTGACACTTACTAGCTGTGTGACCCTGGGCAAGTCACTTATCCCCCATTGCCCTGCAAAAAAAAAAGTAAAAGGCAAATGTCTGGCTTTCTTTCTTTCTTTCTTTCTTTGTGAGGCAATGGGGGTTAAGTGACTTGCCCAGGGTCACACAGCTAGTAAGTGTCAAGGATCTGAGGCCGGATTTGAACTCAGGTCCTCCTGAATCCAGGGCTGGTGCTCTATCCACTGCACCACCTAGCTGCCCCATGTCTTGTTTTCTTTCAACTGGATCTATGATCAACTACTACTAAGAAAACTCCCTCCACCAAAGTTAGTAGGCATCTTCTCTGCAACTTACGGACTTTGAGAGTTATCTAGGGCAGTGGTGCCAAACTCAAATAGAAACAAAGACCACTAAACCAGCCCTTCAGGCTGAATACTCACTTACAAAACCACATATTATCATTATGTTTTATTGTTTTTTTAGTTATTTTCCAAGCTATGCATTTGATGCTTCTAGCCTTGAGCATTGAAAGGTTAAATTACCCCCCAGCGTCACACAGAGGGGCAGGACTTGCACATTGGTCTTCCTAACTCAAATGCAGGTTCTCTATTGACTACTCAATCTTCCTGTCATCGTCATCATCCCCGCCAGCAGCAGCGGTATATTCCTATTATACCATATGCATCTAGGTAGTGCCATAAATGCATAGACAGTTGGGCCTGGAGTCAGGAAATCACTTCAAATCTGGCCTCGGACACTTACTAGCTGTGTGACCCTGGACAAGTCACTTCACCCTTTTTCTCTCAGTTTTTTTCATCTATAAAATAAGCTGAAGAAGGAAATTTCAAATCATTCCAGTATCTTTGCCAGGAAAACCTCAAATAGGGTCAGGAAGCGTCAGACATGACTGAAAAATGACTGGACAACATTATAATGCAAACTGCATATTAAATATCTCCCTAGAAAATAAAATAAAGAAATCAAAATATACTTTAATAACTCTGTCCTAGCCTTTATATGTTAGTGTCCCTTTTTGACAGGACTGATAGCCCGGGTTTGGAGAATACTTTGGGCATTTATCTCATAAACGATCAGCCAAAAATGTTTGGCAGCTAAAGGTATCAAGAGTATCTGCTGAATGAATGTTTCTTAAGACCTTGAGTTAATTCCATAAATTCAGATCAGATGTTCAGCATATGGATGCAAATAATGAAAAAGAAGAAAATCATGGTGATAAGGGATAGAGAAATGAATTGACTGAGAGGCTTATAGGTAACTTGCCTTTGAATGTGCTAAGAATTCATCCCCAGAGCACAAACTGCTTAGGAAAAAATGGAGTGCGAATCACTTGTACTCTGCATTGAATCACTAATTTAGCAATTAATGTTTCCTCATTTGGTAAATAAGGATAAATTATTGAAATATGAACCTAAAAATGTTCAGCAATCAACTCATTATTATTGTTGTCATGAGTCTAGCATGATCCTTGAGGTATAATTATAATAATAGCATTTATATAGTACTTAGAAGTTTGTAAAGCATTTTACAAATGCTGTTCTTAATCCTCATAACAACCCTAGGAGGCAGGTGTTATTATTGGCCCCATTTTCTTGATGAGGAAAGTGAGGCAGACAGAGGTGAAGTGACTTGCCAAAGGTCACTCTAAGTGTCTGAGCCTGGATTTGAATGCAGGTCTTTTGATTTGAAGTCCAGCACTCTATCCACTCTACCACCTTGATGCTTCTATGATACAAAAGATACAAAACAAGATAGTATAGAGAGGTCAAATAAGAATCGCAGAACTTCAGAACCACAAAGAACCTCAAAGACCATCAAGTCCAGCCTGTAGCTGAAGGACAATCCTTTCCATAACATATCCAACAAGCCTTCATCGCCTCTCACCTGGCCTGTGTTAATAGTGTGATGTTTCAAATCTAAATCGTGGTCGCCTTAAATGAGAAGCCTTAGCACCAGTCCTTGGGCATTAAACATTTATTAAAGCATACAGATGGGAATATCCATGGAGTTCAGAAAGTTAAGAAAAAAGCCTATTTAGCCTAGAGTTCCAGCCTGGTCTGGTCTGGTTCTTCCTCAAGTCCTCTGCCACAAGCCTGCTTCAATCACAAACTCTCTAGCAAGCTGATTGTGGGAGGTTTTTATAGGTCTGGAACGGAGGCAGTCCTTACACACTGCTTCAAGCTGATTGGTTGGCATCATCCAAATCCATTGGTTCTGAAGGTGTTCTCAAGGTGTGGTTACAATCCAGTTAACTTGAAGTAGGTTAATCAGCAGTTAATCACTCTCATTTGATTCAATCAGTCTAGATTCATCTCCAGGTGGGTCTTTGAGTATCTGCTAAATCTCATTATTTCATCACAATAGTTTCCCATTTGATCTCCTTGATTCAACTCTCTTCCCACTCCAACCCATCCTCCATACAGTGATTTTCCTAAAGCATAGATTTGACCATTTCACTCACCTGCTCAGTAAACTTTGGTCTCCTATTCCCTCCAGGGTCAAAATACAATTGTCTCTTTGACATTTAAAACTCTTTACACCCTGAGCTTTTCCTTGTGCAGCATGTAATCTCTGTTCAAGAGCTAGACCTGTTAAATCATCCCTCAGGGCTTCAGAGGGGCACCCTCTGCCTCTTCCCTACTGCCATTGGTGTGAGTCTTTTTCTTGCAGTCAAAAAGTCCTGAGTTGGCAAGGAGGGATGAACATACATACCCAATTGGCTGGAGTAATCTATCTAAGTTGGGCAGTAAATGAGCCTTATACTCATCAGAATTGGTTCAAAGACCTTAATCTAATCAGAATTGGCTCAAGGAGGGAATAACATACACACTCAATTGGGTGGAGTAATCTATCTAACCCTACAGGAAAATAGGAGAGGAAGGGGATAAGGAGGGAGAGGTAAAAGAAGGGAGGGCAGACTGAAAGAAAGGGCAGTCAGAAGCAAATCCCTTTTGAGGAGGGATACGGTGAAATAAGTTAGATAATAGAGTAAATATCATGGGGAAGGGGATAGGATGGAGGGAAACAGTTAACAATAGTAAGTGTGAAAAAGAGAAAAGGGGAAAAATTGTACAAAAAATATTTATAGCAATTTTTTGTGATGGCTAAGAATTGGAAATCAAAAGAATGTCCATCAACTGGGAAATGACTGAACAACCTGTGGTATATGATATTAATGGAATATTATTGTGCTATAAGAAATGAGAAGAAGGATGATTTCAGAAAAACCTGGAAAGACTCGTATGAACTGATGTATAGTGAAGTGAGCAGAACCAGGAGAACACTGTGCACAGTGACAGCAGTATTGTTCTGTGAGCAATTGTGGATGACAACTACTCTCAGCAATACAATGATCCAAGACGATTGCAAAGGACTGATGATGAAGGATACTATCCACCTCCAGAGAAAGAACTGATATTGAATGAACACAGACTGAAGCAAGCTATTTTGCACTTTCTCTCTCTCTCTCTTTTATTTTTGCTCGAGTCTTCTTTTGTAAAATTACTAATATGGTAATGTTTTACATAATTGCACATGTATAACCTATACTGATTGCTTGCAACCTTGGGTAGGGGGGAAGGGAGGGAATGAGAGAGGGATAGAATTTGGAACTCAAAACTTTAAATAAAAAGACCTGAGTTGGGATCCTGCCTCAGACACTTACTAGCTGTGTGAACCTGGGTAATTCACTGAGCCTCTCAGCCATGGCTTCCTCGTCCTACATGAGGACAATAATAGTACCTATCTCTAAACATGGTTGTGAAAATCAAATGGGATGTATATGTAAAGTGCTTTACAAACCTTGAAGACACATATCATGGCTCTTCCTTGTGCCTTTATCCTGGCTATATAAATGTTAGTGATGATGATGACGACAACGACATGTATCTGTAGGAAAGATCATTTTGTTAGAGGTTTGATGGGAAGTTCGGGGCAATGAGAGATTGGAGGTGTGAGATGTGTCTGTTTCAATAGATAATAAGGAAGAGAGGAGTGACATGAGACATGGTGTTCAGTTGGAATTGACAGGATTTGATCACTGATTGGATGAGAGATGAGGAAGAAAGATGATAAATCCAAGGTTAAGAAAATGAAAGACCTGCATGGTGGTACCACAGTCCACAAATGAAGTCAGAAGGAAGATCAGGTTTAGAAAGAAAAATAATGAACTCACTTTTGTACATACTGAGCTGGTGAAACATCTCCACAGACTAGCCCTGTGGACAACTGGAGAAGTCATAAAATCAGAACTGAAAATAGAAACTGGAGAATCGAATGACTTGGCTATTTTCAGCAATACAATGATCCAAGATAATTCCAAAGAACTCTTGATGAAAAATGTTATCTACTTTCAGAGAAAGAACTAATAGAGTCTGAATTCAGATCAAAGTATGCTTTTTTTGTGGTGGTTTGGGGGGGGGATCTGTGTTTTCTTTTACAACACGATTAATATGTAAATATGTTTTGCATTATTGCACATATATAACCTCTATTAAATTGTTCACCTTAGGGAGGAGAGTAGGGAGGAAAGACAAAAACTTAAAACCCAAGTTATTTTTTAAATTAATGAAAAAAAATGTTTTACATGCAATTGGAAAAAATAATAAACTATTATTTAAAGAAAAATTTTTAAAAGAAACTGAGAAATCATCTGCACAGAGGTAAAAATTGAAGTCATAACCATGAAGGAGATAGCTAAAGGAAAGAATGTGGAGAAAAAAGATAAGATAGCGAAGGACAAAGCTGTGGTGTAGATGATGAATGGGAAATTCACGGTAAATAATGGATAAACTCTGCCACAACTACCTCCCCAAAGAGAAGGCATGGAATGATTGTTGTAGATAAAATATTCACATCGAGGAAATCGTGGAGCATTCTAAGTATTCACCAAACACCTATAATTTATTTTCTAATTAAATTTTATTGATTTTTGGTGTATTTACATCACCTCCATTTCTGATTATAGCCTTCATCTCTCCTCTGCCCAATGAGCCATCTGTTGAAACAGAGAGTAAAAAGGAAAAAACTAATCAATGTATCAAACAACTCCCACCTCTCTAAAGAAGTGAGGGACGAAGCCCTAGAGTAACTCAACTAAGGTTACCAACCAGACCAGCTTACTTCTTATTGATGGGTCATGTTCTAGTCAAGTTTTGTTTTTGTTTGCTTTCACAGCACTTAGAGTCCTGATTATGAAAGGCAGCCAGATGTAGTGTATAGAGAACTGGCCACAAAGTCAGGCAGACATAGTTTCAAGTTTTGCCTCAGACACATACTAGCTACATGATCCTTGACAAATCACTTAACCTCTCTCAGCCTCAGTTTCCTCATCTGTAAAATAGGGTTGATAACACTAACATACCTTCCTCATAGGGTTTTTGTGAGAGTCAAGTGAGATAATATATGTAAAGTATTTTTCAGACTTTAAAGCTCTATATAAAGGGAGACATCACAGAAAAAGGGAAATAAAACTGGATTGGGGTTCAGATCTCAACTTTGTTACTTCCTGTGTTACTTGGACAAGTCGCCAGTTTTCTCAAAATAATGGGTTTGATGATGACCTACAAGGTCCTTTCCAGCTTTAAATCTGTAATCCTAAATAGAATTTGCTGCTATAAATGTCAGTTTGGGAGGAGATTATTTTGGGGGCTCCAGACATATGATTTCCTCAGTGTGGTGGAATCCCAACATGGAAACTCCCTCCCCTGATGCAGCTTGGTTATTAGTCTGTGACATGTAATCCAAGGGTTCTCAACCCTTTTTGTGCTGTGGACTCCTCCCAAAGTCTAGCAAAGCCTGTAAAACCCTTCTTGGAATATTTTTTTTAAATTCATTGAAAGAAAGGCTTGATTTCTGTAAGAGGTCCTTAATAGTTAACAAGTCAAAGTATACGAGCAGTCCCTCAAACAAAAATAATTGCAGAATATAACAACCATATATAAGAATGCCCCAAATCATTAATAATAAGAGAAATACATATCAAAACAACCTTGAGGTTTTATCTCACACCCAGCAAATTGGCAGAGTGGAATAGTCAGCGTTAGAGGGGTTATGAGAAGACAAGTACACTAGTACAGTTTTTGGAGCTATAGATCAATATTACCATTTTGGAAAATAATTTGGAATTATGCAAATAAAGTGATTAAAATGTCCATGCCATCTGGCCCAGAGATTCCACTGTTAGGCCTATAATCCATAGAGATCACTGATGAGAAAGTCTTCATATGTAACAAAATGTTTATAGCAGCACTTTTTGTAGCAGCAAAGAATAAGAATCAAAATAAATGCCCTTCACTTAGGAAATGGCTAAACCAATTGTGTTACATTAATGAATGGAGTATAAATGTGTTGTAAGAAACTACAGAAATCATGAATATGGAGAAATGTGGGAAGACTTACATAATCTGAAGCAGAGTGAAGTAAGCAGAGTCAAGAAAATATACACAATGACTACAACATTGTTAATGCAAAGAACAACCCCAAAATGATTCAAAGTAAATGTTGTAAAATTATGAGAAATAACCATGGTCCCCCAAAATAGATGTGAGCAGATACCTCACTCCATTTTTTTTTTTGCAGAGGTGGGAGGTCCATATGTGATATATTGTGTATATTTTCAGATTGTTTGTGATGTGTTGATTGAATTGGCTGATATTTTTTTCTCTTTTTCTTCTTAATTTTTTCCTTTAAAAATATTATTTGTTATGTAGAATTGCTCTCTTGGAGGGGGGAGGAGGAAGGATGCTGGGAAGAATCTTGATGATATAAAAAACAAAAGATATCAATAAAATTATTTTAATGTTTTTCAAAATTTCAGTTACATATTAGTGTAAAGAAAGTTGTAATTTTCCCATCCAAGTCCATGGACCCCCTTTCTATCCATGAAAAGCAATCCATGTACTCCTTGGAATCTATAGACCCCAGATTATAAACCTCTTATATAGTCTTTTTTCATTCCTTTCTTTTTTTTTTTTTTTGGTAAGGCAATTGGGGTTAAGTGACTTGCCCAGAGTCACACAGCTAGTAAGTGTCAAGTGTCTGAGGCTGAATTTGAACTCAGGTCCTCCTAACTCCAGAGCCACTGTTCTATCCACTGCACCACCTAGCTGCCCCTCTTATATAGTCTTAATGAGTTGACTGAGCACTAAGGAGTTGACTTACTCTTGATCACACAGCTAGTATGCATCGAAGATATAACTTTAATACAGATCACAGGATCAGATGATCATATATTTAGAACTTGAAAACACCTTAGAGGCCACCTGATGAACTGCTTCATTTTACAATGAGGCACTGACTCCCAAAGAATTGAAATGGCATGCTTAAGGTAACACTACTGAGAAGTAGCCATCTACATTTCAAACTCGAGGCTTTTGACTCCAACTTCGTCACACTTCCTTCCAGATTCAAAGCTCAGTTTTCTATCCATTAAACCAAGCTGCCTTATTTTTTATATATCTATGAATTATAGTTCTCTTCCAGAGAACAGTATCCCATAGGTTTCAAAAACAACTAGAATGTTTATTTGAATAAATGAGAGTTGGGGGTTCTGGTCCGTCCAAGAGGGGTAGCCAGCCTTCCTGAGCACACAATCTAAGGAAAGCCAGCTATTGCCCATAACCAATTCACCAGAATAGATTATACATATGTTCTGGGGACAGTCATTGAAAGGTATTCTCATTCTGGGTATCAAGTCTGAACATCCTGATAAATATATACAAATAAGGAAATGGTGAAGCAGACCCTTTCTCCAGAGTCTAAGGCAACCTTGAGCCCAACAGTTGAGACAAATTCCAAAAATTCCTAGATAAGTTTGAGAAAGTGACCTACCTGGAAGATAAAGATACACTGTCCATAAAAGGGATGTTCCTGTTTATATGTCCCCTATAGTTTCCCATAGGGCCATATGGAACAAGAACCTTATCCTTGGATACCTGCTGACAGAGGTCTTTATTTGAAGTTGGTCAGAACAGGTAAATACATTCTTTATAGTCTCTTGTTTTATGAAAAGGAGGTAGGCACATAGATCTTTCCTTCTCCCAAAAAAGGTTTGCCAGATTTCCTTTGACCAAGCAAACCACTTAGCCGCATGGACTCTCAACACAGTGATAAATCTTCCAGCACCTCAGCAAAATGACTGTTGATTATTCCCTCCATTTGGAAAATAATGCCTTATATTTATCATGTTATATTTAAGAATCTCAAAACCATTGCCCATAATACTGCGTATTCTAACAAATAGCCTCAGAATACTTCAGGGTGAGAATCTTGCCCTTTGAATGTCTGACTGCCAACCAAAATCACTAACTTATAAAAATTGAACCTTGAATAAATCCCTTGCTTGGATCTGGCCTCAAATTACAATCCCAAACCGCAATATCATGGAACCCTTCACATGCAGTGACCCCGAATACCTTTCCAGGGATTTTCTCTGGTTCATCTAATTTATGTCTAATCTCATGCCCCTTGATTCTAGTTCCCTACTCACCAGACAAGCAAGTCATGCCAACCCTTTAGGGAGGGCTCCAATGGATACACAGCAACCAAAGACTACCCCGGAGAGTGACCTCACAAAGAAAAAAACAAGAGCTTTTTGACAAGTTTCTGATTGATTTGGGTTTGAACTGTGCAAAAGCTATACCAGAAGATTAACTACTCAATCCAGGACTTTTAAGGCTACAGTATGCCAAATATCAAATGGAACAAGACCACCTTAATCATTCCAGAATCAGGAGTGATAAAGTTTAGGGTTCTCAGACAGTGCCTGGAAACTCAGGTGCAGCTAATAACATTCTCAATTATGTTTCATTTCATGGGATGTTGTAGCCAAAAAAAAAATCACCACTTAGTTCTATTCTCCATGTTTAAGCTAGGTAAGCTTTCTCCATGCTTAGCTTATACTGCAGAAATAGTCTGTCACCAATCACTCAAAAATTGCAGATGAACCAAAGGGTGATGGAGACATGCCTTGTCAGCACAAGCTTTTGCACATCTCCAGTGCTCAATAAATGGAGAAAGAAACGTCACCCAGAAAATTCATAGTCAAACAAAAAGATGGGTGCTGATCGCATAACAAGAGGAAGGGATAACAGGACAAGCCATGGAATTGCACGGGTATCCCTGAAAAGTACAAAGACCTGCAATGGGAAAATATCCCAAACTTAAAATCAGAGGACCAACCTGAGTCTGAAACCAGCTGTGCTACTTGCTACCCATATGACCATCAGCAAGTGGCTTTAACTTTTTGAGTCTCAGTTTCCTTAGATTAGATCTCTAAGGTCCTTTCAGAGTATGGTACACAGTAAGTGCTTAATAAAGAGTTCTTGATGGATCCTAAGCATAAACCTGTGGGAATGCCTCCAGCATATCAAGTTGATCCTAGCCTCATAACGGAGCTGGAACTCAGACTGGTAGTTCAAAAGTGAGACTTCTCTGGGGCATCGATATCATCCCAAACAAGGATCAAACAAGGTTGAAGAAATTGAGGGTGGGTGTGGATGTGTGGGTGTAGGTGGGTGTGTCCTGGAGAAAAGGAGACTTGGGGTAGAGAAGTCCATAATATCTATCTTCAAGTATTTGAAGGGTTGTCCCATGGGGCAGGGGCAGGGGGGGTGGGAATAATCCATTATTAGGCACCTACTATGTGCCAGGCACTGTGCTGAATGCAAATGCTATCTCATTTGATCCTCACAACAGCTTTGTGAGTAGATACTATTATTATCATTCTCATTTTATAATTGAGGAAACTGAGTCAGACAGAAGGTAGGTGACTTGCCCCAGATCCCACAGCTAGTAAGGCTCTGAGGCAGGATTTGAACACAGTTCTTCATGACTCCAGGCCCAGTGTTCTATCCATTGCACCCCCTAGGGATTATATTTGTTCTGTTTGGCCCCAGGAATCAGAACTAGGAGCAATGAATAGAAGTGGAAGAGAAGACTTGGGCTTGAGGTCAGGAAAGCCTTCAGAAGAGTGAGAGTTATCCAACAATGGAATGAGCTGCCTCTGGGGGTAGTGGGTTCCACTTGCCAAATGTCTCCAAGCAAAGCCTGAATATCCACTTGTGATGCTAGAGGGAGGTATTTATGTCCAGATCTGACTGACTAAATGGCTGGCCTCTGAGGTCGTCCCAGATTCTCAGATTTGGTGATTCTTGGAAGACTTATGAGGCACCATGGACAAGAACTATGCCAGACAAGAAACACGAATATAGAGTGCTCTGCATTGCTGGAAGGAGCACCCATATTGATGATCCCAAAGATCCATCAGAACCCTGAAATATACTCTTTATCTGAGGCAGGGTGGAGGGAGGAGCACTGACCTTGGTGCCTCAGTTTCCCTGATTTCAAGAGGACAAAATTCAATTTCTTCCCAAGATATTTGGGAGAAACAATAAACAAAATCAGATCACAGCAATATGGGGAGAAAGAAGTGCATGAAGGGGCAGCTAGGTAGCGCAGTGGAGAAAGCACAGGCCCTGGATTCAGGAGAACCTGAGTTCAAATCCAGCCTCAGACACTTTACACTTACTAGTTGTGTGACCTTGGGCAAGTCACTTAAGCCTCATTGCCCTGCAAATAAAAGAGAGAGAGAGAGAGAGAGAGAGAGAGAGAGAGAGAGAGAGAGAGAGAAGGAAAGGAAAAGGGAAGGGAGAAAGAAAGGAAGGAAGGAAGGAAGGAAGGAAGGAAGGAAGGAAGGAAGGAAGGAAGGAAGGAAGGAAGACAGAAAGAAAGAAAGAAAGAAAGAAAGAAAGAAAGAAAGAAAGAAAGAAAGAAAGAAAGAAAGAAAGAAAGAAAGAAAGAAAGAAAGAAAGAAAGAAAGAAAGAAAGAAAGAAAGAAAGAAAAATTAAGAAGTGCATGAGAGCAAAGAGACAGGAGAAGGAGCAGGTGAGACTTTGTAGTTATATGCAAAGGAGATGGCCTGGGGAGGCTGACAGGCTGCAGAGGCTACTGAGAACAGCTGGGCCTAAACTGGCTAACTGCCCCAGCACTTTTGCCCAGGGCGTCTGCATCCAGAGGACTGAAGGGAAGCAAAGAGAGCAAACGTGCCGGGTGCCTCTTTGGTCCAAGCTGGCTGTTCAGTCTCTTGGCAAGCTTCAGAATTGTGTTGTGAGGATAGACTGAAAGCAGAGCTGAATGAGGCCCCAAGGCCCTGGATGGGTTTCTCCTACATGTGTTATGGGGCTCTCTCAACTTTGCTTCCTTAGGACACTGCAGTCGGGAGATCAATGCTATTTGTGTCCTTGTGTCTACCACCTGAGCATCAGAAACATTTGTACCTGGGAGTTTGGGCCATGATGAAAATCATGTCCATAATATTGCTGTGGCAGCTCCCTATGACTTTGTTCCCCAACAATAACCCATCTATACCTTACGGTCTCAGGGAGCAGCCTAAAGCTCCAGCAGGAGACATCTAGGTGGGTAAAGCAATGGACTTGTAATTGGGAAAACAGGAGTTCAAATCCTGCCTCATAAATTAATTAGCTGTGATTCTGGGCAAGTCATTTCACCTCTTTCAGCCTGTTTCTTCATCTGTAAAATTGAGATGATAATAACACATACTTTTTTTTTTGAGGATAAAATGAGAAAACCTCAAAACACTATAAAAATGCTAGTTACTTTTAAAATTATTTGCCCATGCCCCTCATCAAACAGAATTTGAGTCCAGGTCTTCCTAATTCCATATCCACTACTATATTTACCACATCACCACCAATAACAACAACAATATTATCATTATTATTGTCATTATTCATTATGGATAATTATTTCTAATTAATCCCTATTGGTGATTATCAATTTCGTGTTGTTAATTAATGGTAATGATAACTAGTAGGGGAAGCTAGGTGGCACAAGGGATAAGGCATCAGCCCTGGATTTAGGAGGAAGCATCCAGAGGATTTGGCTTGGAGGGAGCATAAATAATCTTGGGAGACTAAACTCAATTCTTCCAGCGAAGGGCGCCAGTGCAGTGGATAAAGCACCGGCCCTGGATTCAGGAGTACCTGAGTTCAAATCCAGTCTCAGTCAGACACTTGACACTTACCAGCTGTGTGACCCTGGGCAAGTCACTTAACCCCCATTGCCCCACAAAAAAAGAAAGAAAGAAAGAGAAAAAGATAATTATAATTAGCAATAATAATTTGGGCAAGAGGGTTTGCTTAAAAGTTAAGAAGGCCTGAGTTCAAAGCCTACCACTAGGAACATACATTGGCATGTGATAAGGACGAAGAGAATCTTAGGTTGTATTAAGAGAAGCATAATGTCCTGAACTGGGGATGTAAGAATTCCTCTACATTCTGAACTAGAAGGGATATTGGAGGGCATCTATCCAAACCACTGATGTTTTTAAATATTAAAAAAAAAAAAAAGCTTTGCCTGAGGTCACATAGGAAATAAGTGGCAGTATTCCATGAGTTCTGACTTTAAATCCAATAGTCATTCCACCATTCCTCAATATGTCTAGGAAAGGAGGTTCCCATAGTAACCTATCTCAATGGTTTGTTATGGTTGTCCTCATTTTCTTCCTAACAAAAAGACCCTTGAAATAAGAGTCAGAAGACCCAGGTTCCAATCTCAGCACTGAAACTGAGCCCTTATATGACCTCAGGCAAGTCCTTCCACATATCTGAGGCTCAGTTTTCTCATCTGTAAAATGGAGGTACTTCTATTTGTACTATCTTCCTAACAGGAGAAAAGGAATCCAGTGAGGTGATGTAGCATACCCCAGAGAACACTCTTGAGGCAATTAGAGGGTTTTCCATGGACCATAAAGCTCTATATGGGTGTAAGTTAACCTCATTATTCCCCTGTAAAATTTCCTCTGCTTTAATTTAAGCCTACTTTCCCTTGCTTGGTCTTCTGTTAACAGAGGAAACCACTGGTCAGCATCTTCTTCATAAAAATGCTTCATTAACCTTGGAGCCAATGGTTGTCACCTTTTAAAAATGGCCTGAGGCTACTGTAAAAATAAGGAACCTTCACAGCAAGCTTTCTGATTAATATGGACAAAATGTTGTTCAGTAAATTGCAAGGACCTCATTACTGGAGTTGGGGACAACATGGACATGGGATCACCATCAAAGTTTGACCTTGAATGCTCTACATTCCCAAACTAGAATTGGTCCTCAGCATGGGGTCTCAATAATAGGATCATGAATGAATGAATGAGTGAGTGAGTGAGTGAGTGAGTGAGTGAGTGAGTGAGTGAGTGAGTGAGTGAATGTGTGAGTAAATGGATGAACGAATGAATGAGTGAACGAATGAATTAAGAGGCATTTATTGTCTTTACTCTGTGCGGAGCACTATGCTAAGTGCTGGGTACAAAACAAAATAAAGACAGTCTCTGTTATCAAGAGGCTCTGTTTTGGGGAGATAGCACATATGAAAGGGTTCAGCTATAAGTCAGGTGGAAGGACCCCATGATCTTTAGAATAAAATCAGATGGAAATAGATAATCTTTAGTTGTTATTTCCTTCCATAAAACCATATTGGTTTCTGACATAGAACCATTTGGTGGTGAGAATTTCTTTTCTGGATCTTCAGTACCTATGGCTGCTGAGGAGAGAGGGGCTGTGGCACATTGAAAGGCTGTTGTCAGGTCATATTTCTGCAAGGGTTGCTTTCTTGCAGGTTGCTTGCTATTTTCAGAGCTCCTGATCCCCAGGTTGTCTCCCTCTGGTCTGAGGGAACGTGGTGGTCTAGGTGGTTACAAAGATTTGACCCACTTGGCATATGCTGCCTCCTTTCTCTGCCAGATTACCTTTCTACATCAGCTATATTGGCTTGCCTTCCCCATGGGCGGCAGTTGGTAAGCAGATGTTGTTGATGAGGGGTGAGAGTGGCTGGCTTCCTTGCCACAAGGATCGCTTTCCTGCATGGTGAGTATCAGGATGAGACTGGAGGCAGGGCTGGTGGTCTGGGGGAAAATGCTTTCCCCTGGAATCTTGGGCTTAGGTACCCATTGTGGTGGTTGATTATCCCACATCTAGAGCAAAAGATGTACAAGACCATCTAGTTCAGCCTCTTCATTGAACAGATGAAGAAAGTAGGACCTGGAAAGAGCATAGAATGACAAGAACTGGAACAGAAAGCATTCTTTGAGGTCAACTATCCTTATGCCCCAATTTTACATATGAAGAAATGGACCAAGAGAAATAAATTCTAGGTTACCTGTGGGCTCAACCATTATTGGTTGGGTGAGGGAAATGCTTTTCATATCCTCCTTCCAAAAGAAACAAAGGCTGTCAGATCACTCAGATATTGTCTTGAAATATCCAGAGATAGGAGAAAATAAAACTATCCCTGCTCATTTCCCCCATACTAATCAATTCGAATTTAATCCAGTTCAACAAACATGTTATTAAATGCCTACTATGATTAAGTCTCTGTGTCAGACCCTGGGAATAAACAAAGTAGTTCCTGCCCCAAAGAGATTATATTTTATTGGGGAATATAACTTGTACATAGATAAATGAATACAAAGTAGTTCAGGAGGAAGTGGCAGGACCCTAATGACCAGGGTGGGGGATGGAAGGGACAGGAAAATTCCTGTGTAGGAGGAAGCATTTGAGCTGAGGACAAATAGAATTCCAGCCCCGGTAATGGCTTGTGCAGAAGTGGGAGATGCAATATTATTTGCACGGAATAGCAAGTACGCTTCTTTCACTGAAATCTGGAGTGCGCACTGAGGAACAGTGTCAGATTGGTGTCAAAGGTGAGTTATGGGGCAGCTAGGTGGCACAGTGGATAGAGCACCAGCCCTGGAGTCAAGAGGACCTGAGTTCAAATCTGGCCTCAGACACTTGACACTTACTAGCTATGTGACCATGGGCAAGTCACTTAACACCAATTGCCTCAAAAACAAAAACAAAAAAAAGTTGAGTTATAGCCATATTCAAATGACATTACTTATCTTATTTGGTGGCAGTGTTGTTACTCTCACGATCTTGAAGGGGCTTAAAAGGCTCATCTGTCCCCTTCAAGATCATGAGAGTAATATCAGGGCAGCTAGGTGGCACAATGGATAGAGCACCAGCCCTGGATTCAGGAGGACCTGAGTTCAAATCTGGCCTCAGACCCTTGACACTTACTAGCTGTGTGACCCTGGACAAGTCACTTAATCCCAATTGCCTCACCAAAAGAGAGAGAGAGAGAGAGAGAGAGAGTAATATCAGCATGCCCTGGCCCTGCCAGACTGTGTTCTATAAAATGGGAAAAAGGAAACACCTATGACACAAGGTTTTTGTGAAGACCAATTTGGATAATGGTTAGAAAGGGCCCTGAAAACATTAAAATGCTATAGAAACGAAAGCGGAATTTGCAGCCAGGTGGTACAAGGGACTGGCAGGTAATAAGACTTGAGTTCAGGCATTTACAAGGTGAGTAACCCTTTGGAAAATTTGATTCCTAATGTCTTGTTTGCTAAATTTTCATCACAATGAACACAAACACCATGAAGCCTGAGAGAGCAGGAGGATGCTATGATTCTAGTATGTGCAAAGCACAGGGGTGTTAGGAGAAATGATGATGATGACAAAAACAACAATAATGATCATGATGATGACAACAACGAAGACAATGACCTCATTCAGCCTCAGTTTCCTAAACAATAAAATGGAGATTAGAACAGCAGCTATCTCCCAAGGTTGTGAGAATAAAATATTTATAAAGATCATATTTATAAAGTACTTTGTAAACCTTAAAGCATTTTATAGATGCTAGTTAGTATCATTAACTACATTATTAACATCATATTATTGTCATATTATTATATCCTAATACCCTTTATGCTTTGCATATACTAGAATCATAGCATCTCCCTGCTCTATCAGATTTCATGGTGTTTATGCTCAAGGGGATGAAAATTCACTGAATAAGATGTAAGTAATCAAATTTTCCAAATCTAAAGGCTACTTTGTCGCACTTTATCAGAGTAAAGGAAAATTAAGTATGAAAAATGAAAACATTTCTTCATGCCAAGTTGGCTACTCTCCTGGAATCATTCAAGTTTGTCTTCAGATGAGTTTCCCCAGGACTTATATAACAGCAAGATCTGTCTTAGCAAGCTATCACAGAGCACGTTAGGATGAAACACAGTGAAGAAGGGATGGAACAAAACCACACATTTCATGGGAGTGGCATGTGAACTCGTGGGGTCGTGTTGTTTCTTCTTTCCCATATCCTCCCCATCAAAGTTTATCTCCAGCTGCCTCTTTTGCTTTCATCATGAGTCCCAGCACCTAACTCATTAACATCTGATCCAACTGGCGGACAGTTCATGCTCAATAGCTCAAACGTGACACAAGTATAAGGGAAAGCAGTGAATGGCCGTGATCTCGATGCACAATCAGCTGTCATCTCCTATCTGTGAGAAAGGAAAGAGATGCAAATTGCAGAGTTTAAATGAGTAAGAGGGATAAGTATCACAGGTGGCATTTCTTTCATAAATATCCCAACAAAGATTAGAAAGCAGGACAATTTATCAAGCAGACAACGGGGAGAAAAAGTGTCATTCCTTTTAAAATTCTTTGAACAGTGATTTGTAGCCACAAATGTTTCTTCTGGGTGATTTCCATAAGAGCTACAAGACCGGAAACTCAAATTGTTCCTTGCCTGAGCTGGGGTTCTAAAGGGCACCAATTCAGATCTGGAAGGGACAGTAGAATCCATCACATCCAACCCCTTCCCTTTTTACAGATGAGGAAACTGGGGCTGACAGAAAGGAAGTTATTGTCCAGTTACATAGCTAGCAAGTATTTGAGGTAATATTTGAACCCAGTCTTCCTCATTCCAGCTAGTGTGGAGTGGGGCAGCTTAGTGGTATGGTGGATAAAGCAATGGGCCTGGAATTAGGAAGATTCATCTTCTTGAGTTCAATCTGGCATCAGATACTTACTAGCCGTGTGACCCTGAATAAGTCACTTAACCTTGTTTGCCATGGTTTCCTCATCTGAAAATGAGCTGGAGAAGAAAATGGTAAACCACTCCAGTATCTTTGCCAAGAAAACCCCAAATGGGGTCACAAAGAATCTGATATGACTAAAATTACTGAAGAACAACAACTTCCTCACTCTAAGTTCTGTGCTCTATCTATCCAGTGGTATCAAACCCAAATAGAAATTGATCCGTGCTGCCATGTTGGTTGGTTGTTCATTGTCCTTCATTCTAGAAGAGGACCAAAATGACATCATGTTGGAGTCAAGGTACACTGTGTTTGACTGTGGCTGATCAGACCAATATGAGCTCAGAACACTCTACGACAGGTCAGGCATAAATAGGCCATATTAATGCTACCATATATTTGATTTAGAAAACCACAAATGATGGGGCAGCTAGGTAGCACAATGGATAAAGTACCAGCCCTGGATTCAGGAGGACCTGAGTTCAAATCCAGCCTCAGACACTTAACACTTACTAGCTGTGTGACCCTGGGCAAGTCACTTAACCCTCATTGCCCCCCCCCCAAAAAAGAAAGAAACAGAAAACCACGAATGAACATTATCTTGCTTTGTATTTATACCTAGCATTGTGCTAGCACTAGGGATACAAAAATAAGACAAACACAAAACAATTCCTTCCCTTGGGGAGCTTACTGGGGATGTCAAATATATACCCAAATATATGGAGTAACCTAAGACAAACACTTTAGCCTCCCTGTGCCTCTGCTTTTCCAACTATAAAATGAAACAACTGGACTTGATGTTTTCTAAGGTCTCTTACTGGGGGCAGCTACGTGGCGCAGTGGGTAGAGCACTGGCCCTGGATTCAGAAGGACCTGAGTTCAAATCCAGCCTCAGACACTTAACACTTACTAGCTGTGTGACCCTGGGCAAGTCACTTAACCCCAATTGCTTCGCTTAAAAAAAAATCTAAGATCTCTTACTACTCTAAATCTAGGATCTTATTATTGTAAGTCATTTAACTTTTCTGTGCCTCATTTTCCTCTTCTGTAAAATCATACAGTTGGACTTGATGGCCACTAAGACCCCTCCAGATTGAAATCTACTCCAGAAGAAACTTAAGGTATATTCTAGATAAAGCAAGCACTTATTAACAAGCTACAACTCTACAGAGCAATTTAGTCATATAAGCCTAGTTCAGAGAACTGGACCTAGCCATGACAAACAGGGATAAAGTTGGGGCAGGAGAGAAAAGGAGTTACCTGTGTGCGCTTGGGAATAGTATTCAATGTTATATCATCCCTACAGGAATTAATTAAGAAGCTGGAGTTGACCTGTTCCTTCAGTAAAAGGGATGAATAAACTTGTGTCACTTGGGGAGGAGAAAAGGAAAGGAGGAGGAGGAAGAAAAAGAAAGAGGAAGAGGAAGGAAGGAAGGAAGGAAGGAAGGAAGGAAGGAAGGAAGGAAGGAAGGAAGGAAGGAAGGAAGGAAGGAAGGAAGGAAGGAAGGAAGGAAGGAAGGAAGGAAGGGAGGGACTAACATTTATATAGCATTTATTATGTGCCAGGCACTGTGCTAAGCACTTGACAATTATTATCTCATTTGATCCTCACAACAACCTTGGGAGGTAGTTGCTATTATCATCCCCATTTTATAGATGAGGAAACTGAACAAATAGAGGTTAAGTGACTTGCCCAGGGTCACACAGCTAGTGGTTTGTGGCTGAATTTGAGCTCAGGATTTCCTGACTTCAGGCTCTATCCACTAGAACCCTTAGCTGTGTAAATAACTCTTCCCCCTCTTCTTGTTCCCAGTTCTGTACTTCATAGATTTATCACCAACTCCAGGATGGGTTATAATAAGCATTTAATCAGATTAAACCAAAAGTAAAAATAAAACTCAGCAAGTAACATAGACATAAGCCCCACAGGCCACTCGTTCCTAGGACCCAGGCCCTCTCAAGGCAGAAACTCTTTCATAGCTGATCTCAATCTTCCTCTCTCTCATCTCCCAGAAAGAGATGAGAGTAAACCCAGAAGTCCAGTTCTCGGTTGTTCCCAGTAGGGAAATGAGTCAAAAGGGACTATTTTTTGCTCGCACATCTGTAGCATCCAAAATTAGACTTCCTGTCAGTGCAATGCAGGAAAGTCAGAGCCTCTAAAAAGCGGCGTGTCTCGAGCAGCACCAAGTTCTGGGCACTGTGGCTTAGCTCCCTTACCTCACTCACCAAGAGGCAGTGTGGTATATACGGGAAAGCACTAGCTTCAGGGTCAGAGGACCTGAGTGCAAACCGTACTTCTGGCCCTATTCCCTGTAGCAACCTTGGGCAAGGTCAATTCACCTCTCTGTACCTCAGTCTTCCCATCTGCAAAATGAAAGGCTTGGGGGCAGCTAGGTGGCACAGTGGATAGAGCACCAGCCCTGGATTCAGGAGGACCTGAGTTCAAATCCGGCTTCAGATCCTTGACACTTACTAGCTGTGTGACCCTGGGCAAGTCACTTAACCCCAATTGTCTCACAAAAAAAAAAAAAATGAAAGGCTTAAACTAAATGCCCTGGGAGCTCACCCCTATCCCAGCATCTATGATGTGTCTGGAATGGACCCCGAGAGTCCCTCCCTTCCTAGCTCTCACCATCACCATGAACAGCTGGTGAAAAGTCTCTCTCCAAAGTCCTCCAGCACTGGAGGGAGCTGCTGCCCACAGGCAAAACTCATCGGGTGATCCATACACAAGAGTCAATCAATTGAAGGAAAACTGAAAAAAGACATTCTAAAGGTTCAAATAAGGCAACATAACTTGTCTGACAAAATCAAACACACGTAGCTCAGTTTGGGTAAAAAGTGGAAGAAAATCTTGAAATTCTATCACCAGTTTATTTGCAGCATCCTTTGTCTTGTCTCCGTGACTGTGTATGTGTGTACCTCATTTATCTTCACTCCGGCGATGGAGCAGCAGGATCTGCAGCCCCAAAATACGACAGAAGCTCTTTTCGTCGATATTTGCCCTTCTGGAAGTAATGGGTTCCACCGAAAAAGAAATTTCTGCTTTAAGTACTGATGTCTTGGAGTCAAAGGAGATTGCTTCCTCTGCTGAAGGTAGAAGGATAAACCCTCTTGATTCAAAGACTTTAAGGATATAAAGGACCTTAGTACATAATAGGAAATTATTTACTTCTCCAGCTCCAATCCCCCAACCAGGAAAAAAGGACATCTGCATGATTAGGCAACTTCCCAAACTAACTTTGGAAACAGGCAGTCCATTATATGAGAGAGAGAGAGAGAGAGAGAGAGAGAGAGAGAGAGAGAGAGAGAGAGAGAGAGAGAGAGAGAGAGAGAGAGAGAGAGAGAGAGGATAGACATTTTATAGGGGGCAGCTAGGTGGCACAGTGTATAGAGCACCGGCCCTGGATTCAGGAGTACCTGAGTTCAAATCCGGCCTCAGATCCTTGACACTTACTAGCTGTGTGACCCTGGGCAAGTCACTTAACCCCCATTGCCCTGCAAAAAAAGAAAATAACCTTGAGTTTAGGTTTTCTTTTCAAGGGTTTTTTCTGTTGTCTTTCCGTAAAATTTCTTTTTTCTTTTTCTTCTTTTTTTTTTTTAATGGGGGGAGGAAGACTTGAGTCAGAGTCAGCCATATACTATTTAACACAATGATTCCCATCCTATGATGCTCAGACTGCAGAGGAAACTACGGAATTATCACAAGGAGTCCACCAAGCATTCCTAATTTGACCATTCTTCCTCAGCCTGAATAAATAATAGGTCCAACTTATCTGTACATTGCTACTTTTAAAGGCTGGGTCAGAATTTAACAGGTTTCTTGGGGAATAGGCATGTCATGGGGAGGGATTATGAAGGGGGTGGGTTCTGTGTGCAGAGGAGTGGAAGAGAGAGAGTAAAAGGAAGATCCCCCTCATCCTCTTTCCCTATTCTTCTATGGTTGGATTTCCTAAAATTATGCCTTGGGGGGAAGATGAGAGCTGCCTTGATGGATCTGAAGGGCTGTCATGTGGAGAAGAGATTGGACATTTTACATTTGCTTACACAGAGCAGAACCAAGAACATGTGGTAGAAGTTGTGAAAAGATACATATTGCTAATATTTATTGTTTATTTTTTTAATTACTTTTTTTTTTTAGTGAGGCAATTGGGGTTAAGTGACTTGCCTAGGGTCACACAGCTAGTAAGTGTTAAGTGTCTGAGGTCGGATTTGAACTCAGGTCCTCCTGACTCCAGGGCCGATGCTCTATCCACTGCGCCACCTAGCTGCCCCTATTGTTTATTTTTAACATTCCTTACATTTAAATTCTGAGTTCCAGATTCTCTCCCTTCCTCCCAACCCTTCCCCACCCACTGAGAAGGCAAACAATATGATATCAATTACACATGTGAAACCACACAAAACATATTTCCATATTCACTGTATTGCCAAAAAAAAAGAGTAAAAAGTGAGGAAATTAAACTTCAATTTGCACTCAGACTTCATCAGTTCTCTCTCTGGAGGTGGATAACATTTTTTCATCATGAGTTCTTTGGAACTGTCTTGGATAATTGTCTTGATCAGCGTAGTCAAGTCTTCCACAGCTGATCATCATTACACCATTGCTATTACAATTATTTCCCGGTTGTTGTCCCTTCACTTTACATCAGTTCATAAAGGTCTTGCCATGTTTTCTTAAACCATTCTTCTCATCCTTTCTTATAACACAATATTCCTCCCTCACAACCATTTGCCATAGCTTCTTGAGGCAATTGATGGGCATCCCCTTAGTTTCCAATTCTTGCTACCACAGGAAGAGCTGCCATAAATGTTTGTATATATAGGTCCTTTTCCTTTTCCTTTGATTTCTTTGGGGTATGGACCTAGTAGTGGTATTGCTAGATCAAAGGGTATGCACAGTTTTATAGACTTTTGGGCATGGTTCCAAATCATCTTCCAGAATGATTAAACCAGTTCACTACTCTGCCAACAATTCATTAATGTACCTATTTTCCTTCATCCTCTCCAGCATTCATAATTTCTGATATGTATGAGGTGATTCCAAAAAAAAAAAAGAAGAGGTATTACCTCAGAGTTGTTTTAATTTACCTTTCTCTAATCAATAGTGTTGAGAGTATTTTTATATACTGGATAGTTTGATTTCTTTTTCTGAAAACTACCTGTTCATATCCTTTGACCATTTACAAATTGAAGAATACCTTTTATTTTTATAAATTTGACTCAGTTCCCTATATATTTGAGACATAGTGCCTTTATCAGAAAAACTTGTGGTAACATTTTTGATAATACTTCATTGTCTATTTGTCAAAATGTAGTTAACCTGGGGGAAGCTAGGTGGCACGGTGGATAGAGCACCAACCCTGGGGTCAGGAGTACCTGAGTTCAAATCTAGCCTCAGACCATTGACACTTACTAGCTGTGTGACCCTGGGCAAGTCACTTAACCCCAATTGCCTCACCAAAAAAAAAATGTAGTTAACCTGATTATTTCAATTAGATCTACTTTTTATTTGTATTTTTCTGAGATCATGATTGCCACCCCTGCCCTATTCACTTCATCTGAAGCATAATAGAATGCTCCAGCCCTTCGTTTCAATTCTGTGTGTCTTTCTGCTCCAAATGTATCTCTCACATACAACATATTGTTGAATTCTGGTTTCCAATCCATTCTGCTATCTGCTTCCATTCTATGGGCTAGTTCATCCTATTCACTTTTACTTACAGTCATTAACTGTGCATTTCCCTCCATCCCATTTTCCTCTCTCTCTCTCTCTCTCTCTCTCTCTCTCTCTCTCTCTCCTGTCTCTCCTCAAAAGTCTGTCTTGCTTTTGACCACTGCCTCCTCCCCCAATCCACTTATTTCTTTATCATCCCCCCCACCCATATACCCATATCTCTTATCCCCTTCCCCTCCTATCTACTAACTGGGTAAGATATATTTCTATACCCAACCGAGTGTGTGTGTATACACATACACACACACACATATATATATATATTCATCCCTCTTTGAACCAATTAGAGATTTTAGCATTGCCGATTACATGCCAATTTTCTCTCTACTATAAAAGCTTTCTCATATGCCTCCTTTATGTGAGAAAATTTGTCCCATTCTGCCTCTTCCTTCCCTTTTCTCCTAGTTCTTCCCTCTTTCTCACCCCTACATTCTTTTTAGAGATCATCCCAAAATAGTCAATTCATACCTATGTCCTCTGCCTATGCAGACTCCTTCTAAGTACACCAATGATAAACTTCTTAAGAGTTACATTTTGGGGGGCAGCTAGGTAGCACAGTGGATAGAGCACCGGCCCTGGAGTCAGGAGTACCTGAGTTCAAATCCAGCCTCAGACACTTAACACACACTTACTAGCTGTGTGACCCTGGGCAAGTCACTTAACCCCAATTGCCTCACTTAAAAAAAAAAGTTACATTTTCATTTTCTCCTATAAAAATATAAACAACTTTATTAAGTTCCTTATAATTTCTCTTTCATGTTTAACTTTTTATGCTTCTCTTGAGTCTTCTATTTAAATGTCAAATGTTTCTATTCAACCCTGATCTTTTCATCAGGAATGCTGTAAAGTCCTCTATTTCATTAAACATCCACTTTCCCCCTAAATAAGTATAGCTTTGCTGGGCAGGTTATTCTTGGATGTAATCCTAACTTCTCTGCCATCGAGAATATAATATTCCAAGACCTTTATTCCTTTAATGTGGAAACCACTAAATCTTTTGTGATCTTGATTGTGGCTCTATGATATTTGAATTGTTTCTTTCTGGCTACTTACATTATTTTTTCCTTGACCTGGAAGCTCTGGCATTTGTCTGTAATAATCCTAGGAGTTTTCGTTTGGGGATTTCATTTATTAGATTATCAATAGATTCTTTCCATTTCTATTTGACTTTCTGGATCTAGAATATTGGTGCAGTTTTCCCTATAATTTCTTGATATAAGATGTATATGCTCTTTTTTTGATCAGGCTTTCTAATAGTTCAGTAATTCTTAAATTACCTTTCCTCGATCTATTTTCCAAGTCAGTTGTCTTCCTGATGAGATTTTTCACATTTTCTTCTATATTTTTATCTTTTGACTTTGTTTTAATATTTGTTGGAGTCTCATGGAGTCATTCGCTTCAACTTTCCCAATTCTAATTTTTGAGGAATTATTTTCTTCAGTGAGCTTTTGTACCTCTTTTTCCATGTGACCAATTCTGTTTTTTAAGGAATTCTTACCTTTGTTGAACTTTTAATCTCCTTTTCCATTTGACTAATTCTGCTTTTTAAGGAATTCTTTTCCTTAATGAATTTTATGCCTCTTTTACCATTTGGCCAATTCTATTTTCTAAGGTGATATTTTCTTCAGTATTTTTGTGCCTCTTTTACCAAGCTATTAATTCTCTTTTCATAATTTTCTTGCATCACTCTCATTTTTTTTCACAATTTTTCCTCTACTTCTCTTAAATCTTTCTTTAACTCTTCCAGGAATTCTTGCTGGTCTTGAGTCGAATTAGCATTTTTCTTTAAAGTTTTTCCTGTAGCTATTTTCACATTGTTGTCTTCTTAGTTTATGTCTTGATCTGCCCTGCCACTTAGTAGGTTTTTATCATCAAGATCTTTTGTTGTTGTTTACTCATTTTTACAACCTATTTCTTCACTTTTAACTTAATGTTAAAGTTGGAATCTGCTCACCTGGGGTTGGGCAGGCACTGTGCTGAACTTCAGGCTTTTTGTTCTATTGTTTTCAGAACTAGTTCTGGGGATCTGAAAATGTTTAGTACTTCCAATGTTGTGTTATCCTGGGAAATACGTGATTAATCCCCTGGTCTGTGATCTGGTCTTTACCCAGGAAAGGCCCCTGGTCCCCTGCAGCAGCAAGTACCGGAGCTCCTCTTGGCCCTGGAAATGTAACTAGGTCTCCTGCTCTCCTATAGCTGTAAGAGCTAGCATTCTTCTTGGCCCTGGAACTGCAACCCAGGACTGTTTATTGGCAATAGAGTTGCCAATCAGTGCTACCTGTACCTAATGACAGCAAAGGGTCCCCTGTAATCACTATCTGACCAGTTGTCCAGCCCCCTTACCATCTCTCAGCTGAGAGCTCCAAAAACTGCTGCTACTGCTGCTCTCCTAACAGGGTAAATTTAGACTTGTGGTCACAAAAACTTCCCAGCAATTAGAGCTATCCCAAAGTGGACTGGGCTACCTCAGGAGAATACGGGTTTACCTTCCCTAGAAGATTTTGAGAAGGAACTTTATGATCACTTTTTAAATAAGTAATAATGGAAATTCCTTTTCTAATTTAGGCTAGATCCACATTGATATACAATAAGAAAAAATTCAATAGGAATAAGTAAAAAGTGGGCAGCTAGGTGGCACAGTGAATAAAGCACCAGCCCTGGATTCAGGAAAACCTGAATTCAAATCTGACCTCAGACACTTGACACTTAATACCTGTGTGATCCTGGGCAAGTCACTTAATCCTCATTGCCTCCACACAAAAAAAAAAATCAACCTCACAATTATAAGATAGGGAGGCATGGTGAGATGACATTTGTCCTGAAAAGGATCAGGGGAAGGAGGTAGTGAAGTACAAGTTCAAACTGAGCCAACAGAGTGATGTGACAGCCAAAAAGAGCAAAACAAACTAATATGACCTTGATATGCAGTAAGAGGCATAACTCAGGGCAGCTAGGTGATACAGTGGATAAAGCACCGGCCCTGGATTCAGGAGGACCTGAGCTCAAATCCAGCCTCAGACACTTGACACTTACTAGCTGTGTGACCCTGGGCAAGTCACTTAACCCTCACTGCCTCACACACACAAAAATAATAACTTCCAGGAATGGGGAGGTGATGGAACCACTAGACTGAGCTTCATCAGACCTCCCCTGGAGTACTGAGTTCAATTCTAAGAGCTACAATAAGAAAGACATGGATACACTAGAGAGGGTTCAAAGGAAGCCAGGCAGAATGGTAAAGAGCATTGAGGCCATGGCATCTCAGGATCAGTTGAAGGAATGGAAGATATTTAGCCTCAGGGCACATACCATATCTCTCTTCAAGTATGTGAAGGACTGTCATATGAAAGAGGGATTGGATTTTTTTTTTTACTTGGCCCAAGAAGTCATAAATAAGAGTAATGGATAAAAGTAGCCAAGAGACAGATTTAGGCTTGATGTCAGGAAGAAGTTCCCCACAATTCAAACTGTCTAAAGGCAGAATGGGCTTTGTCCAGAAGTGGTGGGTCCCCTCACCCTGTGGAAGTCTCCAAACAGTGGTGAAATACTTTTCAGGCACATTATAGTGGGGCTCATGCCTGGGCATGTTTTGGACCTGAGGTCCCTACCCACTCCCAAATTTTCTGATTCTCTAATTCCATCCCTTCTAATTCTATAATCTCACCCCTTCCAATCCCTGTTATTCTGTGATTTGTCTGCCTATTATTTAAAAACAAACTATCACTTAAGCATAGACAGAGAATAGCTCTTTCAGGATCCAAACCGTGAAAGGTCATTCAGAGTAATAGGAAATGGGAGTGAATGAAGTAATAAAGCTGATTCTGATTCTCCTTGTCACGTGAAGGCAGCCCTGGGTTCTCAAACGCTATGCCAACAGAACACAAGCTCAGGCTGTTTCTATTAAGGTGGAAATTTTTCATGTCATGCTCTTAAAAATGTGTTTCTCTTGGGCATCTAGGTGGCCCAGTGGATAAAGCACCAGCCCTGGATTCAGGAGGACCTGAGTTCAAATCTAGCCTCAGACACTTGACACTTACTAGCTGTGTGACCCTGGGCAAGTCACTTAACTCTCATTGTCCTGCCCCCCAAAAAAGTGTTTCTCTCACCTGAGGAAAGACCTTTCTGAGAACAGAGAGGTTCATCACCAGGTGGACTCCAGGAGCATAACCATTTTAGACACAAGGAATGTCAAAAACTATGTCCTGAGTCTGGAAGGGATGAAGATCTGCATTGCTGGAGGGAGTGTCCACACCAAGAATATCATGGACTCTTGAAGCATGGAAGTTTTTATGAATTTAACAAAAAACCCTTGAACTTGTGCACCTAGATGAGAGCTCTTCCCGTCAAAGGAACCACTTTGGGGAACTATACTTATTCCACAGATGCTGCTCAGGAGAGTTTGAGGGCTTCCTTCTGGGAATGGACTTCAGAGCCATTTATATGGCATACAATCAATCAACAAGCACTTATTAAGTTCCTACCATGTGACAGATGCTGTGAAAAATATTATCTCATTTGACTTTCACGATAACCCTGAGAGATAAATGATACTATTATCCTCATTTTATACTTGAGGAAACTGAGGCAGACAGAAGTTAAATGACTTACCCAGAATCACACAGGAAGTAAACGTATCTGCATTTGAAGACCAAAAAAAGTTCTAAGTCCTGGCATTCTTGGTATTTTCAATGCATATCTTCATTCTAAAAATAAGAGTGATAACCTACAAGTTACATGAGATTGTATTGCTTTTGGCCAAAGACTGGCAAAAACCATACTTACATTTGTGAGTTAACCCACTTTGTTTGAAAGAGACCAGTTAGAAAAAAATTTTTTTTAAAAAAGAAAGAGACCAGTTAGAAATACCGAGTTTAAAAAATTAAATAAATAATTTTTTTAAAAATACCGAGTTAAAGTGTCTCTGATGGCTTCAGCTAAACAGGATGACCCTACAAGAGAAAAGAAAACCTTTCCTCAGATTTCATACAGGTGAAAAGTAGAATACCCAAAGTCCCATAAGAAATATCTCAAAAACAAAGCTTGACTCGATATGTAAGAAGCCAGAAGGAGATCTGTATAACCATGGGGTGACTAAAGAATACTTGCGTTAGAAGTTTGAAGCTGAAACTGCCTCTAGATCTCTAAGCTGGCAGAGTATACCTAGGGGTTGAATCGATTCAGTCCTTCACATCAAAACACCAGCATCTCCAAGGTGAGACCAGAGGCTTCAGAAGTTCTTGAAAATCATAGGCAATTCAGAAAGATGTGTATCCAATGCCTTGCTCTCCTCTGGTTTCTCTCCTAGGATGCCCATCCATTTTCTAGCCCTTCATCCTCTTGTATCTGGACCGAGCTCTCCCAGTCCCCAGTCAACCAAGAGCTGATAGAGATTTCCATTGCTATCCCTGACTTTTCTAAATCTGCTGCTCCAGGAAACAGAATCTTACAACCAAGGGACCCACTCCAACCCCTTATTTTAAAGATGCTTCCAAATGACCCCTTAGTTGAAGCAAAGCATGGCATTACATTTTGAACTCTAGCTCCTTTGGAAATATGAATAACTGACATTTCTATAGTGTTTTGAAGTTTGCAAAGCAATTCATCTCGTTTAATCCTCAAAACAAACCCTTTGAGGGAGATATTATCTGCTTTCTCATCTGTGAAATGGATCTCACAGAAGTGATTCACCCAGGGTCACACAACTGAGTGTATAAATCTGAACCCAGATCTTGCTGATTCCAAGGCAATACTCAAATTGCTCAAATGCTCATAACTGAGGCGTACGTATTTCTTTGTAGCCAATGCAAGGTTGAAGAAGTAACAAGAGGATGGAAAGTATAATCAGGGGTGTTAGGGAAATGCTAGAGGGACTCTGCTTTCATAGAGATCATGGATTCTGTGAGAAGCCTGGTTTCCTCCCTTCAGCCCTTCAGACTAAGTCCTGAGGCTCCACAGGTTGGTGAAATGTTTTCAAACCACATACCATGTGTCTCCTTGGCCAGTAAGATTCCCTGTAAGAATCTTCTATTTGAGGCTGCAGAGTTTAAGCCAAAGGCTGTCTGTAAATATGGGAATTTTCAAAGCACCCTCATCAGTTTATTTGATTAGTATGGTTAAGTCAAAATCAATCAGTAAGCAATTATTAAGTGCCTACATTGTGTTTGCTGCTGAAGATACAAAGACAAAATCATCTGCCCTAAAGGAGTTGACAAACTAACCGTAGGAAACAACCTGTAAATATACAGGAATATATATGCACATACATATATACATATATATTATAAATATGAAATTGAAACTAGATTCTTGAGGAGAGAAGAGAAGCACTAGCACCTGGGGGACAAGGATCAGGAAAGTCTTCATGTAGAAGCAATTAAGCATTGAAGAAAGTGAGGAACTCTAAGATGGGGAGGGAAAGAGGCTCTGCATTCCAGGCATGAAGAGTAGGCAACACAAAGACACAGGTATGAGACATAGCGAGTAATGTGTGAGGAACAGTGAGAAGAGCACTTTGGCTGGACCATAGTATACATAAAGGGAAATCATGTATAAACAGGTAGGATTCTCTGAGTCTCAGTTTCCAGATCTGTAAAAGGGGGCTAATAAAGAATTGTTGGGAAAATTCAATAAGACCATGTACGGACTTTGCAAACCTTAAAGCACCATGCAAGTTGTGACTGTCATTGCTGGTGAGTCATGCTAAGGGGAAGGCATTCACTCGGGTTGACTTTTCAAATATTGTATCATTTCAAAATTTCAAAAATCATATTTCTAAAGCTGTGGAGACCTGCAGACTGAGGAAGGGAGAGCACCAGATCTTCCTATTGCCATAAAGGAACCTCAACTCTGGGTTCAGGGTAACTAAGTTCAGTCCTGAGAAGCACTACTTCTAAACAAAGGAGAATCCAGCTTTTCTCAAATTCTGCAGCTTATTTATGGCCCTACTCCAATGGCATTGGGAACAATCTCTTAAATAAAAGCTCAGAATGGCTTGTGTCTATAGTCTCAAAATGGATTAATGGGCTTCCTTCTAGAAATGCTCTCAATGTATAAAGTAGCTCTGGAATAAAACAACTTTTTACTTACGTCCACCACAAAACAAATGCTCAGCACACTAAAGACTCTTAGGTGGGCACTATCAAATGCTTAAAATATGGAATAGCAATCTGTCATTCCCATTAGATTCTCTGGAGAGGTTGACACACCAACATTAAAATAGAAAACATTTGATGAGACTGCTGAACAGGCATTTCACTTTTGCCTCGGATCTGTTTTCTCACCTGTAAAATTAGGGGATTGTACTAGATGACCTGTGAGATCCCTTTGGACTCTAAACCTATGATTCTATTATTTGTACTAGCTAAATGATTCTATCAAGAGCTATATTTTCAGGCAAGTCAGGGTATGACCTCGTTGTTGTTCAGTCATTTCAGTCGTATCTGACTCTTTGTGACCCCATTTGGGGGTTTTCTTGGTAAAAATACTGGAGTGATTTCCCATTACCAACTCATTTTACAGCCAAGGAAACTGAGGCAAACAGGATTAAGTGACTTGCCCTGGGTCACATAGCTAGTAAGCATCTGAAGCTAGATTTGAACTCACAAAGTTCTAGCTGCCCTTTGATCTGTAGTATCTTCCTGGCAATGATCACCCTCTATTCCAAAAAGTTGTTACAGATATCACCTCCTACTCAGCAGTCAGCACCTGGGCCTAGGAGCTCCGGAGCTACCTCTCAAATTCATGAAGTAGTTGCCAAGACTAGCAACATCCAAATCAAGATTCCTATTCAGTCACTGGTGCTCAGTGATAGAGACACAGATTAGAAGAGGTAGCTACAGGGGCGGCTAGGTGGCACAGTGGATAGAGCACCGGCCCTGGAGTCAAGAGTACCTGAGTTCAAATCCAGCCTCAGACACTTAACACTTACTAGCTGTGTGACCTTGGGCAAGTCACTTAACCCCAAATGCCTCACTTTGAAAAAAAGAAGAAGAAGAGGCAGCTAGTCTTAAGATCCAATGTTAGGCTCACCTAGATGAGTATGTGCTATGTGCAAATAGTCACTATAGCTATCTTGGAGGTGGGTGAATTTAAAGGGTCCCAACATGGTACAGAGAAGAGATTCACTGAAAAATAGAGACAGAAAGAAGGGAGAGAAGGGATGGAGCATTAGAACAATCATTCCTTTTCAATTCTACTGAGTAGGTGGTTCTTCCTGACTCAGTTATCAATTATCTTGACACAGGTCACCGTCACAGGATGATGGGACCAATGAATGGCCATGCGATCATTTTAAAGCTCACATTTTCAGCACTAAGCCAGAGCACTCAGCTCTCAGGACATGGTCAGATCTGCTGGTCCGCTCCCTAAGGAAGTGCTCCAGCCAGAAGACATCTTTCAGCAAAAGTGACAAGGACACAGGCTCAGCTCCAAGCATGCTCCATGGCGTGACCTCCAAACCAACATCCTAATACAGAACCATTTCAGGTTTACAAAGTTTTCTCCTCACACCTTCCTTTGGTTATCCCTATTTTGCAGGTGAGTAAACAGGCTCAGAGAGATGGAGTCCCTCACCCACAGACATACAGCCAGGAAGTAGCCAATGACAATACCCAATGATAGACCTAGAGATGGCAGGGACTTTGGGGGTCACCAAGTCCTCCCAGGTTACAGGCTCAAAACTCTTGGAGCAGCCTCAGGGCAGCTGGACATTCAGCCCACCGTTTCTTCTCCCAGCTGCCCCAGAAATGCTTGGTTTGGCTGCACTGTTGTAACCATGCTTGATTGCAGCTGTTTCTATGCAAAATGCTTCCCAATTATGCCTAATGACCATGGAGCACACTAATGATTATGCATGCCATTAACCCTGGACCAGATTAACTTTGCTGTGCATTTTGATTATGGCATTTCATTTTGTTCCCATGTACTCCCTCTTACTATTTGGCTTCTTATAGAGCATGGTCCTTACTTTTAAAATTAGATGACTCTGGGGGTCAGCTAGGTGGCACAGTGGATAAAGCACCTAGCCCTGGATTCAGGAGTACCTGAGTTCAAATATGGCCTCAGACACTTGACACTTACTAGCTGTGTGACCCTGGGCAAGTCACTTAACCCCCATTGCCCTGTGCAAAAACAAACAAAAAAATTAGATGACTCATCAGTCACAGATGCAGGTAGAGGTTCTTGTGGCTGCAGAAAGCTTCCCCTGTGCTACTCCATCCAGGCTCCCCATCTAGGCCAGGGTTCCAAGATTGTCTTCCAAGCTCTGTTTTTCTTCATCCACATAAAAATATCTCTTTATTCAGATCAATAAAACAATTATTTCAGGTTGAATGAAAGGACTCAAAGGCAAGGAAATAACACTAGACAACTGACTCAGAGAGGAAAAAAACTGCAACCGACAAGATGGGAGTAAGTGGAAAGCTCCTGTCCACCTACATGACCACACTAACAGCTGCCCAGTGCCCCAGCTGCTGGGAATCTTACAGCATCTTCCTCCATTCTTTCCCCCTCCTGAAATCCTATATTCCCACAACTAGAATAATTTTACACACACACACACACACACACACACACACACACACACACACACACACATACACACACCAGTTTAAAAAATATTCACCTGCTCCATATTAAATTTTACTCCCAAGTAAAATTCAAATAGCTCTCACAGGTTTGAATCACCCCAGGCACTCCTGTGCCTGAAATTCACATCCTATTCACAGCTTGCACCACCCTAATCTTACACCACTCCACACATTCTATGTTCCAGACAAATGGACGGTTCTCTGTGCCTCTCCTCTTTCCCCTACAAAAACCCACTGCACTCTCTTACATGCACCCCCAGGTATTGTTCAAGTCATTCACTATTCCTGAAATGTCTTCTCTCTCCTTCTGCACTTAGTGATCTCCAGTTGTTCAGTCATTTTTCAGTCTTGTTTGTCTCTTTGTGACCCAATTTGGGGTTTTCTTGGCAAAGATACTAGAACTGTTTGCCATTTCCTTTTCCAGCTCATTTTACAAATAAGGAAGCTTAGGCAAACAGGGTCAAGTGACTTGCTCAGGGTCACATAGCTAGTAAGTGTCTGAGGCCAGATTTGAACTCAGGAAGATGAGTCTTCCTAACTCCAAACCCAGTACTCTATTCACTGAACCACTTAGCTGCCAGTGATCTTGTACATATCCTCTACAATCCAACTCAAATGCTACCTTCTCCAGAAAGATTTTTCTTATTCCCTCAAATGGTATTATCACTCCCTTATCAGCCTCACAAGGCACTTTGCTTCATACCCCTCTAATTAGCCATATGTTGTTGCATATTATAGTTTCCTTTGTTAAAACATATAACTAGGGTGGGGCGACTGGATTTTGCCCTATTTGGAGGTCACTGAATTTAAAGGAAATTGATAACATTTGCCATCCCCATACCATGTATAAACAACAGAGCTTAGTGTGACAGACATTAGAAATTCTATCAGTTACAACAATATGCTATTAAATGACCAAATGGAATGAGTTTCCCCTGACACTCCCTCCTCCTCTTCCAAGCCTCAGATGTAAGCACACCCTGGGTCTCCTTACTCCAGTTACTATTTGCCATATTTGCCTAGGGTTCAAAAATTCCTAGTTACATATTTGTCTCTTTTGGTATCTTATGCCCCTCCCAGTCCAGAAACTCATTTAGGATAAAGATAGCATCTTAGCTAAACTTTGTCTCCATTCATGGGGCACAATGCTCTGTACATAGTTGGTACTTTAGAAATGTTCTTGTTCATTTGCCTTGATTGCTTTGGGGATAAACGATAATCCTCCCAGAAAAAAATGCAAGAGTGTGCACAAAAATGCCCTACCTTTGTTCAGGTCATGGAATCTCAGGGGTTACCTTGGCTCTTAGAATCTCTTATCTCTATACCTTTGTACTGGCTGTCCCCTATGTCTAGAATTCACTCCCTCCTCATCTCTGCCTCTTAGAATCCTTAGTTTCTATTGGGAGTCAGCTCAAGCCCCATCTACATAAAGCCTTTCTTGATATTCCCAACCAGAGCATCCCCCAATATCTGTGTATCTATTTTGTATATGCTTATGTTTGTATATGATGTCACCCCAGCTAGACTGTAGGTACAAGGACTGTTTTCACTTTTGTCTTTGTCTCTCTGGTGCCTAGCACAGTACCTAGGAACATAGTAGGTACTTAATAAATGCTTATTGATTGATTGACTCTGCCTGCTATTAAAAATAATGCTTGTGGGGGCAGCTAGGTGGCACAGTGGATAAAGCACCAGCCCTGCATTCAGGAGTACCTGAGTTCAAATCCGGCCTCGGACACTTGACACTTACTAGCTGTGTGACCCTGGGCAAGTCACTTAACCCCCATTGCCCTGCAAAAAAAGAAAAAGGAAAAGGAAAAAAAAATAATGCTTGCTTAAACACTTTGCCAGTCCTTGATTTTTGTCAACATGGGAGGTTTCTTCCACCAGCATATGTCACAACCTCTTCTATCACTTAGTACATGGTCTGTGAGAGTTGCTGTGTCAGCTAAGTGGAATAGTGGAGAAAGTGCCAGTCATGGCATCAGGGACACCTGCCTCAAATATTAACTATCTGTATGACTGTGGGAGAGTTCCTTAGACCTTCACAGCCTAAATTTCTCATTTCTAAAATGATTATAGCAATAGTATCCAGCTTCCAGGGTTATTGAAAGGATAAAATAAGATAACAGATTTAGAATGATGTGTAAGCACCAGCTCCTATTTAAAAATTCATCCCCCAAGGCCAACCTGATGCTAAGCTCCCCTGAATCTAGCCAAGCTGGCTCTACAACAGACAGACACACAGCTCACTCCCTCAGGGCCTGTGCTTGAAATCTCTCCACCTGGAAAGAACCTGCCCAAGTTTGGGCTCCTCTGATGTGGAGATCCCAGGGTCCCCTGCATACCACCTTGAGGCCTCAGTGGAGGACAACTTTCTGTTTCATGGACCCTTTAGCAGTAAGTCTGGTTAAGTCTATGGACTCAGGGCAACTAGGTGGCACAGTGGATAAAGCACCGGCCCTGAATTCAGGAGGACCTAAGTTCAAATCCAGCCTCAGACACTTGACACTTACTAGCTGTGTGACCCTGGACAAGTCACTTAACCCTCATTGTCCTGTCAAAAAAAAGTCTATGAACTCCTCATAATCGTGTTCTGTTGCCTTCATTAATAGTCAAAGGAAATGCTCAATTTCAGTTAGAGGTTAGTGAAAATAAAATTGTTGGGTTTTCCCATCCAGATTCATGGAGCCCCTGAAATCTGCCCATGGATCTCTTTGAGTTTCATGGACCCCAGAATAAGACCTTTTGATCTAGTCCAACCATCTTATTTTAAAGATTAAAGCACTAATATTCACAGCAGTGTCATTAGTGGATTTAATGCCAGTCTTCCCATGTCAAGTCCAGCTCCTTAAGAGCAAGGACTCTCTTTTTACTTTCTTTGTGTACCCAAGACTCAGAACAATGGGTGGCATATAGGAGGCACTTAACAAATACTTGTTGACTTGGAACTATACCTCTATTTCCTCACATCTAGGGGAGGGATGTTCCTGGTGTACCTGTGAGAGATGGAAAAGAGTTAAGTCATTCTGGCTCAGTATTTATTTCTTTAGGCAGGCACAATCAAAATAAAAAGCAGCCAATTGTAATTACGATGTGGCTGAGCTGAGAAAGATTGTTTGAAATTTCTGAGATCACATCACTCATTGGCCTGGCACTAACTGTGCCTGCAGTCTGTGTAAGATTACTATGGCTTCCACTCTGACCACACATGTGCACACACACTCCAAAAGACAAGGGCTGGGTGAAATGTTTATATCCAGCCCTGGAGAAACTCCATACATCATTCTTCTACCCAAACTCCTCTCCCCATGCATCCTCCTAACATCCCTAGCCTGCAGGGAATGACCTTTGGGCTATATTGTCCAGAAGAATGACCCAGAAAGCAGTCACAAAGGCCCATTTCTATTCATTCATTGTCTGCCTGGAAGGGGGTTTCTACCACAGCATTGTTCCTCAGCACAAAGGTTCCCAATATTTATCAGCCAGAATAGACAGGTGCTGTTAGAGGGGAAGGCTGGAGCAGAACCCTGACCTGCTGGGGGACTTCTTCACTACATTCAGACCAATGCCTCTCTCACCAGTAATAGTTTTTGAACCTAAAGACAGCAACTGAAAGTGTCAGTGGTAGGACCACTCTACTTACTTTGATGGGACTCCAGGGTCCAAGACTTGAAAGAGGGATCAATTACTTACTCCATCTATACAGCAGAAAGATCTCCAGCTACAAATTCTGCCACATTGCTTATCTTTAGCCCTACTTTTAGAACAAAGGGAGAAATATATTGGGAGGGGCTGCTTATAAAGGATACACACAAACTATCCTGTTTTTCTGGTTGGGATTTGTGCTGCCAGAAAGAATAAGCACACCAGTACAATCATAGGTCCTTGACAAAATGACTAATGACAATGATAACAGCATTCAGTTGGTTACTTTGGTGGATTCATGATTCCAGCCACGAGAATACTCTCCATGCTGATGAAGACCACAATCCTATCTATTCCACCTCATCCTGGAGATGCTTTTCCATGTCATCTCATAAATCTCTAGACTTTATTCCAGTGTCATCTTATCTCACCTTCTGCAAGATTTCTGGTGAGGGTTTTTTTTTCAGCTAGGCACCCTACCATGTTCATATACCTGTGGCACAAACCAGAAATAGAAAGTGTATCTAGGTTGGAGAGGCAGTATAGTGGTAGGCTGTAGTGGAAAAGGGCACCTCCTTGAAGCCAAAAAAACATGGGTTTGAGACTGTCCTCTGACATAAACTGGCTGTGTGAGTCTGAGCAAATCACTTTATTTCTCACTGCATTAGAAAACTCTCCAAAGCCATAAGTTACAGAGAAAGCACTGACCTGCACTAGCAGAGGGGGGTCTCCTCATCCAAGAGCACCTTTCTACTCTCCATACCTCACCTCCATGATTCAGTTGCCCTCTCACCCTGGCATTTCTCTCTACCAAGACAGCTCCCTTCTTCCTTCATTCTGGGGCATCCATCTTGAGGACAGAGAAAGGCACAGGCTCAGTGAGGCCATGTGTTTCTGATTCTCTAGAGACTTAGCTAACCCCCATCTCCATCCCCCACACACCCCTCCCCCTCCAAACACACTTGTTTTTATGCTGCCTTTTGTGTGTTATCTTCCCCAATTAGAATATAAACCCAGGGAATGTTTTTAGCACTTAATAAATGTTTGTTGCTTGCCTGCCTGCCTAGAATCATAGGTCCAGTCCCTACCAACACCACCCTCCCATGTTCCAGTTAAAGATCTAAGGCTCAAATGCAAAGAAAAACAAAAAGCAAGTTCAGGAGCTGTCCTTTCATGAGTGCTGATCAATCAGTAAGTATTTGTTAAGCACCTAAAACTATCCAAGGCATGGAAGATACAAGTACAAAGAATAAAATAGTCCCTAGTTTTGAGAAGTTTGCATTATAATGGGGAAAGAAGTAGATAGATAGATAGATAGATAGATAGATAGATAGATAGATAGATAGATAGATAGATAGATAGATAGACAGATCGATCGATCAATGGATAGATAGATATACACTATAACAATAAAGTAAATAAATACAAATATATGCAAAGTAGTTAAATACAGTAGGGAAGGAAATGGTAAACCACTCCAGTATCTTTGCCAAGAAAACCCTGAATGGGGTCATAAAGGGTTGGACATGACTGAAACAACTCAACAACAACAAAAGTTAAATACAAATCAGAATTGGCTCAAAGACCTCAATCTCATCAGAATTGGCTCAAGGAGGAAATAATTTACACACTCAATTGGGTAGAGTAATCTCTCTCACCCTGCAGGAAAATAGGAGGGGAAGGAGATAAAGAGAGAGGGGCAAAAAAAAGGAAGGGCAGAGTGGGGGAAGGGACAGACAGAAGCAAATCCCTTTTGCAGGCAATGGGGGTTAAGTGACTTTGCCAGGGTCACACAGCTAGTAAATGTCAAGTGTCTGAGGCCGGATTTGAACTCAGGTACTCCTGAATCCAGGGCCAGTGCTTTAACCACTGCGCCATCTAGCTGCCCCCAGAAGCAAATCCCTTTTGAAGAGAGATAGGATGAAAGAAGATGGATAACAGAATAAATATCATGGGGAAGGGAATAGGATGGAAGGGAAACAGTTAACAACAGTAATCATGAAAAAGAGAAAAGGGGGAAAACTGTACAAAAAATATAACAACTCTTTGTGGTGGCTAAAAATTGAGAATCAAGAGAATGTCCATCAACTGAGGAATGATGGAAGAAGCTGTGTTGTATGATTGTGATGGAACGGTATTGTGCTATAGGAAATGACAAACAGGATGATTCCAGAAAAACCTGGAAAGACTCATGAGTTGATGTATAGTGAAGTGAGCAGAGCAGGGAGGACATTGTGCATAGTGACAGCAGTATTGTTCAATGAGCAATTGTGAATGACTTAACTACTCTCAGTGATGCAATGATCCAAGACAATCCCAAGGGACTAATGAGGAAGCTTACTATCGACCCCCATAGAAAGAATTGATAAAAAGAACACTTGTGGATTGTACATATATAACCTGGTTGCTGTCTTGTGGAGGGGGGAGGAAAGGGAGGGAGTGAGGGAAAAAAATTTGGATCCCTAAATCTTATGAAAATGAATGTTGAAAACTACCCTTACATCTAACTGGAAAAAATTTAAATAAATGTTTGTTGCAAGAAGATTTTTAAAAAGTTAAATACAAGGTAGTTTGGGAGAAAAGGCATGAACAGGTGGGGGACCACTCTAATCCCAAAGGTTTAGTGTTTCAACAACAGGGAAACCTCTAATCACTGATCCTTCCTATCTCACCCATTCCATTAGCCCACTTTGGGTTGCTCTTGACTCCCTGCCCAGTCTGGACTCACTCCACAGTCAGCCACTTCAATGCTGCCTTCAATTACATTCCACACTCAGCCTGCTACAACCATAATACAGACTCTTGTTGCCAATTTAATTGACTTAAATATTTATTAAATGCCTACCACCAGCAGGATTATTGCAATAGCTTTCTCAAGTTTTTCCTACTCCATTCACTCACCCCTTCAATTCTACCCTTTTGTAGGATTATAAATTTAGAGGGAGTTCTGGGAGGGTCAACAATGGTTATCTGGTCCAACTCCTTCATTTTTCAGATAAGGAAACTGAGGCCCATGGAGAGAAAGGAACTTGTCTTGCCCAGAGTTATAAAAGTAATAAGTGGCAGAGTCAGAACTCAAACCCAGGTCCTTAGACTCCAAATAGAGTGCTTTTTCCACTACACCATGATCCCTCACCTTCATACCAATGCCAAAGTGATCTTTTTTACTTATTTGTTAATTATTCCTCTGCTCAAAAATTATCAGTGACTCCCCATTATCTTTTGAGTAAAGTTTAAACTGCTTTCACCCAGAATTCAAGGCACCACAACATGGTACCTCCTTACTTTTCTAGTTTTGTCTCATATTGCTCTAAATCCTGTGCTTCAGCCAAGCTGAATGATTCTCTGGCCCCTAAATAATTCCCTTTGATCTCACATCTCTATGTCTTTGCTCAGGCTGTTGCCTTTTCCTGGAATGCTCTGCCTTCTCCCTTTCAATTTTTGAACTTTCTAGAGGGAAGTAGTAAAACTTTTGTTATTCAAATTGGTGAATGGATAGAAGAGAAACTCTTTCATTTGTTGTACTGGATTAAGGCACTGAAAAACAATGAGCAATGGCTTTGTAGAATCCATGTTGACTCAGTTAAACATGCCTGAGAATTACAATGGTGTTATGACTTCCTCATACCCTTCAGAATGCCCTAGTGAACATTCCTCTGAAACAGGAGATGAGTGATGAAACAGGAGATCAGTGATGCACAGGATGGCTAGAGTAATCTGCACAGCATAGTGATGACCTAGGGTCGGGGGGCAACTCCAATCTACACTGCCAAAATGGCTCCTGTACTATTTGAGCTACCCCAGGATTACAGGATTGCACAGCTTCTCTCAAATATATAACTGCCCCCAAGAAGTCCATCAATCAATCAAGTAAGTATATATTAATTGCCTATGATATGTCAGGCAACATGCTAGGATATGGAGAGACAAAGATCAAAAAAAAAAATCCCTACCCACAAGGAGCTTATTTTCTATCAGCAAAGACAATATGTACAAGTAAAATAGATACTTACATACAAAACAATTATGGGAGGAGGAAGGTACTAACAACTGGGACAAACATCCCCAAAAGTACTCCTTGCCAGTGGGCTTATAACTCTAGAAAATTTACAGGTCACCCCAAATCTAAACCAGCATCCCCTCCCTTCAGACTCCCCCTGAGTGGTCTGATTCCCCCCAGAATTAGGTGAGGAACAGGCCTCTGGGCAGAAGAGAGGCAAGAAACAGGGAAATTCCTTATTGAGCTTTTGCCCAGGTTATTTCCCTGTCCTCTGGGGCTCACATTCAATTATGCAACAGTCACCTCTTTTCACCTACCAGAGCATGATTAAACGGGAGGGAAAACCACCCTGCTTAGTATTTAGTTTGGTCTATGCCCTTCTCAGAAATCTTTAATGAAGAGAAATGTTTCCATAAAGGCTGATCTGGTCCAACATCAACACTTTCTATTTTGTCCTAATGAAACAGAACATGAGTTGGGGTGGCCTAAACAGATTCATTTATCCTTCCCATGGAGACCATGTTTGAAAAAACAAAAGGGCTCCCTCCTTGTAATGCTTCACCCTACCCAGGCCTCTGAAAACAGAGTATCGATGAGCTTCAGTGCTTCAACCACTTTGGTGGGCAGGGTTTGTGATGCAGGAAAGGGAAAGACTAAAGAGGGAAATGATGGGAAGAGAAGGGGCAGGGAACTGTGGTTTTGAATACCAATAAGACACACTCCTTTGACTCATATGGTACCTTACACAAAGCACTTGATGGATTGGTTCTGTGGGTAACATCATTCAAAACACTTGAGATAGGGCTTATGGTCATAAAATTCTTGAAATAGCTCTATGGCTGAAGGCAGAGTTCTTTCATTCGAGACTAACGCACATTCCAGGTGAACTGTGAAGAGGAAAAACCCAGTCATGTCTATTGGAGAGTTTCCCCTGCAGCCAGCTGAATAGCATGAAATATTTAATGAAATTTCAGGGAGAGCCAATGCAGAGGGTCTAAGTTCCACCAATGCAAACAAGGATATTCTAAAATTATTTCCCAACTTGGTCCTTTCTCTGTGCCACTGGCTCCATGGTGGTGACAACAGTGTGAGAAAGGACAGATGATGGAGAGGAGATGGAAGGGGAGGAGAGGGGGAGGGGAAGGAAGAGGCAAAAAGGGAGGTGAGGGGAGAGGTGAAAGGGAAAGTGAGGGGACAGGTGGGAAATGAGAGGGGAGGGGACAGGTGAAGGGAGAAGAGGGGAGGAGAGGAGGAAAAGAGAAAGAAGAGAAGGCAGAGGAGGGGAGGGAAGAGGGGAAAGCCAAAGATTGTGAAGGACTTTAAATGACAAATAGAAGAATTTCAAGTTTCTACTGGAGGCAATGGGAAGCCAATGAAACTTCTTAAAGATCAGAGTAAAAATGTCACACCTGGCATAAGCAGGGAACCCAATGTCACCTCCACACTATGATAATGGAATAGATTAGGAGTTCAGTGAAGAAGATACTGGGGAAAATGTACTGGGAAGAACGGAAGGAGGGACAGTCATTACTAGTAAAACAATTATTCAGTATCCAAAAAAGAAGTTGCTTTTAAGTTATGTCTGACTCTCCATGACCCCATTTGGACTTTTCTTGGCAAAGACACTGGACTGGTTTGACATTTTCCTTTCCAGTTCATTTTACAGATGAGGAACTGAGACAAACAGGATTAGGTGACTTGCCCAGGGTCATCCAGCTGGTAAGTATCTGAGGCCAAACTCCAACTCAGGAAGATGAGTCTTCCTGATTCCAGGCCTGGCACTTTATCCACTTTACCACCCAGCTGCCCTTCAGTATCCAAAAACCCCAATTTAAAATTGCATAAATTAAATGTGACTTCATTTGGTTCATTCCCCATCTTTAGAACTAGACTCAGACTACAAAGAACTGAGTTGGTCATAATTCAACATTGCATGACCCCTATCCAGACCCTCACTAACTCATGAACACCAGAATGATGTAACTAGAGCAGCTAGGTGGCACAGTGCATAAAGCACTGGCACTGAAGTTGGGAGGACCTGAATTCAAATCTCACCTCAGACACTTACTAGCTGTGTGACCCTGGGCAAGTCACTTAACCCCAACTGCCTTAAAACATCCAGGGCCATTGCCAGGCATCATTATGTATATCTTACCACTGTACCCAGATGGCTCTGGAGGAGAGAGTGAGATTGGTGCCTTTGCACAACCCTCCCTCCCTTAAATCAAATTCAGTGCAAGTCGTGATATCACCCCGATGTCATGGTCCAGGAGCACACAGTCAATACATATTAGGATAAGTCTTTCTAGCTCTGAGGCCAACCACACCATGCTGCTTCTTATCTAAGTCAGTATCATATATTGCCCTCAGTCATTTTGAGTGTGTTTCCTATCTATATTATTACACTGCATCTTCCTGAGGACAGGGACTGGATTTTCTACTGTTTCATATCCTTTATCATGCCTGTTGGTCACGTTTTGTGTAATAATCTGTTAGCAAAAGTCTGCTGAATGAATAAGTGGGGGAGGGGGGGCAGCTAGGTAGCATAGTGGATAAAGCACCGGCCCTGGATTCAGGAGGACCTGAGTTTAAATTAGGCTTCAGACACTTGATACTTACTGTGTGACCCTGGGCAAGTCACTTAACCCTCATTGCCCTGCCCCCAAAAAACGAATGAATGAATGAACTTAGAGTCAGAACTCATCGACTCTAGAGCAGGTCTTTCTATTAGTTATCTGTGCTACAAACAGATAATTTTATTTCTAAGTTTCTTCATCTGTAAGATGGGGAATACATGGGGAGGTAAAGAATTGCTAACTGGAATTTAGAACATGGTATAGAAGAAAGAACACTGGACAAGGAGGAGAAAGACCTGGGTTCAAGTCCAGGTTCCTCTGTTAACTAGCTCTATGAGCAAGTAAATTACTTGTCCTCTCTGAGCCTCAATGTCTTTAACTGTAAAATGGGTGGATTTCTAGCTCTAACATTCTCTGGTCACACGTTTCTCTGATGGGTTGTGCAGCCCTGGCTGGTGGTAGGGAGGAGGGCAGAGTGGAGGGGTCCAGACATTGACTAGTCACCTCTGAGGTGAGCTCAGATCTGTATAGAGTCTTAAACTAGCTCCTCATGTTGAGAGGGAACATGGCACAGGGGAAAGGATGCTCTATTGGCACCAGAAGACCTATAGTCTAATCTGCTCTACTATTTAGCACTTGTGTGACTCTGGACAAGTGTCTTCACCTCTCTGGGTTTCTGGGTCCTTGTCTGTAAACTAGCAGAAGAGCCATATGAGCTATAAGATTCCATTCAGCTTAAATCAATGACCCCATGACCTCTCCTATAACTTTTCCACTACTTTGGAATTCCTACTCAATATCCTAAGAGGATTAGGACCATATTAATGGATAGCATAATGCATTTGGAGGCAGGATGATATTGGCTCAAATTCTGCACCAGACACCTACCACCAGTGTGATCCTGAGTCACCAAGGTGACTCTGGGCAAGTCTCATAACTTCTCTTAACTTCAATTTCCTGATCTGTGAAAATAAGGATAATAATGTCTTCTAGTATCCACTTCAGAGGATATTATAAGGATCAAATGTGTATAAAGTATTTTGCAAACCTGAAAGTGCTACATAAATGTGAGATATCTATAAATTCTACTAAGAATAGCTAGCATTTTTATAGTGCTCTGAGATTTGCAAAGTGCTTAATGTATATGATCTCTTGTGATCTTCATAACAGCCTGATGAGTAGGTGCTCCTATAACTACCCATTGGATAGATGAGGAAACTGAGGCTGATAAAAGTCAAGCTATATTCCTAAGGTCACACAATTAATAAGTGAAACAAGATCCAAACTCAGATCTTCCTGACTCCAACTCCAGCACTCTAACCACTGCACAATCTTGTTGCCAAAGAACCTTTTTCCCCTCAATGGATACAAAAAAAAATGAGACATACAATCCCAGACTTGAAAACTGGGAGAGATCTCAGAGGCCATATCTTCCAACCCATAAGTAACAAAGAATTACCTCTACAACATTTTTCAAAATGGTCATCTAACCTCTGTTTGAAGACCTCCAATGAGGACCTTCCCACTACCTTTCAAGATAACCCATGCAATTGTGGGATCACTCTAGTTAATAGAAAGCTTTTCACAACATCAAGCTTAGTCTCATCTCTGCAACTTTTACCCATCGCTTCTAGTTCTGTCCTCTAGGCAATATAATTAAGTCTATTTCCAATACCCAGAGGAAAAGCTTACCCATGGCTCGATCCTAAGACTATACAATCATTTTTCATAAAATATTAAATAATAATAATGACCATGAAAAAAGCAAGTAAGCCTCAGGATCATTTTGTTTTTGCTAAGTGCTCACAAAGGATTAATGTGAAAGATGGATCTGTTGGAGAAAAGGGATATAAATGTATTTTTATATAAACTTCAAGCTGTTTAGTTTCTTTTTTCAGAAGCATAATGTTCAAGATAACGAACAATCATTATTTCTGGGTTATTGACTCTGATGGCAATAAGTCATTGAGAGGTACAATGAAGATGGTAGAAAAGGCATGGAACTGGGATCAGAGAATCTGAGTTAAACCTCAGCCTTGACCCCTTGTGTGGAACATAGGCTTTGTTTTCCTGATCTTTGAAATGAAGAGGGATTAGATGGCGCTTTTCAGCTCTGAATCAATTATCAAAAAAATATCTATGGTTCTGGTGGGCCACAAGCTCAACATGCATCAATGGTGTGATATGGCAGCCAAAAGATTATTGTGATCCTGGGCTACACTGAGAACCATAGTTTCCAGAAATGTAGGGGTGACAGTCCTACATTATGGTACAACGTTATGAGTAATGGGCTTGACATCAGAGGATGTTGTTCAAATCCCATCTCTGTCACTACCTGTGTGACCTTGGGCAAGTCACTTAACCTCCTTGGGACTCAGTTTCCCCTTCTATAAAATAAGAACATTGGCCTAGGTGGCCTCTGAGGTCCCTTGCAGATCTAAATATATGTGACTATAATCTATGATTTTTAGAATACTTCTGGAGTTTGATTTTCACTTCTGGTTACTGCATTTTGGAAAGGATGCTGATAAACTGGAAAGTGTCCAGAAGAAAACTAGGATGGTAAAAGGCCTTGGGTTGCCATAGGAGGTAGGGTTGAAGGAACTGGGCACACTTAGTCTGAGGAAGAGAAGAGTCGGGGCAAACATGGTTATTGTCATCAAGTATTTGAAGGACTGTCATAGGGGAAATATTAAATTTGTTCTGATTGCAGCCAGAGGAAAGAACTAGGAACAATGGGTAGAAGATTTAGAGAGGTAGATTTAGATTTAATGTCAGGAAATAGTTCTTAACAATGAAAGCTGACCAAAAGTAGAATGATCTGCCTCCAGATGTGGTGGGTTCTCCTTTATTGGAGGTCTTTGAGCAAAATTTAGAAGGTCATTTGTCAAATATATTATAGTAAAGATGATTCAGGAGGTATGAGTTGGATACAAGGGCAACTGATGCTCCTCCAACTCTGAAATTCTGTGATTTATTTTGGTGATTTCCTCTCTCAACCCTGGTTTCTTTTTCATAGCCTCATTAAATCCATTGATTGTCAGGTGAAGACAAAAAATAACAAACTCCAAAATGTGTCTGCCAAGATCTCTCAAAAAATATATAAATCTCAAAAAAACAAAAGCATGATATTCTGAAGCTGCTTTCCTCCTAACTTTGAGCCTGCCACACCTGGCAAGGGGGAAAAAATTCTGTCATAAGGAATCAATTTTTTGAAAAGTCAAAACATACTGTCAACCCCTGTATTTCAAAAAACTGACAGCAAGAAATGAGCCAAGACAAAACACCCTGGACATGAGAGGTTCAGAAAGTCTTGGCACAGGTGAATACAAATACAGGCTGGAGGAATCCAAAATTAATTAGGAAAAATACATTTTCAGACTAAAAAGCAGGTGGCCTGGTAATGATTCATCTATCAAGCTTTGTGGGGGAAGGAGATATTGAACACAAGTGAATCTTCTAGATAACTGAAATCTGCTCTTTTATGAAATATAATAATATTATCAGGCATTTTTATAAAGAACTTTAAGGTTTTCAGAGAAATTGCATGCTTGTTATCTCATTTGGCTTTCACAAGAACTCTGTGATCTAGGTGCTATTACTATCATTTCAATTTTACAGATAAGGAAACTGAGGCTGAGGTATATATTACAGAACTTGCCCAGAACACACAGCTAGTAAGTATTTGGGGCAGAATTTAAACTAATATATTCATGACTTCAAATATCACACTCTATCCACTGCACCCTTTAACAGCTCAAAAGTCATTAAGCAGTTAAGAATATCAAGGGAACTAATGAAAAAAATGCACAGGAAGGTGGGCTAGCTGTACCAAAACTGAAGCTTTACTATAAAGAAGCAGTCATAAAAACTATTTGGTACTGGCTAAGAAATAGAGCGGAGGATCAAAGGAATAAGTTAGGCACAAAAGACACAGTAGTAAATGACTTTAGTAATGTACTGTTTGATAAATCCAAAGACTCCAGCTTCTGGGATAGGAACCCAGTATTTGACAAAACCTTCTGGGGAAAACTGGAAGATAGTATGGCGGAAACTAGGCATAGACCAACATCTTACACCTTATACAAAAATAAGGTCAAAATGGGTATATGATTTAGACATAAGAGGTGATACCATAGGTAAATTAGGAGAGGAAGGAATAGTTTACCTCTCAGATCTATGGAAAGGAGAACAGTTTATGACCAAACAAGAGATAGAGAATATTATGAAATGCAAAATGGATGAATTTTATTACATTAAATTAAAAAGGTTTTGTAGAAACAGAAGCAATGCATCCAAAATTAGAAAGGAGGCAGAAATCTGAGAAACAATTTTTATAGCCAGTATTTCTGATAAAGGCCTCATTTCTAAAATATATCAGGAACTAAATCAAATTTATAAGAATCCAAGTCATTCCCCAATTGAGAAATGGTCAACGGATATGAACAGGCAGTTTTCAGACGAAGAAATCAAAGCTATCTATTGCCATATGAAAAAATGTTCTAAATCACTATTGATTAGAGAAATGCAAATTAAAATAACTCTGAGGTACCACATGACACCTATCAGATTGGATAATATGACAAAAAAAGGAAAATAATAAATGTTGGAGAAGTTATGGAAAAATTGGAACACTAATCCATTGTTGATGGAGCTGTGAACTGATCCAACCATTCTGGAGAGCAATTTGGAACTATGCCCAAAGGGCTATAAAGCTGTGCATACCCTTTGACCCAGCAATACCACTATTAGGTCTTTTTCCCAAAGAGATCATTAAAAAGGGGAAAGGACCCACATGTACAAAATATTTATAGTTGCTCTTTTGTGGTAGCAAGGAATTGGAAATTGAGGGGATACCCATCAATTGGAGAATGGTTGAACAAGTTGTGGTATATGAATGTAATGGAATACTACTGTACTGTAAGAAATGATGAGCAGGCAGATTTCAGAGAAACCTGGAAGTACTTACATGAACTGATGCTGATTGTGATGAGCAGAACCAGGAGAACATTGTACGCAGTATCAGCAATAGCAACATTGTGTGTTGATCAACTGTGATAGACTTGACTCTTCTCAGCAATACAATGGTCCAAGGTAGTTCCAAAGGACTCATGATGGAAAATTCTCTCCAAATCCAGAAAAAAGAACTAGGGAATCTAAATGTAGATTGAACGATACTATTTCTATTTTTTTAATTTTTCTTTTTTGGAGGTTTTTCCTTTTTGCTCTGATTCTTCTTGCACAGCATGACTAATGCAGAAATATGTTTAATATTATTGTACATATATAACCTATATAAGATTGCTTGCTGTCTTGGGTAGGGGGAAAGGAGAGAGAAAAATTTCAAACCAGAAATCTTATAAAAACAAATGTTGAAAACTATCTCTACATGTAACTAGAAAATAACAAAATACTTTTATGAGGAAAAACGGCATTAAGCAGACATTCAAGACTCTCTGTCCACAATAAGACCCCCCTCTACAATAGTTTTGGCAATCACAACCACATGAAGCACAGAAAAGAAGCACAAAAAGGTTGAAAGTATAAAAAGGTGGTCAAAACAGTTGTCACAAAGTCCAAGTACTTCATTCCACCAAACATGCTGAAGGAAATCCCCTCAGGGTCTTTCCACAGTCATGTGAAAACCAGATTTTGGATTCTGCCTCTTGTCCAGATGTATCCACAGACAAGTTACTTAAATTCTCTGAGGTCAAAATCCTCATTTATAAAATGGAAGGAATAATACCTGCTGTCTTGACCTCACAGAAGATCAAATGAGATAAAGTAACATGGATGCCTTCAGGTGTTATAGAATTGCTAGCCTTTTTTTTTTTTTTTTTTTTTTTTAGTGAGGCAATCGGGGTTAAGTGACTTGCCCAGGGTCACACAGCTAGTAAGTGTTAAGTGTCTGAGGCCGCATTTGTACTCAGGTCCTCCTGACTCCAGGGCCGGTGCTCTATCCACTGCGCCACCTAGCTGCCCCTCATCGCTAGCCTTTTTGGAAAAAAAAATCTCCCATCCCATCAGTCATCTCTACACAGATCCTCTAGTCCAGTTTAACTCGATTACTCCTTGTTCCCCAGTGGCCCATGTCACCTTTCTACTTCTGAAAAGTTGTTCAGATTATGGTCCTTCCTAGAAAGCCCCATCTCCTTCTTATGTATCTAAGTCCCAAACCTCCCTCTCTTCTCACAGCTATCAGTGCCTGCTTCGATCAGTCTTCCTGAACTACTCTATTACCTTCAATCTGCTTCTTCCAATTTGCTGTTTACTGGAAATGACTAAAACATGTTAGTACTGTGAACTGACTAAATCTCAGTGAACATCTGAAAGACTTCCCTTCAGTACAGGTATAAAGTAAAGTACATGGTCTTCGTAGCCATTCATAGGTCATTTTTTCTTAGTTCAAAGCTCTTTTGAGAAAGACTACCATCTCATTTGACCCCGTTTTATGGATGGGGAAACTGGGGCAGACAAAGGTTAAATGACTTGTCCAGAGTCACACAGGTAGTTAATGTCTAATATCAGAATTGAACTCAGGTCTTCCTGAATCCAAGCCTACCACTCCATCCACTGTACCTTCTCAAGCAGCCACAATTAAACAGCCTTTGGGATCCCTTTCAATTCTAAATCAATAAATCCTATGAACGCAATGTGGTAGTTTCTACAAATAAAGCTGCCCAAAAGGTTTTCCTCTAGATTCTTTTATTTAATAAATATTTATGGTGTCTGCTATGAGTAAGGATGGGCTTTGGATAAGTGTGGTCATAAATACAAAACCAGAAAGTATTCCATTGACCATCTAGTCAGAACCTATCACTAAGACTCAGAATGGTCATTCACTTTCCAAAGGTCCTACAGCTAGTGAATAGAACTAAGATCAGTACTCAAGTCTCCAGGCTCTCAATTCTTTTCTCTTACCTCAGTCTAAGCCACCTTGAACACTTGACATCTGCTCAAGTTCCGAGATTCTCTCCCTCTTTTAACATCTTTAAAATTTAAACTACAAATAATACGATTTTCTTCTAGCTTTGAACTAGGTGGAAAACTCATTCTCCTTGTGCCAAGAGAGTACAAAATCATGTTCTTTTCTTTCTAATTTGGGGAAAGTGAAGTGTTGGATGGACTCACAGGGCTTTGCTATTCCTCTGTGTCTCTAAGAGTGAAGAAACTTTGTTCTGCTCATTTCAGAATGTGCATGCTAACACTGAACACAAAGTTCTTTAGTCAAAATATACAAGAAAATGGTAGCTTAGGGGAGCAAAAAATTAATTCAGGACTGGAAATCATAGAAGCGTTAATATATTTGATAATATTTGCTCTGGCACATGGAATTTGACATGAATCTCATAAAGGAAGAAGCTCTGTAATGTTCTTGGAAATCTTTAAAGCAACTTATATGTATTTCTTTTAACTTATCACACCTTTTTTTAAAAGTAAAATATGTCATAATGTTATTACTCTTTTACATCAAAATATTTCAAATGAGAGAGCTGTATATGAATTTAAGGTTAAGTTCAAGGGCCACCTTCAAGAGGTATTTTCTGAATCCCTTAGTTCTCCCTCTCTCTATCACTGTGTATTGTAATATACATACATATATGTATAAATATATATGTATATATTTTTTATATAACCAGCAGTTACTTATCTGTGAATGTGTTACATCCCTCCAGCAGAATATAAGCTACTTGAGGTGAGGGTACTTGTGTCCCCATGACCAGCACAGTGTCTAGCATGTATCTAGCACTTAAGAAATACTTATTGGATAGAGCACTGGCCCTGGAGTCAGGAGTACCTGAGTTCAAATCCAGCCTCAGAACATTGACACTTCCTAGCTGTGTGACCCTGGGCAAGTCACTTAACCCCAATTGCCTCACCAAAAAAAAAAAATACTTATTGACTGATTAGTTGATATAGCCCTTAAAGGTATCTAGTTAGGTAATCCAGTGTTTAGCACAGTATTAGGGCACACAGTAGGGACTTAATAAATGCTTGTTGTCCTTAAGGTCCCTCCTAACTCTTAAATTCTATGACAGTTCAATAATCCAAAGACCAGTGATTTTGCTAGAGTGAGTCCCTCCCTGCACTGTACCTCTATGACTTAGCATTTGGTCTTCAAAGTCACTGTGATAGAAACTAAGGGAGTACCCATCAACTGGGGAATGACTGAGCAAATCATGGCATGTGAATGGAATGGAAACATCTGTATAATTATAAAGGGTTTGCATCAGAGAAACATTGGGAAACTTGTATAAACTGATTCAGAGTGAAGCGAGTAGAAACAAAAGATTAATTTATAAAATAACAGCATAGTTAAGACAAACAGATTTGAAAGATTTAAGAGATCTGATAAAGGCAATGAGCAACTATTATTCTATGGGATCAATGAAGATACATGCTATTCATCTCTTCACAGAGAAGTAATGGATTAGGGTGCAACATAAAACATAGATTTTTAGATATCATTATTGTGTGGGTTTTATTTTTCTCAACTATCCATTTTGGTTGTGAGGCTTTTCTTTTTCTAATGGGAGGAGACATGTGGGACACAGAAAAAAATGCCTTTTAATTTAAACATAATATTTTTAAATAAAATACTTAGAAGTATTTTTGTGACTGTCTCACTCTGTGGCTGACTTAATGGTGAACATCTCCAAATTTAGATAGGCTAGTTTTCAAATGGCAAACACAGAGTGTCCTGCCAAGTTTATACTCTAATTTTCCCACTTGAGAGGATCTTCCCGAGTTCATTCTCAAGAACTCAAGGGCATCTCCATTCCATGATGAGCTATCAGAGTAAGACTTTAGTAGAAGAAATGCTGTGGTACTCTATAATAAATAAACGTGAAAAAAAACCCTGAACAGAGAAATCCTAAATACATTTCTAATCTAGAAAATCCACCTTTCATGTAGTTTGTTTCAAGAAATATCATCTTATTCATGATTCCTGTCCAAGGTGAGCTATTACTTCCTGAAAGTTGACAATAATCATTTTTCCAAATTAGCAAAATCCCCAAAACAGGTCTGTTTATTTTGGATGAAAGGAAATGGGACCCTAGCAAATGCAGACTATGCATAGGATACGATTCTTCTGATGAGTCATTTCCTGTATGCTTCATCATAAGGCCCAGCAAAGAGAAACCCTGCAAGCTGGACCCTCTAAGATATGAGTGGGCCATTGTTCACCATCCTCCTCTCCTCTCTGACCCCCTAAACCCTACCCTAGTATATCTGCTTTCATTTGGTTTACTTCTAAGTGGTTCATCTTCCTGATTTATTAGTCCCTGTCCTGGTTTTCCATTCTGTCCATGGTTAGCAGGCATGACATGAATGAAGAAGCAGCAAAGGATACTGAAAAGAAGCAGCTAGAAAGGAAGGAGTAGAGCCAGAAGAGAGGAGTGTAATGAAAACTCAGGGAGGAGAAAGTGTTCAGGAGGAGGTAAATAACATTATCCAATGCTACAGAGAGAACAAGATGAGGACTAAGAAAAGGTCAGTGAATTTGGAAATTAAATAGATACCATTTATAACTTTGAAGAGAGTATTTTGCTTTGAAGGATGAGATCAGAAATCAGATAGAAAAGGATTTGGAAAAGAATGTTCTTATTGTTCAGTCTAACTCTTCATGACCCTTTTGTAGTTTTATTGGCAGAGATACTCGGGAAATTTGCCATTTCCTTCTCCATCTCATTTGACAAATGAGGAAACTGAGGCAAATAGTTAAGTGGCTTGCCCAGGAGCACACAGTTAATAAGTGTCTGAGGCCAGAATTGAACTCAGATAGATTAATCTTTGTGGCTCTAGGCCTGGAACCCTATCCACTGTGCCACCTAAGCACATGATAGCCCACCCAGCTGCCAAGAAAAGAATAAGAGGAAAGCAAATAGGGGTACCCTAGGTAACTAGTTATCTCAAGGAATTTCGTTTTACTGGGAAGGGGAGATATAGGCTGATAATTAGTGGGGATGGTTAGATCAAGTGAGAGTTTTTTTAAGGATAGAGAAAACAAGGACAAAAATGTAGACACAAGGAAGCAACCCATAGACAGGCTGCTACAAAAGTGGGATTATGGGGGGGGGGGGATCAAACTGTTGTGAAGATAGTAAGGGATAAGATCAAGGATGCATGTGCCTTGGCAAGGAGAAGGATCGCCAGAGTAAAATGAAATAAATATATAACTATCAAATGATTTAAAAATTGTTCACACTGCCCTATTCTTGTTGTCTTAGTCATTTGTCCTTCATTATTTGAAGAGAACCATGACATCAGGAGGTGATGTCACAACTTTCAGTGAATTGAATTTAAGTAAGGGAGGGCTGTGCAGAGTCACCAGCCTCACTCTCTCCTCCAGAGCCATCTGGGTCCAGTGGCAAGATATATATCAGGATCACCAGAGATGGCCCTGAATGTTTGGGGCAATCGGGGTCAAGTAACTTGCCCAGGGTCACACAGCTAGTAAATGTCATGTATCTGAGATGGATTTGGATTCACATCCTCCTAACTCCAGGGACAGTGCTCTCTGCACTGTGCCACCTAGCCTCCCCTTGCTGTCTTAGAGGATTGCAATAATGGTATATTTTAGTTTGGGTTGTAGTATGGTTCCAAAATCAAAAGTTTGTAGGAGTTAACCTATCATCACTAATATCTGGTGAACTTTAACCTATCAAAAACACAATGGTGGGGCAGCTAGTTGGTGCAGTGGATAGAGCACCGGCCCTGGAGTCAGGAGGACCTGAGTTCCAATCCGGCCTCAGACACTTAACACTTACTAGCTGTGTGACCCTGGGCAAGTCACTTAACCCCAATTGCCTCACCAAAAAAAAAAAAAAAACCACAATGGTAACACCATTCCACATTTCCCTTTTTCTGTATCTTTACTTGATCTGCAGCTCAGAGCTTCCCTCTCTGTCTCTTCTTGTTCCCAAGCCTCTACCACCATGATGTCCTTATTTCTTTACCCCTTCCATCTTCACAGCTGCTCAGGAAAACTCTGAGCCTCCCTTTTCCATTCTCCACCTCCAAATCATCTCTTTTTTCTTCCTTTTCCCAATTTGACATCATCCCTACATTCTAAAAGTGTCACACCCTCCAAGGAGTCCAGCTTCCTAAAGGAACAGCTTACTGCCTCATAGCTTCAGGAATCTGAGACGACCTTGGAAAGCCCCTGTTGGAAGGCAGCTTGCCCCTATTCCATTAGAAAGAACACAAGGATCTTTTTTCCCAAAGACATCTATTTGGAAAAGTAATCCAGGCAGGGTCAGGGGAGGAATGAATAAGATCAGAGTTAAAAAGGATCTTGAAATATCATCACATTCAGTCCCCTGCCCTCAGTTCGATGCCTACATAAACCATACTGGGCATACCCCTGGCTTACACAAGGTCAGGGGGAAAAAACCTGGACACAATTAAGCTAATTTTGGACACTAGGAAAAGGTGTTGCTTAGAAATATGTGATGAAGAACACAATGAGGGCACATCTAAAGAAATCCAGGTTTTTCTGAAGTTCTATGAACTTATTAAGTTTGGTAAATTCGAAGATAAGAAAATGAACTTGCTATGCAAAATTCCAGCACAGTGAAAGTAACTATTTGTCAAGCAGCTGCAGTATATGTTTATGAACTGAATATGGTTTGGGGCTGAACAAAATCATGACTTCTGAGGGTCAAACTACCCAACTGCTGACAAGTCTGTTTGTGAAAGTTAAAGTCAGGCCACAAACTCAGAAAATCATTTTCAGACCACTGGTTCCCATACTCCTACTGTCTTTCCTCTAAATCCATTCAATTCAAAAAGCAATTATTAAGTATGGACAGCGTGCCAGGCCCTGTGGTAGGGCACTGTGGGTGCAAACACCCTGTGGTGTGAAACAGCCCCTCCCCTTTGAGAAGCTTATATTCTCCTGGGGGATGCAGGAAGTCACTGAGTTCATATACCTCTGTGACTAACTAGCTACAAGTCTCTTAACCTCTTTGAGCAGATATTTAATGTTCATTTATTGAGTGAATGATTGAGCTTCTCTACGTACTTATCGGTAAGCAAACAACATAATCTGATAAAGGGAAAGTACTAAAAACTGGCACAGAGGGAAATCTAAGTCATGGTAAACACCCTAAAACAGAAAGTGAGAGTTGAAATTAAACTACTTTGGATGTAGTTTGCATTTATTCCAGAAATATTTATGTAGCAGCCCTACATGGGTCACACATATGCAGGGTATCCCAAATCTATTACAAATCTGTAATCTATTACAGTTTAAAATGGCATTAAGACTTTGGGGACATTTTCTATGTACATCTCTGCCCTGAAAGAGGGTAAGCTCTTTGTGGACAGAGTCAATTGTTGTATGTTTATCTCCACTACCTAGCACTAGATACCTAAAAAAGGTTGCTACTCAATTGATTCAATAGAAAGCAGAGGGGGGCAACTAGGTGGCACAGTGGATAGAGCACTGGCCCTGGAGTCAGAAGGACCTGAGTTCAAATTTGGCCTCAGACACTTACTAGCTGTGTGACCTTGGGCAAGTCACTTAACCCTCATTACCCAACCCCCCCCAAAAAAAAACAATAGAAAGCAGAGAAGAAATGTTTTAAATGAATACAAGTTTAATCATTTAGTTTGGTACCATGTTAGTCAGATACTAATCCATTTTTAAACCAGTAGTTTTCATTTATCCCAGCAGCCCCTGAATAGGTTTTCTGTCTGACCTTGGCTTTATTGGCAGCAAGGTAGAATTAGGTGACAGGTGCATAGATGATGCCTCATTGGGCTAGGTCCTCTGGACAAGTAATAATTGAAAAACACCTAATTGTCAGTTGATATCCCTTGGGATTTTTGTGGCTGCATTAGGCTTTTACTAGTGGGAGCAATAGTACATTTTGTGTTTGGTTTTATTTATACATAATTCAGCAAATATTTTTTAAGAACCGACCATTTGGCAAGCCCTCTGCTAGGCTCTGATGACACAAACAATAAACAGCCTCTGCCCTCAAGGAATTTCCATTCTGCTGTATCTAATACACACAAAAAAGGACAAAGTATATTTTATTATTAATTTTATACATGCTAATTTTAAGAAGAAGAAAACCATTACAAGGAGGAGGGACAGGAGAAGCAGAAGTCTGGAAAGGCCCTGCATAGGCCACGGAACCTGAGCTGTACTCTGAAGAAAGTTTAGGACTTCCATCAAGCATAGGTTAGGAAGAATGGCATTTCTGTCATGGGAGACTAATAGTGACAAGGTCAGGGAGCAGAAGATGGAATGTCAAGTACTAGGAATAGCTAGGAGGCCAATTGGGATACAATGGAAAGTACATACCTCATAGAAGGGCTATCCTTAACCTCTCACTCTAAAAATATAAATAGCAGAGTAGGTGTTGACCAATATTGGTAGAAAGGAATGAAGAAAGAGGGAAGAAAAACTGGAAGAGAGAAGAGGTAGAAAGGGCAGTGGAGGGGAGGGGTTATAAACATGGTCTAAATCCTTTTTTATGTGATCCATGTCAATATGTTATCTTCCTCATTTTGTACAATTTTTTTTTTTGGTGAGGCAATTGGGGTTAAGTGACTTGCCCAGGATCACACAGCTAGTAAGTGTTAAGTGTCTGAGGCCAGATTTGAACTCAGGTCCTCCTGAATCCAAGGCCAGTGCTCTATCTACTGTACCACCTAGCTGCCCCTATCTTCCTCATTTTGACTTTAAGCCAAGAATCCATCTTGACAAACAGGAGCATTCTCTTTCACATTCAAATCACACTGCTTTCAGCAACAAGGCTATTATTACTTTCAATTCAATGCCATTCAAAAAGCATTTGTGGGGGACAGCTAGATGGCACAGTGGATAATGCACCGGCCCTGGATTCAGGAGGACCTGAGTTCAAATCCGACCTCAGACCCTTGACACTTTCTAGCTGTGTGACCCTGGGCAAGTCACTTAACCCTCATTGCCCCACCAAAAAATTAAATTAAATTAAATTAAATTAAATTTTAAAAAGCATTTGTGGAACACCTTTGATGAAGTGACAGAGGTTTAGTGGGTAGAGAGTCAGCCTCAAATCTTGGGTTCAAGTCTGGTTTCTTACATAACTGGACCTGGGCCCTGGGAAACTCTAGGTAATTTTGAGGCAGCTAGGGGTTCAATGGATAGAGCACCAAAAGCAGCCCAGCTTGAAGTCAGCAAAATTTTACTTCAAATCTTACTTCAGACCCTTATTAGCTGTTTGACCCTGGGAAAGTCAACTATAGAATAGGGATAATAATAGCACCCACCTCATAGGATTGGTATGAGGATCAAATGTTTTGAGGATTGAATGATATAGTGTTTGTGGGAGGGAAAAAGCAATTAGCACAGTGCCTGGCACAGAGTAGGTGCAATATCAATGTTTATTCACTCCCTCCCCTCCCAAAAAGACTCTAAGATCTCCAGGAAACTCTTAGCTAGAGATTAAATGGTCTGTTTTAGTAGAAGGCATTTTCTCACCAGGAGCTTCCTATACCCTGCAAGCACAGACCTGAATGAAAAAGAGACAGAGACAGAGACAGAGAGAGAGACAGGGAGACAGAGAGACAGAGAGAGACAGAGACAGAGAAAGGAACAGAGAGAGAGAGACAGAGAGACAAAGGGACAGAGAGAGAAAGGGAGAGATAGAGAGAGACAGAGAGACAAAGGGACAGAGAGAGAGAAAGGGGCAGAGAGAGAGAGGACAGAGAGAGAAAGGGACAGAGAGAGAGAGGACAGAGAGAGAAAGGGACAGAGAGAGAGAGACAGAAAGGTGTGTGTATGTGTGTATGTGTGTGTGTGTGCGCCTGTGTCTATTATGATTTGGATTCATAGGGTCATAGACTTAGAGCTAGAAGAAACCTCAAGGTTATTGAGTCCAACCTTCTAATTTTACAGATGAGGAAACTGAGGCCTAGAAAAATAACATCCAAGGAAACACAACTGGTAAATATCCAAGGCAGGATTTGAACCCAGGTCTTTCTGACTGCAAGTGTAGCATTCTATCCATTATACCACATTGCCTCTCTTTCTCAGGAAGAACTATATGTAAATCCTACCCTTGACACTAACCAGCTGTTTGCCCATGGGGAAGTGCCTTAACATCTGTGAATGGACACTCAAAAGAATGCTTCTTGGTTCATTAATGGATTGAACCGTAGGAATTCTCTGAGATGGTGAAATTTTAGATGGGTTCCAATCTATGTCAATGGAGGGAATTCACATGTCACTGACATCACAGGTCCTGGGCATTGATATGCATAAAGTAATACGAGAAGTCCTGGAGAGACATGAAGTTTAAAGCAGATGCAGTCCCTCATGGAACTTACAGTCTCGGAAGAAGAAGGAACCAGCAGACCACTCCAGTATCTTTGTAAGAACACCCCAAAGGGGATCCCAGACCTGACTGAAACAACTGAACAACGACAATTAGAATATAGCATGGACAACCATGACATACAGGAAGACATCCTAAGGTCATTAAAGAGACACAAACCAAAGCACCATGCGTTATCTACGAAGCAATAGTCATTACTAACTGGAGCCTGAAGGACTTCTTGGATGAGAAAACATTGGGCTTTAAAGGGTAAGAATTCAACAGGGGAAAAGGAAAAGGAAAGACATTAAGTAGTATGATCACAGACATAATGGTGGGAAGGTAGAAGGCATGGTAAGGAGGGCAGAACGGTCCTATCTGACTAGCATGCAGAGGAGGAACTCAGGAGGTTAGAAAGGCCCTGAATGGGGGCGGCTAGGTGGTGCAGTGGATAGAGCACTGGCTCTAGAGTCAGGAGGACCTGAGTTCAAGTCCTACCTCAGACACTTGATACTTGCTAGCTGTGTGACCCTGGGAAAGTCACTTAACCCCAATTGCCTCACAAAAATAAATAGATAGATAGATAGATAGATAGATAGATAGATAGATAGATAGATAGATAGATAGATAAAAAGATAAATAAATAAATGAAAGGCCCTGAATGCAAGGGAAACTAATTTGAACTTAACAGGACACATGAAACCTGTGGCACTCTGGAGGTCTTTCTCCCAGGATCCAAATCATAATTCTGCCCACTACAGCTAAATTTTCCTGTTTTGCTGCTCGAAGAGGCAAATAGCACCTGAATGCTAAAGAGGTAACCTGTGTACCTTGTTGTATATGACTTCCTGCACTAAATCCACAAACACTTAAGCCAATATTGATTAAGTTCCTACAGTGTACAAGGCAGTACTGTGCAGACTGAAAGGCTTTGGCACATGGATGAGGGAGTAGGGAGAAAGCTGGCTCAAGGCCACAGCTTAGAGTTCCATTTGGTCAGAATAATAATTTCTAGCATTTATATAGCATTGTAAGGATTGCAAAGTGTTTCATAAACATTATCTCATTTTATTCTCATAACAACCCTGGGAGGTAAGGGCTATTATTGTCCTCATTTTACAAATGAGGAAACTGAGGCTTGTCCAGGGTTACACAACCGGGAAGTATCTGTCCCAGGATTTGGATCCCAGTTTTCCTGACACAAATTCTTTTTTTTCCCCTGACACCAATTCTAATACTCTATCCACTGTGCTACCTATATGAATGAATGAATGAAGGCATAAATGATTGAAAAGGCATTTATTAAGTATTCACTATGTACCAAGCACACTGCTAAGTATTGGACTACAAATATAAAATTAAGATAATCCTTGTCTTCAAGGAACTTACCTTTTTGTGTGTGTGTGAGACAATTGGGGTTAAGTGACTTGCCCAGGATCACACAGCTAGTATGTGTCAAGTGTTTGAGGCCGGATTTGAACTCAGGTCCTCCTGACTCCAGAGTCCATGCTGTATCCACTATGCCACCTGGCTACCCCCCAAGGAACTTACCTTGTAATAGGAGAAGGCACCACAGCTGCAAAATGGTTAGTAAAGCCCATGAGTGCAGAGGGTCTAGCTGCAGCATAGAAGGCAGGGTTAAGAATAACTGAATTATGGGTCAGCTAGGTGGTGCAGTGGATAGAGCACTGGCCCTGGATTCAGGAGTGCCTGAATTCAAATCCAGTCTTAGACACTTGACACTTACTAGCTGTGTGACCCTGGGCAAGCCACTTAACCCCAATTGCTTCACACAAAAAACAAAACAAGGATAACTGAATTATTCTGAATTATTTGAAGGACAACACCTGTCCTTCCTCTGTTCCTCATAGGGTGCTTGTGAATATCAAATGAAATGACCTAGTTAAAGCACTGTGTGACTTGTAAAGCACTGTATAAATATCAGCTATTCTCATTATTAATTTTTATGACTATATTACTATGGAGTCATAACATTAGACAACTTCCATCCCAACTAGACACCAGCCTCCTTATACAGGGGACCAGACAAGGCAAACTGAAGTAGGCAAGTTCATCTACAGCAGCCTTGAATTCTACTACTTTTTTGACCTTGGGCAAATCACTTAATTGCCCTGAGACTTGATTTCCTCATTTGTAAAATGAGGGGGCTGGATTAAATGACCTCTCTTCCTGCTCTAGAAATATGAACAAATGACCCTGTGAACCTCTTGTCTTGAGAGTCACACTTCATATTCATACCATGCAAGGATCTATGGAAGAAATGGAGGATGTTCAACACAAAGAAGAGAAAACCCAATTGGCTCATATAGTAATCTTTAAATATAAGGTGTCCTAGAAGTGTTAGTGTAGTTTTTGTGTGTTGTCTCTGCCTCTAAAGTGTAAGCTTTCACACAAATAAAGTCAGATGTAAACAACTGAAGAAATGTTAATTGTTAATGGGTAAATCTAACCAATGTGATAAAAATGACAATTCAATCATTAATTTATATATTCAATAGCATGCCAATCAAACTAACAAAAAATATTTTATAAAGCTGGAAAAAATCATAATAAAATTCATCTGGAAGAACAAAAGGTTGAGAAAATCAAGGGAATGAATGGGGAAAAAAATGTGAAGGAAGGTGGCCTGATAGTACTAGAATTTAAACTATATTACAAAGCAGTAATCAACAAAATAATGTAGTACTGGCTAAAAGTGGAGTGGTGAATCAGTGGAATAGATGGGGTACACAATACACAGTAGTAAATTACCATAGAAATCTAGTATATGACATACCCAAGCATCCAAGATTTGGGGACAAGAACTAACTATTGACAAATACTTCTGGGAAAACTGGAAAGCAGTTTGGCAGAAGCTAAGTATGGGCCAACATTTGACACCATATACCAAGATGAAATCAAAATAGGCATAATTTTTTTTGGTTTTGGTTTTGGTTTGGGGTTTTTTGGTGAGGCAATTGGGGTTAAGTGACTTGCCCAGGGTCACACAGCTAGTAAGTGTCAAGGGTCTGAGGTCAGATTTGAACTTAGGTACTCCTGAGTCCAGGGCTGGTGCTCTATCCACTGTGCCACCTAGCTGCCCCGGGCACAATCTTTAAACATAAAGGGTGATATCATAAGCAAATTAGGGGAGCATGGAATATTTTATCTGTAAGATCTATGGATAAGGGAAGAATTTGTAACCAAACAAAAGATAGAAAGCATTATGGGATATAAAATGTATACCTTAGCATGAAATTAAAAAGGTTTTGCATAAGCAAAACCAAAGTAGCCAAGATTAGAAAGAAAGCAGAAAACTGAGGAGAAGAGAATTTTACAGCAAGTTTCTCTGATAAATGTCTTATTTCTCAAATATATAAAGAATTGAGTCAAATTTATAAGAATATGAGTCATCCCCCATTTGATAGTCAAATGATATAAACAGGAAGTTTTCGGAAGTCAAAGCTATCTATAGTCATATACTTTTTAATGTTCTAAATTACCACCAATTAGAGAAATACAATTCAAAACAATTCTGAGGTACCACCTTACACCTATCAGATTGACTAACATGACAGAAAAGGAAAATGACAGATGTTGAACGGGATATGGGAAAATTGAGACACTAATGAACTGTTGGTAGATTTGGGAACTGATTCAACCATTTTGGAAAGCAATTTGGATCTATGTCCAAAGGGCTATGACACTGTACATACCCTTTGACCCAACAATGCCAGTACTAGGTCTGTATCCCAAAGAGATCCTTAAAAAGAGGAAAAGAGTCTATATGGCTCTTTTTTGTGGTGGCAAAGAATTGGAGATAGAAAGGATGTCTGACAATTGGGGAGTGGCTTGAACAAATTGTGGTATATGGTTGTATTGGAATATAATTCTGCTATAAGAAAGAATGGGCAAGATGATTTCAGAAAAAACTGGGAAGACTTACATGAACTGATGCAAAGTGAAGTGAGCAAAACAAAAGAATATTGTACACAGTAACAGCAAAATTGTATGATGATCAGGGCAGCTAGGTGGCACATTGGATAGAGCACCGGCCCTGGATTCAGAAGGACCTGAGTTCAAATCCAGCCTCAGACCCTTGACACTTACTAGCTGTGTGACCCTGGGCAAGTCACTTGACCCCAAATGCCTCACACACACAAAAAAAAAAAATCGTATGACGATCAACTGTTAATGACTTAACTATTCTTTCAGCAATACAAAGATCCAAGACAATTCTGAAAGACATGATGAAAAGAGAAAGAACTGTGGGAGTCTTAAGTACAGATCAAAGCATAATTTTTTAACTTTCTTTTTCCTTTTTTGGTTTCTATTTTCTTTCTGAACGTTTGTAACATAGCGAATATATTTTGCATGAATACACATGTATAATTTATATCAAATTGCTTGTCTTCTCAAGCAGAGAAGAGGGAAGGAAGGGAGGAAGAGAATTTAGGACTCAAATTTTTTACTTTGCTTTTATACGTAATCAGAAAAAAAAATATCCAAAGAAGATTGTGAACTCATTGAGGACAATGATTGTCTTTATTAATTCTATCCCCAGAGTTTAACACAGTACCTGGGGGCAGCTAGGTAGCGCAGTGGATAAAGTACCAGCCCTGGATTCAGGAGTACCTGAGTTCAAATCCAGCCTCAGACACTTGACACTTACTAGCTGTGTGACCCTGGGCAAGTCACTTAACCCCCATTGCCCCACAAAAAGAAAAAAAACACAGTGCCTGGCACATCACAGGTGCTTAGTCAGTGTTTACTGCATTGGATTATTGGATTGGATTGTCAACTTAAGATAGTGGTAGAGAAAATGGTGATCATGCAGATAAAGCTGGAAAATTTGTCATGCATTTGGGAGGAGGAGCTACTTCTTAAACATTTGCCAGTATACTCCTGAATTTACTACCTACTTTGCAAGTGAGGAAACTGATGTGGAGAGAAGTTAAGTGGCTTGTGAGATTACACAACCAGTGTCAGAGGGAAGATTCAAACCCAAATCTCTGGCACTGTTTTTAGGCCTGGAATTCTTTTCCCTGTATCACATTGCCTCTCCCTAGATGACCCTAAGGTCCCTCCTGTTTCTAAAACCTCTGACCCTATGTATTCTGCCTCTCTCACTTGTGAGCTGATCATGATTCCAGTAACATACAGAACACGAGCAAGGCACCTCCCCCATGACTTACAATCTAAATTGTGTGGAGAAATGATATAACAGCTGTAAAACCCTGCTGAGAAATTCCTCTCTTGAGCTCCCCAAGCTATTCCTCTGCTTACTAGGAAATGTCTCCAAAAGGTGGAAGGAAAACAAACTCTACTTGAAAACATGGTGGAATAGAAGGAGAGCTGAATTTGGAGTCATAAAACGAGGTCAAAACCTAGCTCCACCATGTCCTATCTATGTTACCTTGAACAAGTCATTTTCCCTCTTGCATTTCCCTTTCCTCCTTTGATAAAATGAGGAGCATTGGACTAGACAGCCTCTAAAGCAAAGGGTTTCTGCCCGTTTTGTCATGGACCCTTTTGACAATTTGGTGAGATGTTTTTTGTTTTGGTTTGGTTTGGTTTTTTTGTGGGACAATGAGGGTTAAGTGACTTGCCCAGGGTCACACAGCTAGTAAGTGTCAAGTGTCTAAGGCCAGATTTGTACTCAGGTCCTCCTGAATCCAGGGCCGGTGCTTTATCCACTGTGCTACCCAGCTGCCCCCTCAGAGAGTCCTTCTTGAAATAATGTTTTATTGTCTACATTAATCATTGAATGAAATTCCAAATTTCAGGTAGAAATTAGCGAAAATAAAGAAGTCATTTCTTTCCATCCAAGTTCATCGACCCCCTGAACTTAAGGAGGTATGGGATTTAGTTTGAGTATCCCTGCTCTAAGATCTCTTCTAATTCCAAATCTATGATTCTCCCTTATTTTTTTTTAATTCCACCTTCTCCAAAATAAAACTTGTAATATCACAGAAAACTTCAGGCTAGAGATATGAAAATATTTCCCTTCTGTAGATATAGACAGATCCATCCACTTTCCACTGGAGAGAAAGTGAGCATCAGCAAAAAAAGAGGAAGGAAAAGGGCAGCCCTTAATTAGGAAAACACGTGGACAGTGAAATATGTACATCGGAGTAGGATAAATAATAAGGAATGAGAGGTAGTGCCAATACTGACGTTTTGGGATCAGCTTCGCCAAATTAATTTGAATTTCTTATATCTAACCTTGCCACCATCTGGGATTTTTTTAAGATCTCTGCTCCCCTTTATTATAAATCAATAGAGTATTATGGTCAGAACATAGAGCTCTCATCATTTTAACTAAGCACTTGTGGCATCCACCTGGAACAAGATTTGCTCTATAGTGGAAACTCCATTAAAACAGGTACCTGTGTTATGTGATGCACTCAGATCAAAATCCAGGCATGTGAGCAGGCCAGCCAGCAAGAGAGCCCCGAGCACTGTTGTCATCTAAGTGTTGGTCAAACAATGTGATGGTGTGACCTGTTAATCATAACCCGTGTTAAAATGCCTTTATTGCCTACTCTATATCAGCATTCATTTCCAGAAATGCTTTTCAGAGAAAAGGACAAAGCACGGCTCTCCACCAGCTTGGAACTCTTATAAATGCAGTCTCTGAGCCAGTAATAATCAGCCAGTCCTATGCAGTCCTATGAACCATGGACAGAAGTAACGAGAACTCTGGATCTGAGCCTAAGGGCTGGCAAGTGGTGGTAGCTCCTAGCTACAAAAAAATATAAGACTCAGGGACAGCCAGGTGGCCCAGTGGATAGAGCACCAGCCCTGGACTCAGGAGGACCTGAGTTCAAATCCGGCCTCGGACACTTGACACTTACTAGCAATGTGACCCTGAGCAAGTCACTTAACCCCAATTGCCTCACACACAAAAAAATTTATACATATATATATATACCTATATATATATATATATATATATGACTCTCCCAAAAAATATATATTAGACTCCGAGATTCAAAAATGGAAGAGTAAGAAAATAAAACTAACTCTTTGGTTATCTTCTATGATTTCTTAGTTTAAATAGTGTGGTGAATGTAAATCCTGACACTTCCTAGCTGTGTGACCATGATCAAGTGATTTAATCTCTTTGATCTCCAGTTTCCTTATCTTTAAAATATGCCTGGAAATGGGACCCACCTGACAGGTTTACTATAAGGATCAAATGAGTTAATATCTATAAAGCGTTTTGCAAAATTCAAAATGCCATGGAATGTCAGATAATATTTTTGCAGAAAGAACACTGGACTGACAGAAAGATGGATGGATGGATGGATGGATGGATGGATGGATGGATGGATGGATGGATGGATGGATGGATGGATGGATGGATGGATAGATGAAAAAGCTTTATTCAGTGGCAAGCAGTATGATAAACATTGAGCGTAAAAACCCCAAAATAAACTGGTTTCCTCCCTAGAGGAACTTACATTCTAATAGAGAGAAAAATACATATTATGGTGTTCAGTTGAAGGCCAGATGGAAAATTCAGGAGTCCTTAAGGTGCATCAGACCTTATTCAGCACAGAATGAAACCCTTCAGATTCTTAAATAGGCTCTGAGTGTCCTGGGATGGGACTGAGGTTCAAGAGGTCTGCTCTAACATTGATTCTGCCACTATCTCAGTGACCCTTGGAAACTCATCTAACTTCTCTAAGCCTCATTTTCCTCAGCTAAAAAGAAAATGGGAAGATTGTATTCCTCCTCTAATATCCCTTCCATTTCTTCAACTCTCTGAACATATAAATATTGCTGGCCCCATTAAGCCAAGCCTTCAAATACAGTCAGATATGATTTCAAAACACCATTATCAAAAAAACACCATTATCAGTTTCATCAGTGAAAGCCCAACACTAATTTATAACCTAAAAGATTTACCTGAGGCTCATAGAGTCTAAGTGACCTCCCCCTGGACCTTTAATTCATAAGGGTTAGAGACATAATTTGAATCCAGATCTTCCTAACATCAAAATCAGTGCTCTATCCACTATACAATCCAACTTAAACTTTTGTTAAATAATGCTGATGAAGATAATCATTAGCTGAGCATCTGAGTTCATTAAATTACAGTCCAAACTGTGATCTATGTTTGACCTCTGATGTCGAACATTTTAATCAAAGACTGGAATGAAAGTATAGACAGAATCCTTATCAAATTTGCAGATGGCCCAAAGCTGGAAGGGAAAGCTAATATGTGGGCTGGCAGAGTCAAGATCCAAAAAGATCATAAAAGGTTAAGAAATTGAATTGAATTGAATGAAAATGATTTTAACAGGAATAAACGTATTCAGAGTTTGTTTTGAAAACTTGACTTCACAAGAGCAGCGAAGTAGAAAGAGCTCTAGCCTTAGAGTCAGACAACCTAAGTTTGAATTCCAGATTTGATACTACCACAACAAAATGGTATATGTGATCTTGAGCAAGTAATTTCACTTTCCTAGGTCTTGATTTCCTCATCTATCAAATAAACCACATAGACTAGTTGACCACTAAGGTTCCTTCCAGTTCTAATTCTGTGACACAATGACTACATAAACAAGATATTGGGAAGACAGAGTTAGAAAGCAGTTTGTCTGAAAAAGATCTAGAAGTCTTAGTGGACTGCAAGCTTAACATTAGCTAGGAGTGTCACATGAAAGCCAAAGAAGCACAAATGTTATTTATGATTGCTCCAAGAAAGGCATAGCTTCCAGGACTGAGTGACAATCCCAGTGTCTTCTGTCCCAGTCAGATCATATATGGAACATGTTATACAGTTGTAGATATCGCCACTTAAGAAAGACATTATTAACTGTTATGAACACCAATATCAAGCAACGAAGGTTTCAGAAGAACATAAATAGAATGGTCTTAGAATCACAGTACCTGAAGACTTGAAGGGACCATCTAGTCCAATCTATACCTGAAAGGAATTCTCACCACAACATACCCAACAAATAGTCATCTAGCCTCTGCTTGAAAAACTTCCAGTGATAGGAAATTCACTACCCCTCAGAAGCAGTCCATTCCATTACTGGACAACTCTAGGTGTTAGGAAGTTTTTCCTCAAAAAACTTCATGAAATCTCTTAAAAGACAAGAGATGGACTAGAAGTGCAGAAGAAGACATCCATTTTCTTTTTTTTTTTAAGACATCCATTTTCAAACAGCCAATGTGTGGCTCAGGTTTGCTTGATTATACTTATTTGTTTAAAGAGATGTTTAAATAAAATAAAATAATGAATAAATTTTAAAGGTGGAGGGGAGCTAGGTGGCACCAGCCCTGGATTCAGGAGGACCTGAGTTCAAATCTGGTCTCAGACACTTGACACTTACTAGCTGTGTGACCCTGGGCAAGTCACTTAACCCTCATTGCCCCAGAAAAAAAAAAAAAGAGGTATGGTTTGTTTTGTTTTGTTTTGTTTTGTTTCTGAATAAGATTTTTTTATGTCTGCACCTTTGGAATTTCCAAAATCAGGGTGGCGTCATAAGGTGTTTTGAACTTGGTAAAGAGTAAATCTAAGCTAGCATGGTGGCAGTTCTTTATAAGCTCAGCTTGGTTCTTCTCCAGTGTCTCCTCTTGGAGTTGTACCTGATTTTATTGCCAGTTTTCATGAGAATCCACTGAGGAATTGGGCGATTTTGCTTCTGCTTCTTTGCAAGGAACCTCTTGATTCTGAAATTCTTGTGGCAAGACTTGGTGAGGTCTCTGCAGGACAGCCAGAAAATAGCACAACCCAGGTTCCAGCGGCAGCAAATTCAGAGTCTTATGGCAGGAAGCAGCTCAGCGTCACCTACAACAACTCGCAGGAAGATCAGGAGATGTGTTTTATTTTCAGGGGAAGTTATGGAGATAGGGAAAAGGAGTTGTTATGATGATGCTAGAAAAAAAAAGAAGAAAAAGATACCAATGAAATATTTTTTAAATATGCAGAACAGAGCAGAAGGAAGCTCAGAAAGGAATATAAGTAAGCTGGTGATGAAACCATCAAGTTAAATGTAATATATACTTTTAAAAACCCAAACTATACTTTTAACAGCTTAATATATACAACAGAATCCTCTTTTCCTACTCTTTTATTTCTTTGGAAATAATTGTGATTGTTGTTGTTTGCCAAATTCATAATAACTTAAATAATTTAAAGAAAGAAAAAGGAAAAAATTTAAACTTGATGAAGACACTTGACTCCATACCACATGGGGTTCCGTTGAAGGAACTGGTTTATCCTGGAGCAGAGAGGGGAGAACATAATAGCTGACTTCAAGCAATTGAAAGGCTGTCACATAGAAGCAAGATTAGACTTGTAGTGCCTGGTCCCATGCGTCAGAACTAAGAGCAAAGGGTGAAAGCTGAAAAAAGGTAAACTGAGGCTTGGTATCAGGAAAATTTTCCTAATGGAGTTATTCAAAAGTGGAATGGGCTGGCTGCCCCCACAATATTCTCTCATTGGAAATCATAAAGCAAAAGCTGGATGTTCATTTCTCAGGTATGTTAAAGCAAGGATTCATTTGGGGTCATGGGTCAGAACACAGAGATGCTGAGGTCCCTCTTATCTCAAGGTTTGTGATTCTGTGGTTCATATAAAGTATACTGACACATTGTTGTTCGTCTTTCATTCTCTGAGAGGACCAATGTCATCACAAGGGTGAATTGGATTTAAGTGACACAAAGTCACCAGCCTCACTCTCTCCTACAGAGTCATCAGAGTCCAACAGAAAGACAAAAGTCAAGATGACTGGCAAAGGTCCAGGAAGCAGTGGGGGTGACCTTGGCCTTTTTAAACTAAGGTCTCTCCCAGGGCTCAGTTTGTCTGAAGCAATACCCATTCAGTGACTAAGGGCTAGGTAGATTGTTGAGAGGCAGAGGGAAGACCTGAGCAGAGACATGTGTTCAAATTCTACCTCTAACACATACTATGTGACCCTGGGCAAACCAATTTACCTTTCTGACCCTGTTTCTTAATCTGTAAAATGAAACAATAGTGCTTGCTTATCAAGCTGGGATGTTATGAAGTTTAAATTAGACCATGTCTGTAAAGTGCTTTATGGAAATATCAGCTGTTTTTATTACCGACTAGTTTCAGGTAGGAGGTCTGGGTAACTGTGCAAAGTGTTAGTCCTCTGTGTTTCACATGAAGCAGGACAAAAGTAGAGTTTTTGAGAACTGAAGAAAAGCATTCACCGCACCTATTAACAGCAATAAAGACATTGATTGGCTTTAACGGGTCATATGGTAGACTGGATCTGGGGCCAGAGGGTTAGGATCAAATCCCAGCCCTGCCGTCAACTACCTAGATGGCATTAGATTAAGTTATTTCACCTTTCTGGGCTTCAGTTTCCTCATCTGAAAAATGAAGGGTTTGGACATGGATTCAATTCAAAAATTCCTAATAATAGTAGCTAGAGGGGCAGCTAGGTGGTGCAGTGGATAGAGCACCGGCCCTGGAATCAGGAGGACCTGAGTTCAAATCCAGCCTCAGACACTTGACACTTACTAGCTGTGTGACCCTGGGCAAGTCATTTAACCCTCATTGCTCTACTAGTAGTAGTAGTAGTAGTAGTAGTAGTAGTAGTAGTAGTAGTAGTAGTAGTAGTAGTAGTAGTAGTAGTAGTAGTAGTAGTAGAAGTAGCTATCATTGACATAGCACTTTGTCTTACAAAGTCCTTTACCTGTGTCATCTCATTTGATTTCCCAACAACCTTGAGAAAGAGGTACTATGCTTATTTCCATTTTTCAGAAGAGGAAACTGAAGCTGGGAAAGTTTAAGTGATTTACTCAGGGTCACATAGCAAGAGTTTAAGGCAGAATTGAGACTCAGGTCTCCCTGACTCCAAGCCTAGTGTTTGATCTTCAGCACAGAGTGCTGAGAGAGAAATCATCTCTGCTCATGAAGAGCTTATGTCCTACTGAGTAATTAATAGCTCTTGATGATAAATGATGAGCGCTAAAGAATTTATTAAGTGTTTACTATGTGCCAGGGGTGATTATCAATTATCCACTGCTGTCTTATGTTACCCATCCTTCTTGACTCCCCTTCCCCCCCCCAAAAGTCCCAGGCCTCAGGAAGCTTACTTTCTACTAGAGAATAAATGACTGTTAATGTCAATCAGTCAATAAATGTTTATTATGTGCCCTAGGCACTATGTTAAATGCTAGGGATAAAAAGAAAGGCAAAAGCCAGGTCCCTGTCCTCAAGAAGCTCACAGTCCAATAGGGGAAGCAACATATAAACAACCATGTACCAAAAAAGCTGCAAGATATATTGAAAATAATGAACCATGGGCTGTTGGTTATCTATGATTGGCTCCTTCTCACCTTCCTTAGCCTGCCTCCCAAGCTGACCTTTCACCCCAGCCATACCCAGTCAGCAGTAGAACAAAAGAAATTTGCCAAACTCAAACACTCAACTCAAAAAACGTTAATTAAGGGCAAGGCACCAAGACAGCCCTGCCTTCAAGGAGATTGATCACATGTCTCAACTCAATGACCAAGTCCTCAGCAATGGTTCTTGCAAAGATAGCTCAACAGTTCTGTGATCTTTTTTCCCTGCTTGTCAAAAGATGCTGTGCACAGAAAGGGGGCTTCTTCACCTGATACTATTTGTTACTAACCTTTAAGTTCAGGCACCCCCTCCATGCTCAGTCTTTCCTGATTCCCTAATGGGTAGAGTCCTTCTCCAATTACTATACATTTATTTTGTATACAACCCAAATTTGCTCATCTCTGAGCATATTGTATCCTCCTACCCACCTACTGCCAAAAGAATGTAAGATCCATGAGGTCAGTAATGATTTGGGGGTGTTGTTTGTATATTCACAGCACTTTGCACAGGGCCTAGCCCAGAGTAAGAGGTTAATAAATGGTTGTTCATTTTCCATTGCATTGTTTAAAAATCTAAATGTGGGTTCTAATCTGCCCCCTGTCTTGGAGGAAAGCTGGCTAAAATCCCTGATAAATTCAGCAAGAGTTTAGGCTCTTGGGGCAGCTGGGTGACACAGTGGATAGAGTACCAGCCCTGAAGTCAGGAGGACCTGAGTTCAAATTCAGCCTCAGACACTTAACACTTACTAGCTGTGTGACCCTGGGCAAGTCACTTAACCCCAATTGCCTCACCAAAAAGATAAAAAAATTTTTTAAAAAGAGTTTAGGCTTTTAAGGATTTATTGAAGCTTGGATCTATTCAGTATAGCCAGAGAGACAGAAACATTTCCTTTCCTAACAGCCCATGTGAAAATTCCGCCACCAAGCCAATGTCTCAAAACAAAAAGGAGCAAGCTCTAGTCTGCCAGCCTCCTGCTTCCTACTTCATGTCCTCCTCACCGAAATGGAGGTTCTTCAAGTTGATTGGTTGAGAGTGGTCTCCTGTTGATGTCGAAGTCCATAGTCTCTGAGAACATTCCTTCTAAGGGTTGGCCACGTGTGATCTCAATTTAATCAACCTTAGCTAGGTTCAACTTCTGAGAACAACACCCTACTCAGGGCTGGCCAGGTGTGGTCTTGATTTAATCATCAGAAGTAGGTACTTAGTCTCTCAGTCTCACCCAATTCAATCAATTCCAAATCAAACTTCAGGTGGGGGCTCCTGGGTGTCTGCCAAGTCCCATTCTTTTATCACACCATCAATAGCTCTGCTTGGAGGGGCAGAGCCAAAATGGCAGAGGAAAGGCAGTGACTACCCTGACTTCTCCCCCAAACCCCTCCAAATACCTTCAAATAATACCATAGGACTGGGGCAGCTAGGTGGCACAGTGAATAAAGTGCCAGCCCTGGATTCAGGAGGACCTGAGTTCAAATCTGGCCTCAGACACAACACTTACTAGCTGTGTGACCCTAGGCAAGTCACTTAACCCAATTGCCTCACCAATAATAATAATAATACCATAGAACAATTGTTGGAGCAGCAGAACCCCAAAAAGGACATAGTGAAATAATTTTCCAGGCAAAGACAGCTTAGAGGGTTGGCAGGCAAGGTCTGTTGTACCAAGGTGAGAGTGGAGTGTGCTGAGAAGACCGAGAATGAGGCCTTGGAAACCTCTGACTCAACTGTGGCAGCAGCTGCTTCTGGAACTTAGCCCAGAGATGGAGAAAGGAGTTCAGCACTCAGTGCAGACCCAGTCTGGAACAAACAGTGCTTCCAGGGCCTCAGAGTCTTTGGCACCAACAGCTTCTTCTGAGGCTCACAGACCAGTGAGGGGAGTTGGTGATTGGCCAGGGTGAAGTGGCACTGGCCTCTGCTGGAGTTGAGGCAAAGTGCCCAGGTTCTGATGCAGTGGGCAGACTCTAGTGGTGGCAACCCAATGGGGGAAGGGCACAGGCACACCAATCTTGTGACCATAGAGAATCAGATTTCAATCAGACATCTGCTTCCGGGTTGAGATCAGTAGGCAAAGAAAGCAGCGGATTATAGAAAGCTTTGGGGGGGCAAAGTAGACCAGAATACACCCTCAGAAGGAGGGTAATAACAAAGTCAAAGCTCCAACATCCAAAACTTCCAAGAAAAATATGAATTTGTCTCAGGCCATGGAAGCATTCAAAAGAGGCTTTGAAAAGAAAGTAGGAGAGATAGGAGGAAGATTTAGAGAAATGGAGGAAAGAATGGAAAGAGAAATGAAAATGGGAAAGGAAATACAAAAGCTCTCTGAAGAAAATTATTGCCTAAGAATTAGGATTGAACAAATGGAAACTAATGACTTTATGAGAAACCAAGACACAATAAAGCAAATCCAAATGAATGGAAAAAATAGAGGGCAATGTGAAATATCTCCTTGGAAAAACAGCTGACCTAGAAAATAGATGCAGGAGAGATAATTTGAAAATCATTGGTCTACCTGAAAACCATGATAAAGGAAAGAGCTTAGACACCATCTTCCAAGATATTCTCAGGGAAAATTGCCCTGAAATTCTAGAAGAAGAAGAAGCTAAAATAGAAATTGAAAGAATCCACCAATCACCTCCGGAAAGAGATACCAAAAGGAAAACTCCTAGGAATATTATAGCCAAATTCCAGAGCTCTCAGGTCAAGGAGAAAAGATTGCAAGCTGCCAAAAAGAAAGAATTCAAGTACTGTGGAGCCCCAGTCAGGATAGCACAAGATCTAGCAGATTCTACAATCAAAGTATCAGAGGGCATGGAATATGATATTCCAGAGAGCAAAAGAATTGGGATTACAACCAAGAATCACCTACCCAGCAAAACTCATCATAATCTTTCAGAGGAAAAAATGGGACTTTAATGAAAAAGAAGACTTTCAAATATTTGTGATGAAAAGACCTGAACTGAATGGCAAATTTGACTTTCAAATACAAGACCCTAGAGAACCATAAAAAATTGGAGCTGGGGGACATACCTGGGGTCATACAGTGGGCAACTGTCTTGTGTCTGAGGCCGGGTTTTGGCTGGAATCCCCCTGGGTCCAGGGGTGATGCTTTGTCCACTGTGTCACTTAGCTAGGTGATGACATCTTTGGGGTTAAATTGAGGGGGTGAAGAGAATTCACTGGGGGAGGGGGAAGGGCAGAGGTGAAATCCTACAGGAAAGAAACAGGAAAAGGCTTATGGAGTAGGGGAAGAGATGGGAGAGGAGCAGGGCAGTAAATGAATTTTACACTCATCAGAAAAGGCTCAAAGACCTTCAACTCATCAGAGTTGCCTCAAGGAGGGACTAACAGACACACCCAACTGGGTGGAGTAATCTATTTAATCTGGGCAGTAAATGAGCCTAACACTCATCAGAATTGGCTCAAAGACCTCAATCTCATCAGAATTGGCTCAAGGAGGGAATAATGTACACACTCAGTTGGGTGGAGTAATCTCTCTAACCCTTCAGAAAAATAGGAGGGGAGGGGGATAAAGAGAGAGGGGCAAAAGAAGGAAGGGCAGAGTGGGGGAGGGGACAGACAGAAGCAAATCCCTTTTGAAGAGTGATAGGATGAAAGAAGATGGATAATAGAATAAATATCATAGGGAAGGGAATAGGATGGAAGGGAAACAGTTAACAATAGTAATCATGAAAAAAGAGAAAAGGGGGGGAGAATTGTACAAAAACTATTTATAGCAACTCTTGGTGGAGGCTAAGAATTGAGAATCAAGGGAATGTCCATCAATTGAGGAATGATGGAAAAATCTGTGTTATATGATTGTAGTGGAATGGTCTTGTGCTACAGGAAATGACAAACAGGATGATCCCTGAAAAACCTGGAAAGACTAATGAACATCAGTGTATAGTGAAGGGAGCAAAGCTGGGAGGACATTGTGCATAGTGACAGCAGTATTGTTCAATGAGCAATTGTGAATGACTTAACTACTCTCAGCAATGCAATGATCCAAGACAATCCCAAGGAACTAATGAGGAAGCTTACTATGCACCTCTATAGAAAGAACTGATAAAAAGAACACTTGTGGATTGTACATATATAACCTGGTTGCAATCTTGTGGAGGGGGGAGGAAAGGGAGGGAGGGAGGGAGCGAGGGAGGGAGAAATATTTGGAACTCTAAATCTTATGAAAATGAATGTTGAAAAGTATTACGTGTAACTGGAAAATAAAATAAATGCTTGTTGCTGAAAAAAAAAGAAAATCACTGAACTACCTGCAAATCATGACCAGAATAAGAGTTTAGATATCATCTTCCAAGAAATTGTCAGGGAAAATTCTGATGTTCTAGAAGCAGAAGGTAAAATAGAAATGGAAAGAATCCACTGATCACCTCCTGAAAGAGATCCCAAAAGGAAAACCTCCAGGAATATTATAGCCAAATTCCAGAGCTCCCAGGTCAAGGAGAAAATATTGCAAGCAGCTAGAAAAAAGGAATTCAAATACTGTGGAACTACAGTAAGGATAACACAAGATCTAGCAGCATCTACATTAAAGGTCCGGAGGACATGGAATATGATATTCCAGAGGGCAAAGGAACTGGGGCTGCTGGGGCTACAGCCAAGAATCACCTACCCAACAAAACTGAATATAATTTTTCAGGGGGGAAAATGTAACTTCAGTGAAAAAGAGGACTTTCAGGCATTTGTGATTAAAAGACCTGAACTAAATACAAGACCCTAGAGAAGCATAAAAAGGTAAACAAGAAAAAGAAATCATGAGGCATATTAAAAAATTAAAAGATAATAAAGATAATACTTCTAACTCATAAGAACTGTCTCAGTGTTAGGGCAGCTGAAAGGACTATACTTAGAGGACACAGGTCTGAACTGAATATGAAGGTATGATATCTGTAAAGCATTTTTTTTATTTATCCTTGTTTTTTGTGGGGCAGGCAGGATGGGGTGTCTTATGTCTGGGGCCAGATTTGGAATCGGGGCTGGTGCTTTGTCTACTGTGTCACCAAGCTCTGACCCATGATGACATCTTTAAAATAAAGTTAAAGTTAAGGGTTAGGGTTAGGGTTAGAGGAATGCACTGGAAGAAGGGGAAAGGGAGAGGTAGACTGGGGAAAAGAAGCTCACATAAGAGAAACAAGAAAAGCTTATGGAGTGGAGGGGAAGATGGGGAAGAAGTGGGGGAGTGAGTGAACTTTGCTCTCATCAGAATTTGCTCAAAGAGAGAATAACATACATACTCAAGTGGGTATAGTAATATATTTTGCCCTGAGGGAAAGTGGGAGGGGAAGGAGATAAGGTGGGGGAGAGGCTAAGGAAGGAAGGGCAGATTGGGGGAAGGGGCAGTAAAAAGCAAAACACTTTGAGATAGAAAATAGAGTAAATATAATGGGGAGAGAATAAGATGGAGGGTAATAGTTAGCAATAGTAACTATGTAAGAAATGATGTGTTGTTTAAAATCTAAATTGTGGGTTCTAACCTCTCCCTGCCCCAGTCTTGGGGGGAAGCTGACTAAAATTACCAATAAATTCAGCAAGAGTTTAGGCTTTTAAAGATTTATTAAAATATATATTATAAGTTAATGAAGAGAGAGAGATTGAGAACAGATTCCTTATAGCATGGAAATCCTAGCTCAGATCTAATTCGGTCTAGCCAGAGAGAAAGAAAGCAATTTCCTTTCCTAGCAGCCCATGTTAAATCTCTCACCACCAAGCCAGTGTCCAAACAACTAAGAGGGCCCCCCCCCTGTTCTCCATCTGCCACCACACTCCCTTCCTCCTCACCAAAAAGGGAGAGATCTTCTATGAGCGAGTGTCCACTTTATCGGTCCTCTCTCCCTCACCCAAAAGGGAGGTCCTTCAAGCTGGTTGGTTGAGAGTGGTCTCTAGATGATGTCAGTAGTACACCAACAGGTCACTCAGGGCCAGCCAAGTGTAGCTTCCATCCAATCATTCTTAAGTAGGTACTTAGCATCTCATTCTCACCCTATTCAAAAAATACTAAATCAATCAGGTCTGGCCCCTGGGTATCTGCCAAATTCCATTATTTTATCACAATAGGGAGGATTGAGGAGGGAGGGAGAAAGAAAATTTAGAACACAAAGTTATAAAAAAAAGTGAAATTTTTTTAAATTTTTTTACATGTAACTTGGGTAAGATTTTAAATAAAATGAAAAAAAAAATTAAATAGCTCTGCTTGGTTTCCATCCCATAGAACATCCTGCCTCCCCCAGGATGAGCTGATTACCTGAAATTTCATCATCTAGTGAACTGACTCAAATTTTTATACTCAACACCTTCTCAATTCCCTCAGTTGCTTCTCCCCTCTGACTGCAGGGCTGAAGGTTCAGGCCATAAACTTGTCCCCAAGCCTTATTTATACAGGGTTCAGAATATTTCAGTAACTCACCATTTTCCACCAGTGACTCTGTTTGGTTTCTACTCCAAGGAACACTGATTGTACTCCCTGTTCTTCCCCTCTACATCCCATCCCACTTTTCAGCTTCCCTCCTCCCCCATTAGATTGTAAGGTACTGTATTTGCATCTTCAGCTCTTAACATAGTGCCTCACACATAGTAAGCATTTAATAATTGTTTATTGAATTGAATTCTTGACCTCCATTTGCTGAAGGTCTGTGCCACATGCTTGGGTTTTCCTCCTTTGATATCCTCTTGAAAGAAATGAAATTATTCCTAACAACCTTAACTGATTCATCCCCATCTCTAAGGTCCTTTCTTGCTCTAACCCCACGTTTGGATGTGATGATAGAGAGAAATGATCAATTATAGTAATGGAATGCTAATCAGTGTGTGTAGCAATTGGATTCAAACATACACAGTGCCTGTGGAAATTTTTTTAGCTGGATATCATTATTGCTGCTACTTTGTCAAAAGGTTAAGCGAGTTTAAGCTGTCAAGAAAAGCATATATATTCACTCTCTAAGTATGCAGGAGGCTTTAATGATTATTGATGTTCATTGTGCATTGTGTGGTTGTTAAATATCTTCAGTGCCTGAGAGTCCAAAGCCAGGATCTGGGATTTGAGTTCCAAAGATCCTGAGTCTGCCGGCTCTGTTATATCTACACAGTTGGATTAGATACTCTCTGAAGGCTCTTCTAGCTGCAAATTCTAGGAATCCAGTGGTTTTCTATCCAAGCCCCTTGTTAAGCCTTCTCCTTTCTAGATAAAATTTGGAAAGAACAGTCCTGTCTTTTTTTGTCTTTCATATCCTTAGTGCCTAACACAATGCCTATGCTAGTAACGTACTATATCATATCATATTTCATATCATATCAAATTCTGAGAAACAGATGGGAATCCATTCCTGAGTTACTGAATCAGCTAAAATTCCACCACCAAAACCTACTGTTTGAAACCTTAGGTGAGTCATCTAACTTCCCTGGGCCTCAGTTTCCTTATTGACAACATGAAGGCATTGGACCAGAAAGCCTTTGAAATCCTTCTAGTTCTAGATCTATGATCGAATAAAAGCTCTTACAAAGTGCCAACCTTGAGCACTCAAAGGCAATTAATCAAAAAACATTTATTAAGTGCTTACTAGGTGCCAAGGGCTGTGATAAGTGCTAGGAATACAAATAGAAGCAGAAAGGCAGTCCTTGCCCTCAAGGGACTTACATTCTAATAGAGAAAAACACAAGAGAGAGTTGAAAAGAGTTAAGGGAGGTAGACTACACAGGAGCATGCTAGAGTAAATCCCATGGAGATGAATCCCTCTTGGAAAGGGATGAAGACATCTTTGGCCTGGACTTCTCCTTAAATTGGAGGAACCAGCCAATCAGAAGGTGAGACTTCAGGTCAGAGAGTCCTCCCAATGTGAGAAGTAGTCCAGAGGTAGAGTGGACTTCCAGGGTGAAATAGTTTCTACTGCTTGGTAGAGAAAGACAAAAATAAAAGAAGACCTCCTTTCAAGTTATGTCTGCCCTAAAGCCCTGTTACCCTACCCTAGTTATAGCTCTGTTCCACAGCCAAGATATTTTATCTCTCAGCATTGAGTATTTTCTCTAGCTATACCCACCATGCCCAGAATACTCTCCCTCCTAATCTCCACATTCTGACCTACCTGGATTCCCTTAAGTCCCAACTAAAATCCCCACTTCTGCTGGAAGCCTTTCCCACCCCCTTTAATTCTAGTGTCTTCTCTCTGTTAATTATCTCCTAAATATCCTGTATATAGCTATCCATTCTATCTTCTGAACTATCTAGCTATTTATTCATTTAGCAAGCACCTACTCTGTGCAAAGCATTGTGCTTTTGCTGGAGAAACAAATATGAATCCAAAAACTATCCCTACTCTCAAGTAAATTACATTATACTTGGGGGGCTGTCACATGCGATTTGGTTTTCTTAATATTCTGTTATAAGAGAGAATTAGAGAAGGGTCTTATTGGGGAATTGTAGCTTTAAAAAGCAAATAACATCAGTAAGACATTTTTAATATCAAATACCCCCAATGGATCTGTAATCTCATTAAATGAGTAATCCTTTCAAGAGTGTAGATCAAAACTCATCCATGCCTTCCCATTCCATTTGACTCTTGTCCATGTTCTCCCACTAATTTCCATAGGCAGTCTACCCAATCTGCTTGGAGCTTCTCTGAATTCTCTTGACATCTCAAAGGGTGTCCATTTGTTATCCTTTGCTTTGTTACCAATCCATTTTTTTAAGTTTACATTTCTTTGATGACATTCTTTACTCTCTTGCCTTCCCTGGCTTTGTATTTTTTTTTTGGTGGGGCAATAAGGGTTAAGTGACATTCCCAGGGTTATACAGCTAGTAAGTGTCAAGAGTCTGAAGTTGGATTTGAACTCAGGTCCTCCTGAATCCAGGGCTGGTGCTTTATCCACTGCACCACCTAGCTGCCCCACCTCCTGCCGCCATATTATTTTCTTGGTTTCCCCCCACACACACATTATTTTTAATAATATTTTTAGTGCTGATATCTACCCACTGGCTGGCACTTTAAGAAACTGCCAAAACTCCATCTGATCCATGTGTACAAACACATTAGTTTATACTTAATTTCTATTTAAATTATATTTTACTGTATATTAGTTAAGTTGTAGTTCTCTTATTCTCATTGTTTTGAGTACTCGATGACTTTGAGAAAGGTAAAATCTTTACCATGTTGAAAATCAATAATAAAGAAAAGGCACAGCTATGAAACACAAGCTCACATTATAACCACATCTATTTCCCAAAAAAATACTTGGAAGTCTTTCTCTAAAAATATGTAAGTTTCCTCACAGTTATGGAGAAGCTGTCGTGGCCCAACAGGCCTTTATTACTTGTGACAGCTTTCACTCCTGGAAGGTGTATTTGTAAGACACATGTTGTTGGCAGCTCTTTTTACTGGTTTTACCAAAATCCAAGTCCTACAAACCTCAGTTTTTCTTTTTAATCCCGATCCCAGTCACTATTATATCTAAGTGTGAGCCCAAATTCCAACAGGTAGTCTGAGCTATCTGGGGTTTTTTTCCCCTTAACCTTTTTCCTCCCAACCTGCTTGCTGTTGCCACAAACAGCCATATATTTGGACAGAGTATGGTGAGGAGGGAGAAGTAATAAATGGAATCACATGCATTTCATTTCTATGTAGCCACATGTGTCCCATAGAAGATTTCAGATAGGCTTTTTTTTTCTGAGCAATGAGGGTTAAGTGACTTGCCCAGGGTCACACAGCTAGCAATTGTCAAGTGTCTGAGGAGGATTTGAACTCAGGTCCTCCTGAATCCAGGGCCAGTGCTTTAACCACTGCGCCCCCAAGCTTCCCCTTAGGCTGATAATTTATTAACAGATTCTCTATGTTTTAAGTGACACAAATTTAAGTACCAGGTCCTTTACTAAGTGCTGCTATAGGGATAAGAAACTGAGGTTTGGAAAGGTTAAGTAATTTGCCCGAGTTCACATAGGTAGTGAGTGTCTGATGCAGAATTTAAACCTGGATGTCTCCATTCTCAAAAGCCAGTGCTCTATTCCCTAGGCTATACCCTCTCTTCAAGGTGATGTCTCTTATGTCCCGTCTTCTATTCCTTAAAACTTGGACTCTTTACCCTCTCCCCTTCTCCTCCTTCCCTCTGTGTGCCAAAAGAGAGCCTGGCCCTAATCAAATAATCATTCTCACTATACGTTTCAGAGCACTGGCTTCACCCCTGACATCATGTGTCTTCACCAAGCTCTGAATACGAATGTGTCTCAGCTCTACTGTTAGGCCTTTCCATCCAGCATGCTGCCACTCCATAGCCTCTGTGCAAAGGATCATTACTTTTGTAAGCAGTTTAATTGGATTAAATAAGAGGGTAATAAAAATAAGCACCAAACACCTATATATCAGAAATAGCAATGACATCAATTCCTCCCACTCCCACAGAGTGTACTGAACTCTCACTGGCTCAAGTTTCAGGATGAAATAGACTGAAAATTAATGTGTTCACTGCCAACCCCATCACTCCTCACACCCTGAGCCCTTCACATAATCATCACTGACTGGAAGCTAGACTTCTTGGTCCCCTCTTTAACAGCTGCCTAAATCTTTATATTTCCCTACTAGATCTCCACAATGCACCTCTCTCAACTCCACTAAGCAGGAACTCAATCATGACCACCAATGTCATGCCAAGGTCAAGTCAATACGAATTTATTAAGTAACTATTGTGTGCCAAGCACTGTGCTAAATACAAAGAAATGCGTGGACTAATGAGAGGCAACAAGTAAATGATATGCATAAAATATAAAACATAAAAATGATATGCAGAGAATAAGTTGAAGATAATAAATGGAAGGAAGGCATTAGAATTAAGGAGGGTCAGGAAAGGTTTCTTGTAAAATGACTGATTTTAGCTGGAATATGAAGGAAGCCAGAGAATCCGAGAGGGAGAGATGAGGAGGGAGAGAATTCCAGGCATGGGCGGGGGGGGGGGGGGGGGGGGGGGGGGGGGGGGGGGGGGGGGGGGGCAGCCAATGAAATTAGCTACAGCTCAGACAGAGGGTCCTGTGTGAGGAGCAGCAAGACCAGTATCACTGGATCAGAGTCCACTGGGAAGAGTAAGTTTAAGCCCCCCCAAGGTTGCTCACCCCAAAGCTGACAGCATGAGCAGCTGTCTTCTGCTGCTTAAGGAGTATCTAGCACACGAGTGAAAAAAGGTTCAGCAAGAGTCTCCTTGATGCTTCAATGTCTCCATGTTTCTGTCTCCAGCCTTCCTGAGTCTCACACCCAATTACTACCTGTATGACCATACACAAGTCTCTAACCTTTCTGCACTGCTCCCTCATCTGTAAAATGGGGGCCAGGGGTCATCACCAGTCATCACCAGTCATCCTGACCTATGTCTTGCTACTGGACTCCAATTAACCCACAGGAGAGAGTGAGGATGGTGACTTTGCACAGCCCTGCCTCACTTGAATTCAATTCACTTTCAAGTCAAGATATCACCTTCTTGATGTAATTGGTTATCTTTAAACAGTGATTCTTAACCTGAGGTTAAAATTTCAGGGGGGAGGGAGAGGGCAGGAACTTGGATGGGAAAAAATGCATTTTTTTACCAACTTCTGGTTTCTTTTGTAATCTAATGTGCTTTATTTTATACATTTAAAAGCATCATTCTAAGAGGTGGTCTATAGGTTTCATGGAACTGCTGAAGGGGTCTGGGTCACAAAAAAAAGGTGAAAAACTCCTGCTCTAAATTCATAATACTACTATCCTATTATTCCTGTGTCATCCAGCAAGGGCCCTGGGAAATTACTTTCACATATTCTCATACTGCAACAATCCCTAGAAAGTACACATCTGCTACATATATTAAAATCAAATATGTATATATGACAGAGTTGAATGTGAAGAAGAAATCAAGTTAGATTTCATTTAGGAAACTGAATGGTGTTTTCAATGAGCTCAAACTGTTCAGTGGGACAAAAACAATCTATAACACCAACATTTGCCCAATGATGCTATATAGCTATGAATAATGTAACATAATAATCTCAGTAAAATCACAATTACAGGTAACTCAAAGGACATTGGAAAGACATAGGGTAAGTGTTAGGGGGACTCCAATAAATCACCAGTGATGGTAAGAGCGGAAAATGGCATAAAATACAACATCAAGGTGTATTGTTTTTCACTAGGAAAATAGAATCGAAATACTAAAGGAAATTTTAGAGATTCTCCCTAACTTGGACTGAGAAAATGAGAGACTCAGAAGCCATGCTGTAATATGCATCCATGAGAAACAGCAAGAAGGAGGAAAAGAAAGAAAAAACCCTCACGCATCCCACCACTCCCCAGGACCATAAACTTAGAGCTAAAAGGGACCTCAGAGGCCATCTAGTATAGCTCCCTCGCTTTACAGATTAAGAAACTAAGGTCCAAGAAGGAGAAGTGACTTAGGATCAGAAGTCTAAAAGTGAAAAGGACCTGAGAGGTCATCTAGAACAATCTCTTCATTTTTCAGATGAGTAAACTGAAGCATTTCACTGAAAGAAAGTAACAGTGTCACACAAGTATTAGGTGGCAGTCAGGATCTGACTCCAAACCCAGTGCTCTTGCCATTGTACTCTCTGAGTGTCAGAGAGCAGCAAAGCAAAATAGGGTTTGTAGTCAAGGGGGGTCTGTGAGGTATCCACCATCCCCAGGACAACAAGTGACCCTGGGGCTTCATAAATATCTGTGGGCCTAGAAGCTATTTGTTCAAAGATTTTTGTTTGTTTGTTTTCCTGATCCTTTCCCAATATTATGTCACCCTGGGAGTCTTTCTCAGGGCTCAAGGGGTCCTATGCATCCACTGTCCTAGACTGCATGGGTTAGAGATAAGCCAAAAGAATGGAGAAAATTGTCCAGAGTGAACCCTGGACTTTCATGCCATTGATTCTCAGACAGAAGAATTATACAGAGTTCTCCATGAAAGTCTAAAGTGTCTTAGATGTCCTGTGGCTTCTTGCCAAGACTTGCCCAGCTCATACATTCACCATTCTGTCCTTGAACACCCTCCAACCATGAGTGCACATACGATCCTGGATTAAGTGAAGCAGGCTTCCAAAACATCAGCAAAATATCCCATTCATCTGTGGACCCTGCCCTACTCAATTCTACAAGCTAAGTAATCAGAATTCTCAAAAATGAATTTCCTGCTGACACTTTCAATAAATAACAGCTAATCATTAGACTTGGTAGTGAACTATATAAAGAACAAGCTAACCAAAACAGAAAAGCCAATACTACTTTCTTGAAAAAAAAGGAATAATGGGTGACTGAACAGCACTTCCCAGACCACTACTGCCCCACTCAGGATGGCAAACAGATACACTGGCAAAAGGTTTGCAAGGGATATGATGAAGCAATATGAAGACTATAAAGGAAATCATCTTGGGTTACTCTAATTACAACTCCATTTCCAACAAGTGACATTTGCTCATCCATGGTAATGGTGGCAGACTTCATCTAAATAATCGAAATTCACATATAATCTTTCAGCCATTGGTTTTGACCTCCACTAAACCATTTGCCTGAGATGTTCTCATAGCCCAGAGTTGTTATTACTGCTAAATTACATTTTGACCTTGTGAAATTAAAGGATATCCAGGTCTGTCCTCAAAACTTGATTTGTATATAGGATCTTGGACTTTAGATCTGAAAGGGAGGTTAGGGATCAACTGGTCCAACTTCCTCTGTTGGTTAACATTAGGCAGTGTGACTCAGTGGGAAGAAGGTAGGATCTAGAGTCAGAAACTTAGTTCAAATACCAGGGATGTACATTGCTACCTGTGTGATCTTAGAGAAGTCCCTTAACTGCTTGGGTCATTATTTCCCTCATCTACAAATTGAGGGGTTTTGGAAGATGACCTCTCAGATCCTATCTAACTCTCACCTTGGTTATAGCCTTCCCAGGCTGGAAATAATATAGGGGAACCCGGGATTCTTCTAATTACTTTATGAAACTGTGAGACACAATCCAAGGCAACTTTCTCTCCAGAAATATGGTTTTATATTCAACAATGGCTCATATTTATATAGCACTTGAAAGTTTGCAAAGTGTTTTGCTTGATACTTAGGATATTCCTGTGATGGAGGTGATATTTTCATCATTTTTATAAACAAGGAAACTGAGGGTTAGAAAAGCCATGTGACTTTCCCAAGGTTAGATAGCCAGTAAGTCTGAGGTTGGATTTGAATCCAGATCTTCCTGACTCCAGTTCCAGCACTGTATCCACTATGCTACCCTGTCTCTTCGGGATGTCGTATTCCACATACACACCCCAAAGTAAGTAGGCAACATTCCTCCTTCTCTCCTCCCCAAATGTCACTCAAGCAAAAATCCCAGATATCCTGCCTTCATTGCTGTTTACCCTCATTTTAATATAATTGGTATACATATTCCCTATGCTCAATCCAAATTCTAATGCATAGGCTATCATTCCCCATAGAATATAGGCTTCTCTAGTATAAAGACCATTTTATTTTTTTCTTTGTGTCCCTAGGGCCTAACAAACAGTGTTTAATAAATGCTTGATTAATGATTATTGATAATATGATCATTTCTGTTATTGCCAATTCTGTATATGTTCCTTTGTTGTATGGTCCTATATGACATTGGTTCACAAGATTACAAGCAAAGAGTTGGAGGCCAGGAAGGAATGCATTTCAGGTAGTTTCAGTTAAATGGTGAGCTTGGTAGTCAGATTAATGAAGTTATAGAAGAAAGTGAGAGAAAAGCAAGTGGAAACACTAAGTTTGGCTGGAATGAAGAGGAGCTATATAGGATGAGTATACATGGGGATTGTAGGATCTACTGAGAGGCTTTTTTAAGATTAGGGAGACTTTGGTGTGTTTGAAGGCAGTAATGAAGGAAACTATGGATAGGGAGAAAATGAGAATTTGAGTGGGAGTGGGAGTTGTTGTTCTTCAGTTGTATCTGACTCTCCATGACAATATTTGGGGTTTTCTTGGCAAAGAATGGTTTGCCATTTCCTTCTCCAGCTCATTTTAAAGATGAGAAACCAAGGTAAAGAGGGTGAAGTAACTTGCCCAGGGCCACACAGATAGTAAGAGTCTGAGGTCAGATTTGAACTCAGAAAGATGGGTCATTGGACAGCTGCCCACTGGACAGCAACATATGAATGTCCAATCATCAATTCAGAGTGTGTGAAAAACAGAATTTTCGTCTTTCCTCCAAACTGACCTGTGTTCCAAACTTCCCTATTTCTGCTGTGGATACCACTATCTTCCCAGGAGTTTGCATTTACAATTTTGAAGTCATCCTTCACTTCTTTCTCCATCAGCCCCCAAGACATGTCAATCTTACCTCCCCAACATCTTGTGCATCTATCCTTTTTTTTTCCACCCACACAGCCACCTTCCTAGTTCACCTTTTGCCTCAACTATTATAATAGCCTCCTAATTGGTCTTCCTATTTCCAGGCTCTGCCCACTCTAATCCATCATTCACACAGATAGAACATAGTATTTAAAATAAAAATGTAACTTCTATAATGGCTTCCAAGTGGCTGCCAGAATCTAGCTCTTCAGGAGGGAAATCCAAGATGAGGGCCAAGAATAAGTCCCCCTGGCCACTTTAAAGAACATTTAAAAAGCTTTACTTCTAAGTGAAAACAGGGTTTGGAGGATTGCCTATGAATCCCCATACACTTGTATTGAAAATTAGCCTCTCCAAAGAAAATGAATAGACCAGACTCAAAAGGATGCAGTTATTTTTAACAGAATAAAGGATTACAATTTTTCAGGATTTTGCTGCAGTCTTACATGACCAACCAAGAAGCAACCCCCTTAAATCAGGAGTTTTTAATCATTTTTGCATCACAAAATCCTTTGACATTCTGGTAAGAACCTATGGACCTCAGATATTTGTGATGAAAAGACCTGAACTGAATGGCAAATTTGACTTTCAAATACAAGACCCTAGAGAACCATAAAAAATTGGAGCTGGGAGACATACCTGGGGTCATACAGTGGGCAACTGTCTTGTGTCTGAGGCCGGGTTTTAGCTGGAATCCCCCTGGGTCCAGGGGTGATGCTTTGTCCACTGTGTCACTTAGCTAGGTGATGACATCTTTGGGGTTAAATTGAGGGGTGAAGGGAATTCACTGGGGGAGGGGGAAGGGCAGAGGTGAAATCCTACAGGAAACAAACAGGAAAAGGCTTATGGAGTGGGGGAAGAGATGGGAGAGGAGCAGGGCAGTAAATGAATTTTACACTCATCAGAAAAGGCTCAAAGACCTTCAACTCATCAGAGCTGCCTCAAGGAGGACTAACAGACACACCCACCTGGGTGGAGTAATCTATTTAATCTGGGCAGTAAATGAGCCTAACACTCATCAGAATTGGCTCAAAGACCTCAATCTCATTAGAACTGGCTCAAGGAGGGAATACTGTACATACTCAGTTGGGTGTACAGGAAAATAGGAGGGGAAGGGGATAAAGAGAGAGGGGCAGAAGGAAGGGCAGAGTGGGGGAGGGGACAGACAGAAGCAAATCCCTTTTGAAGAGTGATAGGATGAAAGAAGATGGATAATAAAATAAATATCATGGGGAAGGGAATAGGATGGAAGGGAAACATAGTAATTACAATAGTAACCATGATAAAGAGAAAAGGGGCAAAAATTGTACAAAAATTATTTATAGCAACTCTTGGTGGAGGCTAAGAATTGAGAATCAAGGGAATGTCCATCAATTGAGGAATGATGGAAAAAGCTGTGTTATATGATTGTAGTGGAATGGTCTTGTGCTACAGGAAATGACAAACAGGATGATCCCTGAAAAACCTGGAAAGACTAATGAACATCAATGTATAGTGAAGGGAGCAGAGCTGGGAGGACATTGTGCATAGTGACAGCAGTATTGTTCAATGAGCAATTGTGAATGACTTAACTACTCTCAGCAGTGCAATGATCCAAGTTGTCACCAGATAACTTACTATGCACCCCTATGGAAAGAACTGATAAAAAGAAGACTTGTGGGTTGTACATATATAACCTGATTGCAATCTTGTGGAAGGGGTGGGGAAGGGAGGGAGGGAGGGAGAAAAATTTGGAACTCTAAATCTTATGAAAATGAATGTTGAAAACTACCCTTACATGTAACTGGAAAATAAAATAAATGTTTGTTGCTAAAAAAACAACTATGGACCCCTCTTCTGAATAATGTTTTTAAATACATAAAATAGAATATATTGGATTACTAAAGGAATGAATTATATTAAAATAGTTGTCAAAATATTTAAAAAATCAAATTCACAGAAATCTAGTATGGACTCCCAGCTAAAAGTCCTGCCTTAAATGGAGTGTACGGTCTATAAAGTACTCTCTGCTGGACTTTTCTATCATATTGTCATAGTTTCAAAGGTTGTAGAGCTAAAAAGAACTTTAGATATTATTCAGTCTATTTTACAAATGGACAAACTGAGGCCCATGGAGGTGTAAAGATTCACCCAAAGTTACACTGATAGTAACTGGTAAACCCAGGATTTGAATCCAGGTCCCCTGACTACAGTTCCAGGGCTCCTTTGCACTGTGCAGGGTCTTTGGTATATCTTATTATCACATTCTATTCAATTTAGTTCAACTAGCATTTATTAAGCATCAAATAGCAGTAAGGCATATTAGTTGTGTGGCCCTGGACAAGTCACATTGCCTCGGTGTCCCAGGCAACTCTCTAACACTAGACATTACCAATGAGGTGTTAAATCTGCCTCAGAGGAGGAGGCTCCCATTCTATGAGTACTGTATATCAGTGAAATAGCAAGCCTGTGATAATGAAACATGTTCTCCATCTCCTGACAGAGATCTGATGAATTCAGGGTACAAAATGAGACATATATATGTATGTGTGTATGTGTGTGTACATGTATGTATAAATACATACAACCAATGAGGGAATTTCTTTCACTTGACAATGCATATTTGTTACAAGGGTTTTGTTTGTCTTTCCAGTGAGAGTTGGGAGGGAGAGAAAAAATCAGGTTTTGTTCATTAAAAATAGTAAAATTTAGTTTAAAAAAAGAAATCACAGTTATAGACCAACAAAACGAAAAGTGCTGTGCTGATGCTTGAGACAGGAAATTATAATGAAATAATCCCTGCTACCAAGAAATTTACATTTCTTGTAAAATTGTAATTTTGTAAATTTCTTGTAATGCATAAGACATGATAAGGAATGATTGGGGGCCATGGGGAGAAGGCAATTTTCTAGAAACATTTAAGGAGAGAATGAGGACTATTACCTGAGGGGGAGTGGGGACGGGGGTCAGAATAAATGAAAGGAATAGCATCAAAAGTGAGCCTTGAAAGAAGATAAGAATTCTGAGAGGCTAAGATGAGGAAATAGTGCATTCCAGGCATGAAAGACAGCCTGTGCTAATGTATAGAGAGAAAAGATGGTAGGGCAAGTTCAGGACCAGTTGGACTGGAATGTAGAGTTTTTGAAAGAGAAGAATATGAAATAAGGCTGAAAAGACTAGTTGTCACCAGATAATAGAGGGTCTTAAATGCCAAGCTTTGTCCCAGAGACAATAGGGAGCTGCTGAAGGTTTATGAGTAGAAAAGTAACAGGGTCAGACTTATGCCTTCGGAAGCTTATTTTGAGTGTTGAGTGAAGAAGGCTCTAATCAGTGAAGGAAAACCACTTGGAAAGCTATTATAACAATTCAGACTACCAGTGATGAGGGCATGAATTAATGTTGTGGCCATGTGAGTGAAAAAGAGGAAATAGAGGTGAGAGATGCTTTGGAAATAAAATCTACAGGGCATGTTAACTGCTTGGATAAAGGAGTGAGAGGATAAGAGAAAGGAAATCATGTAAATAGAGTGTCAGATTATAAACTCCCTGGAGGGAGCTTAAAGGCCATCTCATCTGACCTGCATCTGAACAGAAAAACTCTCTACAATAATCTCAATGAGTGGTGGTCATCCAACCTTTGCTTGAATCCCCCCCACCCCTGAAGTAAGGAGGAGCCCAACACCTACCTAGTTAAATACAGTTAAATCAATCAATCAATAAGTATTTACAGTCAATTCTTGTCATTCACACTAGTTATGTTCTGTAAAGACACTGTGAAGCCTGAATTTGCAAATACTGAATCATTGACCCTATGGAAAATTCAACATTAGGTTCCATGAGCCTCTGATCACATTTTTGTCAACCAATCAATACATAACCTTGTTTTATGTGTCTCTGTTTGAATGCACCTTGTTTAATATTTATTTCTTACAAATAATCAGTTATATGATAGTTTCCTCTTTCCTGGTTGTACCATATTGCTGATTCATTAACATTGAACTTATGTCCAAGAGCACCATAACTCATGCCTGAACACAATTTATCTAACACAAATATTTTCGTCATAGGGCACATCACAACCTTCCTGCACTTAGGAACATTAGACAGCACTTCAGCACTATACTTGGGGGCCATTTAAAATAGCAACACACAAAAATGTGAAAAACATGGCACTGAATAGGCCTCAAATATCCACCCCTTTACAGTTATGAGAGCTGAAACAAGAAGGCATAGATAGCATCATCATGTTTAACCTCAGCTGGGACCCTGTTTGTCAAGTGAAGCTCATTTTTCACCACTTTTGTCTGTGAATGACCACAAGAGCACTCTGACTATTGATTTGGGGATTACAAATACATTTTAGCAAGTAGGCAAATTCACAAACAAGGAATCCATGAATAATGAAGATTGATTGTATTCAATGCATACTGTGCACTACCCCTATGACTGGAATTCTCTCCCTCCTCATCTCTACCCCCTGATTTCCCTGGCATCCTTCAAGGCCCAGCTAAAATCTTTCCTTCTACAAGAAGCCTTTCCTGTCCCTCCTTAATACTACTGCCTTCCCTCTCAGACTCTCTACAATTTATCCTGTATAAGGGGTGGCCGTATGTTGAATGCTGCTGTGTTTTTGATCATGGAAGTTATGCATGTCCACATCGGTTTGCCTAGAGGTGGCTCACAAGAAGGTAAGAATAGTCACTGTTAACATCTTGTCCCAGGTACCTTTCTCCAAAGGAGACTTTCATTTCTGCCAGGAGGGGAAGCAAGAAGTTGGGGCCAGAGGCTGGCCACTCTGTTCTCCTAAAAGAGATGGGGTACCAGACTAGAATTCTATATATCTTCTCCCATAAGTGGGCAGCAAGGTGGTGCATTGAATAAAGAATAGGCCCTGGAGTCAAGAGGACCTGAATTCAAAACCAGCCTCGGGTATTTACTGACTTTGTCATCCAGGACAAGTAATTTAATCCTGTTTGCCTCAGTTTCCTCATTTGTAAAATTAGCTGGAAAAAGAAAATGGCAAACCACTCCAGTATCTTTGCCAAGAAAACCCCAAAAGGGGTCACAAAGAGTCTGACATCACTGAAAAACAAAACAAGCTCCCCCATAAATATTATTAGTCATGGGGAATTCAATTTTAGATTTAATCTAAACTCCCAATTGCTGTTCAATAATGGGAAGTGAGTGTGTCAGGCTATATACCACAGGCTTGACTCCCTTCCCTCTAGATGCCAGTTCCACAATGAACACACAGCAAAGAAACCCATTTATGCAAAGTGATAGCAAAACAGAAATAATAGAAGGTATACATAGGAATATAAGAAAATACAAAATGAATGATCTCTCCCATAGAGAGCAAGATAAACTCAACTCAACCAAAAGAAAGTCTCAGATTTCACCCAAGGGGGAATTGTCCAAAGCCTCAAGTGTAGCAAACTAGGAATAGTGCTCCATGGCGCTTCTTCCCAGAATCTTTTTCTCCCTTGAGAAACATACAGAGAAGTTGGAATCCTGAGTTGTTTTTCTCAGCCTAGAAGCTAGAAGAACCTAGATCTTTCTTCTCTCCCACTTTGACCAGCTCTACTATGCCCTTCCATTGCTGTAGAGCACTGAATAATCAGTCTCTATCAGCAATTAATTGGTCCTTTGAATCTAGTGTTATACCTCTATATATCTTGTTATACATAGCTGCTTGCATATTGTCTCCCCAATTATACTCTGAGTATTGTGAGAAAATAATGGGATTTGGCACATACTCAAAGGCCCACCTGGAGATTCATCTAAACTGATTGAATTAAGTGAGAGTGACTGATTTTGCTGATTAGCCCACTTAAAGCTAATTAGAGTGTAACCACACCTGGCTGGTCCTTAAGAAGGTATTGTTCTCAGAAGCTAAGGACTTTGAAGTCAACAGGAGACCACCCTCCAATCCAGTGAACCAATGGATTTGGAGGACACTAACCAATCAGTTTGAAGCAGTGTGTAAGGACCGCCTTTCTCTGGACCTATAAAATGATTCCACATTCAGTTTGCTGAGCAGTTCATGGTTCAAGCAGACCTGTGGCAGAGGACTTGAGGAAGAACCAGACCAGGCTGGAACTCGAGGCTAGATAGGCCTTTTCTTCACTCCACCTGATCTCTTTTTGCTTAATGCCCAAAGACTGGAGCTAAAGCTTCTAATTTTAGTCGACCACACATTAGATTTTTTCGACATCACAGCTGGCGACCACAAAGGGATACTGAATCCCTCAATCTTCTGATCTTCTCTGCAAAACAAGTTGGGTAAGAAATTTTATGTTTATAATGTTCTCCTATTTTCATTGATTTTATGTGCCTGTCCCTTTAAATTTTCAGTTGGATTTCTTCTACTTGCTAAGTATCTCCTAAGTACCTGTTTTTCTCTAATTTTAGTCTGGTTAATCAGACAAAGGTGGAATAAGATCAAGGTTATGCTTCATTTTTGTGGATTTTCAATTTTGGTTTATCTTTACCTGCTTTTGCCTTTAATTAATAACTTTATAAAGCATTGGTATTATGAAAGAGAAAATAAGGGGGTTGAAGAAAAAGAGAAACTTTATAATCATCATATTTCAAGAATCTGCTTTTACTGCCACAGAGGGGGATATATTTTGGAGAAATGCAGAAGTGGAAAGCAAGATATTAATATGAGATCTGGAGATTTTAGATACCAAAATCAAAAATGCTCTAAATTCATTCATAAATGTCAGTTCAAATGTTATTGCTTCATTAAGGAAATGATGTTAACAAAGCACAGAGGGAATGTAAGAAAATAATGGGATTTGGCAGATGATCAAAGGCCCACCTGGAGATTAATCTAAACTGATTGAATTAAGTGAGAGTGATTGACTTCTCTGATTAGCCCCCTTAAAGTTAATTAGATTGTAACCACACCTGGCTGGCCCTTAAGAAGGTATTGTTCTCAAAAGCTAAGGACTTTTAACTCAGCAGGAGACCACCTTCAAGTCCAGTGAACCAATGGATTTGGAGGATCATAACCAATCAACTTGAAGCAGTGTAAGGACCACCTTTGCTCTGGACCTATAAAATGCTTCCACATTCAGTTTGCTCAGCAGTTCCTGTCTGAAGAAGGCTCATGTTGGACGATTTGAGGAAGAACCAGAGTAGGCTGGAACTCTAGGCTAGATTGGCCTTTTCTTAAGTTTCTGAACTCCACGTTTTCTTTTTACTAATACCTAGTATGCTTTAAGAAATGCTTAATGCCCAAAGACTGGTGCTGAAGCTTCTAATTTAAGGCAACCACATCAGTTAGATTTTAAACATCACAGTATCTTGAGAGCAGGGTTTATCTTTTGCCTTTCTTTCTAACCTCAGTACTTAGCACAGTGCCTACAATATTATAGTTCTTTTTTTGTTTGTTTGTTTTGGGGGGGGTTCTTAATGTTAAAAAATTCTTGTTGACTAACAATAATTTTATGTTCCAGAGATTCAAAGACAAAAATAAAACAGCCATTCCTGAACGCTGAAACTCCTGATTTTGATCTTCAAGCAATCTTCTGGCAAGATGAACCACGAACACCATCATGGAATGAGTCATATGGATGAAAATAGCAATATGCCCCCCCACCATCATTCATCTAATATAGCCTCTCACACTCATGGTGAGGGAGGAGGACACATGATGATGCCCATGACCTTCTATTTTGGATATGAGAATGTGGAAGTGCTGTTTTCTGGATTAGTGATCAATACACCTGGGGAAATGGCTGGGGCATTTGTGGCTATCTTTTTGTTAGCCATGTTCTATGAAGGCCTCAAAAAAGCCCGGGAGATCTTGCTGCATAAGTCCCAGGTCAGCATTCATTACAGCTCCATGCCAGTCCCAGGACCAAATGGAACCATCCTTATGGAAACATACAACAAAACTGTTAAGCAAAAGATGCTGAGTTTCCCTCACCTTCTGCAGACAGTGCTGTTTGTCATCCAGGTGGTCTTAAGCTACTTCCTTATGCTTATCTTTATGACCTACAATGCATACCTCTGCATAGCAGTAGTGGCAGGAGCTGGAACAGGCTACTTTCTCTTCAGCTGGAAGAAGGCAGTGGTAGTGGACACAACAGAGCACTGCCTTAATTCCAGACTCTAGAATGTGTCCTTATTCATAGCAATGGGAAGTAGCTGGAGACTGGGAGCTGATTCAGCAAGTCCTCCCTTTGTCCCTCTATGACCCCCTGCTTCCCAACACTTGCAAATCAAGGAGGTTTGCCTACTAACCTCCGAGCTGGATGGTGTCTGCCCAAAATTGTTGGTGTCTGCTATTAGACTGAAATCCTCAGTTCTCCTAATAAAAGTAGCCTTTTTGTTGTATAAAAAAATAAAATAAAATAAAACAGTCCCTGGCCTCAAAGAGCTTAGTCTATCAAGGAAAGAATGGGTATAAATATTATATATAAATGGGTATAAATATTATAACGTCTGTGTGTATACATACATACAGAGTAATTTCAGGGTTATCAGGAACTTGTGACCCCCTAAATGCAAATTCTGTAATTAGCCCCATACATTGGGCTAATTTAACCCAAAGGGGAAGCAAGCATAAAGCTCCCTCCAGTCTCCAAAAGAAAATTCAATTTATCCTTGAACTCCATTAATGGCTTGTTTGTCTCACCCTTGCAGCCTGAGTTATTAAAGATCCAAAGTTCAACATGTAGCAATTTAAACATTGCCCAAGGATGTGATGAAGACTGTATATTTCATGTCCTCGAGTTGTTTACTCATCCCCTGAACCGGAAAGAGGCAATCATTTGTTACTCATTCCTCTTAAATTCATTTAATTTAATTTCCCAGCATTCTCCAAGATCTCAAGTTGTAAACACCTTCTTTTACAAGGTTAAAGGGGAAAGACTTTTAAAATATATACAAAAATCAGGGCAGCTAGTTGGCATAGTGGATAGAGCACCAGCCCTGGAGTCAGGAGTACCTGAGTTCAAATCTGGCCTCAGATACTTAACACTTACTAGCTGTGTGACCTTGGGCAAGTCACTTAACCCCAATTGCCTCACTAAAATAATATATACATATATATATACACACACAAAAATCATTCTTCTCTCATCCAGGTAATCTGGGGCTTTCAGAAAATTATACACACACACACACACACACAACTTCCTTTACTATTGTGGAACCTTATTGATTGGCTTTTAAAATATCCAGAAACCATTTTTACCCTGACATGTATAAATCCATAAGCATTGAACTGTTATGTAAAGTCTCCAAGGCTTTCCTTTCTCTGAATGAGACTCTGAAGAGGGCAGCCAAATCCCAAGAGCCATTTCTATTTAGAATAATTCTAGTACAACTGGAGGTTAATCTAGACAAGTCCATTTTATTGACTATGGGTCTTTTCAAGTACAAGGTAATGATAACCTAGGACCCATGCTCTCTTGCTCTTTAGGGTACCCATATTCATCTACTCCAGAATGTCCTGGTTTCTTTGCATTAAAGCTTTACAAGTCTTTAGAGACTCAAAGATAGCAAGGGCTTGAAATTTGCCCTTTTGCCCCCCCATTACCCATTTGAATAGTAGTGAGCCTTCTATTACCACCATAGACTATGCAGTACAAGTATGAGGATGGCAACTGAGAGAAGTTGAAGGTAGCAAATGGACAAAGCCTGGGCGGAGTGTAGTGGTGGAGGAGTGGGGGGTGAAGCAGCTGCAACCAGGAAGAAGGTTAAGAAAGGGCTCTGCTGGGGCATCTAGGTGGCATAGTAGAAAAAGCACTGGCCCTGGATTCAGGAAGACCTGAGTTCAAATCCAGCCTCAGACACTTGACACTAGCTGTGTGACCCTGGGCAAGTCACTTAACCCTCATTGCCCCACCCCCAAAAAAGGGCTCTGTCATGTTTTTGCATTCAACTTCTACCTGAGAGGTGACATTCAGAAATTAATGGACTTTATAGACACCCTCAACTGACAAAAGAAGTTGAGGTTTCATAGCCATGCTAGGGAGCCATAAGGAGCAATAGGAATTAGAATCTGGTGGGGTCGGGAGAGAAAGAGAGGCAAAGACAAAGAGATCAAGACCACCCATTCCTTCCTCCTACTTTGAGTACTTATGAAAAAAGACTTCCACTTGAATCAGAAATACTTGGGTTCAAATAGTTCCTTAGATATTGACTAGCTATGCATGATTCTGAGCAAATCACTTAACCTCTCCCAACCTCAGTTTACTCATCTACAAAATGAGAGGATTGGATTTAATGGATTCTAAAGTACCATCAAGCTCTAAGATATATAATAGGTAGTAAAGCTGACAGGATCTGATGAGGGTTTTTTTTAAAGAATGGGGAGCTTTGGATGTATTTGTAGGCAGAACAGAAGAAACTAGTAGATGGGCTGAGACTGAAGATTAGAAAGAGGTTGGGAATAACAGCAAAGGTAATCTGCTAGAGAAGATGAGAAGAAATAGGATCCAGGGTACATGTAGAGGAGCTTGTATTGGTACAGAGAAAGGACATGTCATCATCACAGAATGATCCTCCCATCTAGGACCCCTTGTACTAAACAACTACAAGTGTCTGGAAATCTATGTGCATGTGGGGGAATAATGGCTGCTCCTTCAAAGGTTCCTGTTTTAAATAAAAGTTAATTCTGCATGTGAGCTTCATCCTTGCAAAAGAGGAGTCAGTCTCAGCATAATGAAGAGCACCATACATAAAATGAATGGAGTTTTCTGTATGTGGGGTGGGGGAATAAGAGCTATGGGCTGAAAGGGGAGAACCCCTGGGTTACCTGGGCACTTTGTGTCATAAAAGAGACACTAACATGCATATTACAAAAACAAGTTGCCATTAGGCAGTTTCTATTGCACTGGAAAGAGAATGGGGAGGGTCCAGATCTGTGCTTTCACTGGTGAAGGGAACTCTTGGCGAGAAAATTCCATCCATCAATGTAGATGAATACCTCTTCTGCAACTTCTAGCCTTAGAGCAGGCCCTGAAGGTATCCAGGAGTGAAGTGATAAGCCAGAATCACACAGCCGGTATATATCAGAGATGGATTGAGTCCCTGAGAGCTCTAGATCTACTAACCCTTGCTGACTCTCAAGGGTACATCAGAAATCATCCCAATCCATATACTATCAGAGCATTGGCACTTTGTCTTCAGGAGCAGGAAATATTCTGGGCCTGCTACACCTGGAAATCTATTTAGCAGCTTTGTAGCACATGGATATGGACAGCTAGCAAGGTTCCTGGCTCATAGCAGGTGATTGCTAAATGTTTATTGGTTGACCGTTGTTCTGCATTTTTTAAAAACCTAGCCACAGTGGAAAACTGAACAACCAGGCCTCTTTAAGAGCCAGAGGGTATGGGGTCCTTCAAATCACAGCTGTATCCACAGATTCCTGCTGAGATTTAACTGCCTCAAAGGAATTACCAGCTGGCAATTTCACCCATGGTCCATGCCCAGGTCTATCTCATTTCAAGCTCCCCTCCTTGCTTCTCTGCATCGGTATCTCCCAGTACCATTCCCCATTGAGATGAGTTCCCAGCTCTCCTTCTCAGGAGACTGACATCCAGGCTCCAATCTTTGCTCTTCTCTGTCAGCAGTCAATACTACCTTCTGCTTAAATGATGGCTTTTCAGAAAACTCTAGAGAGTAGAACTAGCTTTCTTCAGTACCACTTCCTATAGACAGAATTGTTGAATTCAGTTGTGTCCCCATTGGGAATGCTGTTTGTTGGTGTTGTTGTTGTTTTGGGAAGATACTAGAGTGGTTTGTCATTTCCTTCTCCATCTCATTTTAGAGATGAGGAAACTGAAGCAAACAGGGTTAAATAACTTGTCCAGGGTCACACAGCTTCTAAGTGTCTGAGGCTGGATTTGAACTCAGATTTTTCTGACTCCAAGATTGGTCCTTTATCCACTACACCACCCAGGTGCCCCAAACAATATTGTAATAACTTCCTAATTTCTGCCCTTTCTTGGGTCTCTCCTCTCTCTAATCCATACTCCACACATCTGCCAAAGTAATGCTCTTAAAACAGAGGTCAAGCCACAACATTTCCCTGCTCAAGAAACTCCAATTGCTCCCTATTATCTCTAGAATCAAATTAAAATTCCTCTGATTAGTATTTAAAGCTCATTACAACTTTGCCCCATCTTACCTTTCCATATTTATTACACATTTATTATCCTTCCCACACTTTATGGTAAAGCCAAACTGCCTTTCACACAATTTCTTATACATGACATTCCATCTCTGCTACCTAGCCATGTGACCTTCATCAAGCCCATGGAACCGAAGCACTTTAGAGCTATAATGGTCCTTAGCTAGCTAGCATACCCAGTCTACCTCCTAACCTCTTTGGACCACTCTCAGTTTCCATATCTGTAAAAATGAGGATTATAATACCACCTAGCTTATAGGACTGCTTTGAGGATCAAAAAAGACAATATAAAGAGGATTAGTTAGGGCTGTCTAGATCTAGCCCTAGAGTGCTACCATTTTCTAATACTGTGAAATAAGTCAATATGATGTGAAAGGACATTTCCAAAAGCTGGACTCATCTCCTGGCTTTGTGACTGTCACCTCCCTATTAACTTTGGGTCTCTGAGACCCTTTCTCCATCTAAGAAATGGAGGAGTATAACTTGATGCTTTTTCAGCTTCCTTTCAACTCCAAGTCCCATGATCCTTTGAATTTCCCTAATTTTAATAAGAGTGCCCTCATTGGGGCAGCTAGGTGGTGCAGTGGATAGAGCACTGGCCCTGGATTCAGGAGGACCTGAGTTCAAATCCAACCTCAGACACTTGACACTTACTAGCTGTGTGACCTCAGGCAAGTCACTTAACCCCAATTGCCTCACAAAAAAAAAAGAGTGCCCTCATTCATTTTATGAGAATGAGATGAGAGAGGCATGATTAGACAGCAGATTGTCTTAAAAAAGAAAACTTAGGGGGTTTAGAGGACTGCAACCTCAATGTGATGCAACAGTGATATAGGAAGATTTCAACAGCTAATATAATCTTAAATTGCACTAATAGAAGCATTACATACAGGATTAGGATGGTGATGGTCCAGTGTCCTCTGCAGGAGTCAGAACAAATGGTAAATATCATGCTCAATTCTGGGCATCACATTTTAGGAAGGACATCAATAATCTGGAGGGTGTCCAAAATAGAAAAATATGGGGCAGGGGGTGTGGCAGAGAATGAGCCTCTAGACCATACCAAACATGGATCCGTTAAAGGAACTGAGTATGAAGAAGACTTAGGGGAGACTTGGGGATATAATAGTCATCTTCAAATATTTGAATGGCTGTCACCTGGAAAAGGGATTGGGCTAATTTTATTTGGCCTCTGTGGAGAGAACTAAGCAATGGATGAAAACTGAAGAGGCAAATTCTATATTAATATAAAGGAAAATATCCTAACAGAGCTGTCCAAAAGTGGGAGCAATCTAGGGAGAAGGAAGAGTTGAGTGAGGTAGTGGCAGGTTGCCCCTCACTAGATGAATTAAAACAAAGGCTGAATGACCCCTTTTTGAGTGTATTGTAGAAGGGGGTCGATTGGGTAGATTGGACTAGCTGGTCTCATAAATCCATTCCAACTCTTAAGATTTTGCAATAGTCATAATCTGAGAACAATGGATTCCAACGGGCATTTCAAATGTTTGAGAGATAGTGAACAATAAAATAGGGGAGGGGAAATATAATGGGGAAATATGAGGTATAATAACCCAAGAAGGCAATAATTAGATTTTTACAAGGGCAGAGGCAGCTGCCAAATACTAACAGACTCAAGGTATTCCACCATGGCCCTACAGGGGGAAAAGGGTCCAAGTTGGAATACATAGATATAGTAAACTGTCTTCATTTTTCCTGGATGTGTTCCTAAGAGACATTCTTTTGTTAAGAATTTATTAAGCACATATTGTATGCCAAGCAAGGTTTTGGCAGTAAAGATACAAAGATACCAATAAAATAGTTCTTGCCCTGAAGGAGCTTACATTTTATCCACAAAAATACCATATGTCTATAACAGGCCTTTGGGACACATTTGGCCTTGCCCAACACCTAGCCAGCTGCCTGCCACATCAGTACCCAGAGGTTGCATATACATGAGTATGTAAAAAAGGAAATGCAAGGAATTGAGGGGTCATTAGTTACTGGGATGGTATGGAAAAGTCTCTTATAAGAGTTGATGTCTGGGGGGCAGCTATGTGGCACAGTGGATAAAGCACAGGCCCTGGATTCAGGAGGACCTGAGTTCAAATCCAGCTTCAGACACTTGACACTTACTAGCTGTGTGACCCTGGGCAAGTCACTTAACCACCATTGCCCTAAAAAAAAAAAACAGCCTCAGCTATTTACTGTCATCCTGGGCAAGTCACTTAATCCTATTTCCCTCAGTTTCCTCATCTGTAAAATTAGCTAGAAAAAGAAAATGGGGGAGCCAATATGGCGGAGGAAAGGCAGTGAGCTCCCAAACCCATGACACAATCACTCCAAAAAACATCCAAATAACGCCAAAGGAAAATGCCCGGAGCAGCAAAACTCATAGAAGAATGTGCTGAAATCATCTTCTAACCAAGAATGGCTTGGAAGGTCAGAAGGAGGGAGCTGCTGTGCTGATACAGGAGTCAAGCCCAACCCCACAGTCACCCTGACACAGATCCAGTCCCAGGAAGGCCTCACCAGAGAAGCAGACCCCCAGAGTCTCTGAATCAGCTGAAGCGCCAATGTCGTCTGGAACTAAGCTCACAGTCTGGTGAGTGGGCTGAGCCCTGGGCAGGGGGGAGACTACAGGGGTTTATGCTGGTGCTGAGGCAGAACTTGGATTTTACACCCCTACTGAGAACCAGGAGGTAGGCTCGAGTAGCAGTGTCCCAGGTTGGAGCTAACAACCACAACACACAAAGCTGGTTGATTAGCAAGTTGGTCTGGGGTCATCTAAGGACCAGGGAACAGGCCGGGCAAGTGAAGAACTTGATTCTCTTTAAATCATACCACCTGGGACTTCTTAAGCTTGGGATACTGCAGCCTGGAAACAGTGCCCCACTTTAAGGAGCTAAAACTCAAGTAAAAGACAGGCAAGATGAGCCAACAGAGAAATGTGAGGACCATAGAAAGATTCTTCAGTAACAAGGAAGACCATGGGGCACCCCCACAGGAAGATGTCAACATCAGGGTCCCTATATCTAAAGCTTCCAAGAAAAATATGAATTGGTCTCAGGTCATAGAGGTGCTCAAAAAGGACTTTGAAGATAAAGTTAGAGAGGTAGAGGAAAAAATGGAAAGAGAAATGAGGGTGATGCAGGAAAGACATGAGAAAAAAGTCAACAGCTTGAAAAGTCAAATTGGCCAAATGGAAAAGGAGGTACAAAAGCTCTCTGATGAAAATAATTGCCTAAAAATTAGGATTGAACAAATGGAAGCCAGTGACTTTATGAGAAACCAAGACACAATAAAGCAAATCCAAATGAATAAAAAAAAATAGACGGCAATGTGAAATATCTTCTAGGAAAAACTGCTGACCTGAAAATAGGTCAAGGAGGGATATTGGCCTACCTGAAAACCATGATAAAAGAAAGAGCTTAGAAACCATCTTCCAACATATTCTCAGGGAAAATTGCCCTGAAATTCTAGAAGAAGAAGCTAAAATAGAAATTGAAAGAATCCACCGATCACCTCCAGAAAGAGATCCCAAAAGGAAAACTAGGAATATTATAGCCAAATTCCAGAGCTCTCAGGTCAAAGAGAAAATATTGCAAGCTGCCAAAAAGAAAGAATTCAAGTACTGTGGAGTCCCAGTCAGGATAGCACAAAATCTAGCAGTTTCTACATTAAAGGATCAGAGGGCATGGAAGATGATATTCCAAAGGGCAAAGGAAATGGGATTGCAACCAAGAATCACCTACCCAGCAAAACTCATCATTATCTTTCAGCAGAAAAAAATGGGACTTAAATGAAAAAGAAGACTTTCAGATATTTGTGATGAAAAGACCTGAACTGAATGGCAAATTTGACTTTCAAATACAAGACCCTAGAGAACCATAAAAAATTGGAGCTGGGGGACATACCTGGGGTCATACAGTGGGCAACTGTCTTGTGTCTGAGGCCAGGTTTTGGCTGGAATCCCCCTGGGTCCAGGGGTGGTGCTTTCTCCACTGTGTCACTTAGCTAGCTTTGGGGTTAAATTGAGAGGTGAAGGGAATTCACTGGGGGAGGGGGAAGGGCAGAGGTGAAATCCTACAGGAAACAAACAGGAAAAGGCTTATGGAGTGGGGGAAGAGATGGGAGAGGAGCAGGGCAGTAAATGAGCCTAACACTCATCAGAAAAGGCTCAAAGACCTTAAACTCATCAGAGCTGCCTCACGGAGGGACTAACAGACACACCCAACTGGGTGGAGTAATCTATTTAATCTAGACAGTAAATGAGCCTAACACTCCTCAGAATTGGCTCAAAGACCTCAATCTCATTAGAACTGGCTCAAGGAAGGAATAATGTACACACTCAGTTGGGTGGAGTAATCTCTCTAACCCTTCAGAAAAATAGGAGGGGAGGGGGATAAAGAGAGAGGGGCAAAAGAAGGAAGGGCAGAGTGGGGGAGGGGACAGACAGAAGCAAATCCCTTTTGAAGAGTGATAGGATGAAAGAAGATGGATAATAGAATAAATATCATAGGGAAGGGAATAGGATGGAAGGGAAACAGTTAAAAATAGTAATCATGATAAAGAGAAAAGGGGCAAAAATTGTACAAAAAATATTTATAGCAACTCTTGGTGGAGGCTAAGAATTGAGAATCAAGGGAATGTCCATCAATTGAGGAATGATGGAAAAAGCTGTGTTATATGATTGTAGTGGAATGGTCTTGTGCTACAGGAAATGACAAACAGGATGATCCCCAAAAAACCTGGAAAGACTAATGAAAATTAATGTATAGTGAAGTGAGCAGAGCTGGGAGGACATTGTGCATAGTGACAGCAGTATTGTTCAATGAGCAATTGTGAATGATTTAACTACTCTCAGCAGTGCAATGATCCAAGACAATCCCAAGGAACTAATGAGGAAGCTTACTATGCACCTCTATAGAAAGAACTGATAAAAAGAACACTTGTGGATTGTACATATGCAACCTGGTTGCAATCTTGTGGAGGGGGGAGGAAAGGGAGGGAGGGAGAAAAATTTGGAACTCTAAATCTTATGAAAATGAATGTTGAAAACTACCCTTACATGTAACTGGAAAATAAATAAATGTTTGTTGCTGAAAAAAAAAATGACAAACCACTCCAGTATCTTTGTCAAGAAAACCCCAAAAGGGGTCACAAACACTCTGACATCACTGAAAAACAAAACAAGCTCCCCCATAAATATTATTAGTCATGGGGAATTGGATTTTAAATTTAATCTAAACTCCCAATTGCTCTTCATTAATGGGAAGTGAGTGTGTCAGGCTATATATCACAGGCTTGACTCCCTTCCCACTAGATGCCAGTTCCACAATGAACACACAGCAAAGAAACCCATTTATCCAAAGTGATAGCAATATATATCAGAAAATACAAAATGAATGATCTCTCCCATAGGGAGCAAGATAACAAACTCAACTCAACTAAAAGAAAGTCTCAGATTTCACCCAAGGGGGAATTTCCCAAAGCCTCAAGTGTAGCAAACTAGGAATAGTGCTCCATGGTGCTTCTTCTCAGAATCTTTTTCTCCCTTAAGAAACATACAGAGAAGTTGGAATCCTGAGTCTTTTTTCTCAGCCTAGAAGCCAGAAGAACCTAGATCTCTCTTCTCTCCCACTTAGACTAACTCTTCTATGCCCTTCCATTGCTGTAGAACACTGAATAATCAGTCTCTACCAGCAATTAATTGGTCCTTTGAATCTAGTGTTATACCTCTATATATCTTGTTATACATAGCTGCTTGCATATTGTCTCCCCAATTATACTCTGAGTATTGTGAGAAAATAATGGGATTTGGCACATACTCAAAGGCCCACCTGGAGATTCATCTAAACTGATTGAATTAAGTGAGAGTGACTGATTTTGCTGATTAGCCCACTTAAAGCTAATTAGAGTGTAACCACACCTGGCTGGTCCTTAAGAAGGTATTGTTCTCAGAAGCTAAGGACTTTGAAGTCAACAGGAGACCACCTTCCAATCCAGTGAACCAATGGATTTGGAGGACACTAACCAATCAGTTTGAAGCAGTGTGTAAGGACCGCCTTTCTCTGGACCTATAAAATGATTCCACATTCAGTTTGCTGAGCAGTTCATGGTTCAAGCAGGCCTGTGGCAGAGGACTTGAGGAAGAACCAGACCAGGCTGGAACTCGAGGCTAGATAGGCCTTTTCTTCACTCCACCTGATCTCTTTTTGCTTAATGCCCAAAGACTGGTGCTAAAGCTCCTAATTTAAGTCGACCACACATTAGATTTTTTCGACATCACAGCTGGCGACCACAAAGGGATACTGAATCCCTCAATCTTCTGATCTTCTCTGCAAAACAAGTTGGGTAAGAAATTTTATGTTTATAATGTTCTCCTATTTTCATTGATTTTATGTGCCTGTCCCTTTAAATTTTCAGTTGGATTTCTTCTACTTGCTAAGTATCTCCTAAGTACCTGTTTTTCTCTAATTTTAGTCTGGTTAATCAGACAAAGGTGGAATAAGATCAAGGTTATGCTTCATTTTTGTGGATTTTCTATTTTGGTTTATCTTTACCTGCTTTCACCTTTAATTAATAACTTTATAAAGCATTGGTATTATGAAAGGGAAAATAAGGGGACTGAAGAAAAAGAGAAACTTTATAATCATCATCATATTTCAAGAATCTGCTTTTACTGCCACAGAGGGGGATATATTTTGGAGAAATGCAGAAGTGGAAAGCAAGATATTAATATGAGATCTGGAGATTTTAGATACCAAAATCAAAAATGCTCTAAATTCATTCAGAAATGTCAGTTCAAATGTTATTGCTTCATTAAGGAAATGATGTTAACAAAGCACAGAGGGAATGTAAGAAAATAATGGGATTTGGCAGATGATCAAAGGCCCACCTGGAGATTAATCTAAACTGATTGAATTAAGTGAGAGTGATTGACTTCTCTGATTAGCCCCCTTAAAGTTAATTAGATTGTAACCACACCTGGCTGGCCCTTAAGAAGGTATTGTTCTCAAAAGCTAAGGACTTTTAACTCAGCAGGAGACCACCTTCAAGTCCAGTGAACCAATGGATTTGGAGGATCATAACCAATCAACTTGAAGCAGTGTAAGGACCACCTTTGCTCTGGACCTATAAAATGCTTCCACATTCAGTTTGCTCAGCAGTTCCTGTCTGAAGAAGGCTCATGTTGGACGATTTGAGGAAGAACCAGAGTAGGCTGGAACTCTAGGCTAGATTGGCCTTTTCTTAAGTTTCTGAACTCCACATATTTTCCTTTTTACTAATACCTAGTATGCTTTAAGAAATGCTTAACGCCCAAAGACTGGTGCTAAAGCTTCTAATTTAAGGCAACCACATCAGTTAGATTTTAAACATCACAGTATCTTGAGAGCAGGGTTTATCTTTTGCCTTTCTTTCTAACCTCAGTACTTAGTACAGTGCCTAGAATATTGTAGTTTTTTTCTTTGTTTGGGATTTTTTTCTTTTTTTTCTTTTCTTTTTTTGTTTTTGGTGGGGCAATGAGGGTTAAGTGACTTGCCCAGGGTCACACAGCTAGTAAGTGTCAAGTGTCTGAGGCTGGATTTGAACTCAGGTACTCCTGAATCCAGGGCAGGTCCTTCATCCACTGGGCCACCTAGCTGTCCCTGGGGTTTTTTAATTAACATTGTGGTTCTTAAAAAATTCTTGTTGACTAACAATAATTTTATGTTCCAGAGATTCAAAGACAAAAATAAAACAGCCATTCCTGAACCCTGAAACTCCTGATTTTGATCTTCAAGCAATCTTCTGGCAAGATGAACCACGAACACCATCATGGAGTGAGTCATATGGATGAAAATAGCAATATGCCCCCCCACCATCATTCATCTAATATAGCCTCTCACACTCATGGTGAGGGAGGAGGAGGAGGAGGACACATGATGATGCCCATGACCTTCTATTTTGGATATGAGAATGTGGAAGTGCTGTTTTCTGGATTAGTGATCAATACACCTGGGGAAATGGCTGGGGCATTTGTGGCTATCTTTTTGTTAGCCATGTTCTATGAAGGCCTCCAAAAAGCCCGGGAGATCTTGCTGCATAAGTCCCAGGTCAGCATTCATTACAGCTCCATGCCAGTCCCAGGACCAAATGGAACCATCCTTATGGAAACATACAACAAAATTGTTAAGCAAAAGATGCTGAGTTTCCCTCACCTTCTGCAGGCAGTGCTGTTTGTCATCCAGGTGGTCTTCAGCTACTTCCTTATGCTTATCTCTATGACCTACAATGCATACCTCTGCATCGCAGTAGTGGCAGGAACTGGAACAGGCTACTTTCTCTTCAGCTGGAAGAAGGCAATGGTAGTGGAAATAACAGAGCACTGCCATTAATGCCAGTAAAGATAGAAAGATACCAATAAAAGAGTTCTTGCACTGAAGGAGCTTACATTTTATCCACAAAAATACCACATGTCTGTAACAGGCCTTTGGGACACATTCTGCCTTTCCCAACACCTGCCTGCCACATCAGTACCCACTGGTTGAATATAAATGAGTATGTAAAAAGGAGATACAAGGAAATGAGGGGGCATTAGTTACTGGAATGGTATGAAAAAGTCTCTTATAAGAGTTGATGTCTGGGGGGTAGCTAGGTGGTGCAGTGGATAAAGCACAGGCCCTGGATTCAGGAGGACCTGAGTTCAAATCCAGCCTCAGACACTTGACACTTACTAGCTGTGTGACCCTGGGCAAGTCACTTAACCTTCATTGCCCCGCAAAAAATAAATTAAAAAATAAAAAAGGGAGAGAATCTCCTTCAAACATCTATTTTTTAAAAAAGAGTTGATGTCTGAACTAAGTTTTGTTTTGGTGTTAAGTGTCTGAGGCAGGATTTGAACTCAGGTACTCCTGACTCCAGGGCCGGTGCTCTATCCACTGTGTCACCTAGCTGCCCCCGGAACTAAGTTTTGAAGACAGATAGATTTCCTAAAAGAAAAAATGAAATGATAAAGGATGGGCAGAGCGATGCAGATTTATGGAATATGAAAATAGGATTCTCACCCAGATCTCTGCTGAATGACTTCTTTTGTGATCTCGCCCAAAATGTTATATTTCTCTGGGTCTCAATTTTCCTATCTGTAAATCAAGGGAGGCAGATTAGATTGTCCTTAAGGTCCCTTTCAACTCTGAATCCTAAGGATGCAATGTGGCATAGTTAATAGAGAACTGGACTTGGAGTCAGGAAGAGCTGGATTCAAATCCTATCTCAGTCACTTGGTAGCTGTGAGACCCTGAGCAAGTTACATAATTTTTATGAACCTCATTTTCCTTATCTGTACAATGGAAGAATAATAGCACCTATATCATATGATTGCTATGAGATTAAATGAAATAACATGCATAAAACTTTTTTCTATACAAATGGGAACTTGTATTCTCCCCTCAGGGGCAGCATGTACATAGAACCAAGAAGATTTGGGAAAGAGTCTCACCTCTGACACATACTGAGCAAATCACTTGGCACCTGCATGCTCCAGACAACTTGCTAAGGCCCTTAAATTGCAGAGAAGGTGCCAGCCTATATTAGTAAAAGGAGTTCTCTTACCTGGAAATGACCTGTGCTGATGAAATTACAGTCCTGTTCCTATCCCTATTATTCTCTCAAGGGCTCTCTACTCCCTAGAAAAGTGTGGTTCTTTACATGGATCTGTAAACATAGTTTGTTTTGAGGGGTTGGGGGATTATGGAGTTGGGGAAGTACCCTAACAATTGTATTTTCAGTTCAATTGATTTCCTTTGTAATCTTACATATTTTATGCATTTAAAAATGATTCCAAGAAGGGGCCTCATCAGAGGCTTCACCAGATGGCCAAAGGGGTCCATGACACACAAAAGGCTAAGAACTGCTCTTCAGGAACTTTAAAGAAATTCAAAGTAGAGGTGATCCTGGTGGCAGGTACCTCACTCAGAAGTAGACTACTGAGATTGGCACCTCAGAGCCATGTGCTTTGTACCTTTCTCCCCAAGAGAAGTACAAGGATTTCTCTTGGTTTCCCTTCCCTTCCCTTCCCCCCCTTCCCCTTCCCTTGCCCCTAAATAAACTACCATCTTATTTTAACTGCTTTTGTGTGCAAGAGGGTGTAATTCTTTAAAGAGGAATTCCTAAGAACCCCAACCCCATACCCAATTTTCCCCCATAACATTTTGGTGGCCCGTATGGGGAACAAGGAAATTCCCTCTTCCCTCTTGGCACACAAAACTGGGGGGGGGGGACTTCCCTTCTGGGTTTCCTTTCTCCCTCTCTTGCCTGACTCAACCTCCCGTTCGAGTCACAGAGAGGTAGAGAGAGGGTCAGCTTCCACGGTACAGCAGAGGGCAGTATGGGTCTCCCTCCCTCATCGGAAGTTCAGCCAGCCGTCTGGACCACGACTGGCACACAAAACCTGGAGGTAGGGCCCTTCTGGGTTTCTCTTCTCCCTCTCTCACTCCCACTGGACTCAACCTCCCGTTTGAGTCACAGACAGGTAGAGACAGTCGGCTTCTGCACGACAGCAGAGGGCAGCCTGGGACTCCTAGATGTCCAAACCATGCTCGGACCCTCCACGTTTCTGGGTAAGAACTTTTATGCTTGTGTGTCTATCCCTTGCCAGTGCTCTGCTCTTCCACAAGACAGGCAGCTGTGTTTCTCTCCCTTGAGAAAGCTAACCTTATGTCTGAACCACGTTCAGACCATTCTCCTTAGACAGTAGTTATGGGACAGAAAGGGAGCATTCCGAAAAATTCACTTCTGGGGTACAGCCTAAGAGATTGGACTAAACTAGAACTTAAAAATTTGAGAAAGATGTATGATACATTTTTGTAACAATTTATGGCCACATTATCCGCTAGGAACTGAAGGAAACTGGCCTCTACACGGCATCCTTAATTATAATACCATTTTGCAATTGGACAGGTTTTGCAAGCATGAAGGGAGATGGACAGAGATTCCATACATATCGGCTTTTATGACTTTAAGCCAGAAGTCAAAAGGAAAGGATGAGGTCCCCTTGCCAGTTGAGAATCACCACAAGTCCAAGAAATTAGCTAACCCTTCCGGCACCTCCTCTGAGACCCCAGCCTCTCCTGCTCCTCAAACTCATCCCCTACCTGTTTCTCATTTCACTCCTTCTTCCCCGCCTGCTTCTGTACCTATGGGTCAACTACTGTCATATCACTCTATGACCGAGACCTCTCCTTGCCCACCAGCTGATCTCAGAACCAACTCCTTGTGCCCTCCACAGCTGAGCTCCAGCCACACTGGGAGTGGATGTCAGTATCCTTCTATCCTGCTCTACCCCATTTACAATCTGGGGGAACTCCAATACATTCCCATTGCTCCTATTCCTTTCTGTTCAGCAGCCACTCCCATCTACTTTACCTAATCTGCAGTCACCTACACCTATTCCCCCAGTGCTGCTTTGATCCGATTACTTAACTCTGGTAAAGCAGGCCATGCTCTGTCCTGCATTCAGCCTTTCCAGCTTCCACTGGGAAAAAAAAGCGGTCACACATTACTCCTGATCTAATAAAGTCCCTTTTCGTTTTTTGCTCTGGTCAGTTTTAATTTTTTGTTTAAGTCTGTTCCATCTAGGCTCAAGGATTCATGGCTCTGTGCCTATGTGTCGCCTCTGGACCCTCCGGGCCTCTCACAGCTCCTCACACTCAGGATCAGGCCTTCTCCACTTCTCTCCCCTCCCCCTCCCTTGCGCCGTGATTTCTTCGACCCTTGGTCAGCATGAAGCAGTTTCAGAAGAATCTTCATCCCCTTTCCTTATATATAGAGAAGTGGGGAAATGTTGTGGGCCCAAAGTTCCCCAGAAGTTCCCTGGGGCACATTGAGGAATCTTCTCCTTGAGAAACTAAACCAGAGGAAAGATACGCCTAGAGAGATAAGCACAACCAAATCAGAGTGAGCTAGCTTCGAGACTTCCACCCTTGATTCTGATCTCCCTTACCCCTGGGGAGATAACTTGGGTATGGCTGCAGCTTTTGTGTCCTGAAGAGAAAGATGGCTTGAAAGATCTGTAGCCACCCCTCACCCAACTCCTCTAGCCACCACCAGTGGGGGATGGTCCTCCCTCACTAAAGGAACTTTCCACAGGCAAATGGTCACACCCCTATCAATCCCCTATAAAAGTACCTGCAGGTCTCCTGCTGGAGGAGATTGGTACCTCAGAGCCACATGCTTTGTGCCTTTCTCCCCAAGATTAAGTCCAAGGATTTCTCTTGGTTTCCCTTCCTTTCCCCCCCCCCTTCCCCTTCCCTTGCCCCTAAATAAACTACCATCTTATTTTTTTTAAAAAGTAGACTACTAAGGACTACTTTAGACTACAAAAATCATAGATTTAAGATCTAGCAGGGACCTTAGAGACCAGCTAGTCCAAATTCCTCATTCTTGTGGTTGAAACCAAAGCCTACAGTGATTGTCAGTTCTTCAATGCCACCTAGGTAATTAGGAGCAGAGCCAGAATTCAGAACCAGATTTTCTGACTCCAACTTAAGCATTCATATCTGCAGCACCACACAGACTCACGGAAGGGACAAACTTCCCATTTTAGGGAAGAATAACAACTTAACAAATCAATGAGTTAATAAACAAGGAACATGTAGAATAGGCCCATAGCATGGACCATGGGTCAGATGACTGGCTAATAATTTCCATAAGGCAATTCACTGCGGCCAGGAATCTATAGATACAGCTGGGGTTTGGAGGGACTGTGCCCTATAGTAGTTATCTGGAGATATATAGAACTCAGATAAGACACTGGTCAAAGCCCTCTCTGCTACCCAGTTTTCATTAAATCCATTTCCTCTTACAGGCAACATGCACTTAAGAGTACTCACATTGTGCTGGCATATTAGACAGGTTGGAGAAGAAAGTTTCAAAAAACACAAGTAGACATATCTCTCTGCACACACAAGATGACAAAATCTTATATAGTTATATAGCTACAGGAGCTAAATAAAGAATTCAGTTCTTGTCCTAAAGAACCAAAGGGAATTTATATTTATTTATTGAATTAGTTGTACTGTTTTTGTTGCACCAAACACTAATGTAAAGAATCAACCTTTGGTTGGAGAGTAGATATCTTTTCAATATGCAAGTACATTTTAATTTCATTTTAATGGGACATTTTATAATGTGATTTGAGTAGTATGATTCAATGCTACAATTCAATAAACACATATTAGCCAACTACTATGTGCACTGAACTGTGGTTGGTGCTGTGGTCCAAACTAAACCTATACATGCTGCCAGTATAGAGAGTCAAGGACAAAGACAGATAGGAGATAATCAAAGAAGGCATCCAGGGAAAGAGTGTTTTATTAAAAAAGAAAAAGTTGTTAGGCTTTGAAAGTAGAGTAAAATGGTTTAGGTAGTGCACTTAACACCTCAGCTAGTTTCCAGTCCAGTAAACACAGAGAAGTTTACCCATTTAGCATGTCTACTGGCATCTAAATGCACAACCTTCTTATCAATTTCATTCCATTAATTTCATAAAAAATGAAACCCATGAGAGTCTGTCATCAGAACTCTCTAGAGAGTGCGATAGCAATGCAAACATAACTGAAAATGTTTTGCTCATTCATTTACCCCCCAAAAAAGCATTTTATTTTGATATGTTCATTCAGATAGCTGCATTTTCCTTTTCATTCTGAAAACTTCCACAATAAGGCAGAGAGATAGGTGCCCTCTTCTGTCTCTACAAGGTTAATGCAGGATTTAGGTCTTTTTTTCTTAATCTAGAATTTTGGAACACTTTCCTATCAAAACAAGTTTTGAAAATGTCAGAGCACCTCTCCTGACAGAGGTTCATGGATATGTGCCAATATGAGTAAAGTTCCTCTTGCCAATTAAATTTTTCCCTCTTCTTCTATGAGTAGAAGCACAACTTGTCCCTCTCTTAGACTAGAATAGGATTAATGTGGTACTGGCCATGGTGCTGATTTCCCTAGACAGCTGAGTGAACTCACTCAACCCATGTATGAATAGTAATGTGCTGAAGTCTCATGTGGGGTCAGTTTTTGAAAACTCATTGCCTGGAAACCTCAAACAGGATTCCAGACTGTTAATGTATTTAATAGAATCACTTGAAGTTGGTTCAAGTTTGCTGAATATCTTCAAGGCTGCAGTTACCCCCAATAAATTTAAATGCCCTTTTCTTTTGCAGCAGAAACTTGGTGTTTGACTTACATGAGCTAGCCAAAAGAAAAAATTAAAGGCAACTTTCATATCCCATTCAACTTAATAGCACCCAATTGCTGTATGATAATTTATTGTAACCACAGTTATATTACCACCAGGCACATATGGTCAGGAAGGAAACACAAATTAAAAAGGGAAATTAGGCCACTTTATAGTAAAGCAAATTTTCAGCAAAGCCCTTAATGCTAGCATAGAAGAATGAAGGAGAGATTAGTTGGCTGTAAATTGGAATGACTAATTTTTCACCTCAGTTACTTCAAACTGCCTCTTCTTTCTTCTCCTCTGAGTCACTGGGGTATTTTGATAACACATCATTATTCCTATGGCCTCAGCTCTGATCTCTGTCACTTCACACAATCTCAATCCATCTTGTCTGCCCTCAGAAAGGAATTTTGACCCCCTGTAAGACCTATTAACTTTTCAAGAACTAAAATGGCTGTAACTTATAAAGAAGTTGAAATAAAAAGTCCATCCAATTCACCTTCAAAGCAAAAGAACCTGATTCTCACACACACAAAAAAAACATTTTTAAAAATTAAAATAAAAATCAATCAAATGTCTGAAAAAAATATTAAGGCAATAAAAATCCACACTTTTCACTCTGTAGAAGGCTAGGACATAAGAGCCTAAGGGAAGATCAATCTATTGACTGAGAGTCTTCCTAAAATAAAAATAATAATGATGATAAGTTGACACCATTCAAAGGAAAATCTCCATTCTATCCTGTAGTCAGATCTCAATAATTGTTCCTAATTGAGGGATATAATTAGAGTACAGGATGGAACTCAGTAAATGAGTTCATTTAAAAGGTGAATAGTTCTTATGTGAGGTCAAAATCCATTTCTAAGGTTGGTCAAGATTGCTTGAAATTGTGTGAAGTGACAGACAACAAAACTGAGCCATAGAAATTATAATCTTTTATCAATTTCCTAGCCTTGTCTTCCTCCTTTAAGGAAAAGAAAGGGGACCATGAAACTTGCAGAAGCTACCTAGTCCTGACCCTGGTAGGCATCAGGGACACCAAAACAGGAGGTCCCATTACCCAGCAGACAGAAAGAGCTCCCAGCCTCTGCACAGCTAATCAGGAATACTGCTTTCCACCCCTTTCTGGACCTCCTAAATCAGTAAGCATTCTACACAGTAGGTGACAAAAGCACAATGTGGGCATACTTGAATCTTTCCATGGCTCTATGATCTCATTAACAGCTGCAGCCCTCCATGGGTACAGATTGCAGCTGACAACAGAGAGCAATGAAAACCACTGAGGAATTATGGGAGGTGATGCTAGCACAGGGACTATTGTTAAGTTAGAACTAGAACTAAGACTACACAAATCTTTGGGGAAAGAGTTGCTCATTGGAAGGTGTCTTTATTTTGTACAAACTCAGCTGTGAGTTCTGTTTCATTTTCTAAGCTCCAGTCCTCCCTACTGCCTCTAGGATTAATTATAAACTTTTCTGTTTGTCATGTAAAGCCCTTCACCACCTGATTCCAAGCTACCTTTCTTAGCTCATTATATATTACTACCATTCACATACAACAGCCAAGCCAAACTAACCTTCTTGTTGATTCTGATCCCAACATTCCTCACATACAACATTCGATCTCTGTGTCTTTTCACAGGCTGTGCCCTTTACCTGGAACATACTCTATCTCTGCCTCAGAACTAGAGCTTCATTCAAAGCCAAACTCAGATACCCTTCCCTCCATAGTGTCTTTCCTGACCATATCCCAAGCTGCTAGTGTCTCTCCCTCTCTCCAAAATTACCCTTGCATCAATGCAATTTATTTTTCATTTATTTTATATGTATTTATATGAGTACATGCATGTTTCTCCCAACAGAACATAATGCCCTCAAGGGCAGAAATTGTTTAATTTCTATCTTTGTATCTCCAGTGTCTAACATACTGCCTGGCACATAGTAGGTGTCTAATAAATGCATTTTGATGGAATTTTTCCTTAATTTGTCACTCAAACTTGCAAGGGGAGTTGGTGTCAATACCTTGGATGGGGTCAGATGATGAGATTCCAGAACTTTTGAATAAGAACTACAAGTCATAGAGATGAGAAATCATCAATGTCTACCTAGATACCTTTGTGTTTTGTGAAAGCTTCTAACAGAGGGTGTGGTTCAGTGCAAAAAGAATTTAATTTGGAACCACTGGGCCAATGTTCAAATTCTGGCCTTTCTGGATGAACTCAGGAAAAAAGGCTTCTCTTCTCTTAACCTTCCTCATATCTAGAAGGTCCCATTTAGCTCCAAATCATATGATAGTAACTTTAAACTTGTCCGTTCCTCTTTTGTGACTGGGGGAATTTGTCAGAAAAAAGTGGCTCCTAGTTGCTCTCTTTTGTAAATGTAAGTGCTTGTTTTGTTTGGTGTTTGTTAAAATCAGAATCAAAAAGTAAAATAAAATAATTTACCTATTCATATAATTACACCCTCAAAAACTCATCATTCCCAAAGAATAGTCCCTGATCCATTTCCTTTGATCCTTCAAGCTATGTAATGAACAGAGGATCATAGAATTTGTGAGTCAGAAGGGGCTTCAGAAGTCATCAAATCCAGTTCATGCACAAAAGGAATCCCCACTATAATGTACCCAACAAGTGGTCATTCAACCTCTCCTGAAAGGTCTCCAAGAAAGGGGAACCTATTACCTCTTGAGGAAGCCTATTGGAGACAGCTCTACCTGAATGGGAGGTTTTACAAGTGAGGAACTGGCCTACATTTTCCTATTTGCAACTTCGAGCCATGGCTTCTAGTCCTACAATCTGAGGGCAAGCAGAACAAGTCTCGTCTCTAATGGAAGCATCTAAGTCTAATGGAGCCGTCTTGGTTCCAAACACTCCTCAATGAAGTCATGTACCCTTCCCCAATGATCTTTCTTTAAAAAGCCACATTTCCTTTCTATAATTTGCTAACTTCATTAATTGTGGGTCCAAAACATCCTTTTGAGAGGAAAAAACTATAAAATAAAAATGATCTTATGTAGGCAAGAAGCTTTTATAAAAAGTCTTTGTGGTGGTTATAAGAAACGCAATGAATGGGCCATGTCCCATTTTTAAAAGCCCTTTGCCATGGTGGGGGTCAAAGAACGTGACAGAAGATGCTGTTTTTTCTAAGCCAAGTTCTAGTTAGGACATAAAAATCAACAAAGATAAAATGGGCCAATTTCTCCACAAAGAAGAGAGTGAACAGATTCCAAAAAAAAAAAAAAAGAGAGAGAGAGAGTAACAAAGAATACTAAGAATAAAAGCCAATGAGCTTACACCCAATTAGCAACCATCAGTGTTTAAGCAAAGGGGAAGGTACTAAATTAATAGGCTAGAAGCAATGTAACACACAATTAAATGCAAAGTTTATCAGCAGATTAGATAAAGCTAAACTGGAAAATGAAAGGGCTATGTATGTGCCTACCAAGGAAACTAATGGATTACAAGCACCAGCTCATGAAAGAATGGAATAATTCAATTCCCACTCTTTGAACTGCTGTCTTCATGGATGTAAATATTTAAGTAGCTCCTGTCCTTCAAGGGGCTAAGGGGGAAAAGGCTGGGGTGATGTGAGAACCAAAAAAGAGAAGGTATCCTTAGAGTAGTGAAGTATTTGCTGTTTGTAAAATACTTAAAAAGCCCTTTCTGGAAATCCTGGTTGGGGGCTCAGAGTTTTAAAAGCTTATGCTCTTATCGCTCCCTCTTTAAATTACCTGTTGTCTCCTTGTTAGAAATTAGTTACATGTCAACCTGGGGTACTGAGTGGCTAACTGACTTGTGCAGTCACATAACCAGTATGTATCCAAAATAGCATCTGCACCCCAATCTGCCTGACTCAGGTCAGCTCTCTTGAGTACAGAGACCATGTTTTTACCTTCCTTTGCATCCCCAGAATTTAGCAAATGGCTGGTACATTGTTGTTGTTCAATCATTGAGTCATATCTAACTTTGTGATGTTGTGGACTATAGCACACCAATATTGTTCATGGGGTTTTCTTGCCAAAGATGTTAGAGTGGTTTGTCATCTCCTTCTCCAGTGGATTAAGGCAAAGGTTAAGTAACTTTCCAAGGATCACACAGCTGTCTGAGTATCTGAGACCAGATTTAAACTCATGTCTTCCTGACTCCAGGCCCAGCTTTCTATCCAATGAGCCATCTGGCTTCCCCACCTAGTACATAGTAAGCATTAAATAAGGCTCACCTTCTCTGTCACCACAATCAAGCACTGCTGACTAACTTTTACAAATAGGCAGTTAAGCACGAGAGCCCTGGAAATGGTAGTAATCTACCGCAAACCACTAGTCCTGCTCCCAGCCCTGCCCTTTCAGCCATCATCCAGAGAAATAGCTCCTAGGAAGAAGAATCCAGCCATCTCTACCAACTGCCAACCAACTACAACCTACAGGGCAGGCAAGTCACCCTAGCTGAAGCAGCAGGGCACCCAGAAAGAGAGAAAAACAGAAGCCTATGCCAACCAAGCCAAACTATCACCAAAATCACCTTGATCACCATCTTCCTTCATGTGCTGAAGAAGACAGCTCAGGACCCTGAACCCAAGAAATTAGAATAGCAATGTTTCCAGCCCAGTGCCTGCAGCCATCATCCTGGGAAAGCAACCACAGTGTTAATGTAGCCTGGTGCCTGCTCCTGCAGGGGAAACTAAATACCCTCCAAAATCCTTGGCATGACCAAGCCACTCAGCACCAGAAACCGATACCATTATTTATCAGTAGAAATGACATTTGAGAAGAGGCATCACTACCTGTTTTTACCACTGCACTCTAAGGCCCATTGGACCCTTCCAAAGCAGAAACATTTGATAAATGCTCTCCCCAAGCCCTACCATTGAAAGCAGGCTCCTTGGAAGAAGGGACTGTGTTAGTGCTTAACAAATGCTTGAATTGTTCATTCAATAAATGTCTGTTGACTGTCTCTCCAGGAGGACGAGAGCAGTTTGGATTGCTTTGGGGAAATTAAAAGCCTCCTTTATTGACACCAAACTTCTACCTGAATTAACAAGCACTAAGCACCTACAATGTGCCATGCACTGAGTATAAAAACAGAAAGAATGAAATGATCTCTATTCTCATGAACCCCCTGCCTCCTACTGGGAGAGACAAAAAATAGACACATTAAGTATAAACAGCATAAACATAAAGAGAATCTGTACAAAGTACAGCTATCCCTTCTACATCACAACTTTGCTCATCAAGGGTTTCAATATATTGCAGGTCAGCACAAGAACTTAAATTTGGGGGAGTTTTGCAGAAGCTACAAACACCACATGAACGTTAATAGACAACACAGAAAAGGTTCAGAAACTCAAACACACATAAAATAGATGTACAGTACTATGCAATATCAACATATTTATACTTTAATACCAGAAATATACATAATTTCTTTTTCAAAGTTAAAATAAATAAAAAGTTAAAGTTTGTGAAAAGAACACAAAAGCCAGCAGAAGACACGAAAAGGCTAGAAATCAAGAGATACCTTTAAAAGTTTAGTCATTCATAAGGGCAGCTAGGTGGCGCAGTGGATAGAGCACCTGCCCGGGAGTCAGGAGTACCTGAGTTCAAATCTGGCCTCAGACACTTAACACTTACTAGCTATGTGACCCTGGGCAAGTCACTTAACCCCAATTGCCTCACTAAAAAAAAAAAAAAAGTTTAGTCATTCATAAATACATAAAATGTATGTACTGCTATTCTATAATATTACCTTACAGTACGTATTATACTGTTTACTAACATAAGAAACAGCCACACAATTTTTTTCTTAAATTTAAATTTGTAGTAAAAGAACTGCAGTTCTACACACTGGATTGAGGATGCCAAGCATGTGCACAGCAATCTCTCACATGACATCTCGAGGTGATCTCACAGTGATCCTTGCATCTCCAGTCTTTCGTATCTTGTGCCATTTAAATTGCAAAGGGAAGGGGGCAGCTAGGTGGCACAATGGATAAAGAACTGGCCCTGGATTCAGGAGGACCTAAACTCAAATCCAGCTTCAGACACTTGATGCTTACAAGCTGTGTGACCCTGGGAAAGTCACTTAAGCCTCATTGCCCCCCCACACACAAAAATAATAATTAGATAAAATAAAATAAATTGCAAAGGGAAAGCCAAAAGAAATTTTGCAGGATGGGGGGGGGGGGAAGGATGCTTTACCCCTAATGATGTAGAAGAGAGAATTGTAGCTAAATACAAGGTAACTACAGAGAGAGCTACTGTGAAGAGCTTCATGTGGAAAGTGGGACTTAAGATGGACCTTGAAAGAAAAGAAAAGTACTATGAGGTAGAGCTCAGAAGGGCTTTTGTTTTGTTTTCATGCACCAAACCTAGAACTTCACTGGAATAGCAAACTCATAGTCAGGAAACTTCTATCTATGAAGGCAGGCACCCTGCTTTGAAGCTCACAGCCTTAGAGACTTATCTGGAGCCCTGGAAAGTTAAATGACTTGCCCAAGGGAACACAGTCAGTTTGTGTCAGAGGCAGAATTGAAATCCAGGACTTCCTGACTCCAAGGCAATTCTTAATCTATTACAACATGCTATCTCTACTATGGAAATATGATCTATTATGTCTTTTTTCTATTATTCCCAGTAGCCCACTTTCTCCCCTCTTCATAAAGAATCTGTAAAGGGGCAGCTAGGTGGCACAGTGGATAAAGAACTGGCCCTGGATTCAGGAGTACCTGAGTACAAATCCAGCCTCAGACACTTGACACTTACTAGCTGTGTGACCCTGGGCAAGTCACTTAACCCTCATTGCCCAGCAAAACAAAACAAACAAACAAACAAACAAAGAATCTGTAAGGCCATAGGTCCATTAGCTCTACCCCATAACTCTACTCTTTCCTTTTATCAGCAAATCCCAAGACTTATTCATTAGGAGTCTTTACTGGTTTCTAGCTGCTACTGCCTCTTCTCACTGGACCAGGTGCTACTTGTCATTCAGGAGAGGGAGGACATCAGTCTTTCCCTACACCAGCTCTCTGTCAACAGCAGTCTCTTATTCCTTGGGCTGCTGTGGTGGGAGCCTGCTAGTTTAAGGGTCCAAAAAAACACCTCTAGAATTCAAATACCACTTCTTACTTCTTCTTGCTTTTCATCCTTCGCTCTCAAAGAGTAACAATGACAACATGAGGGTGATATCTTGACTTGTGTGTAAAATGGATTTAAGTGAAGCAGAGCTGTGCAAAGTCATCAGCCTCACTTTCCTCCAGAGTTATCAAAGTCCATAAGCAAAACAAAAGTCAATTTAAAATTTTTTTTAATTAAAAATTTTTAAATCCAAAAAACGAAATTCAAGATGACTGGTGATGGCCTGGGATACAGTAGGGGACCATGAGCTTTCTAAATTAAGATCTTTTCCAGACACTTAGTAGCTGGAATCATCCTCAATGAGTCCCTTCTGAGCCTTGGTTTTCTCATCGGTAAATCAGAGAGCCCCCTGTAGTTCCTACTTTCTAGGGCTGTCCAGGGGCTAAAAGGAGATAATGTATGTCAAGAACTTTACAAGCTTCCAAACACTATATAAAAGTCAGGCATTTTGCTGACTTGCATTGCTAGAGGGAGTCTCCTCATACAGGGGTCCCTCCAATCATTGAAATCATATGTCCAGTCCTTTTCTCAATACCATTATTATAAACAATTGCAAGTCAGCTCCCCTGAGAAAAGTACATGAAATCATTTGGATACTCAGCAGCAGCTGCATTCTCATGTTGTACACCAGCCCCTTCCAAAAAACAGGTGACAGAAACAGATGGAAGAATTAAAATTTGAACCCACAGAAAGGGGACCATGCCAGGTCCCTAGCATTGTGAAAACATAAACTTACACAACTAGTCATCTGGTACCTTAATAAAATGAAGAGATTGAAACCAACTGTCTCTTCTTCCTGGATATGGTCTTACCCAATCCCATCCCCATACGATCAAATTCGAGTAGAAGAGAGTCAGTGGTGTAGTATAACTGATATTTATTCAATAGCAGTCAATCAATAAGCATTTATTAAGCACTCCCTAGGTGCCAGGCACCCTGCTAAGCACTAGGGATACAAAGAAAAGCATAAACATAGTCCCTGTCCTCAAGGAGCTTACATTCTAATGAAAGATAGGACATGCAAATAAATATACATAATTTATGTGTATATATACATAATTTATATAAACATACAAGATCATATGTGAATATATAGATTTTATACATTTTTACACATATACACAAATATATATATATATAAATTTATCTATAATGGTACATAGTTATTTGCATTCCTTTCCCTCATTAAATAGTTTAGAGAGAGAGAGATGGATATATGGATGGATGGATGGATGGATGGATGGATGGATGGATGGATGGATGGATGAATATATGATAGTGTTTTATAGAGAGAAAAAAGTGTATGTGTATGAGGATTTTCACTATATACAAATACTTATATACCCAATATGTGTGGGTATATCCATTATATACATAGTGAAAATGGATGGTCTAAGCATCATAGATTTAGAATTGAAAGAGAATTTAAGGGTCATTGAATCCAACCCCCAAATTTCACAGATGAGGAAACAAAGGTATAACTAATCATCTTTATACGTGGTAGGTGGCAGTGGAAGAATAGGGTGGGGTCGTCTGGACTTCAGTGACCAGGTATAAGGAAGTATGCCTAAAATTACTATGTTAGCAGGGGAGGAAGTACCCCCATGGAGCAATGCGGTCAGCATCCTTTAAATGTCCCATCCTGGAGCAAAGCCAGTGGGCTAGTTACGGTTCTGAGGGGGGTTCAGAAAGAACTGAAGAAGTCTGTGGTGTTAGACTTCCCCTTAAAAGAAGAGGTGGGTCAAGTAAACACAAACAAAAGGAATGACGGATGAATTCTTAAGTGCAGCCCCTGAAACCAAAGGAATTCTGCCAGCCCCTATATTTATCTTTGCACTGGATATGCTCCAAGATGCTAGAACTCTACTCATTCTATTTGTAAAAAGGTTCCATTTCCTTTGTCCATCTCAATATAAAAACACCCGGACTCCACCCACCTTGGGTCACTCTAAAGCTGTTTCATTCTGGACAGAGCCAACTTCCTGGCCCATGTCTGCATGTGCAATTTCAGTTCCCAGAAGCAGAACAAAACTGGGCCCCAGAGGCAACAGTGAAGAGGAACCACATCTTTCCTTGGATTCATTTTGGTTTGAGCGAACATTTCAGCAGTGGTTTGCCTGATATTAATCAACCCAGGATTTTGAAGTGGGGGTGGCTGTATTTCTACTCCTGAAGATTCAGAATGAGAACATAGTCTTCCTCTTTTATATGAGATTACAGATGTAGGGCTGGAAGCAAACTCAGGCAACTGAGGCCCAGAGACATCAAATAATTTGTTCAAGATGACACTGGCAAAACACAGAATTTTAACCCTGGATCCTCTTGTTCTTCACCTTGGCTGATCATCACCCAAAACTTTTCTTGAGCCCCTCCAGCTAATGACACAGTAGACAAGAGCTCTGGGCCTGGAGTCAGGAAGGCTTGAATTCAAATCTGACCTCAGATACTTACTAGATGTTTGACCTTGGACAAGTCACGTAACCACTGTTTGCCTCAGTTTCCTCACCTGTAAAATGGGGAAGATATTAGCACCTATGTCCCAGGACTATTGTGAGAAAATGATCATTGTAAGAAAATAATCATTGTAAAGTGCTTAGTACAGTGCTGGGACATGGTAAGTATTATATATATATATATATATATATATATATATATATATATATATATATATATATATATATATATATATATATATATATATATATATATATATACACATACATACATACATACATATATATATAAACACACACATATATATACATATATATATATATATCTTCATCATCGTTTAACCCATTACAAAAATAATAATGGCACTCATTTCTATACTACTTTAAGATTTGCATTTATATCCTCACCACCCACTAACACATAGTATTAATGGACTGATTGATTGATGACACACTTTATTCACAGTCAGTGAAACAGGAGGTAGAAACAATATGATGCCCATTTTAGAGATTTTTGTTTTTAAAACTGAGTCTCATGAAAAAAACGAGTCTCAGTCAGAAAGGCTGAGTAATTTCACCAAGGCAACACAGCTAATGAGTGTTGACACAAGGATTCCAACCCAGGTGTCCTGGCTCCACACCCTGTCTGCCTTCTCAGACACTGCACTGCTATTCTAGTCCAGGAGTCTCAGTCTGGGGCACCTGAAAGAAACCAGTATTAAGGAAGAAAAGACTTTTCGCCAAAGAGCCCAAGGAACTCGGATTCAGCAAAGACAAAAGGGCAGGACTTGCCTATGTAGTGGAGATGCCTAATGGTATCTGCTAAGGGTAACTTTAATAGCCCCCATCTGTTATCCACATGGCTGTTGAACACGAGTGTTCCTTAAAGACTTTTATTTCCTTTTTCTTTTTCTTTTGGCAGAAGCAACCTTTCAACCATGGGCCTTCCCATCAACTCTTCAAACAGACTCCTACTGAACTGCATATACTGCCTCACCTAGAGAGGCCAGGAGCAAACTCCTTACCCACATAGCACAGAATGGCACCAGGTAAAAATCAGCTGAAAATGTCTAAGGACGTTGGCTTGATGAACCATTCGAATTCTTGTCTGTCCTTCATTTTTTTTTTCGGGGCAATGGGGGTTAAGTGACTTGCCCAGGGTCACACAGCTAGTAAGTGTCAAGTGTCTAAGGTCGGATTTGAACTCAGGTACTCCTGAATTCAGGGTGGGTGCTTTATCGACTGCGCCACCTAGCCACTCCTGTCCTTCATATTCAAAGAGGAACAATGTCATTGCAGGGTGATGTCTTCACTAGTACGTGAATTGGATTTGTCAGACAGAGTTGCACAGTCTTCAGCCTCACTCACTCTCCCAAAGTCATCAAAGTCCAGTGGCAAGATGAAAGTCAGGATGACTGGTGATGGCCCAAGATCCAAGGGACGACCGTGACATCTTCACTCCCTGGCACCTGCTTCAGCCACCTTCAGGCTATTAGAGCAAATCATTCTGATCTGCCCATTCTGCAGTCTTCAGATGCTTGGGGTAGAAATCTCCCTAACCCATTGATAGGTTTAAAGCCTCTTGGTTACCCTCTACCTGGTTTATCTGGTCTGCTCAGACAGTTTACTGGGATGTAGCTGTTATGTATGCTACAGCTTCTTGGAGCCATAACTGAGAACAGATGAAGGTAGACACTGAAGGTGGATTAGCAGCCCTCCAAAGGGCTTGGCAAGCACTTACACCAGAGGTTCTAGTCCTCCCTTAATACCCCACACTGTAGGGAAAATGAATAAAAATGGGGAAATATGGCCATATTCTTAGATCTCCCTAAAAGTCTAAGCTTACACTTTGAGCTCTCCTGCTGGAGATACACCATTTAAGTGTTATGATTAGAGTTAAAATATATACACCTAAAAACAAAAAGCATTCTGATTCAGGGTACTTTATTGAAAACCCTTTAGAATAGTTCTTTTTTATTCTAATTTTTTTATTTCTGTATTAGTCATGTTGTGAAAAAAGAATCAGAACAAAATGGGAAAACCTCAAAAAAGAAAAAAACAACAACAAAAAAGTAGAAACATTTTCCATCATGAGTTCTTTGGAATTGTTTGGAATTGCTAAGAGCCAAGTCTATCACAGTTGATCATCACATAATGTTGCTGTTACTGTGTACAATGTTCTCCTGGTTCTACTCACTTCACTCAGCATTAGTCCACTTAAGTCTTTCCAGGTTTTTCTGAAATCTGCCTGCTCATCATTTCTTATAGCACAATAGTATTCCATTACATTTATATACTACAACTTGTTCAGCCATTCCCCAGTTGATGGGCATTCCCTTGATTTCCAATTCTTTGCCACCACAAGGAGAGCTGCTATAAATATTTTTGTACATGTGGGTCCTTTTCCCTTTCCATGCTCTCTTGGGGATACAGACCTAGTAGTGGTATTACTGGGTCAAAGAGTATGTATGCACAGTCCCATAGCCCTTTGGGCATAGTTCCAAATTGTAGAGCAGGAGTTCTTAACCGCGAATTGACCTATGGGCCAGATTTTAGGAATCTGTGAATGTGTTTTTTACTATTTTGATGAGTGTGTTTCAATATAATTTATTCCTATTATAGTCCTATGTAGTTTATTTAATGCATTTAAAAACAATTCTGGGAAGGGATCCATGGGCTTTACCAGACTGCTCAATGGGTCCACGTCATGCAAAAAGGTTAAGAATTTCTACTCTAGAATCTAAGTTGGGGGAGAACACCTGTGGGGTTTGGGCAATAAATCCAAAAGCACAATCAGAAATAATGCAAAAAAAATCTGTCATGGGACTTGTGATCTATATGCTGATAGAATCACAGGTAAGTCCTAGGGAGTTGCTGGATGATCACAAAAGATAAAATAAACCATTTAATCAATGTCATTGGGGAAGCTGTTGTTCAGGGGTGGGGATCATTGTTATCGAATGTTCTCTGATAATTAAGACAAATAGGAAATTAATATAAATATGGAAGATCAAAAGCCATTCCTGAACAGATAAATAAGCAGTCAAATGGTTCTTTTTTAAAAGGCTATGAATAATGTGCAAATGTGTTTAATGTGATTGTACATATATAACCTTAATCAGATTGCTTGCTGTCTTGGGGAAGGGGGAGGGAAAGGAGGGAGGGAGGGAGAAAAATTCAGAGCTCAAAATCTTATTAAAAATGAACACTGAGGGGGCAGCTAGGTGGTGCAGTGGATAAAGCACCAGCCCTGCATTAAGGAGGACCCAAGTTCAAATCTGGCCTCAGACACTTGACACTAGCTGTGTGACCCTGGGCAAGTCACTTAACCTTCATTGCCCCACAAACAAAAAAAGGGAAAAAAAAGAATATTGAAAACTGTCCTTACATGCAGCTGGAAAAAATAAAATACTATTAAGGGAAAAAAAATAAAATAAAAAATGTTGTGGCCAAGGCTCTTGAGTTTAAATACTTTACCAAGGATCATACAGAGACTGAAGTAAGATATATACCCAAGTCTTTCTGACTCCAAGGCTCAATATTCCATCTGCTGTACCATGCTGCTTCTGGTGAACTCAAGTAAAAGGGAAATGTATTTTGAAGTAGTAAAACATAGCTAGAATTTTTTTGTTTTGTTTTGTTTTGTTGGTGAGGCATTTGGGGTTAAGTGACTTGCCCAGGGTCACACAGCTAGTAAGTGTTAAGTGTCTGAGGCTGGATTGGAACTCAGGTCCTCCTGACTCCAGGGCCGGTGCTCTATCCACTGCACCACCTAGCTGCCCCTAGAATTTTAAAGGTATCTCTTCTATGAGTGCAAACATGCAGAGTGAGAGGATACATGAATGAATGACCTAAGGCAACAGACTCAAGATATGTTTGAGGTACTTTTTCTTCACATAAAGATATATATTCAAGGGGGCAGCTAGATGGAGCACCAGCCTTGGATTCAGGAAGACCTGAGTTCAAATCTGACCTTAGACACTTGACACTTACTAGCTGTGTGACTCTGGGCAAGTCACTTAACACACATTGCCCACCCACCCCCCCCCCAAAAAAATAGAAATACATTCAAATCCTACCTCTGATTCCAAAGTCATTGCTGGCTTGCTCAATGGACTAGAATGCTAAAAGGACATAAGTTATTTCCCCAAGAGGACAAGAGAGTTTGGTGCACTCGATGCACATGACTTACCATCATTCAGTCTTCAGTGACAGCTTCATGAGGAATATCGGAATATTGCTAAATACCAGAGAGTAGCTATGATATAGGAAAAAACAGTTGAGATAGCTGGACGTTCATTGAAGACAAAATTCAGTAGTAAAACCCCGGGGTCCCAAATGTCTATAAAGAGATGCACAAAGGTTAAGCAGCAAGAGAGATTAAGGTCCCAAAACCAAGAAATAAATTTGACCTCACAATTATCTCTAAGCCTTAATAACTTAAATATAAATCTGTAAACATATTCAGAAAAAATAGGATAGGTAAAGGAAAGAATGAGCAGCATGATATAGTAAGAAGACACATTTACATGAAACAATGCAGAAAACTGAAGTGGAAGGCAGGATAGAAAATCAGTGGGGGGAAATAGATGATTATAGCTAACATTTGAATAGTGATTTAAGGTTTACAAAACATTTTCTAAATATCCCATTTGACCTTCACAACAAGTCTGTGAAGTAGATGCTATTATCCCCATTTTACAAATGAGGAAACTGAGGCAAAGATGGTTTAAGTGACTTGCCCAGGGTCACATAGCTAGTAAGTATCTGAGGCAAGATTCAGAATCAAGTCTTCTTGACTCCAATTCTAACACTATCCACTGTGTCACCAAGGTGCTTCACCTCAGTGATTTTGTCTTTGATATACTACAGAACACCTAAACAGAAAGAGGAAGTAAATGAAGAGTTCTAATAATAGCTCACAATCCTGGCACTGAGGCAGGGTATGGCAAAGAAGGAGGAATAGAGGACTTAAATGATTTAGACATCTAAGTCTGTCTCTGTCTCTCTGTCCATGTGTCTCAGTCAGCATCTGTCTGTCTCTCTCCCTTCCTCCCTCCCTCCCTCCCTCCTTCTCTCCCTCTCTCCTCTCTCTCTCTCTCTCTCTCTCTCACTCACTCTCTCACTGTCTCACTCTCTCGCACTCTCTCACTCTCCCACTCTCGCTCTCTCACTGTCTCTCGCGCTCTCTCACTCTCTCTCTCACTGTTTCTCTCTCACACTCTCCAAAACCAGAACAAAATAGCTTACAATTTCTTCACTTGTTTTAATAAAAATCTCATCCTTCAAAAGACAGAGTAATCAACAAGGGAAAATACTATTTTATATATGATTCCCACTAAGGGAAGAACTGGTTGCTGGAACAGAAATGAAGAAAACCTTGGAGCAACCACTCTCTCTTAGAATTTGTGATACAAGAGGAAAGGCATTTTGGGCGTAGTCTGAAATGCATTCTATGTTCTTGGAAAGCAGATATTAAAGGGTCCTGAGGAAGGATAGATGGAATCTCCTAGATTTCTGTAAGTAAAAATCAGTCAAGGGAGACAGGAAGCTCTCAAGAATGAAATTCTGAAGGAAAAAAAAACAAAGAAACAATTCCAAAAAGAAAACAGGGAGTTGTCTAGCAAGACTGACATAGATGGCCAAAATGTTCATTAAGCAACTTACATTTTTTTCTTAATTCTTCAACATTTTAATTTAAAGTTTTGAGCTCCAAATTCTATGCCTGCCTGCTTCCCCTTCTCTCTCTATGAGATACTAAGTAATCAAATATAGGTTATATACGTGCAATTTTGTAAAACATTTCTATATTAGTCATTTTGTACAAGAAGACTTGAATAAGAGGAAAAAAATGAAAGAAAGAGAATAGTGTGCTTTAGTCTGTATTCAATCAATGTCAGTTCTTTTTCTGGAGGCAGATAGTATGCTTCATCATTAGTCCTTTGGTATTGTCTTGGATCATTGTATTGCTGAGAATAGCTAAGTCATTCACAATTCTTCATCAAACAATATCGTCGTTACTGAGTGCAACATTCTCCTGCTTCTGTTTATTTCACTATGCATCAGTTCATGTAAGTCTTTCCAGGTTTTTCTGAAATCATTCTGCTTGCCATTTCTTTTAACACAATTCCATTACAATCATATGCCACAGCTTGTTTAACCATTCCCCGATTGATGGGTATCCCTTTGATTTCCAAATCTTAACCACCACCAAAAGAGCTACTATAAATATTTTTGTATAAATAGATCCTTTTCCCTTTTTTAGATGTTTTTGTAATATAGACCTAATAGTGAGCAACTTGGATTTTTTTAAGGATGTGTAAAGATGATAGAAGTAATGGCAAGTGACAGAGAGTGATTATATAAACTCAGTACGGTCCTATGAGAATAATATGCAGGGGGCAGCTAGGTGGCACAGTGGATAGAGCACCAGACCTGGAGTCAGGAGGACCTGAGTTCAAATCCGGCCTGACACTTAACATTTACTAGCTGTGTGACCCTGGGCAAGTCACTTAACCCCAATTGCCTCACCAAAAAAAAAAAATCACATAGTAGAGAATAGTATGCAGGATACTAAAATTCAGAATGAAGAAATAGGATAGAATAGAGAATGCTAAGGACAATAGGAAGGGTCAGTTTGTTTGTTTGATTTTTTAAACTATATTGAAGGAAAGAGGATCCTCAAAATTGGTATTAGACCATTCCTTGAGGTGGACAAGATAATGATAATGTACAATTGAGAAAGGATATAACTGTTCAGCGTTTATTTTGCTTCTATTTTCTCTACCAAGAATGACCTCTAAACCACAGAACAAAATGAAAATGACTAATAGGACATGAATACCCAAGATATTTTTTTTAAATACCCAAGATAATTATTAAAATCCAAAGGAAGCAACTAATAGTCATCGATTAGTTCAAATCTAAGATTGAGGGGCAGCTAGGTGGCACAGTGGATAAAGCACCAGCCCTGGATTCAGGAGGATCTGAGTTCAAAGCCAGCTTCAGACACTTGACACTTACTAGCTGGGTGACCCCGGGCAAGTCACTTAACCCCCATTGCCCTGCAAAAAAACAAACAAACAAATGTAAGATTGAACTATATCCTCAGGTAATGAAGAAAAAAACTGGCAGATGTGATTCCTGAGCCAATGAGGGATATTTGCAAGATCACAGAGAAGAGAAAGGTATCAGAGAAATTAAAAGTGTTGTCCTAATGCTCAAAAAAAAAAGGGAAAAGAATGGAATCTGCAAACTATAAGCCAATGTGCTTGACGTTAATTCCTGGGGGAAGGGGAGAGAGGTGGAATCTAGAACTATTGATGACCATTTAGTAAAGGAAGGTGATCATGAAGAACCCACATGGCTTCAGCAAAAATAGGTCACGCCAGACTTTTTCAATGTGGCCACTAAACTGATATATTAGAGGAATGCTGCTGCTATAATTTACCTAGATTTAAGCAAGTATTTGATCAAGACTTTCATGCTGTTCTCAGAGAAGAAAATGGAGAGTTGTGGTTTAGTGAATTATAGTTGGTTGGGTTTGACATTTGTTGGATATCTAGACACACAATTGAAGGGAAAAAGAAGGGAATAAGCATTTACATACCTCCTACTATGTACCATGCACTATGCTAAGTGCTTTTCAAATATTAGGCCATTTGATCCTTACAACAACCCTATAAGGTAGGTGCTGTTATAATCCTTATTTTAGAGTTGGGGAAACTGAGGCAAACAAAGGCTAAATTACCTGTCCAGGGTCACTCAGCTAGTGTTTGAAGCTGAATTTGAACTCAGATCTTCCTGACTCCAGGCTGAATACTCCATCCACTACACTACCTAGTTGCCAAGGGAACAATTCTGGTATTTTGGTAAGGCAATTGGGGTTAAGTGACTTGCCCAGGGTCACACAGCTAGTAAGTGTTAAGTGTCTGAGGCTAGATTTGAACTCAGGTCTTCCTGACTCCAGGGTCAGTGCTCTATCCACTGTGCCACCTAGCTGCCCCCAAGGGAATAATTCTGAATGGTTCAATAGTAACTTAAAGGAGGCTCTCCAGTGGAAATGCCATAGGGATCTATCAGTGTTTGGCCTTGTGTTATTTATCATTTTTATCAGCAACTTGGAAAGAGACCCCCATGTCATCTTTTTTTTTTTTTTTTTTGCGGGGCAATGAGGGTTAAGTGACTTGCCCAGGGTCACACAGCTAATAAGTGTCAAGTGTCTGAGGCCTGATTTGAACTCAGGTCTTCCTGAATCCAGGGCCAGTGCTTTATCAACTGCGCCATCTAGCTGCCCCCCCCATGCCATCTTAAACACAGTTGGAGATGACAGAAAGTGGAATAGCCAACTCACTAAACAACAGGGGGAAGACTCAAAAAGATCTGTGTGAATGTGGTAAGCTGAATGTGGTAAGATCAAATCTAATGAAGAAGTAGCTTCCTTAAATTAAGTCTAAATACAATATTGGGGAAGTATAGTAGTGGTTTCTCTGAAAAAAAGATCTGAGGGTTTTAGTGGACTTTATGTGTTAATGGGTTGATATGGCTGCCCAAAAAAAAGCTAACTCAATCTTGGGCTGCATTAAGAGAGGCATAACTTCCACAAATTCAGGAGAGTCCCACTGTATTCTGCCATGGTCAGACCGCATCTGCAGCACCACATTCAGTCCTGAGTTCTGTTATTAGAAAGACATTGATAAGCTTGAGCATGTCCAAAGGAAAGAAGCCAAGATGATGGAGGGGCCTAGAGTTCATGCAACATGGGGATTGGCTAAAGGAGCTCAGAATGTCTAGCCTGGAGAAAGATCACCAGCAAGTATTTGAAGGACTGAAAGATGAAAGAATGATTCAGCTTGGTCTGTTTGACTCCAAGGGGCAAGACTAAAAGCAATGGGTAGAGGTCACAAAGGGGCAAAATTCAGCTTTCTGTAAGGAATTGCAATTAGAGCTATGCAAAAGTTAATGGGCCTGGGGGCAGCTAGGTGGTGCAGTGGATAGAGCATCAGCCCTGGAGTCAGGAGGACCTGAGTTCAAATCTGAGCTCAGACACTTGACACTTACTAGCTGTGTGACCCTGGCAAGTCACTTAACCCCAATTGCCTCAGCAAAAAAAAAAAAAAAAAGTTCAGTGACCCCTTGTCAGATATGTTGGAGAAGAGCTCATTCTTCAGGTATAGGTTGAACTACAAAATCATTGGGATCTCTTCCAGCTCTAAGATTCATTGATATGTATTTCACGGCTAAACATTTTAAATTCTGCCTTTGAATCACCACTAAAGCCACACCCCACTAAAACCTTCTCAGCAGATGGCTAAACCAAGTTGAAGCTAACCAACAGGCCCAAAACTCATGGATGAGTTAGGGGGAAGACTACTATTTCCCCGAGCAGAATGGGCAGGTAAGGACAATTTGCTTCAACAGTCTTGAAGGTGGCTGAATCAGGCCATGTCTAGCACTTAGAGCCTGATTAGACATCCAAGATGCCACTGGAAACCAGGCCATTGCCAGTGTTCTAGACTTTTGTCTTGCCATTGTACTTTGGTAAATCTGGAAGAGAGTGAGGCTTATGATGTTGCACAGCTCTGCTTCATTTAAATCTAATCCATGTACAAGTCAAGACATAGATAATGTTAATTTGTAGTTTTCTAATTCTATATGTGGCCAGCAGTGGTCAATTTCTATTGAAGGTTCACACTATTGGATGAATTCAACCACATCTAGTTAATGCTGATTACTACAGAACATCATTAACTAACCTCTTCATTGGTTGGGGGGAGGGGGCAGGAATTCTACTGAGCTGACCCAAAAGAATCAGAAGCTAGAAGGTTTCATTTCTGCTCCTCATTGATTTTCTACAGAACCTTGGCAGGATCTCAGGTTTCCTCCTCTGTTAAAAGAAAATTGCTAAGTCCTTCCTTACCAAGCAGTCACCAAACAGCAGACTTGGGGAACTGGAAATTAACAATGGTTTCTAGAAATACCAACAATAGGAAACTTTCATTTTACAAAGCACAGCATCTCTTCCTTCGGATGGCTGGAGCAGAGGGGGTGGAAGTAAGAGGAATGGAAGCAACTCCTTCAGGATCACCTGACACCTATGAGAAAAAGCTGATCAGTTAGAATTCACTGCTTGACTGGCCAGAATCTCTCAGTAAGTTCATAAGGAAAAACTGACTCAAATAATTTCATTCATCATTAAAAAGCATTAAACAGACTTGGATTCAGGAGGACCTGAGTTCAAATCCAGCCTTGGACACTTGACACTTACTAGCTGTGTGACCCTGGGCAAGTCATCTAACCCTCATTGCCCCGCAAAAAAAAAAAATGTTGAAAACTATGTTAACATGTAATTAGAAAAAATAAAATATTATTTACATTTTAAAATAAAGATATTTAACGGTTAAAAAAAGCATTAAACATCTACTCTGTATCAGGCATTGGTGATACAAAGACAAAACCAGTCTGTGCCCTCATGGTGCTTACACTCTACTAGGGAAAATGACAGGTACTCAGGTATATCTGTGATTTAATTGATTAAGAAGTTCTCTTTGGAAGTTTGCAGATCACAACCCACCATACCTGCCCATCTTGTACAACTCTGTAGGGGTCCTTCAGTAAGTTCGCCACAGGGTGTTCTCCCAATATGTACACAGACACAAAAGAAAATACAAATTATACACAAGGTTATTCCTGGGGAAGGGGACTGGCAGCTGTAGGAATTTGGGAAGGCCTTGAGGGGAGGCTCTACTATGCAGAAAGGAGAAGGGTGCACTGGGGCACAGACTGCAATTACAAAGAGAAAGAGAAAAAAAGGAAAAAAAAAACAAAGAGAAAGGAAATACAGGGGCAGCTAGGGAGTGCAGTGGATAAAGTACTAGCCCTGGGGGGTGGCTAGGTGGTGCAGTGGATAAAGCACCAGCCCTGGATTCAGGAGTACCTGAGTTCAAATCCGGCCTCAGACACTTGACACTTACTAGCTGTGTGACCCTGGGCAAGTCACTTAACCCCCATTGCCCCGCAAAAACAAACAAACAAACAAACAAAAAGTACCAGCCCTGGATTCAGGAGGACTTGAGTTCAAATCCAGTCTCAGACACTTGACACTTATTAGCTGTGTGACCCTGGGCAAGTCACTTAACCCTCATTGCCCTGCCAAAAAAAAAAAAAAAAAAGAAAGGAAATGCAATGTTGACTAATTAGAAGTCCAAGAAGGTCAGTTTGACTGGAAGAAAGAAAGTAATGTGCAAAAAAAGAGAAAAGAAATGAAATGAAAAAATAGGTGAGAAACAGATTGTGAAGGGCCTTCAAATTCAAGCAAAAGATTTTGGTTTTTTCCCCAGAGGCAAGGAACTATGGGAGCTTCCTAAGTAGGGAAGTGACATAGGCAGACTTGTGTTTTAAAAGCATACACTAAAAACTCAGCAGCCAAAGGGAAAATCAAAGGCAGATTGGACAGAGAATGGGCAGCCATCTCTGCATTTCCCAAGTTAATGAAGAACAGGCATGGGAATGTTCATTAAAACCCACAACCAATCTCCAAATCCTATTTTAACTAATTGTCTTAACCTCTTATGGCCTTGCATGGCATTCATGTGTGTGATTTTTGGTCATTTATGCCGTCACTTAAGTAGAAACTCATTCAAGGGATTGGTGGCAACTCAGAATGCAATGTCTGAGTTGAGTCCAGAAAGACCCTCCTGGGCTTTCCCGCCTGGTCTGGGGAAAAGGGTGACCCTCGTTTAAAGAAGGTGCGATACCCCTCTCTAGTCCCTAGAGGGTGCTCAAAGCCTGAGCAAGTCCCCCAGCCTAAACATTTATCTCCTCATTCTGGTATCTAAAGGTTTGTGACTTTCACTTTTAGCACAAAGCCAGAATTTTTTATTCTTTATCAAAGCGACTGAATCTAGAAGATGAAATCAAATAATAAGATTTGGAAACCATTACAGTTATCTGGCTCTGGTCCACATGACAATTTACTCACAGCATATGAGCGAATATAGCATTAGTATAAACAGAATTAGAATAAAAGGAAAATAGGCAGACTGTTCTCCATCTGATAAACATAATATCTCTCCTTTTAGTCCCCCCTTCCTTCCCAGATCTTCTGTACAAAAAGAGAAAGTCTCTCCATGTGACCATGAGAGGCTCATAAATAATGGGGGAATAGGAAGACCATTCTATCTCTGATTATAAAAAGGACTCATAGTGACTCACAGTCCATTGCAGTTCCTGGGGAGTAGATTATCATGATGTGGCATTTTCTTCCCACGTGCTGAGAACTGGTCCTGGCTGCTTCAGCATCCCAACTGCTGCCACAATGCTTCAGATGGATTCTCTCCTCTCCACATCCCAATGAGAGAGAGAGAAACCACAAAACAGTGTCCCTCTTCTCCTCTCCTCTGTTGCAAGAGGGATTCTTCTTCTTCTTCTTCTTCTTCTTCTTCTTTTCTTCTTCTTCTTCTTCTTTTCTTCTTCTTCTTCTTCTTCTTCTTCATTTTCTTGGCAAAGATACTGGACCAGTTTGTTATTCCCTTCTCCAACTGATTTTACAGATGAGGAAACAGAGGCAAAGAAGATTGAGTGACCTGCCCAAGGTCACACAACTAGTAGGTATAAGACCATATTTTAACTCAGGAAGATGAGTCTTCCCAATTCCAGGCCCAGAGCTCTATTTACTTTGCCACTTAGCTGCCCAACAATAACAATAATAAGTGGATTGAGCATGCTATCTTTGGGGTCAAAAGAACTAAGCTTAAATTTCACACACACACACACACACACACACACAGTAGCTGTGTTACCCAAAACAATTAATTTTTCTTCTCTAAACCTCAGTCTTCTCATCTAAGAAAGGGAATAATAACAATTGGAGCACCGACTGCACAGAGTCATTATGACGACCAAGGAAAATGACATTTGTGATGTGCTTTGGAAATCTTAAAGACCGCTACAATTATAGGTTGTCAGGGTCATTAGGAGGCAAATGAGCTGACTGTACCAGATTTGCTTTGGGTTTTTTTACATTTCTATAAATTTTTCTGCCCATTCATTTAGCAAAGAGGTGGCTCCGTTCCAGAAGTTTCAATTCGGCAGCTTTTCTAAATAGTAAATTGGCTTCAAAAAGGATTGTAGATAGAATTAAATACCACCTCTGGGCCAGTATGAGGGCTGCTAGGAGGCGCCATAGTGCCTAGAGCGCTGGTCCTGAAGTCAGAAAGACTCCTCTTCATGAGTTCTAAGCCAGCCTTAGACACTTAGTAGCTGGGTGACCCTCAGTGAGTCACTTCACCCTGTGTGCCTCAGTTTCCTCATCTGTCAAATGAGCTGGAGAAGGAAATGGCAAAGCACCCCAGTATCTCTGCCAAGAAAACCCCAAATGGTCTCACAAAGAATTGCAAGCCAGTGGAGGCTTATGTCACCCTGTGAGGTGCATAAAATAACTTTATCCCCATTTTTACAAACCACCTCAGAGACTAAAGGGACGGAAGGTCCTAGAGGGGCAGGGGCTGGTTCATTTATTTTCTTGGTGTCCCCACACCCAGCCCAGGGCCAGGCACACAACAAGCAGGTGTGCTTACTGAATTGAAATGATCAGGTGGCTTGCCCAAAGGCAAACAGCTGTGTGACTACCCTACTGCAGGCAATGCCGAGTGCAGGCAAAGCCCAGTCTCCTGGCCTACCCCAGTGGCCATGCCACTATCCCATGCCACATCCTGCTGACTGGGTGATGGGAGGAGGAAGAATGTCTTAGTATACCTAAGTACCAGGGTCCGATATAGCTGGTCAGGGAATTAGGCGAAAAGAGATTACGACCTGCCAGAGATCACACTGCTGGTAAATGTCAGAGGTGGGGTTTGAACCCCCAAGACCCCCTTTACATAGATGAAGATGCACAAAGACAGCTTTCACAATGAAATAATGGACCAGCCAGATGGAGAAAAATGAAACCTGTCCCCTGTTAGGTCCAGAGAGGCCACAGGGTGGCACCAGAGATCTTTGGTCAAAGTGCATAACCTGGTAAATTCAGAAAGGCAGGCAGGCAGAGACAGAGAGAGACAAAGAAACAGAAAGAGACAGATAGACAAACACAGAGACAGAGATCGAAGAAGACAGAGAGAGAGAAAGAGACAGAAAAAGACAGAGAGAGAGTCAGACAGACAGACAGGAAGGCAGGCAGACAGAGAGAGAAACAGAGAGAGAGAGACAAAGAAACAGAGAGACAGATAGAGGCAGACACAAGAGAGAGAGAGATAGAAAAAGAGAGAGACAAAGAAAGACAGAGAAGCAGAAACAGACAGGCAGGCATGCAGATAGGCAGAGACAGAGACAGAAAGACAGAGAGAGACAGAGATGGAAATACATAGAGAGAAGAAAAGCCTCTGGAATCAGAAAAGTTCCAAATGGAACCTCATACAAAAACTCCTTGTTCTTGCCTGAAGCAGGCTACTGCCAGAAAAAACACAGGGTGAGCTGTACTCGGAGACTTATCCAGCTCTAACTCTATCCTTCTATGATCTCTAATGCCAAGCCTAAGTGATGGCTTGTGTGTATAACAGAGCCTGGTTCCTCCTCAGTGCTAACCTCACCTTTAGATGTAGGTACTTACTGTACTTTCACCAATTTCTGGCTTCATCTAAGCTCCTGAAATATTATAATAAAAGGACTATGGGTATGAAGCACTGTGTATGTCAGAAAGAGACAGAGAGAAAGAAACAGAGAGAGACAGAGAGAGACAAAGGAATAGGTAGTGTTAACCTGGAAATTAAGGAAACAATAAATATAGGAGAAATAAATGGGGGCAGAGGAACTATAGCTCATGGTATTGCAAAGCTTGGAAGCTAGGAACACCCCAAGATGGAAACAGAAGACAGGGTTTTTATGGGGTAACAGAACAAAAAGGGAGCCAAAAGATTGCTCCAGAGTCACGTACAACTACTTAATGTAAATGAACCTGTGGTGAAAATTATTTGTGGTAAAGATTAATATCAAAAGTTTTAATTAATATCGAATTAATTAATTAATTAATATAGAAAGGGGCCACACCTGACCCCTCTCAAATGATTCAGCTAAAACTTTCAATATTAATCTTTACCACAAATAATTTTTACCACAAACCTTTAACAAAAGAAACAATACAACTGCTCCTAAGTTAAGTATAGACCCTACTAACCCTAAATAGAAACTACTTAATGTAGATGGACGCTTTCACATAATAATCATAAAGTCTAGGGAGTAGGGTGGGGAAATATTGGGAGGGGATAAGTTGCCTGGGAGAAGTTGGGGGAGGTCCATAAATCCATCAAGAGTCTGGAAGTGACAAAAATTGGTTAACCCCAGACAATTAATTTCTCTGGGAAAGGGGAGTGGGTGGGGATCAGTCAGTTCTCAGTAAATTTGTAGTTCTCATTAGGTAGGTAGGTAGGTAGGTAGGTAGGTAGGTAGGTAGGTAGGTAGGTAGGTAGGTAGGTAGGTAGTGGTTAGTTCTGCTGAAGCTTTTATTTTTATTTATTACGGAGAACGGTTCTTCTCTGGGAAGGATGCAATGAGAAATGTAAGAGAAATTAAACCATAGAATACCAATACTTTTTTAAAAGACATATAAGAATAACGATAGTGGATGGACATGTCTTCTCGGTTTCTCGAGTTGCCCCAAGGTGCTTGCAGTGAATCTAAAGAAGAGTTTACATCAAGTAATTCATCAACAAGCATTTAGGAAGCTTCTACTAAGTGCCAGGTGCTAGGATAAGTGTTAAGAATACAAACAGAAGCAAAAACACAGTTCCTACCCTCAGAGAGATGGGGGAGGAGCAGGGCAGTGAATGAGTCTTACACTCAGCAAAATTGAAAGTAGATTGGGGGAAGAGACAGTCAGAAGCAAAACACTTTTGAGGAGGGATAGGATGAAAGAAGAGAGAGAATAGAGTAAATATCATAGGGAGGGAATAGGATGGAGGGAAAGTGAAGAATAGTAACTGGAAAAAATCTGAAGCAGAGGCAAGAGTAATGTAAAATGAGGATGATGATTGGCTGAAGATGAGAATTGATTGAGGAGGAGGGCTGATTGATAAAGATGAGGTTTGATTGATGAGGAGGATTGATTGATGGTGATTGATGATGATGATAAAATGTAGAGTATTTACTTTGCTGGGCTACAGTGAAGAAAATTCTTTGTCAGGTAAAAGGTACTATATAAATGTTATCTATTACTGTTGTTGCAAGCATCAACCTCATGGGTTTATTGCAAGGAAATCTCTCTTTAAAGTACTATATAAATATAGTTTACTATACCAAAAAATGATGAACAGGATGTTATCAGAAAAACCCAGAAAGACCTGCATGAGCTAATGCAATGTGAAATGTACTGCATACAAAATAACAGCAATACTGCAATATGATCTGCTGTGAATGATTGGGTTATTTTCAGCAATGCAATGATCCAAGACAACTCTGAAGGTCTTATTTGTTGGTGGTGGTGATGGTGGTGGTGGTTTTTTTTGGTTTTTTTGGTTTTCTTTTAGTGAGGCAATTGAGGTTAAGTGACTTGCCCAGGGTCACACAGCTAGTAAGTGTCAAGGGTCTGAGGCCAGATTTGAACTCAGGTCCTCCTGAATCCAGGGCCGGTGTTCTATCCACTGTGCCACCTAGCTGCCCCCTGAAGGTCTTATAAAAAATGCAGTCCATCTATAGAGAAAGAACTGATAGTGTCTACAGATTGAAGCACATTTTTTTTTGTTAGTTCCTTTATCTGAAATTTTATTTTTGTCTGTTTTCTTTCACAACCTGGCTAATGTGGAAATGTTTTGCATGACTGATAATGGTATAGCTTATATTGAATTGCTTGGGTTCTTAGGGGGAGGGGAAGAAAGAATTGGGAACATGAAGGTTTTTTATTGTATTTACATGTAATTTGGGAAAATAAAATTATCTATTTTTTTAAAAAGTCCCTAACCTCAAGGAGCTCACAACCTAATGGGAGAAGATGTTGTTGCTGTTGACATCTACTTTGCCACTGGACCCAGATGACTCTGGAGGAGTCAGATTGGTGACTTTGCACAGCCTTCCCTCACTTAAATCCAATTCACTGCAAGTCATGACATCACCCTGATGTCATGATCTTCTTTCAGAACAAAGTGTCATGGGGATAATGGGGTAGGCAAAGTAGATGTCAGGATGACTAGAGATGGCCCTGGACATTTAAGGCAATTGGGGTAAGTGACTTGCCCAGGGTCACACAGCTAGTAAGTGTCTGAGTCGAGATTTAAACTCAGATCCTCCCAACTTCAGGCCAGTGCTCTATCCACTGCACCACCTAGCTGCCCAAAGGGAGGAGATAACATGGCAAAAGGAAGCTGAAAAGGGGGAGAAAGAGGATACCTGATCAAGGGCATAAGGGGGAAGTCCAACCTAGGGCTGCTAGGTGGAAAATGAAGAGGTGACTGACCTGAGAGACTTCCTTAAATGGAGCTCATAGCAATTTGGAACTATGACCAAAGAGCTATGAGGCTGCACGTAACCCTTTGACCCAGCAATACCAGTACTAGGCCTATATCCCAAAGAGATCATGAAAAGGGGGAAAGGACCCACATGTACAAAAATATTTGTAGCTGCTCTTTTTGTGGTGGCAAGGAATTGGAAATTGAGGAGATGGCCATCAATTGGGGAACAACTAAACAAGCTGTGGTGTATGAATGTAATGGAATACTATTGTGCTGTAATAAATGAACAGGCAGATTTCAGAAAAACCTGGAAAGACTTAAGTGGACTGATGCTGAGTGAAATGAGCAGAACCAAGAGAACATTATATACAGCAACAGCGACATTATGTATGCAATGCTCAACTGTGATTGACTTAGTTCTTCTCAGCAATACAGTGATCCCCAAGACAATTCCAAAAGATTCACAACAGAAAATGCTCTCCACATCCAGAAAAAGAACTATGGAGTCTGAATGCAGAGCAAACCATACTATTTTCACTTTCTTGTTGTTAGTTTTTTGGTTTCTTCTTTCCTTTTCTTTTTGTTTGTTTGTTTTGTTTTGGGTTTTTGTTTTTTGGGTTTTTTGGTGGGGCAATGAGGGTTGTTACTTGCCCAGGGTCACACAGCTAGTAAGTGTCAAGTGTCTGAGGTCAGATTTGAACTCAGGTCCTCCTGAATCCAGGGCCAGCAATTTATGTACTTTGACACCTAGCTGCCCTGGTTTCTTCTTTCTTACGGTTTTTCCCATTTGTTCTGATTCTTTCATAACCTGACTAATATGGAAATATGTTTAACATGATTGTACATATATAACCCATATCAGATGGGTTGCTTTCTTGGGCAGGGGAGGGAGGGAGAAAAATTTGGAACTCAAAATCTTACAAAAATGAATGTTCAAAACTATCTTTACATGTAATTGGAAAAAATACTATTAATTTAAATAAATAGATGGAGCTCCTAATTGTTATTAATAACAATTAGTAATAATGAAGCTACTATTGACATGGGGAATTCTGGTTTGAAATGCACAAAGCAGTTAGCACAATTTTAACCTATCAGAGCTTTAAACTGCATTAAGACTTCTGGGATCCTCAACAACTCTGTTAAGTAAGTCTCTTATTATTCCCATTTTAGAGATGAGAAACTGGGATCCAGCAAGTTTAAATGTGTCACTCAGGATCACACAGCTAATAAGTGTCTGGGGGAAATTTTAAACTTGGATCTTCTTGACTCTAAGATGATAATGATCGTGATGGTGGTGATGAAGATAATAGCATTTATTTAATACTTAAAGGTTTGCAAAGCACTGTGTGTATGCGTATGTTTGTGTATGTATATCATTTCATTTGATCCTCACAACAAACCTGTGAGGGAGAAGCTAAGATTGAGAGAGGTTAACAAACTGTCCCAGGGTCAAACAGCCGCTATCCAAAATGAAAGTTGAAACCAGATCTTCTTGATTCCAAGTCCGTTATCTACCACCAACAGCTTTCCTTGCTCAAAATAGGTAGCCAGGAAACTTGAATTTCTTCTTTAAGTGATTTTATAGACGCTCACAGTCTGCATTAAGTAACACATTGCAGCGCTCATTGTTGTGGTAAGTGGCGTGCCAACTTTCAGCAGTTCTATGAATCCTCGACACCCAGCCAGAAGCCAAGAGAATCTGTTCTTGCATGAAAATTGGTGCAGTAAATTTTAGCTCTGAAAACAAGATCTTCAAAGTGAAACTCAAAGAAGGAAAAACAACATCACTCTCATCTGTCCTTACTAAAGCACCATAAATATAAACTCCCAGCTTTGCATGCACGGCTTATTTTAAAGGACAAAGCAAAGGAAAACTGGAAACCAATGACTGTGATGGAGAAACTGTAGTATGTGAATGGTATGAATATTACTGCACTGTCCAGAATGATGAATACAAGGAATTCAGAGAACATTAGGAAAATGAGGGGGATACAGAAGGGGAAGCGTGGAGGCATGTGGGAGGAGCTAACTCTCCATTCCACCCTCCAATCAGAGGGTTCCCAGGGAGGTATAAGACAGAGGTCACGATGAGGTATAAGGATCAGGGCTGATTTGACCTTGAAGGATGATGGGTTTCCTCAGGGATCAGAGGACAAAGGCCAAAGGAGAGCTGTTGGGTGGGAAAGGAAGACATGTCCAACCTGGGCACCCTCTTTAGATGGAATTTCTGAAATGAGCATGTGTAACATGTGGACTCAGTATGTGATCAGAGGAATACCATCTGACATTTACTACCTGTGATCTTAGATATGATTTAGCCTCTCTGTGCCTTAGTTTTCTCATCTGTAAAATAAAAAGGGGTAGGGGCAGCTAGGTGGTGCAGTGGATAGAGCACTGGCCCTGGATTCAGGAGGACCTGAGTTCAAATTCGGCCTCACACACTTAACACTTACTAGCTGTGTGACCCTGGGCAAGTCACTTAACCCCAATTGCCTCATAAAAAAAAAATTAAAGGGGTAGACTAGATGGTCTATGAGACTCTGTGCAATTCTAAAAGCAGAATGTGGACAACACAGTAACGTTTGTTAAACTACTCCAGCAACTTTGCCAAGAAAACTCCAAATGAGTTCACAAAGAGTCAGACATGACAAATGACTGAATGACAACTACAAAGCAGGAGCAGAACGTGGTATATACACTGTTAGAAAAATAACAATTGGTTAGTTATGTTAAAACTGCCCTTCTTTGTTCATTTTGTGTGTGTCTATGCCTGGGAGTAGGGGGAAGGGTGGTGTAAGAAGTGCAGTGTGCACTACTGTGTGGTTATATCCAGAAATTATTCAAGGCAGGTTCGCCCAGTAGAGGGAGTACTGGATTTGAATTTAGAAAATCCAGGTTTGTACCCCAGTTCTATTACTTACTATCTATATGACCTTGGACAAGTCAACCACTGCATGCTTTAGTTCTATCAGCTATAAAATGAGAGGGTTGGACTAGATGACCTTCAAATGTCCATGAAGGTCCCTTCCAGATTTAAGTCCATGATCCCATGAGCTTGTGACTTTGGTGTCAAAACAAAAGTCACCAGTAAAATCTATTTTTATAAAGGGTTATTATGATGAAGCCAAAATAAGCCATAGAAATCCTGAAAAGGAGACCAGTGCCTTAGGAAGTAATGTGTTGCCCATTAATGGGGCTTTCTTTTCAGCTGAAAATCTCTAGATGATTGAAATCGGACATAATGGCACCCAAACAAACCCAGCTTGGCCAACGCACTCCATTCAAAAATATTTTCTGGGCAGACAGACTGGCTTCAAAGGAAACAACATGAGAATGTTTCCCACACAGTCAGGGCACGAGCCCTGCATCCCAATGAAGATGCAACACTATCTTTGGAGCCTATAATCTACTTCCTTGCAATGAACATGCAAGGGCATACTCCATACAGGACACTGAGGCATGGAAATAACCCCTGACTGGCAAATGATGGCAAAGAGAAGTCAACTGTGCCAGAAAGTGTTTTATATGGAAAATGCCTCAAAGATTAATTGGTGCAGCATTACGCCTTTAAAAAGATACACATAGACCATATAAAGACATGCATTTGTGGTCTTTTTTTCTCAGCACTTATAAATGTTTATGAATGGGAGCAGTGTGATGTATTTGGTGGAATGAGCAATGGAATTTGAAAGGCAATTTGGCATCACAGGTCAAACTGGGGACCTAGTCAAGAAGTTGTTTAGTTGTTTCAGCTGTATTCTTCACGGACTCCCCCATTTGGGATTTTCTTGGCAAAGATATCTGGAATGGTTTACCATTTCCTTCTCTAGCTCATTTTACAGATATGGAAAATGAGGCAAACAGGGTTAAGTGACTTACCCAAGGTCACACAGTTAGTATCTGAGGTTAGATTTGAATTCAGGTCTTCCTGTCTCAGATATGGAGACATTTGAACCCAGGTCTTCCTGACTCCAGGCTCTGTGCTCTATCCACTGCACCACCTTAGTTAAGAAGAGTTAAGTTCAGGGGCAGCTAGGTGGAACAGTGGATAAAGCACTGGCCCTGAATTTAGGAGGACCTGAGTTCAAATATGGACTCAGACGCTTGACACTAGCTGTGTGACCCTGGGCAAGTCACTTAACCCTCATTGCCCCGCAAAAATAAAAAAATAAAAAAATAAAAACCAAAAAAACCAAGAGTTAAGTTCAAATCTTACCTCAGACACTAGCTGTGTGATTTTGGTCCCAAACTTCTCCCTCCATTTCCTTATCTGTGAAACTGGAATAAGAATACCTACCAAATTAACACTTACTAGCTGTGTGAACCTGGGCAAGTCACTTAACCCCAATTGCCTCACACACACACAAAAAAAGAATACCCATGAAACAGCATGATACAGAAATTTTCTACATAAATATGAGCTTTTTTTAGAATCCAAAGGCCTGGGATCAAACTTTTGCTTTGCTACTTACTCATCTGTATTTCCTTGGACAAATCATTTCTGGTCCCCTTCCTCCTTTCCCAGTCTGCATTAGCCAAGCTGCCCCTAGTTGGAACATCACTTCTACCACCTCCAGGTAGCCTGGATTCTGCCACTGGGTCCTTCAGCTCTGATGGCTGAGCTTTTGCCCCGTGGCCTTCACTTCCCTACCAGACACCAAGGTACACAAAACCACTCCTTCATTCTAGCTCTCCCTTTTGTCTCTTCTTCCCCCATAAAAATGTAACCTTCTTGAGTCTTGACTGTCTGACTTGTATTTGTAACCACAACACTTAGCGCCGTATCTAGCACTTAAGAAGCTAGGGACTAGAGGACCTCTAATGTCTCTTCCAGCTCTCAGCCCTGGTTTTTAATTCTGCCACTTGTTGTTTGTCCTTAGTTCTAAAAGAAGACCATGACATCAGGGTGATGTCATGACTTGCAGTGAATTGGATTGAAGTGAGGGAGGGGTGTTCAAAGTCACCAACCTCACTCTCTCCTCCAGAGTCATCTGGTTCCAGTGGTAAAATAGTTGTCAGGATGACTGGAGATGGCCCTGGATGTTTAAGACAATTGGGGTTAAGTGACTTGCCCAGGGTCACACAGCTAGTAAGTGTCTGAGGCAAAATTTAAACTCAGATCTTCCCAACTTCAGGGCCAGTGCTCTATCCACTGTACCACCTAGCTGCCCAATTCTGCCACTAACTACTTTGAATGTCTCTCAATCACTTTAAGACTCAGTTGTCCCATTAGTAATTATGAACATGTTGGACTAGATCGGTGGCGTCAAATTCAAATAAAAATGGAAGTTACTAAACCATACATAAATATCCCTACAGGCTGTATTTTGATTTAGAAAACCGCACGTATTTATATACTCCTTTTTTTATTAATACATCAACACATTCAAATCGGATAGGAATTACATTTTAATCTGGCCACATTGGGAGTTTCAAAAGTAAGAAAATAAATCAATACCAAACACAGGTATACCTCATTTTATTGCACTTCACTCTACTGTACTTCAGAGATATTGCATTTTTTTACAAATTGAAGGTTTGTGGCAACCCCAAAATCATCAGCATCATTTTCCCAATGGCATGTGCTCACACTTCGTCTCTGTGTCATATTTTGGCAATTCTTGCAATATTTCAGACTTTCATGGTTATTGTATCTGTTATGGTGATCTGTAATTAGTGATCTTTGATGTTACTACTCTAGTTGTTTTGAGGCATCACAAGCTACATCCATATATGACAGCAAACTAAATCAATAAATGTGTGTGTTCTGACTGCTTCACCAACCAGCCATTCACCCATTTCTATTCCCTGAGACAGAACAATATTACAATTTGGCCAGTTAATGGCCTCTTAAGTGTTCAAGTGAAAGGAGAAGTCAATTGATGAGGCAACCTTCATTGTTGTCTTATTTGAAGAAATTGCCACAGCCACCCCAGCCTTCAGCAACCTGATCAGTGCATAGCTATAGAAGCAAGACCCACCACCAGCAAAAAAGATTATAACTCGCTGAAAGCTCAGGTGATGGTTAGCAATTTTTTTAGCAAGTCTTTTTTAATTGAGGATATACAGGGTTGGTTATTTTTTTTTAAAACATAACACTATTGCGCACTTACTAGATTATAGCATAAACATAACTTTTACATGAACTGTGAATCCAAAAAATTCATGTGACTCATTTTATTATATTTGCTTTATTGTGGTGATTTGGCACATCTCCAATGTATATCTGGAACTGGTACTATTATGGTATCTCATGGGTTAAATTCTGAGGCAAAAAACAAAACCAAAAGACTTTATTTTTATTTTTTTTAGCTTTTTGATTGATTTATTTGTTTATTTTTTTTGCTTTGTTTTGTTTGTGAGGCAGTTGGGGTTAAGTGACTTGCCCAGGGTCACACAGCTAGTAAGTGTCATGTCTGAGGCTGGATTTGAACTCAGGTCCTCCTGAAACCAAGGCCAGTGCTTTATCCACTGTGCCACCTAGCTGCCCCTCCAAAAGACTTTAAACTGACCTTTTGAGATGTTCTATTTCTGAAGCCCTAAAGGTTTAAGAACAAAGGATCAGTGCACATAAAAATGGTGACCTTTGAGATTTGGGAGAGCTGGTGGAGTGTCAATATGGAGGGACACACCAGGCTTTTAAATGCCAACATAGCAGCTGCTTGGTTAGATGAATAAATGAAAAAGCACTTATTAAGTGCTTTTTGTATTCCAAGGTTTGGGGATACAAATATAGATGATGCTGTGTGCCTCCTGGTTCAAATTATAGAGTACCAACTAAGTGCCAAGGTTTGTGAACAAAAACCTTGCCCATCAGACTATTTTTTGATATGTCAATTCACTTTGCCAATTTTCATTTCCCCTTTTTAAGTCTTTGCTATGTGTGATTGTACATATATAACCTATATCAGATTGCTTTCTGTCTTGAGGGTGGGGGAGGAGAGAAATTTGGAACTAGGGGGCAGCTAGGTAGTGCAGTGAATAAAGCACTGGCCCTGGATTCAGGAGGGCCTGAGTTCAAATCCAGCCTCAGACACCTGACACTTACTAGCTGTGTGACCCTGGGCAAGTCACTTAACCCTCATTGCCCCACCCCACCCCCCAAAAAAATTGGAACTAAAACTCTTTTGAAAACAAATGCTGAAAACTATCTTTACATGTAACTGAAAAATAATAAAATACTTTTATGATAATTCTTTGCTATAAGGAATGTCTGTCTGAAAGAAGTAGTAAGCATCAGAAGCAAGATTTGAACCTAGGTTCCCTCACTCAAGTTGATGCTCTCTCCGCTGTACCACACTGTCATATTAACCAGTATTAACCATTTCTTTTGCCCCTCAGTCTCCAAATCATGACCACGGAAAAAAATGCAAATTCAAAGACACAAAACACCTGTTATAACTTCAAGCCTTTACTAAAATGAGTACAGAAATGAGGACAGAGCACTAAATGAAAAGAAGCCAGTAACAGCAGTTACATCTTAAACATCTTCCAGGTTGTATATTAAACAATGATCAAAGGAACCAAAACAACCCCTCCCCCCTTCCCCTGCCCAAAATATTAAAGAACAATGTTATTTTCACAATTCACATTTGGTTGGTTTAATCCTGACACCTTTGTCATTTGTGCAGTCAAGAGAAATTTCTCAGGATTTCTCAAAGGGGGAATAAGCATTGAGCCCCTAAGTCTCTGTGCAACATTTATGGCAAAGTTTGGGGGACAGGTTCTACCTTCCTCCTGCTGTTTTGACTGAACTCTTCAGATCGGACCTTGGACCACTGATGTAGCACTAGAGAAAGCACAAAGGAGCTCACTACACCACCACATTGATGGTTCTTTAAAATCCCCCATAGAATCTCACTGGAATTCTGTTCTCCAACTCAAAAGCATCTCTATGCTAGAGTCAGAGCTAGAAGCAACATCAGCAATGCTTTGGGATCTAGGGCAGGCATACATTCACTGACACTGCTTTCAGGTCATAGCAAAACGAGGGACATGTGGTATGCTGTCTACTGTACTCTGACCTAGTCTGGATAAGGCATTACTAAGCAGATGTAGCATAAGCAAATCCCAACTGCCTCCATGCATTGGGAGATGCCCCTCTTTTCACACAGGTAAACATCAGCAAATGCAGAATTACCACTTAATTACTGCAAAATGGCACCCTGAGTCACAGAAACAGAGAAGACTCACATGTGTTTTTAAAGCAACAAGACACCAAATGACTTCCCATTTTAAAATGGGATTTCTGACCATAGGAGAACCTAGAATAAATAGGGGATTTCCCATCCAGATTCACAGTCGAGAACCATAAGCTGGGCTCCAGATGGGATTTGTTCTCAGATGGTACCATCCATCCTAACACTTGAGGCTCTGTGATTTTGTTTTCTATAAAAATACATCATATAAAGAATAAATATACACTCAGTGAGATAACATTGATTTTCACTAGTGAGGGGGTCACTAATGCACACTTACAGAGAAAGAGGAAGGAGTGGATTAAGAGGATTATTTGGAATGCAAAATAAGGTTTTTTAAAAGGCAACGGTCAACACTATGGCTTCTAGCACTTAGAGAAAGGAGTGAATGTGGTGGCCGGTGGCTTCTTCCCTTACACAGGACTTGAAGTGCTTTTTTTGGTCCAGACCTGTGATTTCACTGCTATAGCCTAGGATCACACAGCCAATTATGTTTCTGACATTGACTTGAACCCAGGGTTTAGTGAGTGGGTAAATCTCTGGGTGTTATCTAAGATAGTGGGTGGGGGGTGGGAATGGAGGAGGAAGAGAAGTTGGAACAATTTTTTTAAAAAATTGATGTTAAAATTTGTTTTTACATATATTTTGGAAAATAAAATTCTATTCAAAAAAAAAAAGGGCAGCTAGGTGGCACAGTGGATAGAGCACCGGCCCTGGAGTCAGGAGTACCTGAGTTCAAATCCGGCCTCAGACACTTAACACTTACTAGCTGTGTGACCCTGGGCAAGTCACTTAACCCCAATTGCCTCACTAAAAAAAAAAAAAATGTTGCTAGTCAATTAACTATATTAATCCTTCAGAACTAAAAAAAATTAAAAAAAAAAACAAGTTTACAACAAATAAAAAAAATTCCAATAAGTAAAACACATTTTCTCATCATTCTTTTGTGGGCCCAGTGGCAGTGTTCGGTGGCTTTGAGGCGAGGAGTACACATTAGGAATTTCTAAGATTTAATTCTGGCTCACTAGGCCCCAGGCCAAATCAGCCAGGCTTTGCTCACCAAGTAGACATAAATAATAAAATATAAGGATATGCAATGGAACTCATTTATGGCTGAACAGCACTAGAGAAATGCTCTATGTATCATTAATAAGGCTCATGACTTGAGTACGTGCAATCAACATTCAATTACCCACCCTAACTTCTGCCAAAGGAGTTTGGACATTTACAGTCCTTGGTCAATCCAAACACTCCATTTAAGTCAATGGCGTCAATTTCCCAACCTCCCAGACATTTTTACTCCAACAGCTGAAACTTATTCAACTAAAAGGGTCAGTTTCACCTCATCTCTTTATACTCTCTTTTGTTCTCAGGCAGAAGAAACTTTCAAAATAGCCAAAGCACCCTAAAAGAAGGGTAATGGAACAGGAGGTAGAAAACCAGCTTGGAGAAAGCTCAGAATGGATACTCAACCAACCCTAAATGACCAAGAGTTGAAAAAAAATCATAGGTCAATTAAAAAAAAAAGCTCACAAGAAGGGGAATAAATTCTTATTTTCAATTTTAGAAAGAGTTGTAGGAAACCTTAAGATGGCATTCTTGAAATGATCCCAACCAAGGAGCTTCCAGATCTGGTGGGAATTGCCTCAGTAAATTCCTCAGGCACAAAGCAGAAGCTGGGAAAAGCGTGGTCCAAAAGAAGATCTATTAACCTAACTTTCTCAATTGAGGTGAAGTGGTACCTTAAAAAAAAAATGTCAGTGACTCAAAGGTAGAAGTGGATTCACAATATGGGTTTATACCTGGAAAGTAAGAGCTAAAAATGAAATGAAGCAGGGAAACAAAGTCCTCGGCTCTGTGGTCTGTAAGATGAACATCTTAATCAAAACAAGAAAAGACAATTCATGACCATAGAGGAAATCCTTTCTAACATATTACATTGGCAAACGTATAACCATGATCCCTCTGGAACAGACAGGTTAATGAAAAGAATGTAGAAATTAAGACTATTGCAAATATTAAACCTAGTTTCCCCACCCCAAATTCTATTTAAAGATAAATGAAAAAATGTATCATAACGGAGGGGGGAAGCTATCATTGTCACTGTGGGAAAACTGGGTTAATTTTCAGGAACCACTTTCTGATGGTCTGGTGTCTGATCAATAGGGAGTATTGGTCACTCTAAGATTACATGCAATAATAATGTTGGCATAAAGGATTGCACAAACCCACTTAGCTCCAGGCTGTCAATCTCTACACTGGAATTCAAACTAGCCCAGGACTGGCTTAATCAGTTTCTTCCCTCTTGGGGTTTGTGATCACTTGAGGACCTGCAGACACGCTTGCTTAAAGCCCAGACTACAAGTGCCTGCAGGTTCTTAAGCTTACTACTATTGCCAGAGGCAAGTGGCTATGTGGGCAAGGATGCACACACAACAGTGAATGGAGAACTGGCCTAGAAGCCAGAGGACCTGGGTTAAATTATTTTGATACTACACTTCTTTGGGACCTTAAGCAAGTCACTTACCTACTAAGACCATAAAGTTGAAGAGAAGGGCAGACTTGACTGGCAGAGGGAATTTCCTCACCTGGCTACTCTCTAGACCAGTGAAATCACAGGTGTGATCTTTATCACTATCCTACATGGGAAAAGGGACTCCTGAATGAGCCTTCCCCTTCAAAATAAGGAGAAATCACCAATCTGGGGGACATTAGCAGTTTTTTGAGAAACCATTTAAACAAAGGTCTGGGAACTGGTAAAGAAGAAACTCAACATTCAAATGAAGAGCTAGTACAATTTGGGGGGTAGGGGTCCCCAAACCTGTGATTTCATCTGCATATGGGACGTTGGGTGTAGAAACTAACTCTCCCAACTGAGACTGACAATTTATAATCTTCGACATTTGTTTAAAGCAAAGAGGCCCCAAAGTCTCTGGTGCAGGGCCACAAAGCCAGGGCATGCAAAAGTAGGCCCTGAATCCAGGTTCTTTTGGCCAGCCTCCATATACTAAGCCAGGTTACCCTTCAATGATAATTTTTTTAAAAAATATTTTTATTATTTGTGAACTTCAGGAAGAAAGATCAGACTATTTTTTAAAGATAATAAATTTAAGCATGTAGGTTAGTCATTTTTTTTATTTCCACCTGCACATTCCCATTAAGCTCATACTAATCAGTATAACTGATAATGTGAACCAATAACACCGAGTTCTCACATCTTGTACCTCCAATCTGGCCTCTCAAACTTTACTTTTAGAAGTGCAAAACTCAAATCTGAAGAAGCAAATGACTTCAAAATTCCCTGACTTCTCATCTAAGGAGAACAGGTATAAATATAGGCATGAGGGATGCTTTCCTCTGTCTTCAAGCTGGCAGTAGGGCCATCCACTTTACAGGAGGCTCTTGAGGATCATTTATCCATTTGTGCAATGTTTATGCTCATTTAAATAGGTCTGAAGCCCCTGTTCTAGGATGGAAGTTCTTCAAGGATCGTTTTTGCCTCTGTACCCCAAGGGTTTAGCACAGTATCTGGCACATGGTAAGTTTTTAATAAATGCTGGACTGACTAACTGATCTATAAGAAGGTTCCATGGAATAGAAACTCTAGCCATTTAATTTGCACAATACAAAAATGAGCTAAAAAAACCCATAACTCTTCATCTCGGCCATTATATTCCCAAAAATCTTAAGACAGCTTTAGCAGCTAAAGTTATAAGGAAAAACCAAGACAGAAATGTTTTTCCTAAGGAAACAATATAGGATTCAGAAAAGCTCCCTGGGCAACTCACAAAATTCACTTCAGCCAGGAAGGACAAGGAAACAAAACAACATGGACACAAGAAATATGGACGTCACAACCTGCTAAATAAAGCATTTGATATCCAAAAGAAGAACACAATCTTTAGTTACTTCCCCTTTTAGGTAGAGGAGACTGAATTACATAATACATGTGGTTTTCTGTCCTTTTGAAAAAATGTCAATGATCTAGCCATTTAAATGGGCCAGTCCATTTGACAACTGGGAGGCCTTAGCATCTTGCAATGAACAGCAGCTGAGGTGTGAAAACATTACATCCTAATGCCAATTTCTGAACACAAATTCTCTGTATTCAAAATGTTTTTCCATTCTTTCAGATGACCCTTGAAATCTACTGACTTTCTTTGACTAAACCAGTTGCCCTTAATGTTTTTGGTGTTTTTTTTTTCAAAGGTCCCACCTTTGGCTATCTGGTGAAAACTATGGACCCTTTCTTAGAATAATGGTGTGTGTCTGTGTGTATTTTTTTTTAATGGAGAATATAAAATACATAATAGGATTGCAAAGGAAACCAATTAAATTAGAATATAGTCATCAAAATATATTTTTTTAAAAGTTCACAGGCCTCAACTTAAGGATACCTCAAATTAAACATTTCCAGGGCTTTAGACCTTTCACAAAGACCATATGTGTGAGTCTATGCTCACATACAAATACACACACACACACATGAATACACATAACCCACAAATACTATTATGAATCTGGAAAGCAATAGGACTGAAACCCTAAAGCATTTTGTAGTAAGTCAGAGCTCAGTTTTAAAAAGAAAGAAAGAAAACCCAGCAAATCTCTCATCCCATTGCTCAAAGTACCACCAAGAGGGGGGCAGCTAGGTGGCGCAGTGGATAGAGCACCAGCCCTGGATTCAGGAGGACCTGAGTTCAAATCTGACCTCAGACACTTAACACTTACTAGCTGTGTGACCCTGGGCAAGTCACTTAACCCCAATTGCCTCATCAAAAAAACAAAAACAAAAACAAAGTACCACCAAGAGGCTACATGACCTAAGGGAATAGTCACTGGAAAGGAGGGGTGCAAGCATAAGAATTTACAACTATTGTGCAAACCTGTATTAATTCCAAGATATGCTCCCTGGTAACTTTGGTCATTCTCCTTTTAAAATATCACACCGTGTAATTCATTGCAAAAACAAATTCTAAACTGGAATCTATCTTAGGGATTCTTCCAATGGGCATGGAATGGAACCACAATGAATGACAGTGAGTGGTGAAGGCAGAAAGACTCTGGAGTCTGAAAGAGTAAGACTGGAATAGTTACAGGCAATCGTTATATGCCCAAACTGCTGGCTCTCTTTTAGTGCAAGGAAATTATAGCTAGGAAGAAATTATAGCTAGCAAGAGCTAATGTCTTTCATCCAACTTTCTTTTTAAAAAAAAATTTTTTAAACGAGGCTCCTAATGGTCATTAATACCACTGGGAGCCCACATCCTTAAGCCATGTAGGGTCATCCTTTCATTTACAAATTAGAAACATAGGTTTTATGGGGAAGTTGCTTATTTAAGGTCACACAAGTAGAAAGAAAATATAAGTATATTCCTAGTGTATGGAGCAGCTGGAAGGTTAGAGACCAAAACTCGATTCTATTTCATTTGCAAATGGGGACGGCTAGATGGCACAGTGGATAGAGCACTGGCCCTGGATTCAGGACACTTGACACCTACTAGACGTGTGACCCTGGGCAAGTCACTTAACCCTCATTGCCCCACCAAAAAAAAAAAGAAAAGAAATTAAAAAAAGAAAAAGAAAAAAAAAAGAGAGAGACCTTAAAGGCTACTGAGTCCCCAATTGCCTCACAAAAACAAACAAAACAAATGCATGACTAAAGAAGAGTGCAAACCAACTTCTGGAAAATAAAATCAGCATCCAGCATTTTCTCTATAGAGTTCTGAAATAAGAAGCAAGTTCTTCCTGGTACTTCAAACAAAAACTGAACATCCTGACATAATAACAGAAGACACAACTTCCAGATTCACAGAATTAAATTGCCAGCACAGGGATATTACATAGAGAGACCTTGAGCAGCAAAGGAAAGAATTTACAGTCAATGGGAAAGACCTAAAATAACCCTCAATTGCTCATTTTTGAGGCAGACCTCTAAGCGGTCACAGAGTTAATTGTCCTCCCATCTCTAGAATGAAATACCTATCCCTTGATACTTCTACCATTTTTCATAGAAAGCAAGTCTCTTAGCTGTCATCTAATTGTCCCCAAGTTCAAGTATAAAAATGAAGAAACTACAGTACTCTGAAATTGATCTCATATTCTACTTGAAGGAAAATGGAGAAGGGTGAGGACAATTACAAGAAATGCTGAGGGGCAGTTTAACTGAATAAGCAGCAAAAGGTGAAATTTGGACAAATGATACAAACTAAAATAAAATTCACAGAGAAATAGTCTTTTAAAGGAATTTTTAGCCTTGGCCCTTTTTAATTTAAAAGGAGCAAAAGGTTAGAAAAAAGTAGCAACAATACCGTCTTTCTGAGAAATGAAGTATACAATTTCGCCCAACACTACAAAGCACTACATAGGTTACCCAAGCACCTATAGAAGAGAAAGCAGGAAGCAGTCATACAAGGAAGAGAAGGTGCAAGGAGATGCCTAATTCGATGATCAGACATGCACAATATTCTAGAATGATTGTAGTCATTCCAGAGAAGATAAAGTATAAAAGGAAAGATAACCAAACACTATGTATTTAAATGCAGAAATGGTGAAAATTAAAAAACTTTTTTTTATCCTGCTTTATTTACAGAACCGACATTGTGAGTACCCCTTAGAACACTGAATAGGTTTAGCCTAGAAAATATAGAGGGAGAGAATGAAATCATTCATAATATCCATGAAATAGTTCAAATCTTAGGACAGGGAACCCCCACATAAGTTCATGTTATTATACAACATAATATGATCCTTAGATTGAAAACTATCATTCATACACACACTTTAACATTTTTTAAAAACTCAGAGGTTATTTAAAGTTGTTTGGACCTCAAGACACCCATAGCACAGCTGAGAACTACATAAAAAGAAGCTGATTAAAGTTGAAAATTATGGATCTATCAAGCAGAAAATAGTGGTAAAGAGGTGAAAGGCAGGCAGAGATCAGACATGGAAATGAAGCTTGGCCACAAAGAGGGTGGATTAGATGTTCGGGAGTTCAGTGAAATTCACACAGTGGCATACCCTTGTAGTTCTATGAAGAGATCACATTATAATAGGAATTAAAGTGTCAGGAAAGACTCTGAAACCATTTTTACCAATCATCCTAGTCATACTGCACCAAGATGGTAGCCCACATAAAGGCACGGAGAACTGAAACTTACACTTCCCTGCATCTAGTCAATTTCCAAAGCTACTTCCCATCTGGTAAGGCCAAGTGCCTTCTGAAGATTAGCTGAATAAAACTAACCTAAAAACCCATCATGACCCAAAAAGCTCATTCTTTTAACACCTCCAAGTATCGTTAGGTTTGCAGAGATCTCCACAAAAGCAGAGGCATGTATTCATGTCAAAAATGGCCACAAAGCAGGACAGGTTGACAGAAGGCAAAAGAAGCAGGCAAGACAAACTGCTTTATCTAAAATGACAATCAGAGTGAGGGAATTCACTATAAGTATCCCAGATTCTCCATTTCATTCCTGTACCGCTGCTCAGACACCTTGCTCTTATGTTGTTTACTCTCTAAATGCTGCCGAAACTCCATCTCTTCACCAGCCCCGGCATTACACATGGAGCAATAAAACTGACCGCTGGGAGTGACACACATGGCAAGGTCACGGGGAATCCACTGTCGAGATCGGGGATTGAAGTAAGGCCCTATTGAAACAGACACAAAAGGATAAAAAGGAACACAAGTGAGATGGCTGGGCAAGGTTTCAAAAGTACACCGGCAATACATAAAGCCATAAACCATCCATTTGTAAACTCAACTTTAAATCAGACAAAACGTGTAGGGAATTATATAGCTAGCATTTACATACTGTCAAAGAGGAGTGTTTTGTACAGATTATCTCCTCTAATATTCACAACAGGGGCAGCTAGGGGTGCAGTGGATAAAGCACCAGCCCTAGATTCAGAAGGACCTGAGTTCAAATATGGCCTCAGACACTTGACACTTACTAGCTGTGTGACCCTGGGCAAGTCACTTAACCCCCATTGCCCCACCCAAAACAAAACAAAACAAAAAAAAACTCTAACGTTCACAACCACCCTGTGAGGTTTTACAGATAAGGAAACCAAGTCTAGAAGAGGTGAAATGTCTTGCCCAGGATCACACAAACAGTAAGTGTCTTGGGTAGGATTTGAACTCAGGAGGCTTGTAGACTCCAGGTCCATTACTTTATCCACTACACCACCTAGTTGATCCCAAACCAAAAAGCTAGTAAGTGGATGCTATATGATGACTCAGTGCCTTATTGAATGAAGGCTTTGCCATTGAAACACAAGATCCTTTTGGTCCTACCTCACAAAGCTTCCAAGCTTGCCTCCAAATGATGAAGCCCTTGGAAGCAAAAGGACTACATTTTAGCAGCTCACATTTACAGAGCATTGTACCATTTGCAAAGCACCTTCCTGACAATAACCCCTGAGTCGTGGCTTCCCAGTATGTAGTATGAGTGTTAATATCCCTTTTCTAGAGCTGAGCAAACAAAATTAGAGAGGTTGTAGTCACACAGCTATTAAAACAGAAGAATCGGGACTCCCAAGTCTCACACCATGACACCAAATATGCTCCTTGCACAGGACAGAATCATCCAACCTCTTCCCTGAAAAGATACATTTCATCCAGTCTTCAAATGTCTTAAATGTTTTATTACGCTAAACAAACAGGAAAACAGAAGGCGCTGGATTAAAAAACAAACAAACAAAAAAAACAAAACTAGAGGACTAAGCAAGGACTCTTCTTGAGATCACAAGGAGTTCCTTTTAATTCCTCTTAGATCTGCTCCCTCCATCTCCCCCTGCCCCAAAACAAATGCTTCATGTTAACATGGAAAATGCCTAATGACCTGATTTTCTGAACAGATGGGCTCTGAGGGTCATGAAATTCTTCTTCCTGATTAAGCAAACCCATAAACAAGATCAGATAATGAACTCTAAAACACAATAGAGTCTCTCGTCAAGAAAATAGATGGTAGCAAAGAACCTTCCAGATAGTAAAAAAGATTCTGCAAGGTAGGGAACCCAGACTTACAAGGGAGCTGGCAGCCACCCCAAAGAGGGAGAGGGGTGGAGCTCTTAGCATCACTAGCTGCCTACCATGGCACTTTCCTATAACAACAGAAACTGCAAATAGCCAAGCCAAACCAATCACCTGGCTCCTAAGAAATGTGCTGCAATCTACCCAGATATCTGCTCCTCTCCAAACTCCCACAAGGGATCAAACATTGAAAGGTCAGAGTGCTAAGAATCTAACATCTAAAATATTAAACCAACTGATCTTATCTTTACAAGCCACTTGACTCAAGATTATCTTATATCTGCCCACACCCCGTCTTCTTCCTAAGAACTGAGGATAGGGACTAGATAGGTGATTTCATTGTTTAGAGTTGCTGAGAATATTAAAAGTGTTATTTGGGGGTCAGCTAGGTGGTACAGTGGATAAAGCACCGGCCCTGGATTCAGGAGGACCTGAGTTCAAATCTGACACTTACTAGCTGTGTGACCCTGGGCAAGTCACTTAACCCTCATTACCCTGCCAAAACAAAAGGTGTGACTTGCCCAGGGCCACATGGCCAATATGCATCAGAGGGAAGTCTTACGGGATCATTTTACAGATAAAGAAACTGAGACAGGTTAAGTGGCTCACAAAGAGTCACAAAATCAGTATGCACCAGAGATAAGACTTAGAGGATCACAGATGATAGGATCGTGGATTTAGAGCTGAAAGAGACCTTAGGGGCAGCTAGGTGGCGCAGTGGATAAAGCACAGGCCCTGGATTCAGGAGGACCTGAGTTCGAATCTGGCCTCAGACACTTGACACTTACAAGTTTGCCCCACAAAAAAAATAAAATTTTTTTAAAAAAAAATAAAGACACCTTAAAGGCCACTGAGTCAAACCCCTTCATTTTATAGATAAGGAAACAGGCTGAGATATTAAGCGACTTGCCCAGGATGACACAGCTAGTAAATGTCTGAGGCAAGTTCTAAGCTCAGATTTTTCCCACTCCATGTCTAGCACTCTATCCCCTGAACCACCTTGAACACGGGTCTTCCTGGCATCCAGACTATATCTCTACACATTGCACAACACTGCCTCTTTTTCCTTCTTCATCTTGTACCTTTTTTCCCTATCCTTCTGATATAGGAGGCAAAAAGGGGGTTAACAGAAAAACCTAAGATCCAAGCTCTCTAATTCAGATATGTGCTCTAAAAGGGATTCAGATCCCAGTTAATGGATAACTTACAAGTCAGGATGCTAAGTTCTCTTAACCACAGTGATCAGTACACATAACGGGAACAGAGGGAGGTAGGCCATGAAGGCCTAAGACTGTAACAATGAAAAAAATAACAGGCTATAGAAACTTAGACTAGAAATAAAAGAAAAATAATTATGTTTTGAAACTAGTCATGGGAACCAGAAAGAGACATGCGTAGAAAAGGCCAAATTTGTCCCCAGATTCACCTTATGACATGTAAACCCCCAAAACACACCTCCACAGAAAAAGGAACCACCTCGGGGGTTGGATTAGGACCCCAGGAACTCCAAATTAGGATAAGCCCTCCCCTGTACCTCCCCCAAAGGTGGAAATTATTATAATAAGTAGGACAAGCCCTCCCCTGAACCTTCCTAAAGTGGAGATTATTATAATGAGACTGATAATCAATTTATCCATACTATAAATATAACTGTCTTTTCTTTCACTATTCAAGAAATACCTTTCCACTTTTCTGGTTCTCTCCCTGTGGTCACTCACAGTATTGCAATAAAACTTGGGAAAATAAGTCACTGAGTCTTGTAATTTTCTTGGGACAACTCACCATCAATGGACGCCAGATTCCAGCCCACATCACTTCCTAATCACTACCCTCACTCCTCATTGTCCCCGCAAACACACCCTCATTGGAAATCAAGAGCAGTGGAAGAGTGACTAAAGCAAAAGACCTTATTTCTAAGACAACTAATTGATACTTATGCTTATTGCCTGGCATCCTCTTCAAAGCAGCGATCTGTGAGACTATCTCCTTATGCTGACAATAGTATCGTCACCCAATACATTTTGGGGGACTTCTATTCGAGAACCACCTTCCATACCTCTGATGCAGTCAAACATTCTTCACTATTTTAGGGATGGGTGCAATTAGCGGGCCACTGAAACTTCTCCGAACTCTCCGAATCAGTCATGGATCTCTCGAGAATGGTTATGATTTAGGGAGATGGTCACATGTCATCTGCGGCCAAATCTGGTGACTCAAGTTGATTATAATACCCTTGAGGAGTCTCAAGGTACAGACTCCTGTATGATTCCTAAAACAGACTTTGAAAGAAATACCTAAACAAGCATTCTCCAGAACCGCTGGGAGCAATGGTAGGGGGTCTTTGGAACAAAGGCAGAAGTCACTTAAAAGAAACAGTCATTAGATTACTGTTGGAATCTGAGGCTCAGAGCCTGGTGGGACCTTAAGAGTTCATCTAACCCCACCCCTTCATTTTACAGATGAGGAAATGGAGACCCTGAGAAGAGAGGTTCCTGTGCTCATTACCTCTCCTTCCTCAACCTCCCACTCACTTCTCAAGCCAGTGCAATGAAAACAGTTCTCTCCTGGATTACTCATGATTTCCTGAAATATCTAACCCAATTCTATTTTTCTGTATCATACGTTGTCTGGAATTATACCTCTAATACATCCATTTTCTATTATTTATTATTATTATTTTTTGTGGGGCAATGAGGGTTAAGTGACTTGCCCAGGGTCACACAGCTATTAAGTGTCAATTGTTAAATTTTTATTATTTTTTTTGTACATATATCCATTTTCTATCAGATTTTCTAGCCATATCTTGAACCTTAATCCGACATGTCTAAAATCACCTTCTGGTTAATCTGTAAATATCCTATATGTTATAGTCATTTGGGTGTTGTCTACCTATCGCCATTAGAAAGCATGTTCCATGAGGGCTAGGGCTGCATTTTTGCCTTTCTTTGAAATCTCAGCACTTGAGACAGAGCCTGGCATACAGTAAGTGTTTAATAAATGCTTGTAGCCTGCTTGCCTGATCTCTGAGCTCCCACATCCACTGGCCTTTCCTCAGTCCTTGGCATCTCAGCTGTATTTGATATTGTTGAACATTGCCTCCTCTGGAATATTCCCTTCCTTCTAAGCTTTCATAGCATTACTATCTCTCATCTCTCCTCTGGTTCCTGTGCAGGATCATCACCATATCCAATCTCCCATGCACAGATGTACCCCCATTCAGGGCTCTATCTTGGGCCCTGTCTTCTATTTTTTCACCATCTCTCAAGGAGTAATCTTACTTTACAGTCTCCTAGTTCTATATATCCAGCCTTCTCTCTCTCTCTCTCTCTCTCTCTCTCTCTCTCTCTCTCTCTCTCTCTCACACACACACACACACACACACACACACACACACACACACACACGCGCGCGCGCAAACCTTGGTCTTACTGACTCCAGGGCTACCACTCTACCCACAATGCCACACTGCCAAAGGAATTACTACTACAAACATTATTGGGGCAGCTAGGTGGAGCCCTAGAGTCAGGAGGACCTGAGTTCAAATCTAGCCTCAGACACTTGACACTTACTAGCTGTGTGACCCTGGGAAAGTCACTTAACCCCAATGGCCTCACCAAAAAACAAACAACAAAAAAATTCAAGGTGTGTGATAAGAAACAACAAAAAAAATTTCTTTTCAGACATTACTCTGGCTACAGGCAAATTAGGAGGAGACATATAAGGTACCTGTGTTATTCTGAAGAGCATGTGCATTCCTCCTATTCTGCATCATTTTATATTCATTCCCTTCCTTCCGGCTCCTCCTTTGACTCACCTCTGATGAATCCCTGAAGAAGAAAAATGGAAAACGAGGCATTGGGGAAAGGGAAGAGGAGGAGATGTGACTAGAAGCCTTGTTCACAAGCCCCCACACTATGTTGACAGTCAGAGAAGGGCGGGTAATACCTACAGGGACAGGTTGTTCTGGGCCTCCACAAGTCTTGTCCTCTTGGCGTGATTCTTCCCTTTATAGTGAGCCTGAGCCACAGCTAAGGAACTAAATGAAGCATCACAGAGCTTACAGTAATCATTCTCTGTGGCCCTGATCACTCTGCTACCAGGCTTAGAGACATCCACCTGACAAGAGAGAAACAACAGAGGAAAATGGCATCATCTGATATAGAACTCACAAGCAAGTTGGGTTTTTTGGCCCCTCTCAAAGGCCCTTCTTAGTGCTGAAAAACAACCCATCCATTACAGTATCATAGACTTAGCACCAAAAGAGACAGCCAACCCCTTCATTTTATAGATGAGGATTTTGAGGACAAGATGGGTAAGGTGACCTTAAGGTCACACAGGTGAAGTAGCAACATGGGACAGTAGATGAAGTGCCAGGCTCAGAGGCAGGAAGACCCGAGTTCAAATCCCAACCTCAGACACTAGCTGTATAACTCTGGGCAAGTCACTTAATCTCCTAATAAGCCTCAGTTGATAAGGTAAGGCTCTCCAATATGAGGGGCCAAAACTAGATGGCATCTGATGTCCCCTCCAGTTATAAATCTATGATCTGGGGGCAGCTAGATGGCACAGTGGATAGAGCACTGGTCCTGGATTCAGGAGTACCTGAGTTCAAATCCGGCCTCAGACACTTAACACTTACCAGCTGTGTGACCCTGGGCAAGTCACTTAATCCCAATTGCCTCACTTAAAAAAAAATTTTTTTTAATAAAAAATAAACCTATGATCTGATGGTCCTAAGTGACAGAGCCAAGATTTGAACCCAGATCCAAATGCAACACTCTTCCCATGCTACCTAAGAATGAAGTCTTTAATAATATCCTCTGTGCCCCTGGAGTCACATGGGATTCTCTGCTCCCTTCCCAGGAAATCTGGAGAAGCTGCTAGTTTTCTCTTATGCCTTCTGTCACCATCTCCTCCTTTACCTAGTCTCACATGAAGAAGTTACCCCTTTCCTTTCCAAGGCAAATCCCTCTAGGTACCCAAGGGATCCTATTCCATGCTGTTTTCTCCAGTAGATTGTCTCCTCTATCATCTCCACTCTTTCTCATTTATCATCAGTCTCTCCCTAAGGTGCCTACAAATATTCCCATGTCTCTCTCATCCTAAAAAAACAAACAAAAAAACCTAGCTATTGTCCTACTTCTGGCCTCCTTTTTGTAGCTAAACTCTTGGAGAAGGCCATGCATACCTCCACTTCCTTTCCTCTCACTCTTACCTTGATGGAGTCTGGCTTCTACCATTCCACTGAAACAGCTCTCTCCAAAGTCACTATTGATCTCTTAGCTGCCAAAGCCAGTGGGCTTTTCTCAATCCTCATCCTTCTCAATCTCTCTGTAGCCTTTGACACTGTTGATCTATTGGAGGGGCTTTCTTCAGTTTGTTGTGACGCTTCTCTGTCCTGGTTCTCTTCCTGCCTCTCTGAATGCTCCTTCTCAGTCTCTTTTGCCGGTTCTTCATCAAGATCATTCCCATTAACCATGGGGGGCCTGCACCTCTTTTCCCACTATACTAGTTCACATGGTGATCTCATCAGCTCCCATGGTTTCCATTTTCATCTCTCAGCAAATGATTCTCATGTATATTTATCCAGCCCCATCCTTCCTTCGACCTCTACTCTTGCATCTCCAACTGCCTATTGGATAACTCAGACTTATATCCCATGGATATCTTAAATCTAGTATTCCAAAACTGAACCCATTATCTCCTCTTTCCACTCACCTGTCCACTCTTCCTAGTCTTCTATCACTGTCCAGGGTGCTACCATCCTCCCAATCTCCCAGACTCACAACTGTGAGAAAATAATGGGATTTGGTAGAAGCCTAGGGACCCCACCTGAAGACTGATTTGGAATTGATTGAATTGGGTGAGATTGAGAACCTACTTAAGGTTGGTTAAATCAAGACCATGCCTGGCTGGCCCTGAGTGGGGTGTTGTTCTCAGAGGCTGTGTACTACAACATCAACAGAAGACCACCTTCAACCAATCACCTTGAAGGACCTCCCCTTCCAGGCGGGGACCAGGAAGTAGGAAGTGAGGCTGGCTTGTTGGCTCTATTCTTTTTGGTTCAGGAACCTCAGGTTGGTGGCAGAAAGGAAAGGAGAAGGAGGCCAGGCTGAACTTTCTGTACTTTCTATACGCCACATGTTCTCTCTTGACTCTTTAATAAATGCTTAATGCCAAAAACTGGTGCTGACGTTTCTAGCTTATAAGTAGAAACAAGGCGACCACACATTAGATTTTAAAGTTCACATCCCATTATTTTCTCACACAACTCAGGTATCACTCTTGACTCTGGAATATATGTGGCTCCTTGTTCAAAAAGACCTGGGTTCAATTCTAAGCTCTGCCAATGATGCCAGTGATATGTGTGTATACACACACACACACACTGAGACCTCTTATTTCTCTGGCCTCCATTTCCTCATCTGTAAAATGAGGAAGTTAGACAAGATGACATTTAGAATTCTTTTCAGCTCCAGATCCATTACCTATGTATGAGTAGAAAAGGAAGTAAGCCAATCAGAGAGGAAGAATGAAAATCTACCAATGTACATGCTAAATTTTACATTGGTACTCTAGAGGAAAAGGAGAGATGGATGGGTTGGGGGAGAAGGATGAGGGGCAGAGAGGAAGAAGAAAAAACAGATGACTTCCAAGCATGGATAAGAAATCCACAGGATCCAAAAGCAGTTAGCTTGCATTGTTGAATGGAGAACAAAGCCAATGGCAACCTCCATCCATCGAAGGATCTAGATGGGGTTACTAGTGAAGTGACTGTAATATGAGCAGAGCTGAGGAGAGCAAGCCCTGCACATGGAGTCAAAAGAGTTATTCCAGTCCTGCCACCACTCCTTAGTAGCTATGGGGTCTTAGTCAAGTGATCTGAATATTTCAACCTCAGTTTCCTCCCCTGTAAAATGGAAACACCTGGACCAAAACAGGTGTAAACTATAAATGTGAGATGCCGCAGCTTTCTCAGCTCCTGGCACCATACCATATCTTGAACTCAGGAATGTACTTAACTGTTTCTTTCATTCATCCACAAGGCACAAAGGCCCAAACTCAGGGTGTGGGAGTGGGGGCAGGAAAAGAGTTGATACATTTCTGGAAAACTGACAAGTCTTGGTAATGACTGCCTATGGGAGACAGAGAAATCAAACAGGGTCCCATGGCTTCAAACCTAGATGACTTGGAGAATGATGGAAAAATTAGCCAAAAGTCAGAACAGTTTGGGTTAGATGGGCAGGAGGGAGGACGAAATCTATTAGGAGGACCTTAAAAACTCTACTGAGGGGCAGCTAGGTGGTACAGTGGATAAAGCACTGGCCTTGGATTCAGGAGGACCTGAGTTCAAATCCAGCCTCTGACACTTGACACTTACTGGCTGTGTGACCCTGGGCAAGTCACTTAACCCTCATTGCCCCACAAAAATTAAAAACAAAAAACAAAAAACTCTCCTGAGATCCGTCTGTACCTAAATAATTTTCTCTTACCATCTGAGGAAAGCTAACCTAAGGCATAAGCAACCCCATTCTTATCTGCCCAATGTTCTTCAGCCACATTGGGGGAATTTCCAGTAACTGTCACTTCATATAAAGATGTTCTTCACAAAAATAGTGGAATCAGAGAGTTAAAGAGGACATCAGTGGCCACTAATCCAACCCATTCCCCAGAAGGATCCCCAGTATCCCAACTGACAAGTAGACAAGTCTGTATCCTGTGTCAGTGGAACAACATTCAAGTGACAGCAGCATCTGCTCTGATATTCTGGATGGTTCATCCTACAGCCGACCTGAGGCCTCCCTAAGCTACAAACCATTCAAGTCAACCAGCCAGCCACTAAAGGTTCTCTCTTGACTCAAGGTCCCCTTTTAACTCATGATTCTGTATTGTATTTCTCATATTTCCTAAGAAACTCATGAAATTCAGCAGTTCATTTTCATAACAATTCATGAGGTTGCCTGGTTTGGGGGGCAAGTATCATTTCATTTTAGGGAGTGAAGAGAAAGGAAAATAGTGTAGGTGGCTAGTATTGGGGGGGGGGGCGGGCTGGACAATGAGGGTTAAGTGACTTGCCCAAGGTCACACAGCTAGTAAAGTGTCAAATGTCTGTGGCCACATTTGAACTCAGGTACTCCTGACTCCAGGGCTAGTGCTTTATCCACTGCGCCACCTAGCTGCCCTGGCTAGTATTATTATTCCTACTTTACAGCCTGCAAACTGAAGTTGAAAGAAACAGAATTTGCCCCTCCCCCAAAAAACTTCAAGAAGCTGCCTGAAGGCAGGAGCTATTTCACTCTATCTTGTATCCCCAGATCCTGGTACAATACCTGACACAAAAGGGGCACTTAATAAATGTCTGCTGATTGATTGATTGGCTGATGGATGTTTTACCCAACAGTCTATATGAGTCCAAGGCAAATTAAGGAACAGACTCCTGTCTTATCCAATTCTTGAATTTATACCCCTTGAGCTATTCTCCAAAGATCTCTGAATTTTGCCTCAGAGGTGGATTTGGATTTTTGTTCAAGTTTTTCACTTGATATTGGAATCCAAAAGGAGTTTAAATCAGGCTTCCTGCAAGGTAGCCAGGAAAAGGGATTATTTGTGATGGAATGAGGTCCTCTGATTGTACATTCAGGAACAGCCTCGAAATCACTCCTTCCTCTCAGGCTGGCAGACCAGATTCACTTAACCTAGAAAGTGGAAGATTACAGAGAGACACTCCCATTAACTATATTTTCATCACATCTGAGCCACACTCAAAGTAAAATCTCCACCACTAAGTCTAGCAGTACTTTGTGTCCATCAAATCCAGGTCCCTGAATGAGGAGGAAGACAGGGCCACATTTCAGGAGTATTTGGCCCCCCTGTCTGATAATGGGTCTGCAAAAAAATTAAATGGCTCTCATTCCTGACTGTCTATTAATCTTCCAGCTCCCATCTGCCACAAAACAGCTGCCAGGACACTTCCTCATTGAGCAAAACAAGAAGATTTTGTTTCTAAGAAAGGTGAGAACTTTCTGACCAACATCTCTTCCCACCTTACCTGGGGGGGAGCTGGCACAACAGGAGGGGGTACAGGCTCTACTATATTGCTCATTCTGGTAGAGGGTGGACAGCAACTTGCCGCATAGTAATTCCGGAGTTTCTTACTATGATTTTTACCCTAGAAACAGAGTGATATAAGTCATTGTCAGAAGGAAAGTTTTCAATCACATGAGTCTTTTTTTTTTAAATAAATTCATTCATTCACTCATTCACCCAGCATAGATTAAGCACCTACGGTATGCCAGTCACAATGCTAGATACAAAGGATAAAATTGAAGCAGTACGTGAACCCAAATACTTTTCAATCTAGGGAGATACAATGCATAAAAAGATAAGTAAGATACAAAATATACAAAAAGTAAATGCAAAGTAGTTTCATGGAGGGAAGACAAAGTGCTATGTAGCAAGAGAAAGGAATTTTGGTCCCAAAATTCTTAACCTTTATGCATCAGAGATCCCTTTGGGCAGAGTCAGTCTGCTGAAGCCTGATGGCTTCTCCTCAGAATAATGGTTTTATATGCATAAAATAAAATATTTAGCAAGGTGTTGAAAACTATCTTTACATGTAACTGGAAAAAAAATTAAAATACTATTAAGATTGCGGGGCGGCTAGGTGGCGCAGTGGATAGAGCACCGGCCCTGGAGTCAGGAGTACCTGAGTTCAAATCCGACCTCAGACACTTAATACTTACTAGCTGTGTGACCCTGGGCAAGTCACTTAACCCCAATTGCCTCACTAAAAAAAAAAAAAAACACCAAAAAAATAAAATACTATTAAGATTGAAAAACAAAGTTAACTCCTACAAAACAAAGAAAAAGTATCTACCCTCCCAGCATGTTGTTGGGATCCAATAGAATAATGCCTCTCAAGTGAGTGGTAAACCTTCAAGATATTAGCAGCAACAGCAAGCTGTTAATCCTATCTACAGAATATTTTTTAGTGCTTGATTTAACCACTAAATTTTTGGACTTCAAGTACTATGATCTTTCTACTGTGCAATCATCTTATCTCATATTTCTGGAGTGTTTTTTAAGAAGACACTTCTCCCACAACCACTTAGTAAAGGATAGAATATATAATAAGCATTTCTCTCCCTCTCCACCATCCTTACCTTTTTCATCGCCCCCCCCCCCAATCAATCTATCAACAAGCATGAACATACTTGCTAAGCATTACTGTGTTAGACTCCAGGAATACAAAAACAAGGAGGAAACAGACCATACCTTCAAAGAGCTCACATTCTTTTGAATCAGGAAACTTAGACACAGATGTTGTGGCTAGCCAAGGGTCACATAAGAAGTGGGTGATGGAGTTGGAATTCAGATTCATGACCCCCCCCCCCACCAAAGACCAACACTAGCACACACTCTGTGACCATAACTCTGATTTTATCCAATCAATGACTCAGATAAAAAGCATAATCAGTACTAAATATGAACTTTGACCTCTCCTACTTCCACTGCAGGACTATGCTATTTTTTTTAAAGAGATTGGTTTATTAATTTTTTTCTTAGCATTGCTGGACGCCCCCCATCCCATCTTGCTCCCACCACTGATGCCGGTGGGTGAAGTTTGGGTGGCCCACCTCAAGTGACCTAGGAAAAGGCTGTTAGAGAGAGCCCAGCTTTCCAAACTTTGGTGATTTGGTTTAAAAAAAAAACAAATATCAAAATTTTGATTTAATGTTTCAAGCAGAATTTTTAACCTAGGGATAGTTGCCTTCTCTGATAGAAACTACATAAAATAAGCTTGCTACATTGAATAACATTCCTTCTAAAGGTCCCTATTTTTCCCCCTGAATACTGGTTTTTCTTTTCATCCTTCCCTTGAACATCAGGTAACAGAAGTGACAGGTTGTTTATCTAATTACCAAACATTTTATGAATACTAATAGTGGTGCAGTAGATAAGAGTGCCAGACCTGGAGTCAGGAAGATCTGAGTTCAAATCTGGCTTCAGACACTTACTGGCTATGTCACTTACCCCCATTTGCCTGTTTCATCATCTGTAAAATAAGCAGGCAAAGGAAATGGCAAACCGCTTCTATCTTTGCCAAAAAAAAAAAAAAAAAGGAACCCAGATGGACACACAAAGAATCAGACATGACTGAAATGATTGAACATAAATATTAATCCATATTTAAGAAAATAGGGAAGATACTTTAAAGGGAATTGTGTCCTCTCCAATTTGATATGAATAATAAAAATAACAACTCTCTCTTGACAGTAACAAATAACACAAGAACACTAGCTTTGGAGTCACAAGACCTGGATTCAAATCCAGTTGTGTAACTTTGAACAAGTCACTCCGACTTCTTTGGACCTGTTTCATCGTCTATACAATTAGGAATTTGGACTCAGTGACCCAACATCCCTTTTAACCCCTAAATCTATGATCAGTATGGCACAGTTCATAGACCTGGGTACAAATCTTGCCTGATACTTAGTTCCTGTGTGATGACACCAATTAACATCTCTGGACCTCAGTTTCATTATCTGTTTTTTTTTAAATGAGCTAAACTGAGATTTTGGGAGCCATTTCATCTCTAAACCTGTGATGCAGTATTAGAAATGGGAGGCTGTCAACAAGAGAGTGCCTTGTTTCTTAGGGGTTCCCCCCAATTTCGGTTCATAAATTCCCTCCTTGGAGCATCTCTCTACTCTGGATATTTTTGCTGATAAGACGGTGTTGTTGAACAGCACACCAGCCTTGCCCCTAAGGAGCAGCAGCCTGCAGATAGATGCTAATAAAAATGAAGGCATGGTTTGTCTCCAGTGATTTGATTTTTAAATTAAGTTACAACCAAAGCCATGATTTTGCAGCTATAAATATAAATGACCTCATTTTAAAATAAAACAGCCTGGAAGCATTTGGAGGCTGGCTGACCAGTATAAGAATCCCTGAAACAAGACAAAAACTGCTCCTAACTTTATGCAAACTTCAGAGCAGCCCCCAGATCTGGCCCATCATAGGAAGCAAGAAAATGCTCCAGATTGTAGAAATGTAGGTGGTACAGTAGGTAAAGCATGGGCCCTGGATTCAGGAGGATCTGAGTTCAAATCCAGCCTCAGGTACTTGACACTTACTAGCTGTGTGACCCTGGGAAAGTCACTTAACCCTCATTGCCCCACCAAAAAAAAAAAAAGTGATGTGTTAAAATACTTCAAGACACTGCTCAGACTGGACAAATAGCTTTCCCTTTTTATCAGTTAGGCAAACAAGCATTTCAATTCATTAATCGACAAACATTAGTTAAGTGCCTACTTATGTACATTTATTAAATAACTACTGTTTGTAATTTCCACATTAGAATTAATGAGCTAAGATTTCTGGGGGGAAAGATCATTAGCAGGAAAGGCATTTAATTTCTTCGTGCCCCATGCAATTCCCTTGGGCCTTGATTTCCTCCTTTGTAAAATGAAAGTGTGAGGCACAATGACCTCTGGGGTCCCTTCCAGCTGAAGATCTGAGCCTAAAATGACAAGTTGCAGAAAAGCTGCTGCCTATACCGATAGAATTAATTTCCAATATCAATGAAATCATAGGTCTAGACCCTTTCTAAAGAAAAATTCCATAACAAATCACAGAAAGTAAACTCTTCTTCCTCACTGGGGAAAAAAAAAGGACAGATTTTTAATAGTATCCCATAAAGAAGGGTGCTGAGCTTAGAGTCAGGAAAACTTGAGGTCACATCCTTCTTCTTACACTGACTCGGACGATTCCCTAGGACTTAATTACTATGCCACAGGGGGACTGCAATCTCAAGCAGTGGAAAGAATCCCACACTGGGAGATCTCTCAAGCCAATAAAATTGCCAGCCCTTCCACCTATGTTGCATGTGACAAAGAACAAAATCAGATGTCCTATCCCATAGAAAACAGGTAAGTATAAAGTTGGCTTTTCGGAAATTCTGAAAGACCTCTCTGATCAAAAGAATGGGAAGCAGCAGGGAATAGCAGATAAGAATATGTGACTTAGATTCAAGACGACCTGAATTCAAATCAGACACTTACAAGTCACCTAACGCTCTCAATCTTAGTTTTCTCTTCATAGACTCGTTGAGAGGATCGAATGAAACAATGGAAAATGGCTTTTCCAAACTCAAAGCAGCACATAAATGTGAGAGCCATTATCTCTAGCAGCTGTTCCAGATGTTCTCTGTGCTTTGTTTTTATATTCTTCCTTTAGAGCCTGTTTTCCTTCACATTTCTTACTCCAGGAACTCCAACCCAGTCTGATCCTTTTCCTCAAAGGAATTCTGCCCCTGCCCCTGGGTCTGTGTTCAACGACCTTGAAGCATCATCTCAAGGCCACACAATAGCCTTTTTCTCCCTAACCCTGTTTCCTCATCTGCAAACCCAAGATGACACCTAGAATATACCTACCTAGCAGTGCTGTCAGAGGGATCAAATGCAGCAACAAATGCCAAATATTTGGTGAAACTTAAGACCCTGGGTCAGAGGTGCTTAACATCTTTTTTGTGTCATGAACACTTTGGCAATTTGGGGAAGCCTAAGGACCCCTTCTCGAAAAATGTCTTGTTGCCTAAGCTCCTTATTTAAGCAAATGTTCATTTTCAGCTAAAGGTTAATGTAAATAAAAGATGTCATTTTTTTCCTCCATCCAAGCTCAGAGATGCTCTGAAATCTAGCCACAGACCCCTTACAGTCTCATGCACCCCAGATTAAGAACTCCTACTCTATATAAATATCAGCAATTATTATAAATATTGGTTAGGGTTTTGGGGTTTGGGGTTTTTTTGTGGGCAATGAGGGTTAAGTGACTTGCCCAGGGTCACACAGCTAGTAAGTGTCAAGTGTCTGAGGCCAGATTTGAACTCAGATACTCCTGAATCCAGGGCTGGTCCTTTATCCACTGTACCACCTAGCTGCCCCCTATTATAAATATTGTTGTTGCTGTTATTACTAATTTGAATTAGTTTCCCTTTGTCTACAACTCCTACAAGTAAGGGTAATATCATAGAACTAGGGCTGGAAATGAGCTTGGAGGCCACCTAATCCAACCCCCTTATTTTACAAATGAGGCAACCGAGGCACACAGAGGGTTAAATGACAGGCCAAGGTCAAACAGGGCCTGACTGAAAGATATGGGGATCAAACCTAGATACTATGATTATAAATCTAGGGCCTTCCATGGTACCATTCTTTCCACTACTTCCCTAGAATATGCTGCCCTACTCCTGTCACTCTCTAATTTAGAAATACTAAAGAACACCCTGATGATTGAGACATTTGCCCAATAATTTGCTTCCTGATTGTTTTATTCCCCTCCAAATTTAATGAACTAATTAGATGAGACTTGAAGTAGCTGGGGACCAGTGCTATCATTAATCTGATCACCAGCCAATCTTAGTGCTCATTGAACAGCAGACACAATCCAAATACTAGAGCACAATAAATCAGGGGGAAAATCTGAACTAGGGCCCATTTTCACTGCTGTCTATTTCAGGCTCACTGCTCAATACCACAGTCTATGAAGTATAAGGAATTCCTCCATGTATAACCAGCTCCTTCCATTGTTGTCTGTCCAAACTATTTAAGAAAAACTAAATCTACAGGTACATAAGCACCTTGGAAAGTAAAGATAGTTGGACAAAATAATCCAGACCTGGAGTAAGACAGACCAGGATTTAAATTTTACTTCTGATACATATTAGCTAGTTGTGTGACACTGGGTAAATCACACTTAGCCTCAGTTTTCTCATTGGTAAAAGGAAGATAATGATATCTGTAGTAGCCATCAATATTGTGAAGCTCAAATGGGATTAACAGATATAAAATGCTTGGTTACTCTTAAGGCACTTCATGAGATAACAATTGTTATTATCATTAAAATATGTATAAAACAACCTAAGTTTTCCCCTATAAAAGTAAATTACTGGGGGCAGCTAGGTGGTGCAGTGGATAAAGCATTGGCCCTGGATTCAGGACGACCTGAGTTCAAATTTGGCCTCAGACACTTACTAGCTGTGTGACCCTGGGCAAGTCACTTAACCCTCATTACCCCACAAAAAAAAACAAAAACAAAAGCATGTAACTGGGAAACAATGAAATACTTTAAAAAAAAAAGTAAATTACTTCCACAGTTTCTTTAAAAGGAAGACAAACAATCACAGAATTTTAGCATCCAAAGGGACCTCAATGGTCATCTACTCCAACTCATATCAAGTAAACAAAGCCCAACTATGACATACTCACCCAATGGGTCATCCCACCACTTCCGAAAGACCTCCAATGAAAGCCATATGTACCACATGTATAGGTGAAAATGTTCCTGTTTCCTGTTTTTCTTTTTGGAGACTGGAGACTCCCAATAACCCCACACTCATTTAGGCCCTTAATATTGCTCATCTGGACCATTTCAAATGACCATCTGGTCATCTTGCCTTTAGTCATTTCCACTAACTATACTATGCCCCCAACCATATTGGTCTTCTTGTTGTGGATATAGAACATAAACTCCTTGAAAGCTGGGACCATTTGATATTTGGTTTTGTATCCCCAGCACCTATGACGGGAAGTTATATGTAATAGGTGCCTAATGAATACTTTTTGACTGATTGAGAGGCATAATGATTCCTGTCTTTCCCCTACCCAAAACCATCAGTGGCTCCTCATTGCCACAAAAGGATTCAGCCTCCCTTCCTAGCCTGAACTCCTTCTGCCCTCTTTTATGGACCCTTCACCAGAGGTGTTGAATACAAAGCCCATGAAGGCAAATGTGACCCACAACACTACCAAGTATGATCTGAACTAGAATAAAATGTAAATGAGAAATATTTAACAAAATTAAAAAAAAAAACAATGAAGCATAGATATCTAGGTGAATATGCAGCATGCAGGGATCCTTATGTATAGTTTTATGACTCCTACTTCCATCTGAAGGAGGCATAGGACCCCACTGCCTGACCCTACTATCCAGAGGCTGAATGATCTAGCAGCCTGGGAAAACAGGAAGCCCTGGGTTCAATTCTTTCCTCTGAGTCAAACTAGCTAGCTAATCATGGGCAAGTCACTAGGGATTCTATAAAGCTATAAATTAGATGTGTTGCAGGACTGTATGCAGAGAGATCGCTGCCTCATGTAGGTCATATAAGTAGTAAGTCAGAAGCCAGAATTCAAACTCAGGTCCCCAGAGGTCAACATCAAAGCTCTGTCCATCTTGCCATACTCCTCTATATATTCAGGAGTGAACACAGGCAGACCTGGGATTCCCCTCCCCTGAGGGCCAAAACTGATTTTTAACCACTCAACAATCTGGATGTAAAGCATACTAGTAATAAAATGTGTAATAAGTAGGCTGACTTGTCCTGATTCCACTGTAAAACTATATGGTTTTTTAAAAAACAAGGATTAGTATACGAAAAATAGCTATTTTATTTGGTGTTTGTTAAATTCAAAAAAATTTTTTAAAAGCCTAAATGTTCAAAGTTTAAAAAAAAAAAACAGGGGCAGCTAGGTGGCGCAGTGGATAGAGCACCGGCCCTGGAGTCAGGAGTACCTGAGTTCAAATCCGACCTCAGACACTTAACACTTACTAGCCGTGTCACCCTGGGCAAGTCACTTAACCCCAATTGCCTCACTAAAAAAACAAAAGCAAAAACAAAAAAACAAATATTGACTTATTTTCCCTACATCTAGAAAATCCCAACTCAACTACCACCACCTCCCCCCAGAAATAAATAAAACCACAAAGCTACAGACAGACTTCCCTATTCCCTCTTTCTATACCTGGGCCTCAGTTTCCTCCTGTTCTTTTTTACTCATAACATTCTTTCTATCCTTTGCTAGCTCTCCACTTTGGACAAACCAAATTATCTAAAGCCAACTCTGGCCCAAAATATCTTTCCCTGGGTTTAGTTATTTCAAGGCAGTTGCTAAGAGCTGTGAGCAAGGCTATGAGGGATGCTGCTGCTCCTTCATCTGGCTCCTGTGGACTCCTGACAGAGGGAGCCTGGGGTTCTACACGTGTCATCTCAGCACACTTGTCTGGAATGGGAAACCATTCCAATGACATGCCATCGCTCCCCAAATCCCCCACCTAAAGATTTCACTTTGGATTGTATCTTCCCCCAATAGGCAACAAATAAGAGATTTATGACCTGGATTTTGTAAAAGAAAATTGCTCACACATTTCTTGAGCAATTACTATATACTATGTACTAATTACTGGGAGCAGTGCTGGGTGGAGCCCCTGGCCCTCAAGGGTCAGAGGATCATGGTAGCTTTAGAGGTTTGGGGAACTCAAAGGTAATCCAGTCCAATCTTCTCATTTTATAGATGAGGGAAATCAAACCTTGTCCAAGGTCACACAGGTACTTAATGACGGAGCCAGTATTTGAACCCCGAATCACTGGCTCCAAATCTAATCTACTTTCCAGTACACCCTACTCTGCCTCTTGGCTTCAGAGTGATATCACACACACACACACACACACACACACACACACACGCACGCACGCACACACACACACACACACAGCGTGTATGTGCACATGTATATACATATGTATCCATATACGTGTGTATGTGTGTATGTAAGTATAATTACAATACCTGGCAGCATAAGATAAGCAGGATCAGAGAATTAAAGCTAGAGTGGACTTTAGGGACCATCTAACCCAACCTTACTTTTGAAATGGGGAAACTGAGGCTCAGAGAAGGTAGGTAATTACCCAAAGTTAATTCAAACTCGGGTCCTTTGCCTCCAAAGGCAACACATTTTCCAGGACACAAACAATACCTCCCCAAGGAAGATGCAAAGACTACGCCATGAGAATCCAGAGAAATAAGATATCATTTCAATGTCAGGCAGGGAGAAGGGATAGGGAATAGAAACAATGAGAAAGGCTACCTACCCAGAGGCAGTCTTATTTGGGCTAAGCTCTAAAGGATGGATAAGATTTCAATAGGTGGAGATGAGGCATGGGAGGCAGCCTAGGTGTAAATTCCATTCATCCAACATTTATCAAGCCAGCTATGGGCAAGGCACCAGGAAAGCAAAGACAAAAATAGTCCCTGTTCTGACCTCAAAGAGCTCTCATTCTACTGGAGCAGAAAACACCCACATGGAGAGGTAAATACAAACTAATTGCAGGAGGACTCAAATTAGCACTAACAAGTGGAGGAATCAGAAAAGGCTTCTGGAAGGAAGTGGCATTTGAGTGGAGCCTTGACAGGCTCTAAGGACTCTAGGAGGAGGGAGAAGGGATAGAATTCCAGGGATGTGGGAAAAGCCAGTGTAAAGGCAGAGGGGAGGGATGGACGACCATGGATGAGGAACACCTGATGGGCTGGGTCAGTTCAGCAGCAATATGTAGGAGGGGGTGTAATGTACAATCCACACGAAAAGATAGGTGGAAGCCAAATGATGGAGGACTTTAAATGCCCAACAGAGGAGTTCGCATTTTATAGTAAAGTGAGAGGAAGCCACTGAGACGTCTTGAGCAAAGAAGGGACATGCTCAGGACTGTGCTTTAGAAATATCGATTTGACAGCCATGCATTTGGCCAATTTTAAGGAAGGGCTGAGCATAGGATTCGATTAGAAGGCTATCCCAATGGCCTTGGTGAGAGGTGATAAGGGCCTGACTTACGGCGGTTGTAGAGGTCCTGAAGAGAAGAACTCTGTGAGTCTTCAAAGCAAAAAAAATGAAAAACTGGAGTTCTCCATTCTCTAACCTCTTAGAACATGTTGTCTGCAGTTCCCTCATGGAGTGAGCAAGTTACCCAGGAAAGAGTGCTGGCTCTGGGTCAGTGAACCTGGGTTTCAATCCTGGCTCTCTTAGTTAACTCTGGTCAACTCAATTCCTTTGTCCAGACCTCACTTTTCTCATCTACAAAATGAGGAGGCTGGGCTATATGCCTACCAAGGTCCCTTCCATCTCTAATTCTCCTAATTGTCTCAATCTGGCTATAAAATGATAGGTTAGAGTCATATCCTGGTAGGCCTTGAATGTCAGGGAAAGGATTTAGAGTTGCTTGGAGGGCAATGCACAGCCACCAAAGGTTGAGATGGGAGGGTACAGTAATCACAATACCTATGGTCCAAGAAGAATAATCTGGCTGGTGTGTAGGCTAGCCTAAGGAGAAAAGATGGAAGCTAGGGAGACCAGTTGGGCAGATGTTGAAATAGTCCAGGTAAGAAGTCATAAAGACTGACATTCTCGTGGGGAGTGAAAAGTAGAGGACAGATTTGAGAGACCTTCCAGAAGTCGAAAAGCTATAGGATATGGCAGTGAACACCTGTAAAGAGCAAAGATAAAGGAGTAGAAGGAGCAAAAGTCCCCAAGATTTTGAGACAGAGAAAATGCGGTTAACAGAATTGGGCAAATCAAGAAAAATGGGTTTTAAGGGAGAAGTCACAACAGCACATCCTGGTAAAGATGCCCAGGCATGCCAATGGGAATTCAGGCCAAGGGCCTGGAAGAGAGGTTAGAATGATACAGATTTGAAAATCATGTAACCTAAAAATTAAAAGGAATCTCAGAGGCCTAGAGATATAGCTTTATGCTGGACTTGGATTCCGGGTGGCCTGGGTTCAAATTGTTCCTCAAAACACTTATGCACTGTGGGACCCTAGGCAAGTCACTAAGTGATTCATGAGCATGATCTCTGTAACAGTTTCCTCACCTAGAAAATGAAGGCATTAGACTTAATGATCTCCAAAACTTCCAAAATCGATGATCAATCTCATCCAAGCCACTCCTGACCAAGAATCCCCTCTACTACATTTCTGAAAAGTCATCATTCAGCTTCAGTCTTAAGATCTCCAGAGAGCAGGGACCCACTACCTCCCAAGGTAGCCTATTTCACTGATAGGAAAGTCCAAACTTGTAACCACTGCTCCAAGTTCTGTCCTCAGGAGCAGAAAAGGTCTGATTCTTATACTAAAGTACAGTCATTAAAGGACTGGAGGTACTTGCACAAAGGTGTTCCTTTAAGGCCTGAGAGTAGATGAGTTTGTCAAAAAAAAGTATACAGGGAGAAACCCAGTTCAAAAGCAGCAATTTGGAGAATGTTAGGGGGTTGGAAATGCCTAGGCATTTAACCAATAAGAAGAAGCAGGAAAAGACAGAGAAGTGAGAGAGCCAAGAGAACTTTGGGAACTCAGTATTGTAGAAGCCAAGGAAGAAGAGACAGAAGATCAAGGAGGAGAGAAATAGGTAGAGCAGGACAGAAAGCATACTTCTGGGGACTGAGGAGTGAGGGATAAGCAAGAGAAAGCCAGGAGGGCACATTCTTCTTTCTAGATATTTGGCTATGGAAGAAAGCAGACAAAATAATGGTAGGTTGGAGGGAGAAGTTTTTCAATTGTTGTTGTTTCCTTTTCTTTCTTTCTTTTTTTTTTTTAGTGAGGCAATTGGGGTTGTGACTTGCCCAGGGTCACACAGCTAGTAAGTGTTAAGTGTCTGAAGCCAGATTTGAACTCAGGTACTCCTGACTCCAGGGCCAGTGCTCTATCCACTGCGCCACCTAGCTGCCCCCTCCTTTTCTTTCTTAAAGAATTGGGGGGAACTGTTTCAAATTGAAGGAGCAGATGTAGTAGCCAGTAGAAGCAAAGTAATGAAAGTGTGGCACAGGGGGAGAAGGGCTGGGGTTCAAATCCTGACTCAATCACTTGCTACCTCTGTGACCTTAACCTAGACCTTTTACTTTTCTACACCTGTTTCCTTGTCTTTCAAGTTAGAAAGGATGGCTTAGATGATCTTGAAAGTCCCTTCAAGCTCTGAACCTATAATGTTAAGATTAAAAATACAAGTGGGAGGGACGGCTAGGTGGCGTAGTGGATAGAGCACTGGCCCTGGAGTCAGGAGTACCTGAATTCAAATCTGGCCTCAGACACCTAACACTTACTAGCTGTGTGACCCTGGGCAAGTCACTTAACCCCAATTGCCTCACTAAAAAAAAAAAAAATACAAGTGGGCAATTGTGAAGACAAAAAAGCATGGGAATAAGAACTGGGCTTGTGATTTTGCCAAGGGAAGAAACTTGTTCGGTACCTTGCTGGCTGGCATCTTCTCTGCAATTTCTAGTCATGGAAAGTTCCCGAGAGCAGTGAGATGTTAAATGACTTACCCAGCGTCACACAGTGAGTATGTCAGAGACAGGACCCAGGTCTTCTTAGCTTCTAAGTCAGCCCTCTATCCTCTACTCCAAGGCTGCCTCAGATACGTACAAAATTAGGTTTTCAGAAACTCTGAAAGGCCTTCAATGTCTAAGGAATAGGAGGCAGCAAGGAATAGAGCCCTTGACTTGATTACGAACACCTGATCCAGACCCTGATTCAGCCACTTACTAGATGGGAAACCCTGGGCAAGTCACTCTCTGGGCCTCAGTTTCTTTATCTGTAAAATTAGAGAGCTGACCTAGAGGACCTTTCAGCTCTAAATCTATGTTCTTACAGTCTTCATTTTTACCAAAAAGGAAACAGGCTCAGAACAGTGGCACGGTCAGCAGCGTGGTCACAAGCTAGTTAAGCGTCTGAGGAGGAACATAAACCCAAGTCTTCCTTGCTCCAAATCTAGGACTCTACCCACTACACCACGCTGTCTCTCCACTATCCCACCTGACACACCTCAAAACCATCTGCTACTCTAAATAGATAGGAAAGATTGGAGATACCTCGTATGTACCAAGTTGTTTGCATGTTACCTCCCCCATGACAGTGGTGACTTCCTCTGGCGTGGGAGCCATGTTTCTACCCTTCTTTGTATGCCCAGTGTGGATTGAGTACAGTGCTTGGCACAAAGCAAGTTTACTTTTTGAAAACTCAGGAGTAGCCGATGCCCCATTGGGAAATGAAATCAGGACAGGCCTAATAAAAGTCAGGGGTGGGGCCTACATTTTGCAGTGTTCTCTCTTCTCTCCTTCCTTGTAGTTCACAAATATCATTTGGGCCTTGCTCAATTTGTGTCAGTTTTCGTCAGCATTTATCTTACTCTTCCCTTATCCCAACCCTACTCCTATCATAGATAGACAACACCTATATGTCCCTGCAACTTCTCCTTTAAAAAGAAAAAAAATCTACTGATTTTGAAAGCTGCCAGACTGGGTCAAGCTCTGTACATCAAATATAAGATATCAGCCCTGCTAGGATCAGAGGTTCAGATCCCCACATGGGTGACTCAGAGCAGCCTACAACAAACAACAGACTTTCTTATGCTCATGAAGGGAAGTATGGGATGGAAAGCTTCCTTTAAAACAGGTATAGGTTATCTCCTTAGAAAACAAGGGGGGGGGGGGCGGGGGGGGGGGGGGGGAGGGCAGCTAGATGGTGCAGTGGATAAAGGACCAGCCCTGGATTCAGGAGTACCTGAGTTCAAATCCGGCCTAAGACACTTAACACCTACTAGCTGTGTGACCGTGGGCAAGTCACTTAACCCCAATTGCCTCACCAAGAGAAAAAAAAAAAGAAAACAAGGGAAATTTAAACCCTAGGACTTCATTGTTCACCATATTCTGGATTCTTTTTTTTTTGTTTTTGGTGGGGCAATGAGGGTTAAGTGACTTGCCCAGGGTCACACAGCTAGTAAGTGTCAAGTGTCTGAGGCTGGATTTGAACGCAGGTCCTCCTGAATCCAGGGCCGGTGCTTTATCCACTGCACCACCTAGCTGCCCCCATATTCTGGATTATTACTACTGTAGTTCTTCTTGCACATGTATTAATCTTTCTAATATCATGGACCCCTCTGGCAATCTGGTGAAGCCCGTAGAGGGAGCCCTCCTCAGAACAATGTTTTTAAGTGCACAAAATCAAATGCAAAGGAAAATCAAGGACATCAATTCTACTAAAATGCAGTTATGAAAATATTTTTAAGCAAGTACTCGGGTTAGATGCTGCCTGCCGAGAGGCCCAAATCTCTCAAAATGTCTTCGCCTCCCATACACTCTCTGCCCTAAAAGAGTTATTAATGAAACTCGTCTTGAGGTTTCTGTGCCATCCTTACCTGATAATGAGCTTGAGCTTGCTGGGCTGAGTTCAAGGTGACATTACAGAGTTTACAATACAGAGGCCTACATAGTTCCTCCAGTGCAAAATCCTGCTCCACCGCCCCAGCTCGAGTGAGCTCCTGTGCCCTGGCCAGGGGCAAAGTGGCCTCCAGCCCCAGAGGTCTCTGCAGAAAGGTGGTTCTTGACCTGGTAGCCACTGACATAGGAAGAGGGGGTGAGAGCTGCTCAGGGGAAGGAAGTCCGGTGTGCTGCAAGAGGATCATTGGGCAGGAGTGTGGGCATGCTCCAGGGGCCAGCGGAGAGCCTGGTCTTCAGCTCTGAATGAATAAGAAAGAGATTCAGATGGTAGCATTAGCAACATAGGTAACACTTCAATGCTTCAGCATTTCGACTCAGTGGGTGTTTATTAAGTGTCTATCATATGCTGGGGACTTAAAACAAAAACTCTGTTGATACAAAGACAAGAACAAAACAGTTCCTGCCCTCAAGGAGCCTCAGTTCTACTAGAGGAAAACAACATGTACAACACACATCAGTAAATTAAATTTTTGGAGGTGCCGAGACACACAGGGCAGCTAGATGGCACAGTAGATAGAGTGCTGGGCCTAGAGTCAGGAAGGCTCATCTTCATGAGTTCAAATCTGGCCTCAGACACTTTCTAGTTGTGTGACCCTTAGCAAGTCACTTAACCCTCACTGCACCACATTGCCTCAGTTTCCTCATCTGTAAAATGAGCTGGAGAAGGAAATGGCAAATCACTCCAGTATCTTTGCCAAGAAAACCCCAAATGACGTCACAAGGAGTCAGACACAATTGAACAGCAACACCAAGCCACACTAAGAATTGGGGGGGGGGGGGCAGCAGCTAGATGGTACAGTGGATAAAGCACTGGCCCTGGAGTCAGGAGGGCCTGAGTTCAAATCTGGCCTCAGACACTTGACACTTACTAGCTGTGTGACCCTGGGCAAGTCACTTAATCTTCATTGAACCACCAAAAAATAATAATAATAATAATTAAGGCGAGGGGAATTAGGAAAGGCTTTTAAAGGAGGAGACACTTGAGCGGAGCATTGAAGGGAAGAGGAAGAGAGCACTCCAGCATTTCAGAGCAAAGGAACTGATTAGAGTGATTCATAAAGGCTGAGTAACAACCAAAGATGAGTCAGCCTGGTATAGTAGAAAAGCTACCAACTCTAAGGTCAGAAGACCAAGGTTCAAATCCCACCTCTGACACTTATTACCTGCTTTTCCCCATCTGTATAATGAGGGGCTTAAATTGATGGCTCCTGAGGTCCCTTTTAAGAGCCATTGGGCTATTATATCAGCTTAGGATTCTGGGACAATTATTTGATGTCTCTGGACCTCAGTTGCCTCATTTGTAAAAATGAGAGCAAGAACTGGATGTCCTCCGAGGTCCCTTCTTGTTCTGCATTATGATCCTAAGACCCCCATATGACAACCCAACATTTCTGTCTTGTTATTTTTTTTCTCTGATTTGATAAATCAATATCTGGGCCAGCTCCTTCCTCTCTCATCTGTCAAGAAAAACCCTATTTCTTTCACTCCTTCCTAAAAAAATCCTCAAGGTTTAGTTCTTTGTGGAACTTAGCATTTTATCAGAAACCAGGTATGACTACCCTCCAACTCTTAACTCACTTGAGCATAAATGAGACCTGATTTCAGTCCACCCAGTTCCATCAGCTGTCCTACCGGCCCTCCAACATATTAATGGTGCTTCATCCATGGCTAATTAAATCTACAAATCACAGAGCTGAAAGGGACAATAGAGGTCACCTCGCCTAGGCCCCCTTCCCCCAGGCACATTGAAACGCAAAAATCATTCTAATCATCACCCTAATGACCACAAAGACAACTGGGAATCTCTGGCAGATGACCTCATTGTCCTCTAGATTAAAGCAATGTCAAGGTGGTTGGAATTAACTTGTCAAGTTGGCTAACGTGGGAAACAAAGAGATGAAGCCATTCTCACGCCCTTCCCCCCCCCCCCATAGTGAAGCATATTCAGAGCTGAGTGGCTAGCATGTCTTTCCTAGCTAAGGGTCAGATATGGAGGGGAATAAAAAACCTTGCCTAGAGTCAGCCTATGGCAAGACAAAATTTAACTTTTTCCATTTAATAAACTGATGGTTCCTGGTTATTTTGGTCACTGACACCTTATGACTTAAGAATAGGTTCTATAAAATCTTTTTTTCTCTTGCAGGATCTCAATTTTTTTTCCCCTTCCTCCAGGGGTAGACAACCTGTATAGAACAAGCTGGGTTAGTTCACAGATGCACAGAACTTAAGAATTGAAGGAGACTTTAGAGGTCATCAGTCAGTCAATCAGGTAACTGACATTTATTAAGTGCTTAGTGTGTACCCTGTAGTATGCTAAGCTCTGGGGCTACAAAGAATGACAGAAAACAGTCCCTGATCCCAAGTAGTTCACAGTCTAATGGGGGAGATGACATGCAAACAAATACATATGAACGAGACATGCAGAATAAATAGGAGCTAATCAACAGAAGAAAAGCACTAGCATTAAGGGGGATCAAGAAGGGGTTTTTATATTAAGGGAAACTTGAAGGAAACTAGGGAAGCTCAAGGGCAAGGTGGGGAGGGTGAATATTTCAGGCATGAGGGACAGTCAATGAAAATGCCTGGCGTTCATCAATAGAGTGTTTTGTACAAGGAACAGTATGGGAGCCAGCATCCCTGGATGGCAGAATTGGGGGGGGGGGGGGTGTAAGGTGAAAAAATGGAAAGATCTTAAGGGGAATCCAGTTTTTAAATTCTTGGGATGCAAAGCACAAGATTTTATATTTGATCTTGAAGGTAATAGAGAGCCACTTGAGGTTACTGGGGTGGGAAGGAGAGGGGTGGCAGCATGGTCAGACGGGCACTTATGGAAGATCACTTTAAGAGCTGAGTGGATGATGGACTGGTATGGGGAAGAAATGTGAAGCAGGGAAACCAACCAGATGACTATGGCAATAATCCAGGCCTGAGATAAGAGCCCATATCAGGTTGATGGCAGTGTCAGAGGAGAGAAGGGGGTATATTTGAGAGGTGTTACAGGAATTAGAAAAAGATTGGATATTATGGGTAAGAAAGACAATTCAAGATGATGCTGAAGGTTTCAAGTTAGGGTGAGTAGGTACATTCAACAATAATAGGGAATTAAGAAGAAAGAAGGATTTGGAAAGAAAAGTAACTAGTTCAGTTGCAGACACACTGACTGGAGAGGAGAAACCTCAGAATAGAGGTTAGGACAAGTACATCTGGACCATCACTTCCAACTAGTACCTGAAGAGGCCTCTTTATACAATAATAATAACAAGAATAATTTAAAAACCCAATTCTATAGCACTTTGGGGTTTTACAAAAAGCTTTATATATATTATCTCATTTGAATTATACAATAATCTTGTGAAGTAGATGCTGTTACTATCCCCATTTTCCAGATGAGGAAAATGAGCCTAAGAGAGCCTAAGTGATCTGCCAAAGCTCACAGGGCTAATTGATTAACCAAGTCTATATTCAAACTGAAGTCCCATTTCACAATCTTCACTCTTAATCTTTCCCCTTTATCACTAAGCTGCTAGACCATCACGTGACCCTAATATTCTTTAAGAAGCCACATTGCGTAATGAAAAGAATGCCAGATGTGGAGAAAACTGCCATGTTCAGTTTCTTCATCTGCAAAATGAGGGTGAGAATATTTGTACTGCCTGTCTTGTGAGATTGTTGTACATGGGGATCAAAGGAGATAATGTGCATAGGGTGCTTTGAAAAAATTTCAGGGTCCCCTGTGAATGTCACCTATGCTCATTCCTCCCTCCCAGCCCTGTCATCCTTATCTATCTCATGACCACTCCTATAAGTCCAGCATGAACCACAGGTCTTCTTTTAGAACCTCAAGTTTCCTCTAATCAGAATTTTTGAACCCTCTGTTCACTCCACTCCTTAACCACCCTTAAAACCTCTTGCCTCAGTCACCAAAGTATGGATATTTTAAGCATCTAAAACATAAAGCTGAAATTTTCCATCTTGCACATGTGGGTGTGTTTCGATTCAGATTGACTTATTAGATGAAGACTCGATTTTGAAACGTCAAAAGCCTACCACCTCATTTAATAAATCCAATTGAAACGAAGATGTTCTCAAAGCCTGTGTGACCTTCAGCAAGTCATATAACTTTGCTGGGCCCCAGTTTCCTCACCTGTAAAATGAGTCAGACTGAATGACCTATGAGGTTCTTCTACATCTAAAGCTACCCTTCTATTAAAAAAAAAACTTTCCAACAGAATTATATGAGGAAAAAATTAATGAAATGGACAATAGCAGAAATGGGGAAGGAGAAAAGAAAATACAGCTTCAAGATGGGAAATTAACAAAATTACCTGAAATAATTTTCATAATTAGGCAGCTAGGTGGCGAAGTGGATAAAGCACCAGCCCTGGATTCAGGAGGATCTGAGTTCGAATCCAGCCTCAGACAATTGACACCTAACTGGCTGTGTGACCCTGGGCAAGTTACTTAACCCTCATTGACCCGACCCCCCCCAAAATTAATTTTTTTAATAAATAAATAAATAATTTTCATTATTTATGAATTCTAGCTCTGCCACCTACCAACCTTTGTGACCCTGGATATGTCTCTTCCCCTGCTTGGACCTTACTTTCTACACCTTCAGAATGAGGGGGCTAGACTATATAGTATCTAAGATTCACTTCAGTTCTCAATCCTACTATTTATAATAATACTTGTTCCAATAGCAAGAAGTAGAAGTGTATATGTGTGAGATATACGCATAGACATAGATATATAGATATATATCACATATATCTATACCACACATATGCAAACATTACAAACACGTTAGTGGATGTATATGTATATATACACATATATACATATACATACATATGTGTATGATTATACATATATATATATGCACCCCAGACACAGAGATTTAAAATAACAGCATGTCAGATAATTCTCTCCATCAGGTTAATCCTCTCAATTAAATCAGGCAGAAACCTAATTGAGTATTCGAGGACCATCACCCCAAGGCAGAAGCAGATGAGGACTTTTTTTTAATGGTCAAAAAACTAAAAAGATAGGCTGAGGGTGGAACTCATTCCAGTAACAGAGAAACAGTGGCAACACATGATATTGAGAAGTCAAGTTCACAGTGAATGTCAAACTATAAAATTTCCTCAAGAAAGCCACCTCAATGCTAAGTCAGTGACAGGTATAATACAAAGCCAGGCTACATGCAGTTGGAAAGAGTCAAAACAAGGACAGGGTCAGTCCATAGGAAATTTCCAAAAAAGAAAGAAACAATGGCTAAAGAGAAAGTTCGGCACATGCCTTCATTTTTGTTTTCTTTTTGTTTTTTAAGTCTTTCCTTTTGGGGAGAACTAGGACCAATTCTAAGATGCTTGTCTCCCAGTGTGGTAAGCTTCTCTTTAAAGGAAGGGGGTTCCTCTCAGCTGGCAGAGGTAAAGTGTGGCCTGCTTGCCTCAGGTCAGTCACCCTAATCCAAAGCAGCCTTACCAGAACAAGGATTTGTCCATTGCCAGATTTCTTTTTAACATTTGCTGTATAGCTGGATTTTAAAAAGAAAAGAAAGAAAGAAAGAAAGAAAAGGATTTCATCCGGCATATTGGCAATGTCACTTCTAAAAATATACAGAGAGAACTACTATATCCAAGGTTGGAGAGCTTGAACAACATAATATTAAAGCATACAAGCATACTGAGCATTAAAAGAATGCATGGGAAAAGGAAAACGGGACCATTCAGCACATGGCACCTGCCTTGGTACAAATGCTCTTTTGGGGGTAAAGGAGTATGGCATGCTAACTTAGGTAAGTTTTCATCAGCTCTTAAGGACTATGGAGTCTAATGACTGAAGAAGAGAAGATTCATAGATTTCTCACTGGAAGGAAACCTAGCACTCATTCAAGCCTCCCTTTCCGCCTCTCCCATCCCCCCACCCCCACCCCATTTTACTGAGATGAGAGAACGGGGCCCAAAAAAGTTAATTCATTCTGGGGAGGGAAAATTGCTACTGCCCAGGGTAAATAGAAACGCCCAACGGTCACCCTCCTAGCTTCCAAAACTCAGGGCCTTTGCATTATACTTTGGACCGAGGCCAATTGCTTTCCCCCACCCCCACCCCAATTCGGTCCTAAGGGATTCACAGAGAGTGGGTCTCCCCCCCCCCCAAAAAAAAAAATGCTGGACCCCGCCACGAGGAATCCAGGTATGATGGATTACTCTGCCCGGGAGCGTGGAGATAAGAGTGGGGAGAGAAGGGAGGCGTTACTCAGAGGTCACGAGAGGCATCCAAAGTAGCCTAAGCAGTTCAGAGCAAGGCGAGGAAAGAGGAAACCAGCCCCAAGAGAGAGGCCGCGGTGCTCGCAAGGACAGCTCTTTGGGAAAACACGGTGGCTCCTACCCACAAGCAGACAGACGGCTGACTTCTTCCAGCCAGTAGAAGCAAAGCGAATCGGATTCAGACTCAGATGCCGGTTCAAACTCCCCGGACGTCCTAGGGGTTACGCAAACACACACCTGGGTCCGGTGAAGCAGGCACCCAGCCGGCTGCAAGGGGGGAGCCCAACCCCACCACCTCACCTGGGGGGATCGCAAGCAAGCAGCACGCGCAAGCCGCCGAGACAAAACAAAAGTCACGTGGAGCGCCCGACAGAAGCCCCGGCCCCCCGCGGCGGCGTCCACCCCCCACGGGCCCGGCTCATGATGGGGGGGGGGGGTTGGCGAGCGCCCGGCCCCGAGCCCCACGAACCCCGACCGCATCGCACTTACTGGGGCGCCGGGGGCCGGCTGCGGCTCAGACACCGCGGCGGGGCTGGGGACCTCCGTGCGCCCCGAGCCGGACCGCGCCGCACATCCCGGGCCAGGTGAGGCGATGATCTTGGGTCGCCTTCGCGCCCTCCCCGGCAGCCCGGGCTCCCGGCTCCGGCCCCGGTTCGGGCTCGGGCTCTGCCGCCGCTCAGGAAAGCCAGCGCCACCGGACACGGATGGAAACAGCTGCAGGAAGTGACTGCGGAGGAGCCGGGGAGGAGGAGACAGAGGAGGAGACTGAGACCGGCTGATGGGGAGGGGGCGAGCGGCGGCGCACAGCACAGCACCGCACCGGGGAGGGAGGGAGGGACGGAGAGACCAAGGGAGAGAAGGGCGGGCTGCAGCGTCAGAGGAGGGGGGAAGAAGGGGGAGCATCAAGGGAGGAAAGAGAGAAGGGGGGAGGAGGAGGGAGGAAGGTGGAGGAGGAGGAAGAGGAAGAAGGGAAGGAGTGAAGAATGGGAAGGAAGAGAAAGAGGAAGAGGAGCGGGAGCAGGAGCAGGAGCAGCCAAACTAAAGAATGAGAGTTCAAGGCCTCCCAGGCCGAGGCCGAGGCCGTGACCGTGACCCTGATCCTGATTCAGGAGTGGAGCAGTCTCGCAACCCTGAGCTTAGGGCTACAGTTTTGCAGCTATTTCAGACGATAGAACATAAATTCCTTGAGGGCAAGAACTCGTTTCCTTCGTTTGTCTTTGCCCAGAGACTAGAACAGTGACCACCACAAGGTGGGCACTGCTTGTTGCTGGATTTCATTCACAGGAAGAACCCTCATGCTAGGTGCAAGGACAGAGTGTAAAAAATAATAGCTAACTTTTATAGAGCCCTTTAAAGTTTGCAAAGCATTTTACAAATTTTTTTTTCATTTTATCTTCACTACAACCCTGGGAGGTGGGTGCTATTAATATCCCTATCTTGCAAATAGGGGGAAAGAAGCAGATGGAAGTTAAGTGACTTGCCCAGGATCATAAAGCTATTAAATGTCTAGAGGTCGAATTTGACACCAGGTCCAATGCTGTAAAAGACACCCTTCCCCCAACAAAAACCTTTATAATAACTGAAGTTTCTATAACTCTCTGAAGTTTCCAAAAGCTTTATGTGAACAATTCCATGTGTGACTCAGGACAAACCTGTGATTGCATCCACCTATGTAGGTCTAGTCACTGAGCACCATGTCTAATGCATGTACCTAACATATTGTCATACACCTTAAAGATGTTCAATGAGTGTACCTTCATAATAACTGTCAATTAGGGGTGGGTTTTTTAGCCTGATAATAAAGGGTTGAATTTTACATGATTGCAGCAGGTGCTTAAGAAGTTACCTGTTGAGTATAGACCTGTCTCTGGACTTAAATTCTAGCATGAGATTTCTATTAGAACTGAACAACAACCACCCTGATTCTGCCTGAAAATTCCTTTTTGTCTCAATCTACAGGATGGGTGACTAACCATAAGTAGACAAAACCTCTAGTTGTTTGATTATACTTTAAGAGGACAAGAATGAAGAGCATCTTTTCCTGGCATTTTTCTTACAAAGAATCATAGGGACATATCCTAAGAGCTGGAAAGGAACTAAGATATCTAATATGTGTCATGGTATCATATATTAATATTTTATATGAAATATTGAATGGATTTGTTAGCCTTCACAACAGCTTTTTATTCCATTCAACACAGATTTATATGTAGCACCAGGGAAGGCAAAAGTGAGACCTTACACCATAGTGTAATTTGCCTGTTACAAATAAAAACTTATTTATGTGCCCAAAAGAGGGAATGGACACAATAGTCAAACTGGATTTTATGAGACTGATATAATCAATATGTTCATAGTAAAGATTATGATAGTTCAGATAACTCAAAGTCCCATGGGCAAGATGGGGGAAGGGAAGGGAGGCCAAGGTAATTATTGCTTACTATCCCCTTGATACTTTGAGGCATCAGTGAAATCACTAATGTGGGATCCTCCCTCCTGTACCACCAATCACAAACCATCTATGCCTGTCTATGGGCTGCTATCAAGAACTCATTCTCCAAAAAAAAAAGCAAAGAACTCATTCTCCCATTTTCCTTTTCTCTCTCTCAAATGGAGGGAAGAGGTTGAAGACAGATTTGGGTCAAAGGAAAGAGGGGGAAACCCCTCTTAATGGAATTTGATAGCCCTCTGGCTTCTCACCCCAAATTTATTAAATAAACTGGAGAAACCTCTTTTCCCATAAGCTCCTTTCACTTTCTCAAACCCCCGAATCTCAGAAGTTTAAATAAACGTCAATGTTACTAGCTAGAAAAATGTAGTAATGTAGCAAATAATACTAATATATATTTAATTATTTCAACAATGTATCACAATGAGAAAGACCACAACCAGATTCACCTCTAACCAGCAACTTGAACCACTGACCTCTGCCCAACTCTAGAAACCCAATCCCACCTTTCTGCTCTCAGGATGGTAGTCAATCCTTCAACAATTCCTCAGAAGGTACTCTAACCTCTGTAGCATGAAGTAAACAGTTCTTTAGTCTTTCTCAAAGACAAAAGTTAACTCCATCTCTCAGGAAAGTTTTCTTAGCCTTCCTCTTTGTAACTCACATAGTGCCTCCTGGCCTGCTTAGAGCAAGTCAGAAGCAAGACTTGAACCTGGATCTTCTTGTTTCCACTACTAAACTTCTATGCAGTCTTGTTTGTGAAACTGTATTCTTACTGGACTTAATTCCCAAACCTTTCACTGTTTTTCCCCTTGGCCCTATCCAAGTCAGGATGCTTCGTTATCAGTTTTGATACACCTACAGAATATTTAGAAAAGATGGGGTAATTGTTCAGGATTTTATTATAGTGTCTCAAACTTCTTTTAGCTTAGACCATCAGTTCCTTCCTAAGAATCCCATCTACTGTGTTTGTTCATTGTATTTCCAACAGTGTTTTCTTTTCAACATCCTACTTCATTTTGGAAGAGGAAACTTTTTCTTCTATCTAGCAATTAAAACTCTTCTAATTTTGGTTTACGTTAGGCACACTACCAAGCACCAGAGGCTGCTCGGAGATATCCATCTGACTCCCTGTTGTGTGCATTTCAGGCTTGCAGAGCAGCAGACTGCCTTAGCTCTGTCCCCTTCATGACTGGTACTGATGTCCTGATGTTACTCTAGAGTTTGTTATCTGTATCATCTCATCAAACGTCAAGCATCCCAACTCCCACATTCCACTCTTGAGTGCACTCTTATCCAACTGGTCCACAGTTGTGATAGAATACAGCTCTGCCTCTATGACTTGGTTCTATTGCTGTTCTTACTATAAATTGCTATAAATTCTAGTCCCAAGAGTCCTTGAAAAAGAAGTTTGGGGGGGAGGGTGCAGCTACACAGTGGATAAAGCACCGGCCCTGGATTCAAGAGGACCTGAGTTCAAATTGGACCTCAGACACTTAACACTTACTAGCTGTGTGACCCTGGGCAAGTCACTTAACCCTCATTGCCAGAAGAAGAAGAAGAAGAAGAAGAAGAAGAAGAAGAAGGAGTTCTGTCCATTCTCTTATTTTTCACTGGCCATGGTACAATGGGAATGAGAAAAGGCCCCACTTTAGAGGCCCTGGGTTCAAATTTTGTCTCTGTTGATTACTACATGTATGACTTCAGACAAGTAGTTTAACATCTCTTGGCCTCAACTTTCTCATCTGTAAAAATGAACTTACTGGACGAGATGACTTATTTCCCTCTCAGTTCTCAACCGATGGTCCTATGAACATGAAAACCCATGATAGGGGGAGGGTGTCCTCAGCTTGCTTCCTAGCCCATTTGGGGGGGGGGCAGGGCAATGAAGGTTAAGTGACTTGCCCAAGGTCACACAGCTAGTAAGTGTCAAGTGTCTGAAGTCAGATTTGAACTCAAGTCCTCCTGAGTCCAGGGCCAATGCTTTATCCACTGCACCACCTAGGTCCCCCCCCCCCTCCAGCCCATTCTTAAGGTGTTTAGGAAGGCATTTTCCTTTGTCTCAGACTGCTCCGTACATAATGAAGTTCTCCTAATTATATCTAACCTTCAGTTTCCTTCTTTCAAGTCTGATCAGTTATATTTGCAGTTTCCCTGACACCTAGCAACTCAGAATAACAATAGCATAATAATAATAATCTAACATTTACATAGCTTTAAGCATTGCAAAGCACTCTGCATATATAATTTCATTTCTTCCTTACAAGAAGCCCTGGGAGGCAGTTACTGTTATTATGCCTACTTTACAGATGAAGAAACTGAAGACAAAAAAGATCTAAGACTTCCTCTGGGTCACAAAGGTAGTAAGTATCTGAGGCAGGATGTGAACTCAGGTTGTGGACTCCAAGACCCAGCACTCTATCTAGGAGGTGCCAGCTAGCTAGTTCTTTTTTTTTTCTTTTTTTTCTTCAGGGCAATGAGGGTTAAGTGACTTGCCCAGGGTCACACAGCTAGTAAGTGTCAGATTTGAACTCAGGTCCTCCTGAATCCAGGGCTGGTGCTTTATCCACTGCACCACCTAGCTGCCCCCTCAGCTAGCTAGTTCTTAACCAAGATGGCCTTACAGCATCCATTTCTTCTGATTCCATCGCTTCCTCTTCTCCTAGCCTCTGCAGTAATGTGTCAGAAGTTGCAGAAGAGCTGAATAAAATAAGTTCACTGCAAACTATACTGCCAAATTGCTTCCCTAGCCTAGCAAAGCATTCAGCTACCTTGACATCAGGATCCTCTGATTTTGGACAGCACATGAGATCAAAAGTTCGCCTCTAAAGATTTTCCATTAGTCTCAATTCTCCACATCATTTGGATGCCACTGCTATTATTTGGTTAGGGGCATGCCATATCTAGGTCTTGAATGTTTCCTCTCTAAATGGGGCTGGCAGCTCTCCTGAGAAGTTCTGTAACATGGCTTCTGCTTTGTATCCAATCTTCTCTCCCCAGATATCAAGTCACCTCCCCCACTGCCTGCACACAGGCATCTTCTGCTGCCTTCAGACAAGTCATTCCTCTGCAAGAGAGTGCTGAGATTTATTTCTAAATCTCTCTTGTTTGTAAGAGATCTAATGACTAGTTTCTTGGTATTTTCCCCAACTTCTACCTCTCCACAGATGGTGTTTCAGCTAAGTTACAGACTATACACATGGCTCTGCCCCCCCCTTATTGGGTTCATTAAGTACTTTGCATCTCCCCAAATCATTCACTACATTATGAATTAACTTTCGAGGTCCTTGTTCTCAGTGCCATGTGGCATTCTTAGAATAAAAAAATCCCATATGATGATTCAGTTCTAAAGCTTTTCATCAATGTTTCAAAGACTTAACAGCCATTCTACTTGGGGGGGGGGGGACGGAGGGGGGGGAAGAGGTGTTTTATTTGTTGTTGTTGTTGTTTTAGTTAAAATGACAACCGACATAGGCAAGCAGCAGATATAAGTACTTGATATAAAACTATACAAGAGTAATGCAAAACAATGTGATATTGGCACAGAAGTCATGGTACAATGAAAAAGAGTGGGTCTGATCAGAAGGGAGTCCCAAGCAGTAATGACAAAATAACCCCCCTAAGAAATTCCTTAAAGTAAAAGCCCAGCCAAAGGAAATATCCCAAGTAGTCTCTTAAAAATACAAATTTTAAAACCTTCAAAAATATTTTCCTCAACGAAGTTCTGCATGCGGTGCACACTTCCCAGCAGCAGAGGGTGCCCTGACACATCAGCAACACTCCCGGTGCTTCTCTCTCAGGTTCACCTGACAGGTGGTATCTCATGTTAGTATAGGGATCGTAGCAACATCATCCAGTCAAACGGCGTGACTTGAGCCCCCATTCCACTAATTCCTCGAACTTGTCTTTTACCTGCTGAGTTTCCCTGAAGATCATTTACAAAGATGTGCTGGAAAAGGGCTTTAATCAGAATAGTAGAAATAAATTAAACAGTGTTGAAAGCAATACAGCCACCAGATGCATTATTAGCCTGAAAGCCTTTTAATTTTCTGTATCAACCTGCCAAAAAACGGGCAAGTCTTGAAGTTCTTTCCCATCACTCAAACCCAGGTGTGGGCCAGGCTTTACTCAGAACTTTTCACTCACAACCACACCCCATACACAGTAATCAACTCTGTCCATGCAATGTAGGGACGGCTTTGTTGGTGCCTTCCCAGGGCAGTAGCAGATGTTGAGCAAGCAGTAGTTTCACTTTCAGGCACTTGTGCTTCCCCTCTCCAATCTCCAGCTCTCATTCTCTGTGGCAATCACATTGAATCATTTCACCTAATCTCTAGCCCTTTGATACTGGGTGGGTTTATGGAGGGTTTACTGATGGCCCTGCCCAGTAATAGGAGTTACCAGGAAGATTAAAGCTAGTGGATCTCTTGGGTTGGGGAGTTCAAACCTGCAGTGGGCTAGGTTGATCAGGTATCTGAAGTAAATCCAACAAGGTGAGCCCCCAGATCCTGAACTCCCATATGCCCGGGGCGGGGGGGGGGGGGTGGATATCAGGCAGGGCAGCTAGGTGGGACAGTGGATAAAGCACTGGTCTTGGATTCAGGAGGACCTGAGTTCAAATCTGGCTACAGACACTTGACATTTACTAGCTGTGTGACCCTGGGCAAGTCACTTAACCCTCTTTGCCCCACCAAAAAACAAACAGCTAACCAAGATTAGCATCAATCATCAGACCCCAACTACACTACCTAAGGGTGGGGAAATGGAGAGGGAGTAGGGGAAGAAGGTAATGAGGGGAAAAAAGTAGAACCTGGCCAAAGTACAGTTGGCAATATGCATGCTCAAAACAAATGTTGAAAACTCTCTACATGTAACTAGAAAATAGATAAATAAACAAATAGATAGATAGATAGATAGATAGATAGATAGATAGATAGATAGATAGATAGATAAATGAACAAACAAATACATAAATCCTGTCTGCCCCAGTTCTCTCTGTCACTCCCACAAACATTCTTCCAGCCATGAGACTTGTACCTGGATTTCCATGGGAGAGCCACCAATTACTACATTCAATTAAGATAACAAATTTAAGGGGCAGCTAGGTGGCGCAGTGGATAGAGCACCGGCCCTGGAGTCAGGAGGTCCTGAGTTCAAATCCGGCCTCAGACACTTAACACTTGTTAGCTGTGTGACCCTGGGCAAGTCACTTAACTCCAATTGCCTCACTTTAAAAAAAATAAATAAAAAAAGATAACAAATTTAAGCATCTTGCAGAATTTAAAGCACTATGAAAATGTGTGATGTTATTGTTGTTACTATCTTTACATTCATAGGCTAGCAGCTATCCAAATAATTATTCTGATATCATCATCCTCTAAGGTAAAACAAGAACTTATTGATGAATACCATTGATCACATAGGGACCACAGACACATAAGGCTGCATAAAACTGAAATGACAACTGGTGCCTCTATAGAGCTGGTTTCTCTTATTACCCCCTCCAAAAAAAGTTATATATACACATATATGATACATATATATGTCTTACCCTCCCTCCAAAATTACCTCGTATATATTATGTATAAACATACTGTAACGATTGGAATGACGCCACCTTCTGGAGAGCTACTGGAGGAAAGCTCTGCCATGAGGAAAAGGCGTCTGAGGGCAAGTCATGCAGTTTTCCTTGGCGTCAGGAAGTGACGCTTGTTCATGGGTACTGTCTGTAAAAGAGGCGAGGTTTGCTCTCTTGGTCTCTTTCTGGAGGACCTCAGCAGGGAGAGGAACTGGAGACATTGGCTCCCTGAGATAGACAGCTGAATCTAGGCCTTTCTCTCTCTCTTCACCAAATTCTTATTCTCCTTAATAAATACTTAAAAGTCTAACTCTTGCTAAAGCTTATAATTTATTGGTGACCACTCATTAGATATTTTAGACAGACCAGCTAGAAGTTTAGCCCCTTACAATACACATAACACATGAACATGGAGATGGAATATGTTGTTTCACAGAAGTCCAATAGATTTAGGTTTTGAATGAAGGAGAAATTACTTTAATGACTAAAGCTAGCCAAAAAGAGATTGGACTACCTCAAGGGGAAAAAGAGGATTCCCCTCCACTAGAGGTCTTCAAGCAGAGGATGGATGACCACTTGTGGGGAGACTGTATAGGGTATTTCTTGTTTCAGGCATGGCTTGGATTAGATACCTTTAGCGTCCTTTCTGTTGGTGAGACACCATGATTGGATAACCTTGTCTTACCTTGTAGGGTTTCTGGTGGCCACAAACAGTGACAGCTTTCCTCTTCCCTTTTTTTTGAATGTGATTTCTAAAATAAATTTCTTTCTCTTCTTGACTATCATAGGAATTTGGTCAGTCAGTCTACTCTCATGTCTACAAGATGTGGCTACAAAGTAACTGGGCTGGTTTCAGTAAGCCACACGTAAAAACCTGCCATCATCTACTAATAACTAGTGCTGGTTTTCCCAGCCAATGCAAGTGAGCCCTTCCAGCTGGTCCACAGTCCAACTCCTCAGGAACAACGCAGAACATTCTTTATCCATTATGATTTCACATTTCTATGGCACTTTGAACTTTACAAAATGCTTTCCTAATAATGCCAATAGCATTATCCCCATTGTGCAGAGGAGGAGGGATGGATTCCCTACAGATGGCAAAGACCTTTAGATGCTACTGATTATGGGGCATTATGTTAATTGCATCAAGCTCTAGAACATAGCAGAGCCTCCTACATGAGATCATAATCACTAGAAAGGAGGGGCTCTTAACCTGGCATACATGAACTAGGGATTTGAAAAAAAAACATTTTTTCCATAAAAGTATTTTATCATTTTCCAGTTACATGTAGAGATAGTTTTCAACATTTGTTTTATAAGACTTCTAGTTTCAATTTTTTCTCCCTCCCACCCCTCCCTCTCCCCTCCCCAAGACAGCAAGCAATCTGATATAGGTTATATATGTACAATCACATTAAACATATTTCTGCATTAGTCATGCTGTGCAAGAAGAATCAGACCAAAAAGGAAAAACCTCAAAAAAGAAAAACAACAAAAAAATAGAAATAACATGGTTCCATCTGCATCTAGATTCCACAGTTCTTTTTTTTCTGTATTTGGAGAGCATTTTCCATCACGAGTCCTTTGGAACAATCTTGGACCATCATATTGCTGAGAAGAGTCAAATCTATCACAGTTGATCAACACACAATGTTGTTGATACTGTGTACAATGTTCTCCTGGTTCTTCTCATCTCACTCAGCATCAGTTCATGCAAGTCCTTCCAGGTTTCTCTGAAATCTGCCTGCTCATCATTTCTTACAGCACAATAGCATTCCATTACATTCACATATCACAACTTGTTCAGATATTCTCCAATTTTGGGGCATCCCCTCAATTTCCAATTCCTTGCCACCACAAAAAGAGCAGCTATAAATATTTTTGTACATGTGGGTCCTTTTCCCTTTTTTATGATTTCGTTAGGAAAAAGACCTATTAGTGATATTGCTGGGTCAAAATATATGCACAGCTTTATAGCCCTTTGGGAATAGTTCCAAATTGCTCTCCAAAATGGTTGGATCTGTTCACAGCTCCACAAATAATGCATTAGTGTTCCAATTTGAAAAATATTTGTAATCTCATGTATTTAATTTTATGCATCTAAAAACTCGATTTGGAAAAGAGGGGCATAGATTTCACCAGACTGGCTACCAAAGGGCTACCATTCACAAAACGTAAATGACCCTTGCCATAAAGAGATTGGCCTAACTATCCACCCAAATAAAACGAAGTGGAGAAAGAATGATTATTCTCTGGTCTTTGATTTTTTTTGGGGGGGGGCAGGCAATGAGGGTTAAGTGACTTGCCCAGGGTCACACAGCCAGTAATTGTCAAGTATCTGAGGCCAGATTTGAACTCAGGTCCTCCTGCATCCAGGGCTGGTGCTTTATCCACGGCGCCACCTAGCTGCCTGTGGTCTTTGATTTTTAAAAAATGAATGGATACTTTATAAAGCTTGCCTATCAATGTGTGTGCATGCATTCATGTGTGTATGCATACATTTATGTCAGTCAGTCAATAAAATTATATTAAGTGCCTACTATGTGCCAGGCATTGTGCTAAGTGCTGGGGATACAAAGAAAAGTAAAAAGGCAGACCCAGGACTCAAGAAGATCACAATCTAATGGGGAGGTCAATATGCAAACAAGTATGTACAAACGAGCTACACAGACAGTATAAATTGGAAATAATTAACAGAGGGAAGGTACTAGAATTAAAAGAGCTTTAATTGAATTAAAATTAAAGATCAGTCAGTGTATGCCTGTTATAGATATTTATATATTTATATATACCTACATGTAGGTGTAGGTATATATACATACACATATATCACAGAGGCACTGCAAATGAACAACAATATGAATCTAGACTTGATCAGGAGTGCCAGGACTAACTTCAGGAAATTGCAAAGTGTTCCTAATGACCCCAGTCTTCTTGAAGCAAAAAAAAACTTTAAAAAAATACCAACATACCCATTTGTTTGTTTTTTTGCAGGGCGATGAGGCTTAAAAGTGACTTGCCCAGGGTCACACAGCTAGTAAGTGTCAAGTGTCTGAGGCCAGATTTGAACTCAGGTCCTCCTGAATCCAGGGCCAGTGTTTTATTCACTGTGCCACTTAGCTAGCTGCCCACCAATATACCTTTGATAGTGTTGGATACCTATGAGTCATGGAGCACCACAGCCCCCAAAGAATTTAAATTGAGGCTCATCCATTCAAAAGGCAATGGAAAACAAAAGTCTGGTAGCCTTTTAGCAGGCTGTAAGAATTATGAAATGAGAAAAGATGTCATCAAGAAGATGTATAAGTGAAAAAGAAGATGATTTGGTTATGTGGCAAGTATGTCAGATAACTGGTAGACAGCTCTAGAATTCCACTGGTATCCAGATATTATTAAGAAAAACAAAGAAGGCCATAAGGATAGAGATTTGTGGGTAAAAATGGTCAAGAAAAGGATAGGTGGGTGAGCCTGAAAAGGCTATTAGCTACACCTCTAGCAGAAACACCCACATCAATTTTCATTTGAGAATTTGCATATTTGCAGATGAAGACATTGAGGTTTAGAGTGGTTAAGCAATTTGCCTCTGGTCACAGTTAGATCAGAGACAGAATATGAAGTCAAGTTTCTCCTGGTTTGAAGTCTGGACCTCTTTGAACTCTATCACCCAGCCTCAGCAGTTTGGGGTGGGGTGGGAGGGACAAGCAGAAAAGGGATAGTTCATACTTCCATGAATCCAAATTGATTAACCTTTAAATTCCCCTAGGAGGAAGTAGGTATTATGAACTTTGGGGATGGTTATTGCCTTTTCCTAGTAGGAGGTATCACATCCATTCAACCTGGCATAGTGGTTAAAGTACTAGACCTGAAGAAAGAAAAACCCAAGTTCAGATTCTGACATTTACTGGTTGTTGTGACCACAGGCAAGTTGCTAAACTCTTCTGAGCCTCAGTTTCTTCATCTGTAAAAATGGAAGTGACCATACCAGTAGTATCTACCTCACAGGAATATTGTGAGTCTCAAATGAAGACATGCACTTTGCAGACCTTAAAGCATTATATCACAATCCACTATTGTTATTCAATACAAAAATACACATTCAAGTTTAGCTCTAACTTATCATTGACTGGTAGAAGGATGAGATAGCAGGTCAAAAACTCTCCAGTTATTTTTATTTACCTTGCCTAAAAGAACAATGACCCCATACAAACTATGCTACTCCTTTATTTCCCCAAATGAAATGATCTAACAGCCATCCCCATTTCCATTTTTCTTCTGTTTCAAGCAATGACTTTCCTCACTCTGCTCTGGAGGAAGAAATGACCTTCGACAAAGCAGTCACCTATATCCTTTGGTGGAGAACTGTTTGTGGGCACTGGAGGCTTAGTATGGAGGGGGAAATCACAAGAATGAACTTTGGAATGGAGCTGAAGCATGGCTTCTGTCAGAGGAAGCTCTGAGGGGCCTCAAACCTTGGATGGGCAGGAAGCCCTTCTTCCTGAGTCTCTTCCGCCACAGTGAGTTCTAGCTTTAAAAACAACTGACTCTTACATTTGTCTTGAAAGTCTCAGAATGAGGTCAGAACTGCCCTACCCAGTTAGCATTTCCTTCAGTACCAATCTAAGAATTCTAAAAGTACCCTGAAGTGCAGTCCCATGGCAACCTATTTCCAGAAGAAGCAAGATACGGGATCTTAGATTTACAGCTAGATATCACCACAGAGGTCATCTAATCTAGCCCCCTCATTTTAGACATGAGAATATGAAGGCCCAGAGAAAGTTTACTGGATCATAGATAGAAGCAACTTGTCCCTGTCACACGAGTGATATGTGGCATGGCTATAATTCAAATCCAGATGCTCCAGTTCTAAAGCCAGTATTCTTTCTGCTGTTTCATGAGGCTGTTGTCATGTTATTCCATTTGATGTTAATCATGTTTCCCTACCAGATCCTGTGCCCCAAATCACTTGAGCTTATTCCATTAACACATGGGTCATCATTGAATGCCCCATTGAAATCCCCACCTTCTATTGATCAATACGTAATCATCATCCCCATAATAGTTTCCTCATTTTGATTTGGATTTTTACTATTTATTCTAATTATGTAGTTGCTTAATGAGGGTTTCAGAGGTGGTATGGTATAGTAGATAGGTTCAAAACTTGGTTTCAAACCTTCATCTGCTATATAGTGACTATGTAACCTTGGGAAAGTCTCTAAACATCTTGGTATCCAAGCAGTTCCCTAAGATGATAAATTACAGGATAGGTGCCAGTCAGCATCAGTAGAAAAGATTCCTGATTGGGAGCTCTCTGCTCCAATAAAATCATAGGTCTAGTTAAGAAGGGGGTGGAGGGCTGTTACAACACCAAAACTCTACTTATTAAAATGAATGTCACATAGAATTAGTATAATTGTACTAGATGGCAGGAAGTAATTAAAAGGGCATGATAAATGAAAATCCTTGTGGCCCTGAGAGTTTCTTGGTTATATCTGAGAATGTTATGTGCTCACACAGAGAGCAAAAGGCAAGATATGGTAAAAGACATCACTAACATCTTACAGCAAGTATTTTATGAGTTTTGTTTTTGAAGTATCTGATTCAATGAGCTTGAAGATGCAAACAGCCCTGATGTGAGGAAACTGACTGCAAAATCCAATGACCCCCTCCCTATTCTGTACATACCTCTGTGTTTTGTTGTTTGTTTTGCAGGCAATGGGGGTTAAGTGACTTGCCCAGGGTCACACAGCTAGTAAGTGTCAAGTGTCTGAGGCCGGATTTGAACTCAGGTACTCCTGAATCCAGGGCCAGTGCTTTAACCACTGCGCCATCTAGCTGCCCCATACCCCTGTGTTTTGGACTGCTTTCAGTCCTAGGGATCCTGGCTTCTAATGAAAGGGCTTTTCATACTTTTCTGCTCATCAAATTCCTACCCCCATGCTCTGGGAAAAAAATTTATTTAAACCTTAGGTAATAGCTCATGTCACACATAGCTCATATGTATTTCCCCAAAAGGGTGAGGGTCTTATACCTAATTAACAATGTATAGTATGGGTTTAGGGGGTGGGGGATGCGCACAGAGCCAAGATGACAGAGAGAAGCCAGGAAGTTGCCTGAGTTCTTCCATGTTTCCCTCAAAAACAACACTAAATCAAGCCTCTAAACAGATTCTGGAACTACAGAACCTACAAAAAGACAGAGAGACACAATCTTACTTGAAATAATTTAGAAGACTTCAGGAAAGTTCTGTCTCACTTGTGCAAAAGGGGAGGATGGCTCAGCTCAGTTCAGCACAGCTGAGAGTGGCACAGTTGAGTCTGGTAAGAAGCTTGCAACAGTGACCCAGGAGCAGACTTCAACTTTATAAGTTTAAAAATAGGCTACACAGGAAGAGTTCAGAGAAACCTGGAGGCTCTTGCATGGGCTGATGATGAGTGAGATGAGCAGAACCAGGAGAACATTGTATACAGTATCATCAACATTGTGTGTTGATCAACTGTGATAAACTAGATTCTTCTCACCAATCCAATGGTACAAGAAAGTTCCAAAGGACCCATAATGGAAAGGGCTCTCCAAATCCAGAAAAAAAAGAAAGAAACAAAGAAACTGTGGAATAAGGACACTGATTGGACCATACTATCTCTTTTGTTTTTGGTGCTGTTGTTTTTTTCTTTGGGGGTTTTTCCTTCTTGCTTTGATTCTTCTTGTATAACATGAGTAATGCAGAAATATGTTTAATGGGGGGGCAGCTAGGTGGCGCAGTGGATAGAGCACTGGCCCTGGAGTCAGGAGTACCTGAGTTCAAATCCAGCCTCAGACACTTGACACTTACTAGCTGTGTGACCCTGGGCAAGTCACTCAATCCCCATTGCCCCGCAAAAAAAAAAAAAAAAAAAAAAGTTTAATGTATCAGATTACCTGCTGTCTAGGGGAGGTGGGGAGGGGAGGGAGGGAGAAAAAATTGAAACTGGAAATCTTATCTAAACAAAGGTTGAAAACTTAAATAAATAAAGCAAAAAAAAAATAGGCTACAATATGAATTAGAAACAAAAAAGGACCCTTACCATTGACAGCTTCTATGGTGAAAGGGAAGACCAAAACACAAACTCAGATGAGTTTGTCAAAATGCCTACAAGTGAAGACTCAAGTGAGAAGATGATCTTGTCTCAAGAACAACAAAAAAAAACCTTCTTTGAAGAGCTCACAAAGGCTTTTAAAAATCAAATTAGAGAGGTAGAAGCAAACATAGGAAAAGAAATGAGAGAAACGAGATTAACTGAAGAAAACAATTCCTTAAAAAATACAATTGGTCAAATGGGAGAAAAAATTGGCCAAATGGAAAAGGAGGAAAATAATATCTTAAAAATTAAAATTGGGGGGCAGCTAGGTGGCACAGTGGATAGAGCATTGGCCCTGGATTCAGGAGTACCTGAGTTCAAATCTGGCCTCAGACACTTAACACTTACTAGCCGTGTGACCCTGGGCAAGTCACTTAACCCCAATTGCCTCACTAAAAAAAAAAAATTAAGGGGGGGGGGTGCAGCTAGGTGGTGCAGTGGATAAAGCACTGGCCCTGGATTCAGGAGGACCTGAGTTCAAAGCCAGCCTCAAACACTTGATACTTACTAGCTGTGTGACCCTGGGCAAGTCACTTAACCCTCATTGCCCCACAAAAAATAAAAAATTAAAATTGGGCAGATGGAAGTTAATGACTCCGAGAGATACCAAGAAACCCTCAAGCAGAATCAAATACTGGAAAAAAAAAAAAAAAAGAAGACAATGTGAAACACCTCATTGGAAAAACAACTGACCTGGAAAATAGATCTAGGAGAGAATGTATGTAAAGCATTTTGCAAAGCTTAAATAACTATGTAAATGTAAGCAATTATCATAATAATGGTAATTGCTGAGATTTACTCAAAGCTTTAAGGTCAGAAGGTTGACAAAGCACTTTATAAACATTGTCTCATTCCTTCCCCAGAAAACCCTTTGAAGCAGGTTCCACAATTATTATTATCCCATTTTACAGATGAGGATGGTGAGGTTCAGAGAGATCCAGTGACTTGTCTATAGTCATACAGCTATTAAATACCAGTGGTAGGATTTGAACTCAGGTTTTTCTGACTAAGAATTATGCCTATGATAACACTAGGCCATACTGTCTCTCATTGTGTATAGTCACTTGATCTTTCTGAACCTCAGCCTCCCAAATGGGTCATATGAAGAGTCAGACATGGCTGAAATGACTCAACAGCAACTTTAATGCTACTTGTAGTTCTTTTTTATTTAACTCCCCCAATATTTAATACAATGCCCAACAAACAGTAAACTCTGAATAACTGCTTTTTTTAAAATAAGTAAAAGTATTTTATTGTTTTCCAGTTACATATAAGGATAGTTTTCAACATTTGTTTTCATAGGATTTTTAGTTCCAAATTTTTCTCCCACTCTTCCTTCCCTCCCTCCTCCCCATGGCAGAAAGCAATCTAATATATATATATATATATAATCACATTAAACACATTTCTGCATTAGTCATATTGTGAAAGAAGAATCAGAGCACAAGGGGAAAACCTCAAAAAAGAAGGGAAAAAAGCTCAAAAGTAGAAACAGTATGGTTTAATCTGCATTCATAATCCACAGTTCTTTTTTCTGGATGTTGAGCACATTTTCTTTCATGAGTTCTTGAAACTGTTTTGGATCATTGCACTGCTGAGAAGAACCAAGTCTATCACCATTGTTCATCACATAATGTTGCTGTTACTGTGTACAGTGTTCTAGTTCTGCTCCTCTCAGTCAGCATCAGTTCATGTATATATATATATATATATATATATATATATATATATACACACATACATACATACACATATATACACACACACATATATATATACACACACATATATATACACACACACATATATATAATAACATTAAACATATTTCTGCATTAGTCATGTTATAAGAGAAAAATCAGAGCAATGAGGAAAAACCTCAAAATAGAAAAACAACAGCACCAAAAACAAAAGAAATAGTATGGTTCAATCAGCATCTATACTCAACAGTTCTTTTTTTCCCCCCTGGATTTGGAGATCCTCTTCCATCATGAGTCCCCTGGAACTCTTCTGTACCATTGCATTGGTGAGAAGAATCTAGTCCATCACAGTAGATCAACATACAATGTTGATGATACTGTGTACAAAGTTCTTCTGGTTCTGCTCATCTCACTCATCATCAGCCCATGCAACACCCTCCAGGTTTCTCTGAACTCCTCCAGCTCATTGTTTCTTACAGCGCAATAGTATTCCATTACATTCATGTACCACAACTTGTCCAGTCATTCCCCAATTGATGGACATCCCCTCAACTTCCAATTCCTTGCCACCACATAAAGAGCAGCTATAAATATTTTTGTACACTACCATACACTTTCATATCCTTTGTAAGGGCCAAATTTAGTATGGGGAGAGTTAATTGGGCGGCTTGTTATAATAATGGGGTTCAGAAAATAATGGGGGACCTCTAGGTCCAGAGTTTCCCCTTCTCCAAACTGCCTCTTTTCCAGTTATGTCTCCCAGACCAATAAGAAAGAAGATTAACAGCCTCTTTTTCACAAACAAATCAGGTTTATTAATGGGAACAAAATTTACAATCCAAATGAAGTTAATAAAGCCAGGGACCATGAGAAAGGGGATAGAGATAATTAGAATCTAAATCTCTAGGGAAAAAAGGCCCCCAGGTACCTCAAATAAGCTCTGCTTCCTCAGCTACCCTCACTCGAAGCAACACAAACTCACCACCCCCTGGGATCTATAGTTCTAAGGAGAATCAGCTTTGCAGTGTCTCCTGCTTAGGTCTGAAGATCAAACACACCAGCTCCTCTCTCACACCACCTTCCTCCTCTGTCCCTCTCTGAGTTCTCTCTCCCCCTTCCTGCCTCTCTCACAGGAAGGGTGGTTCTATAGCCAGGCTGAGTCTCCAATTGGTTTAACATACCCCCTGGGCTGTCCCCATTATAATTTGGCCAGGCCCATGTGGGTGTGGGGGAGCTCCTAAGTGGGGCTTAGGTACTTTAGTTTTGATACTTTGACTCAATAAATGTTCTTTGTGTTCTTTGTTCTATAATCTCTTAAAGTAAACACCCGTCTTCTCTTAGGCTTTTAAAGCTTTCATCTTTTCAGTCTGACCATGATGAAGCAAAGATGGGGTTATAAAACCAAATCACAATTAATTACTTACACCTTCTTGCTTCATAGTTCTCACATCACTGACTTGATCCACAGACCCTGAATTTCTTTGGTCTTAGCATTATACCACCTATCATAAATGCCATTTAGCTTCATGGACATGTCATATTCATTCACATATATGCACATTTATTAGTATATATGCATATTCCTTTTTTATCTATTTACTACAGCAGCTCTAGAAACTTAGTCATTTTCATAAAAACAATAGTGAAATCAAAGACTAATAGAATCTGCTATTGCATAGTTGTCCTAATCGTAATACTCGAATTTTAAACAAAATATTAGCGTTTACAGAATACTTTCACATACATTATTTTTAAAAATGGAACCTCAGAGTTTCAGTTATCTAACATTTCACTTTGGGAATTAAAGATAAGGTCTCCTGTCCCAAAGTCTCACCACAAAAATTCCTTTCTGGTGGTTTTATTTTGTAGGAACTTCCCATCAAACTATATAACCAGGAGTTCCAAATTCTATTCCTCCTCCCCTCCCTTTCTTCCCCTCTCTCTGAGGTGGTGAGCAATCAGATCTAGGTTATACATGTACAACTATGTAAAACATTACCATTAGTCATTTTGTATAAGAAAACTTGAATAAATGAAAAAAGTGAAAAATAGCATGCTTCAGTCTGTGTTCAATCAATATCAGTTCTTTCTTTGGAGGTGGATAGTATGTTTCATCATTAGTCCTTTGGGATTGTCTTAGATCTTGCATTGCTAGAACAGTTAAGTCATTAACAGTTCTTCATCAAACAATATTGTTGTCACTGTGCACAACATTTTTACTAATTCTGCTCACTTCACTATACATCACATCAGTTCATACAAGTCTTTTCAGGCCTTCCAGAAATCATCCTGCTTTTGTCATTTCTTATAGCACAACAAAATTCCACCACCATCATATTAACCACAGCTTGTTTAGCCATTCCCCAATTGATGGGCATTCATTTGATTTCCAATTCTTAGCCACCTCAAAAAGAACTGCAATAAATAAAGACACACACACACACACACACACACACAAATAGGTCTTTTTCTCTTTTGGGGGGATGTCTTTGGGATATAAATGGCTGGATCAAAGGGTATGCAGTTTGATAGTCATTTGGGCATAGTTCCAAATTTCTCTCTAGAATGGTTGGATCTGTTCACAATTCCACCAACAGTGGATTAGCAAGTGACTAACACATCTTACAAATTATTAAATATGCATTGGATCAAATTCTATTTTTGAACAGTGAAATAAATGGTATTCCCATATTACCATCTTAGGTTTTTGGGGTTGTTGTTGGTTTTTTTTTTTAAATGTCTTCCTTTCTTTTAAATGGCCAAAGCTTTTGTGTGTGATTATGAGCTTGTACTTAGCACATTTACTAAGTAGGAGGACATTACTACTGAAGTCTTATAATTTAATAATTCAACCCTTGTTTCAGAGGTTGTCACATAACAAAGACTTCGATATAGTTTGGGGAATCTTACACTTCTCAGGATTCATGCCTCCACCCAGAATATCTGCGGCACACCCTATGTGACACTACCTAGTTTTGTTGTCACTGAAACACCCATCGAAAGCACTGTTTATGAAACTCAAAACAGAAAACTTTTATGTGTATCCCTGGAGCCCTATCTCAATTGTGACCCTTTGTCACCTACTCCCACAGGTTCTTGGTTTAGGGGTAGTCATCTATAAACTTACTGGTCATGAGCCCCCACTGATACTCCTCTTAGTAAACCAAACTAGATGCCTGCAAATTCAAAGCAACTGGAATTTAATCAGATTTTAAAGCCTCCTGACAGTCATAGCCAAATGTCCTATCTTCATACACCTATTCTTCAGAAGAGTCCTAATTTCACTTTCACTTAACACCTTGTTGTCTCCAACACTGTAAGAGCATATAAGTCATTCATAGCTGGTGCAATAGGCTTGTTGTAGCTCTGAATGCTCACTAACTTAGCTATTTGCTAGCTCCATGACCATCTCTGACTCTAACCTCCAGTTTCTATTTCTGTTGTTTTTCTTTTTCCAGTTACATTGCTATTGGATGATCATTCACTCCTTGCCTAGTTTCTGGTAGCATCAATCCTGGACACAAGTTATTTGCTTCTAGGCAGGTTCATGAGTCTTTCCTCCTTTCCCTCTCCCTAGCAAAATTTCCATTGTCCTTTTTAATTGGTACATTTAAAGCTATTGACTTGTGAAAAGGAGTACATAATTACCAATATAAATATGATGGTCTGTTCCCTGGATTTTATCCCCTTACAGACAAGTTCAAGAAAACAAAATTCACTGAAGATCTCATGGAAAATGACAACAAGCAACAAACAACCCTTACTCTGAGTACATGGCTCCCTTTGCAGTTTATCATGGCTCCTGGCAGGAAGCATATGGCCTGCTAACTCTTTTCCAAAGAAAATACTCCTCTGTCATGGGCTTTGTCCATATACAACAAAAAGAATCTTCCAGAGTTTTCCTATCCTGACAGAACACATAAATCTTCCAGCATTATAGCTCAAATGTTGTGGAGGAGAAGGAAGCTTCCATCTGGTCTCATCCTTGACTTCCATTTTACCCTGACCTCTGGCTTCCTATAAATTTACTCTGAAAATTGGTCCTCCAGTCCAGGGGCTTGCTGATGGTAAATACCGGCTTTCAAAATAAAGTAGACAAGATATACTTTCAGGTTTAATCTGAATTATTAACATTGTCTTCATCACTTTTTAAGTCTAAACAATCAACAAAAGAAATCAAGTTCTGATTTATAGGCTTTGCCAATTTCTGAGGTGTAAATGCTCACACTGAAAATTTAACAATCAGCTTTTGGGAACCAGTTTAAAGTGAACAATTCCAATGAGGAGGAATGAACTCATTATTCATGATATAATCCATTCTATCCTTGACACAGCTTTTATTGTTAGGAAAGTTTTCCTCCTACCAAGTCCAAATATATCTGTCTGTAACTTTTCACCCATTTTTCCTAGTTCTGTCTTCTGGGCTCAAGCAGTAAAAGTCTATGTTGCTTACACAGGATGGTAGAGTGGAAATAAGATTAAATTTTAAATCTAAGATGCTGGGTTCAAATTCTGCCTCATATTTATGATTTATGTGACCTTGGACTTAACCTCTCTGAATCTCAGTTTCTTTATCTGTAAAAAATAAAGGGGGGGGTGTTAAACTAGATGGCCTTTAAGATTCTTTCCAGATGTAAATCTATAATTCCATGTTTCACATGAGCCCTTAAAATGCTTGGAGAAAGTTATGATGACCCCTTTCTATTACATTGCCAAATAGGACTTTCCAGAAGCCAAGGTCTTGTCAAATAGTGTTGCTGCCTCTTCAGAAACAAAGTGACCAAAGTCTTGGGTGCAGTTTCATTGAATATAGCACATTCAAATAATTGATTCAGTCTTTCCAGGAATGGTGATATATTTCCATTTCACTATCAATATACTATAAGTCAATAGCACATTCAATTGACTTCAACAAACATTTATTAAATGTCTACTGTTTGGCCAAGCACTGTGCTAGGACCTGGCAATATACTTTAAGGTTTGCTAATCATTTGTCATATATTATTATCTCATTTGTTCTTTTTAACCACTTGATGAGATAGGTGCTATTATTTTTTTCCATTTTACAACTTAGGAAATTGAGACTAGGAGGGATTTAAGTGGCTTATCTAAGGACACATAGTATTAGGGATACCTTAAACTCAAGTCTTCCTGACTCCAAGTTCAGCATTCTATCACCTAGCAACCACTACAAGGACCAAAATTAAGCAGCCTCTGCCCTCAAGGGTCTTACATTCAACTGGGAGGGGGGGTGGTGTTGAAAACACATTCTTAAATTAGTAAATACAGCCTATACACAAAGTTGTTCAAGGGCATAGGGACACTAACACCTCAAAGATCTGGAAAGATTTCCTGGAGGAGGTGGTACTTGAACTGATTCTTGAAGGGAAGTAGGAACTCTAAGAGGCTGGGGTGAGGAAGGAAAAGAAAGGATTCCTACAAGGAGAGCCAGACTAAGCAAAAGGCTGGAGGAAGGAGATGAAATGTTGTCAGCAGCAAAAACTTAGAGAGCCAGTTTGACCGGAACATAAACTCAAAAAACAGGAGTAATGTATAATAAGCCCAGGGGCAAAGGGTGGAGCCAGCTTATATCAGGCATTAAATACCTAATGGAGGAATGTATGTAGACAGTTGGCCAAATTAGGGCTGCTTCTTACTGCTAGAAAGTGACTCTCAGGAAGCTGCGGTTGCTGTTGTAGGTGCTATTATCATCTCCATTTAATTAGATGAGGAAACTGAGGCAGACAGAGGTTAAATGATTTGGCCAGGATCACATAGCTACTAAGTATAAGACAGAATTCAAATTCAGATCTTCCTGACTCTGAGTTTAGCACAAGTCTATCCACTTATGGTGCTCTATCCAATTCTTAAAACAGAATCTGATATCATCCTGATTTTCATGGGGTCATTGGATTAAATAATTTGAGCTAGAGAGCACCTCAGAGACCCAACTCCCTCATTTTAAAGTTGAAGAAACCAAGGCCCAGGAAAGTTAAAAGACATGCCCAAGGTCACTCAAGCAGTAAGCATCAGAAGTAGGATTTTAATAATAAGCTCCAGTGATTCCCTGTTGCTTCATGGATCAAATACAAAATCCTCTTTCTGGCAGCCAATGCCCTTTATAACCTACCCCCACCTAGCTACCCCAATAAATGCTTATTGACTGGCTGATTGAACCCAGAATCCTTCTTACTCTAAAGTCACTACTCTTCAGTATACTAGTTGTAGAAAATGAAGACAGATGTTCATTAAGGTATTCCTCCAAAGAAAAAAGCTAGTCTGATCAACATTCTTCCAATCTTTCAAGGATCTATAATTTTATCAGTGTGAATCTCAAAGGTCATATTGACTGAGGATTGAGTTACCCTCCCCCCACACCCCAACCCCGAAGCAAACCTGAGGATAAGCCTTAAGATTTAGCTAGGCTGGTCCATCCCTGGGCCCATGCTTGAAGGTTTTCTAGCTTGCTAGGAGCAGTTAGACCTTGTAATTCATTGGCACTGCCTTGAAGAACCTAGGGTTATAGCCACACCAGGATTAAGCATTGGAAAGTAAAGGATGATGCTATTAAGATAATCACTTTCATCTTTATCTATCTCCCACTGTTGTTAGGCATGTTTCTTTCCAATGTTCTTTTATTAGATATATCTGCCATTTTCTAGGTGATAGAATTGTCTTGGTTTTGAAAAAGGGATCACAAAAGCTAGAGGGACAATTCTTCATTGCCTTGAACAAAAAAATCTGCATAGCCCACTACATTTTTACAACATCCTTTGGGCACTTGTATTCAGAAGATGGTGACCAGCTGTTTTCTATGTCCAGTAAAGAGAGAATGAGAGGAAATGCCTTAAACTGCAGCATGAGGGACTTGGATGCAAGGAAATTTCCTGACATTGAGATCTGTTTAAAAAAAAAATCTTGTATGGGTTTGTAAGGGAATCTATGAAATATTCTCCCATGGAAGTCTTTGAAAAACTGACTCTGGGCAAGGTTGTTCACACCTAGAATATGTAGGGTATTGGGTATGTTAAGACTAGTGGATTGCTTGAGCTCAGGAATTCTGAACTACAGTAAAGCTACATTCCATTGGGTGTCCTCACTAAATCCTCACTAAATATGATGAGTAAAGGTCATAAGGCTGCCCAAAAGGAATGAACCAGGGGCAGCTAGGTGGCACAGTGGATAGAGCACTGGCCCTGGATTCAGGAGGACCTGCGTTCAAACCTGGCCTCAGACACTTGACACTTACTAGCTGTGTGACCCTGGGCAAGTCACTTAACTCCAATTGCCTCACCAAAAAAAAAAAAAAAAGGAATGAACCAGCCTAAGTTGGAAAGGGAGGAAGTCAAGGTTTCTGGAGATCAGCACTTATCCCTGGCCCTATGTTTGCACTTCCAGTCTGGGCAAGAGAGGGAGACGTAATCTCAAAAATAAAACAAAAACACTCATTTGCCTATTTGTAGAATCCTGGCCAAAGGTACAAGGATGGCTTCTGTGACCTATGCCACTGTACTTTAAGGCAAACCCCATGCCAATAATTCACAAGTGCAGGATAGAAGCTTGGAAGCAAGACAATAGAGTTCTTGGGGGGAAATGACTGGTTGTTTGGTTGGTTGGTTTGAGTAAATTACAAGGTCAACATTAGTCAACAGTGTTATATAAAAGTAAAAACAACAACAACAAAATATTATCTTAGGCTCCTGAATTGAAATATAGTATCCTAACCAAGGAGGTTATAACTCACTGTACTTTGCCCTGGTTAGACCACACCTGGTACATTGTGTTAATTTCAGGTTGTCATGCTTTCAGAAGGATATTGATAAACTAGAACCAGTTCAGAAGATGACTAGGACACTGAGGGAATTAGAAACCACAACATATAAGGATTTGGTCAAAAGAAACAGAAATACTGTAGAGAAGCAGAATGTTCTACTGGAGAAAGCGGGACTAGAAAGTCTAGTGCGGTATAGTAGAAAGAGCAATGACTCTGGGACCAGAGATCCTTGTTTCAAATCCTGATTGAGGGGTGGCTAGGTGGTGCAGTGGATAAAGCACCGGCCCTGGATTCAGGAGTACCTGAGTTCAAATCCAGCCTCAGACACTTAACACTTACTAACTGTGTGAACCTGGGCAAGTCACTTAACCCCAATTGCCTCACTTAAAAAAAAAAATCCTGATCGAAACTTATGACCTGTGCAATCCTGGGCAAGTCTTTTAATAATAGCTTCTATTTATATCATGTCTTAAGGTTTGCATAGGGCTTTATGCATATTATCTCATTTGATCTGCACAACAATCCTGGGGAGATTAGGTGCTATTGCCCCGAATTTACTGATGAAGAAACTGAAGCAAACTGAAGTTAAGTGACTTGCCTAGGGTCACACAGTTGGCAAGTATCAGAGGTCCCATTTGAACTCAAGATCTTCCTGAATCCAAGTCTAGCACTCTGTATGCTACCACCTACCTGCCCGAATTGAACTCTGGGTCTCATTTTTTTTTTCAACTGAAATAATTTCTTTTTCTTTCTTTCTTTTTTTTTTTTTTTGGTGAGGCAATTGGGGTTAAGTGACTTGCCCAGAGTCACACAGCTAGTAAGTGTCAGTGTCTGAGACTGAATTTGAACTCAGGTCCTCCTGAATCCAGGGCTGGTGTTCTATTCACTATGCCACCTAGCTGTCCCCTCAGTTTCTTCATGTATCCTACCTACCTTCCAGGTTTCTTGTGAGGATCCAATGTAGTTGTTCAGTCATTCAGTGGTGTCCGACTCTTTGTGATCCCATGGACCCTAGCACACCAGGCCCTTCTATCCTCCATTATCTCTCAAAGTCTGTCCAAGCTCACATTCCTAGCTTCAATAACACAATCTATCCACCTTATCCTCTGCTGACCCCCTATTCCTTTTGCCTTCAATCTTTTCCAACATCAGGGGCTTTTCCAATGAGTCCTGTCTTCTCATTATGTGGCCAGATTTTTTAACCTTTGTCTTCAGTATTTGCTCTTCCAGTGAATAGCCTGAGTTAATTTCTTTAAGTATTGACTGATTTGATCTCCTTGCTGTACAAGGAACTATCAAAAGTCATCTCCAGCACCATAATTCAAAAGCATTGATTCTGTGGTGCTCAGTTTTCCTTTCAGTCCAACTCTCACAGCCATATATTACTCCTAGAAAGACTATAGCTTTGACTATACAGACCTTTATCAGCAAGGTGATATCTCTGCTTTTTAGTATGCTGTCCAGATTTCCAAAGCTTTCCTTCCAAGAAGCAATCATCTTTTCATTTCGTGGCTGCAGTTGCTGTCTGCAGTGATCTTTGAGCCCAAGAATATAAAATTGGACATTGTTTCCATTTCTTCTTCCTCTATTTGCCAGGGAGTGGTGGGACCAGTTGCCAAGATCTTAGTTGGGCTTTTTTTCTTGATGTTAAGTTTCTAGCCAGTGCTTACACTCTCATTCCCATCAAGAGGCTTCTTAATTCCTCTTCACTTTTTGCCATCAGAGTGGTATCATCTACATAACTGATATTACTGATATTTCTCCTCGTTACCTTCATTATAGCTTTAGATTAATCCAGCCTGGCATTAACATGATATATTCTGCATTTATGTTAAATAAATATGGTGACAATATTCAGCCTTTAAGATTTTCCAATCTTAAACTAATCAATTGTTCCATGTTAGTACTGTCCATTGGGTTTTCTTGGCAACGATACTGGAATGGTTTGCCATTTCCTTCTCCAATGGATAACCTTTTGTCAGAACTCTCCACTATAACCTGCCCATGGTGGGTAACCCTACATAGTATAGCTCATAATTTCACTGAGCCCCTCCACCATGACAAGGCAGTAATAGGGGAAAGGGGAAATCCAATGGATGTAAAGCCTTAAAACACTAAGTAGCTATCAGTTTCTTAAGTAGAAGAGATTTCTGCTTTGGATTGGACTAGGTGACCACTACATGAGACCATTTCCAACTAGAAATGATCTAAAAACATTTTCCCCAACAAGAAGTAAAATTATACTTATTTGTTAGAGAGTGAAATAAGGTTTGGATTAGGATGACAGAAGAAAAAGAAAAAAAGATGAAAACATGGGGGGACAAAGAAGTCAGTCAAGAAGGGGCAAGTCTATTAACAGCAAAGTTGCAACCATATCACACACACACATATATGGAATTATCTATCATTTTACATGTGAAACAGATATTGAAGCAAAGGCTATCAGGGATGCAAAAAAGAGATACATACACTGGGTTGGAAATTTAATTCACAGGAATTAGAACTGTATCGTACAACTTGGAGATCCTAGTACATCCAATTTATCTTGCAAATGAAGTAGTAGTTGACATCCAGAGAATTAATGTGATATGCCAAAGGACACCCTAGTCATAAGCAAAATCTGGGATTCAGACCCAGGTTTTCAGATTCTCCACTACCATCAAGATGCTGGACTACATGACTTCTGAAATCCTTTTCAATTCTAAGAGCCTACAAATTTATGGAGTGGGCATACTTAGGGATGTTCCTCTGCTCACTATTAAAGGATTACAAGCACTAAGTTTAAAAAAAAAAGGCCACTAGGGGGAGTAAACCCTAGAGGCTAGGCTTTTCTTCAGAAAAAATCCAGCGAAGGAAGCTGGTAAGATCCATTCCATCCATTTAGCAACACTGAAAACAGGATCCATCCCAAATTCCTTTGTGGTACTAAAAGGCAAACCTTCTCTAACCACAAAGTCCCCATTTTAATCATTAGCTAACAAATAGGCTCATGGGCTCTTTCAAGTGAAGTGCTAAAAGGAAACAGTAGAGATGACCCACATTTTACAGATAAGGAAACTGAGGCCAGGAGAGGTAATAAAGCCCAGGCTTCTACAATGCTTTGAGGTTTGCAAAGCACCTAAATACATCATGGCATCATAAATATAGAGCTAGAAGGGGACTTAGATGTCATTTAGTCCATCTTCTTCATTTTCTTTTCTTTTTTTGCAGGGCAATGAGGGTTAAGTGACTTGCCCAGGGTCACACAGCTAGTAAGTGTCAGGTGTCTGAGGCCGGATTTGAATTCAGGGCCTCCTGACTCCGGGCCAGTCAGTGCTTTATCCACTGCGCCACCTAGCTGCCCCCTCTATCCTCTTCATTTTCCATAGACAAAGAAACAGGCCCAGGGAGTCAGGATGGCAATCTAGGTCTTCTGATTCTTAATCAGGTGTTTCTTCTATTCTTTAGCACTACAACCCAGAAGCTTAGAAAAAAAAAATTAAGGAGACCATAGGTCGAGAGCTGGAAAGTACTTCAGAGGCCATTAGATACACACACACACACACACACACACACACACACACACACACACACAAAATCTTGTTACATATGAGGAAACCGAGGGCCAGAATGGCTAAGTATCTTGCCCAAAGTCCCACGTGTACAGTCAAAGGCAATATTTGAACCCAGGATCTCTGACTCTAAGATCAGTATTTTTTCTACCTTACACTGCTTCCCATCATAGATTCAGAGCTGTAAGGCATCATTTAGTTCAACCTTCTCATTTTATAGAGCAGGAAACAGATGACTTAGAAAATGTTGATGACTTGTCCAAACTTCTGCACATGTAGCAATGTAGCAAAGGGTAGATTTGAGCCCGTGTCTTTGGGCTTTAGGTTCAGTGTTCTTTCCATGACATCAAGCTGCAGTAAAGTGATTCCTCCAAGATTACTAGTCAGGAAAGCTGGAGGAGGGAAGAGCAAATTCTTCTACCCAACAAGGACAAAAACATGTGTAAAGGTTAATTTATCGATCCTCCTAACTCTAGGCAGGATTGCATCTTAGACCAAACTGGTTTTAAAAATCTAAGGCACACAGCAGGTTCTGGTTAGTATAGATGGTGAGTCTGAGTCATAGAGCTCACCCAGAGTTTAGTCAATCAGCAGGTATTTACTGAGTGCTTACTACTTTGCCAAGTCCTGTGCTAAGTTCGTTCTGTGAATACAAACAATAACGTCATTTATATAGGGCTTTGTTATTTGCAAAGCTCCTTTATAAATATCTCATTCTATCCTCACAACAACCCTGAGAAATAGATGCTATTATTTATCCACATTTTACCATGGAGGAAACTGACTAAAACAGAGATGAAGTGACTTTCCCAGGGTCACAGTTATAAGTATCTGAATCGGGGCAGCTAGGTGGCGCAGTGGATAGAGTACCGGCCCTGGAGTCAGGAGTACCTGAGTTCAAATCTGGCCTCAGACACTTAACACTTACTAGCTGTGTGACCCTGGGCAAGTCACTTAACCCCAATTGCCTCACTAAAAAAAAAAAGTATCTGAATCAGGATTTGAACCCACTTTTCCTGACTCCCAAGTCCAGTAATCTTTCCACTGTACTACTTAGATTCACCTGGATGCAATAAGCTCCACCATCCTTTACAAAGACAACCCTAAAACTGTAAAAGAACCCAACCACATACATCACCACCTGTACCCCTGCATGTATCCTTTTGTAGAAATCTTACACTCCCCAAACCTCCCCTGATATTTGGGCTTTTGCTTGGTGGGTTGTTGAGCTACTCTAATCCCACCCCCACCCCCCCCATTAGGGTCATTGAGTGCTACAGTGTCTTTGTTGGGGGTCATACCCTTTCCCAGACAGTGAACTCAAGGAGGCTAGAGGCCAAGTTTATAAACTTTTGTTTTCCTTAGCACAGAGCTGTGCAGTTGGGGATCAGTCAAAGTCTGTTCAGTGAGGGGAAAGGGAAGAAAGAGAGAAAAGAGAAAGACAGAGAGATGGAGTACAGGGTTGAGAGACAGACAGAAATAGAGAGAATGGGGAGGGAGGAAGACCCACAAAGAGAATGTGAAAGAAAGAAGAGAGAGAGAGAGAGAGAGAGAGAGAGAGAGAGAGAGAGAGAGAGAGAGAGAGAGAGAGAGAGCGCAAGACGGAGATAGAGGGGCAGTGGGGGGGGCGGGGAGAGACAGAAAAGGAGACAGAGACGGACAGAGAGACAGAGGCAAAGTCAGAAAGGGAAACAGAAAGGAAGACAGAGAGGAAGAGGGAGACAGAGACAGAAAGAGAGAGAGAAAGTCAGAAGGGAGACAGAGACATAAAGACAGACAGACAGACAGACAGACAGACAGACAGACAGACAGACAGACAGAGACCAAGACAGAGAAACAGAGCAGGGAGGTGAAGAGATGTGAGAGGAGGTGGAAGCGCGCGCGCAGGCGCAGTGAGCTCCTGTAGCTCCCTCCTCTCTTCTCGGGCTCCCTCCTCGCACCCCTTGTCTTCCTCCCTCCCCCACCCCCCCACCCCCGCGCCCGGCGCCTCGGCTTCACTTCCGCCCCGCTGGGCCTGTGCTTCCGGGGCATGGCAGGCTCAGCCCCTGGGAGGCTGCTGGCTCGCTCGCTCTTCCCCTCCCGGAGCCCGCGGGGGGCGGGGGCGAGGAGCTCGTTGTTTGTTTACATGATGTGAGCGGAAAAAGAGACCAATAAAGTTTATTCTGGAGACAAAAGGGAAAAAAAAGCGGGGTGGGGGGGGGGAGCCGGAGGCCGAGGGCGAAGCCGGGGCGGGGGCGCCGCGAGAGAGACGCGGGCGCGAGGGAGAGGCGCGCCCGGAGCGGAGCGGAGCGGGGAGCCGAGCGAGCCGGGCCGGGGCCAGGGCGCGGGGCAGCCAGCGGGCCTCGGGAGCCGGGCCCGATGCGGGCGGGCGGGCGGAGCCGCCGAGCCTGGAGCAGCCCGAGCCCGAGCGGAGCGTGAGTAATGAGGACTGCGGGACGGGACGGGCTGGGCTGGGGCCGGAGCCCCGCGAGTCCGGAGGGGAGGGCAGTGGGTGACAGGGCCCGGGGTGAGGGGAGAGTGTCTGCGGGGGGCCTCCCCCTCGCCTATGGCTGTGCCCCTTCCTCCCCCGGCGTCCTCCACTCTCCTTGTTCCCCTTTCCCTCATCCCCTCCCCCTTTTCTCCCCTCTCTCCCTGACCCCCTCCCGCTCCTCCTCGCTGTCCCCCTCCCCTCCCGACCCCTCGCTCCTTGTTTTCGTCTCCCCACTCCTCTTCCCCCTCCTCTCTTCCCTTTTCCTTGTTTTTCCCTCCCTTCTCCCGTGCTCTCCTCTTCCTCCCAGCACTCCCTGCTGTGTGTGCCCCTCACACACCCACCCCGGGCCTGGCTGCGGGGTTAGGGGGTGACCGGGGGAATGCCCCTTCCCCCGGCCGGGGCTGCGATGCTGCAAGGGTCCTCAGCCTCCCTACTCTCTCGGTGCTGTGTCATTTTCTCACCGGGGGGGGGGGTGCGCTTGGAGGGGGCAGTCAGCAGTCAGATTGCCCAGCGAGCTGATCAGAGGAAAACTATCTGGTCTTCACTCCTCCCCGGGGCTTTCTTTTCTTGAACCAAAACAGTAAATCATCTTTCTGCTCGGAGAAACTCAGAGAAACATTGTCTCGTTCGGCGTGTGTTTGGATACTTATTATCCTGCCTGTGTCACAGTGTAGCTACAAAGTGACCGAGGCATGGATAGGAAGGTTAAGTGGTGCCCTGTACTGGCCTGTGGAAAAGGGAAGCATTTAGTAAATTTGATTCGATCCTAGCCAAGGGATTGTCTGAGGATGACACTGGGACTTAATGATAGAGGCTTCCAGGCTCGTGAAACCAATTCTGTTCTCATTGGTGTCAAGAATTTGGAACTGTTTGTGTAGTTCCGGTAAAAAGGGGTGGGGTAGAGGATGCTTTTTAAAGTTCCCTGGTCTTTTTTTTTTTTTAATAAACTGCAGTGATTCTTTCAGCTGAAGCTTCCTCGTTTCAGCAATGTTTTGTACTTGCGGGAAATCAGTATGAGGGGTGATGGTTGGAACCCTATAGGTTCTATGAAAAAGAAACGTTGTTGTTGATTCAGTGTAACTCCTGCCAGTTGCTACATTTGAAGCATCTAGGAATGATAGTAGACCACTTTTTATCGCTTGGTAAGTGCCATAAGGCGTTTTATTTATTTGGAAGTTTCCATGTCATAGCTGTAAAGATTGAAAGAAATACATATAATTGTATCTTAAATAAGAGAAACCAAAAGCTGGCGTGTCTTTGTTAGAGTGACTACCGATCCAACCAGGAATTCAGTCGAATCAACAGGCATTTGTTAAAAACCTACTATGTGCAAGTCAAGCTGCTTGAAACTAAGACTATAAATTCACATTGTATATTGAAATTTTGGAAGTTTTTGATAAGGTGGGGCATTTTATGGGAGATTTTAGATTGATGGTGTACCAAGAGTGTGTGTATGTGCAGTTACACACACACACACACGAGTATATATGTGTGCGTGTGTGTGTACACATACAGGGTATTTGTGTAGGCAATATATGTTAATCAACAAACATTCATTAAACATTTACTATGCACCTCGGGCTGTCTTGGGGCAGCTAGGTGGCGCAGTGCATAGAGTGCTGGACCTTAGAGTCAGAAAGATTCATCTTCCTTAGTTCAGATCTGGCCTCAGACACTTACTGTGTGACCCCTGGGTAAGGCATTTAACCCTGTTTGTCTCCTTTTCCTCATATGTAAAAAGAGCTAGAGAAGGAAAAGGCAAACCAGTCCAGTATCTTGGCCAAGACAACCCCAAAGGGGCAGGACTGAACAACAGCAAAGATTGGGAAAACAAAGTTTAAAAAACAACAGCAGAACCCATCCCTGCTCTTTAGGAACTTACTTTCAAATGGGGAGATAACATGTACATAATGGAATGTATGCATGGAAGGTAAAGAAGTACTAACTGCTGAAGGGGTTGGGAAAACTTGTAAAAGTTGAATTAGATCATGATGAAAACCAGGGATTTGAAGATGTTTCAGTCAAGAAAGTATACATTCTAATGGAAGAGCCAACGCATACATATATAAGTAAATAGAGAATGCATAAATATGGACGTAATGTTTTGAAGGGGGTGCCGCTAGCAGCTGGGGGGATCAAGAAGGTTTCATGTAGAAGATGGCACTTGAACTGAGGTAATGAAGTATTTCAAGTAGAGGTGAGAATAGAAGTACATTCCATTCCAGGTATGGGGTGCAAAGGTATTGAATTGGAGATGCAGCATCTTGTGTACAGAATAGTAGTTGAACAGTCTGACTGGACTTCAGAGAGCATGGAGGGAAATCAAATATAAGAAGTCTGGGAAAGCCAAGGGCATTTGGTTTGCTTGGCCTTTTAAGTAAAGCTTGTAGAACAAACAGTGGGGACCGAGCAACTTTACCTCCTTTCCTCAAGATAAGATTCTGCCTCAGGGGCAGCTAGGTGGCTGTGGATAAAGCACCAGCCTTGGATTCAGGAGGACCTGAGTTCAAATGTGACCTCAGACACTTGACACTTACTAGCTGTGTGACCCTGGGCAAGTCACTTAACCCTCACTGCCTCGAAAAGAAAAAAAAAAGATAAAATTCTGCCTGTTGCCAATAAATGTCCTCAGTTACAACTCCAAATTGATAAGTGAATATTTCAACAATATAGTAAAACCCAGTTGTCCTAAAGATGTTTGTCCTTTGTAGGACTGATTTTTTCCTATTAGTATCACTTTAACTATTTAACTAACAATTTGAATAATTATTATTGCTTTATGTGGTGTTTTGTTTCTTATAAAGCACTTTATGTACATTGTCTCATTTGATTCTCTCAACTACCCTTTGAGACAGGTGTTATTCTCCCTATCTTATCTGATAGGGAGAATCTGATTAATCTGCTGCTTAGAAAGGTTGTGACTTGCCCAGGGTCATATAGTTTGAGTGTCTGCAGCCAGATTCAAACCCAAGGTTGAAGAGTGTATGTTCTCATCTGTGTAAAGGGGCCGTTTCATTGGCTTGTTCATTTTGAAATCATCTAGTCCTCATTTTACCTCTGAGAAAACTGACCCACTTGGGCTCACTCAGCTACTGAGTGCAGGAAAATATCGATGCCGATCTTATTTTGATGCTCTGGAGAGCAGGGCTTCTTAAACTTTTCCCATTCGTTACCCCTTTTCACCAGAGAAATTTTTACACAACCCCGGGTTTGTAGGTATATAAAAAAGATATGCATAACCTTTTACTGTTGCCAAATTTTTTGCCACCCCCGCATTCATTTACCCCATATGGGATTACAACCTACGGTTTTAAGAAGCTAGGGTCTGGAGTAACATCTCAAGGATCTTTTCCCTAATGTCTCTGTAAATAAATTTCTGTGTGGTAGGATAACTTGGGTTGTTAAGTGATATTAAAGATATCAGCAGGCGGCTATGTGGTACAGTGGGTAGAGAGTGCTGGGCCTGGAGTCAGAAAGACTCATCTTCCTGAGTTCAAATCTGGCATCAGATACTTACTAGCTGTGTGATCCTGGGCAAGTCACTTAAGCCTATTTGCTGCCTCAGTTTCTTCATCTGTAAAATGAGCTGAAGAGGGAAGTTGGCAAACCAATCCAGTGTCTCTGCCAAGAAAACCCCAGGTGGGGCTCAAGAGTCAAATGCAACTGAAAACAACTGAACAAAACAAAGATCTCTCCAGGGATGCTCAGAGGAGTTCTCTTGCCCTAGAAGCTGCCTCTGTTCCCCCTCTTTCCCACTCCTATCAAGTCCCCCTCCAGCCGCAGGGGCCTCTTCATTCCACCCCATTGTAGTAGCTCTCTGACCGGTTTCTTTGCCTTAGAATGGGAGAGTGGGAAAGGACGCAGCCCATCAGCTAATCCAAACCCTTCACTTCTGAGATGAGGTCACTGAGACCAGAAAAAAGCTTGTCATAGGCCATCTCTCTTTATACTTCTAGTGAGAAATTGTTCATGAATGTTGGTTATATGGCAGATTAGAATTAGTAAAGTGATTTCTTCATCTCACAAGAGAGTTGCTCTGCCCATTGCTGCCCAGGTGAACTTCAGTCAGAAGTTACAATTTGAGGAATAAGATCTGTTTTCTCCTCTTCCCCCTATAATCCATCAGCAAACATATACTAGGTGCTTACTAGGTACCAAATGCTGGGTTAACTACTAAAGAGAAAAGTGAAACATTCTGTGCCGTCAAGAAGCTAGGTACCTATAGACTATCTACAAAGTGAATTTGATGTAGTTTGGCAATGGGGTGCAGTAGGAGCTGGGGAGCTAGGAAAGGCTGCCTTCCTGAAGAAAATGGCACTTAGACTTGAAGGAAAAGAGAGATTCCAAGAGGCAGAGGTATAGAGGGAGTACAGTTCACGTACAAAGACATGGAGACAGGAGATGGAGATGGAGTGGCATGTGTACACAATAGGAAGTGGATCAGAATGACTAGATCACAGACTTCAAGGACTGGAGGAAAGTGTGAGGAGACTGGAAATGTGAGAAGAGGTCAGGTGGACTAGAGATTTCAACGTTAATGGAGTACATACTTCTCTAGGCAATAAGAAGAGCAGGGGCTTAACGTGGCTGGGCCTGCTTTCTAGGAAAGCCAGCACAGTGTGGGTTTGGAAGATTGGTTGGGGCTGATTGGATGAGAAGCTCCTAGCAGGGAAATGCTGAAGGACCCTCAGAAGGCACTGAGCCTAAACCCCTCTTTTTCTACACTGAGGTGTAGAGAAGTAAAATGGCTTACCGAAGGTTACATGGCTCAGAAGTAGCCAAGGGAGGATTTGAACCTGTGTCTTCCTGGCACCAAGTCCAATGCCCTATCTACTATTGCGTGCTGCCTTTTCTTTTCTTTCTTCTTCTTTTTTTTTTTTCATGGCAATAAGGGTTAAGTGACTTGCCCAGGGTCACACAGTAAGTTTCAAGTGTCTGAGACCAAATTTGAACTCAGGTCCTCCTGAATCCAGGGCTGGTGCTTTATCCACTGTGCCACCTAACTGCCCCCATGCATGCTGCCTTTTCAAATAAGCTATTATTTGATCCAGGTACAAGGTGATAAGGTCTGAGTTAGGGTTCTAGCTCTGTATCATCTAAGTGGTATGGAGATAGAAACAAAAGGCTTTTGGCCTTTGACTGGCTATATAGTATGAGTGAAGAGCTGAGGATGACATGAAAATTGTGAACCTGGGGGACTAGAAGGATGGTGGTGCCCTCAACAGTAAAAGGGAAGTTTAGAAGAAGGGTATGTTTGGGGGAGAGAAAATAGAGTTCTGTTTAGACATGCCTATATCTCTTCTGGTTAGAAATGCACAGCGGGCATTTGGTGATTCAAGACTAGCATTTAAGAGAAAGACTAGGCCTGGATATATAAATCTGGGAGTCATCTGCATTGTGAAGCTAATGTTTTCACCAAGAGAGAATCTAGACAAAGAAGAGGATCCAGAACAGAACTGGGATATGTTTACAGTTAGTGAGGATGAGATGGATGAGAATCAACAGAGTCAGACAGGTACGAGGAGAAGCAGGAAAGAGCAGTGTCCCAATAACCCAGACAGAAGAGAGTGTTCAAGAGTCAGTGGGGTCAGGTGTTGCAGAGAGATCAGGGAGAATGAAAATGGGGGTTATTGGAAATGTTGGGGAAAACAATTTTGCTCAAAAGAGGGGCTTGAAACAATCAAATTTCAGGGGATTGAGAAAAAAAAGTGAAAGAAGAAATGGAGACTGAATATTTTTCCAAATAGTTTTTCAGAATAAGAGAGTGGAGATTTTGGAGGATAGTTTGGGACAGGGAATAGTTAGATCAAGTGAGAATTTTTAAGGGGAAGACTTTAGGGTGTGTTTATAGGCAGCTGGGAAGAAACTACATAGAGACTGAAGATAAAAGAGGGAGGGGGTAACCATAGAGCTAATCTCTTAGAGAGAGAGAGAGAGAGAGGAGATTAAGATGAGGGGTACATGTTGAGTGATTGGCCCTGGAAAGAAGGGACACCTCCTTATCAAAGACTGGAGTAAAGGAGGAACTGGTAGGGGATATTGTGAAGGGGTTGTGAAATGAGATACAGTGGGAAGAAGAGAGATCACTTGTTAGATAGCCTTAATTTTTTCAGTAAAATATGAAGCAAAGGCCTCAGCTGAGTGAGTAGGGATAGAGGGTGCAGTTGGAGACTTGAACAGATGACAGATATCTGGAGAGTGGGACAGAGAATCAGCTAGGAAGGGTTAAAAGGAATGCTGCTGACACAGTTGGATCATATAAATTCATAGTATGCTGAGTCAGCGGGATTTCATTCTTGCCTCCAGCTCTGTACAGCAACATGTAGGTAGTGACATTGGCAGGAGTAGAGGATGCGAGAGTTTGGTAATGTCTGAGTGTCTATAGGACTAGGGAGCGGGGAATCAAGGAGATGAAGGTATAGATGCAAACCGGCTTATTAAGGGGTGAATGAAAGTTGGGCATGGAGGTGAGCATAACTAGAGCCAGGGTGATGGAGAGATTGCAAGTGCACATGAAGAATGGAGTTCAGAAGAGTAAAGCATTGGGAAGACAAAATGGCATGCTTGAAGATGGAGAAAGGGTAAAGAAATTTCACTCTTCTTGGGCTTGTCAGTGATGTGCTTGTGGTTGGCAAGACCAAGAGCATTCCCATCTCTATGTGTGGTTGACATAGGGAGGTGGAAGGATGGGGAGACCATGAAAGTAGAACAGATTGAAGAACAGGGAGGTGCAGGTATCGCAGGAAAAAGCCATAAGCTTGCTGAAGTCCTTTGGCATGAGCACAGGTATTGGAATGGAGAGGGTGCTGGGAGTCAGGTACTGACCTTGTTGAAAAAAAGAGTGAAAGTACCTTGAGGAGTGTTAGATAATACCCACCGGGATCTGTATAGAAGGATAAATTTGGCTAATATGAACCTTTAAGTAGGAAAAGTTTCTAGTGATGGTTGTAGTGGGGGACAAGGAGAATTCTGACCCCCACCAAGACCAGTGGCTTGGAGTTGGAAATATGAGAGAAGGTGTGACCAATTTTCCAGTGTTAGAAAGAATTACTGGACCTGGGATGAAGTATCATCAGGGAAGAGCCAGATCTCAGTGAAGACCAGAAAATGGAAAGAGCTTGAGAGAAGGAGGTCCAAGATGAAGGAATAGTTCTTAGTTGTAGAGTGGGAGTTCCAGAAGGCACAGTGGCACGGCATGCAGATATGGACTTGGTCACTGAAGTAGTAATATTGATATTCATGGGGAAGAGAGTACACAGCAGGGGGTTAGAAAGGAATTCTGAAATCACAGGTTTGTCAAGAGTGAGAGTAACAAGGGACCAGCTGTTTGGGAATGAGTCCAGACAGAGGAGGTGCTTTGGTAATGGAGGCAGGTAAATAAGATATTCTTCCTGATGACCTATGATGATCTATTTTTTAAAATTTCTTTTGGTGGGGGGAGGGGGGGAGGTGAAGCAGTTGGGATTGAGTGACTTGCCCAGGGTCACACAGCTAGTGAGTGTTGAGTGTCTGAGGCTGGATTTGAGCTCGGGTACTCCTGGTTCCAGGACCGGTGCTCTATCCACTGTGCCACCTAGCTGCCCCTGGAAACACATTTAAAAAAAAAATTTTTTTTCTCTTTGACCCTTCTAAACCTTTTAATCCCTCTTCGAATCTCCCATCGCTCTCCCTTCCCTATCCTCATTTCTCATCACCAAGAAGCCTTCTGCCACTTAGTCCTCCTTCACCCTGTCTCATATAGTGAGATAGCCCTTTCTCCTTACCAAGGCAAATTTTTCTACATGCACAAGTGATCACATTCCATCCTGTGTTCTTAGCGGATTGCTCCTTCTATCATCCCCACTCTTTATTATCTTTAATTTCCCTTTGTCTACTGTCTCTTTCCCTACTGCCTACAATCAAGTCTGAACATATGGGCATCTCCCATCCTCAAAAAACCCTCACTTGATTCATCCCTACTAGTTATCATCCCATGTTTCTTCTCTTTTTTGTGACTAAACTTGAGAAGGCTAGTAATAATCAGTGCCTCCAGCTTCTTTCCTCTCACTGTCTTTTTTTTTTTACAATTTTCTTTGTCTTGCTTATGGCAATGATACTTTTATTTTATTTTATTTTTTTGTGTGTTTTTGTTTTTGTTTTGTGGGACAGTGGGGGTTAAGTGACTTGCAGCTAGTAAGTGTCAAGTGTCTGAGGCTGGATTTGAACTCAGATACTCCTGAATCCAGGGCCAGTGCTTTATCCACTGCGCCACCTAGCTGCCCCCATCCTCTCACTGTCTTTTAAACTCTCTATAGTCTGGGTTTCAATGTCATCATTCAGCTGAAACTGCTCTCTCCAAAGTTACATCTCTTATCTGCCAAATTCAATGGCTTTTTCTCCAACTTCATCCTTCTTGACCTCTCTTCATTCAGTCTTTAACAGTGTCAACTACTCTCTTTTCCTTGAGATTCTCTTCTCTTTAGGTTTCTGTGCCTACTATATCCTACTTCTCTTCCTGTCCGATTACTCCTTCAGAGTCTCCTTTGCTGGTCTATCATCCAGGTGGACCACTAAAGTTGGATCCCTTCTCCCCCCAGGCTCTGTCCTGGACTCTCTTCTCTTTTCTCTCTACTATTTCAGTTGGTGATCTCATCAGCTCCCGTGGTTTCAGTTATCATCCCTATGCTAATGGTTCTTAGATCTACTTTTCTACCCTCTCTGACCTCTGGACTACCATCTCCAATTGCCAATTAGATATCTCAAACTCAGCATATCCAAAACCGAACTCACCATCTTTCTCCCCAACACCTTTTTCATCTTCTGAACTTCCCTATCACTGAGGTCACCACCATCTGGTCACCTAGGCTAACAACCCAGATGTCAATCTGGACTCCTCACCCTTTTTTTGTTTTGTTTTGTTTTGTGTTTTTTGTGGGGCAGTGAGGGTTAAGTGACTTGCCCAGGGTCACACAGCTAGTAAGTGTCAAGTGTCTGAGGCCAAATTTGAACTCAGGTCCTCCTGAATCCAGGGCCGGTGCTTTATCCACTGTGCCACCTAGATGCCCCCTGGACTCTTCACTCCCCCCCCTTATCTAATCTGTTGGAAGTCTTGTCAATTTTGCCATCCTAACATCTCTTATATATGCCCCCTTCTCACCTCTGACATTGGTACAATCCTTCATTATTTCATATCTGGACATATTGGACTAATGCCATAGCTTGCTCACTGGTCTCTTCCCACTGCAGACTATCTTCCACTCAGCTATCAAAGTAATCTTTATAAAGCACAGACATAACCATGCCAACCTCTCCTTCCTGCCCCCCCCATTCAGTAAGTTCCTTTACCTCCTTATCACCTCTAGGATCAAATATAACATCCTCTGTTTGGCGTTAAAAAGCCTTTATAGCCTGGATCCCTCCCGTCTTCCCAGTCTTATACCTTACTCCCCCCCCCACACACACACACACATACTCTACAGTCTAATGACACTGGCCTCCTTGCTGTTCCTCAGACTCCATCTCCATCTCCAAACTCTGGGCATTTTCACTGGTTCATCCCTATGCCCAGAATACTCTTCTCTAGCTCCACCTCCTGGCTTCCCTTGCTTCCTTCCAATCTCCATTAAATCCCATCTTCTATGAGAAGTCTTTCCCAGTTCTCCTAAATCCCAGGGCCTTCCCTATATTGACTATTTCCAGCTTATTCTGTTTATAGCTTGTTTGAACGTGGCTGTTTACATGCTGTCTCTCCCATTAGACTGTGAGCTCCTTGAGAACAGGAAGCATCTCTTGGCTTTCTTTTATCCCCAGTGCTTTGTGCTTATTGACTAACTGACTGAACAGAAATCATATTATCAGAGCAAGTTTCAAAGCATCAGCACTACCGCTTTTCTTCCTTGATGGGTTCAGAAATGGGGAGAGGATTACATAGATGGATCTTTCACTGGGCCCCCAGAATCAGTGAAATCAGACTTGTCAACCAGAAGAAGGGAAAAATTCAGAATTCAGGATGTTTTATTACAAGAGACAGACTCAGAGTAGTGGCTGGGGAGCTGGCCTTGGTGCCAGAAAAACCTGGCTTCTACTGTGTGACCCTGGGCAAGTCCCTTAACCTCTCTGTACTCTAAGTCAGAAGAGTCAAACATGGCCCACATGCAGAGAAACCAGATTAAAATGTAATTGAGAAATATTAAATAAAAAAAAAACAAATTAAAATGCAATAAAACATAGGTGATGTCAATATTTAGTTTTCTAATTCAAGATGTAGCCCAGAGGGATCCTCAATGTATAGCTTCATGGCCCTGTTTCTATTTGAATTTGACACCACAGCTCTAAGCTGTGAAAGGGCAAATGCAGAGAAAGGGCAAATGTGCATTGGTAGAAGGAGTTTTCTCACATGGAAATTCTATATATCAGTGAAATAACAAGTTTTAATTCCTACCCCTTTTCTTAATTTGAAGACCTTCTGCATAGTCACCAAAAAAAAAAATTGAAGATCACTAATTATCCACAGGCTAGACTAGAAGACTGATTTAGGGGGCAGACCTGAAGAATGGCCATAACTCAAGAAAGGCATAGACTAAGGATGAATTATCTGTGTTAGATCAGCCTTGTACCACGACTTTATCAGGGGGGAAATGTTGGTGTTATTCTACTTCTAGGACAATTTGCCATGGTTTGGGACAATGACAGCTATTTCAAGAAAATTTAATTTTTCATCATATTATTAGTAATCATTTTACTTTAGTGAGAAAAGTATTACTGTGTTGAAATGTCTTGAATGTTATCCATGTTCTTTGATTTAAGAAGAATTCTATTTTGAAGAATTTTTGAGAATTATATTTCAAAGCACACATACATTTCTGCAAATATAATAATGACCAGGAAGTTTCAGCAGAAAGTATGTGCCTTCCCTCTGAGATTATCTCTCCAGTGTACCCAGTATTTATACATCTTGGATATGTATATATGCATTTTGTACAGACAATTATTTGCATGTTATCTCCCCAATTAGGTGTGAGCTTCTTGTGATCAAATGGGATTTGCCTTTCTATTCTCAGTTCTTGGCAAAGTGTCTGGCATATAGTAAGTGCTTAATAAATGCTTGTTGACTTTTGTTGACTGGCAGAAGAAAGTGAAGTGTGAAAAGGAATGCTGACAAGTTTCAGAGTATCCCTAGTTTGAATGCCTGACACTTTCATTATCTGCAGCCTCAGATTTAACTGTTGTGCTCCTTTGGTTTTGTTTTCTCAATGATGTGTCTTATATGGTTGAGGTGTTATAGATACATCTCTTTCTCACTTTGGACCTCTGTTTTGAAACTAAGGTACTTAGTCCCAGTTGAGGAAATTCATTATTTGAATCCTTAGTTTTATATATACTTTTTTTTTGTTATATATCCTTTTTAAAGGCAGCTTCATTTCCTGAACTACTTAACTTTCCCCAAATTGTTTATTTCATAAATACAATAAATAAGTGTAGCCCAAATCTATAGATTCATGAAATTTCTTATTTTCATTTTGTTTTTCTCTTAATGGCATCTCTTCTTTCTCTGCATATAAGTCAAACTGTACCTCTTAAAGCCCTTTGTTTTGGGATTGGTGAAAATATTAGCTCAGAGCTGTCTTCCTATGAATGTTTTGATGAAATTAGTTAATGTAGTAGTTTTAACTATGTTCTGATATGCTTTTAAAATGAGTGTAAGGCTTTAGCATGTTATAAACAATAACATACCCACAAGTAATAAAATAATATGAATAAAAATAGCATTTAGATAGAACTTTAATATTTTCAAACACTATACATATATGATCCTAACAACAATTTTATGAATTGGGTGCTTTTATTCCATTTTACAGATGAGGAAACTGAGGCAGAGAGAGAGGTTAAGTGACTTTCTGAGGGTCACATAGCTAGAAAGTGCTTGAAGTAGAACTTGAATTCAGGTCTTCCTGACTTCATGTCTCACACTATTGAGTATTCCACCTAGCTTTCCAAAAGATAAGAAAGATTATTGGTTCAATGTATGATCACAAAAGGAGTTTTCTAGCTTTTAAGCAAGAATGAAAGACAACAACTGAATAGCTATAGTGTTAACTTGGTACCTCCCAGATACTTTTTAAAAATCTTATTTTTATTAATGCTTTTAAAAAATCATTTTAATTTCTAGATTCCTCTCCCTTCCTCTACTACTAAGCCATCCCTTTTAACAAAAAAATAGAGGGGGGGGGACATTTCAGCAAAATCAACCAGCTGTCCCTGACAGTTTATATAATATTCTACATCCATAGCCCTCTGCCTCCACAAAAATGGGAGAGCAGTGAATTTTTAGGTTAGTTGTTATATATAGTGTTCCATTTTGTTCAGTTTTTTGTTCTTTCTATTTGCATTGTTGTACACAATATGAAATGTTTATTATTTTCCTGTTTGTTTACTTTATGCTGCATCAGTTCATATACTATGTCTCCCTATGCTTCTCTGAATTTTTCATATTCATCCCATCTTATAGTACAATAATATTCCATTATATAAGTTTATCACCATTTGTTTAGCCATTCCTCTATATAAATGTCAGTTTTTGCTACTACAAAGAGTGCTACTATAAATATTTTGGTATATATAAATAGGCTCTTTCTGATTTTGACCTCACAAAGTTGTTGTTGTTTTATGAGACTTCCTTTGCATTTGGTCAAGCTTCTAGAATTAATATTTTTCTATTATAACTGACATAAAAATTTCCAAATATATATACACATGTATATGTATGTGCGTTTGTATAGATACATTTACAAATGTGTGTGGTAATACACACACACACACACACACACACACATACATACATCCTTTCTCTCCCTCTTCCCCCCCCACCCCAACAATCCTGTGAGGCAAGTACTCTATGGATTGTTATCCCCACTTTACAGATAAAATAACTGAGGCTCAGAGGCGTTAAGTAATTTGCCCATGGGTACACAGCTAGTCAATAATAAAGGTGGAGTTTGAATCCAGGGCTTCTTCCAAGCCCAGCCTTTGCCTTCAATTTATTGAAACACTGACAAGAATAATACAGGGTGATCCGAGGGCTTTGAGGGTTTCTAGAACTAGTGTATAAGTTAGAATGATTTTGTTTTCTAGCCTAGTTACTGACATAGCCCTTTTGAGTTGAAATACATCTGCCTTTCTCTGCATCAGTGAAATAGGAATTACTGTCAACATAAAATTATGTAATTAAGATATTCCACATTTGCTTAAAATTCCTCACAAGAAAGGTGCAAACACTATTATTCTAAAGAAATATCTAATGCAGAAAGAACATGCTAGATGCTTGGCTTAACTATAAAATACTTAATTATTTTTGTTGACCATCAAAAACTGTTGCATGCTTCTTGTAAATAGATGTTCTTTTTTAAAAATTCATTTTTTTTGGTAGGGCAATGAGAGTTAAGTGACTTGCCCAGGATCACACAACTAGTAAGTGACAAGTGTCTGAGGTCAAATTTGAACTCACGTCCTCCTGAATCCAGGGCTGGTGCTTTGTCCACTGCGCCACCTAGCTGCCCCCAATAGTTGTAGTTCTAAATAATCTTAATATACTTTTTACTACAGAGGACTGATGTTAATAGACTTAGAGTAAAAAAGACCTCTTTTCATGCCCCACCTCTGAATTTTTTTAGCTGTATGCCCCTAGGCAGTCACTCCTATATGCTTCAATTTCCTAGGACTTCTCTCCTAAGTCAGAGGAGTTTTTAGCACCTATTGCTGAGTGTTCTGCCAGTGGTGGGAATTTTCTAACCTAACAAAAGCACAAATTGTTATGTATTCTGTGTTTTCAGGACATATCTGATTTAGAGTTCACAAAGGCAATTACTTAAAAAATTAGAAGTAATAGTGGGTTAAAATCAAGAATTCCAAAAAGAAGAATTTATATGTAACTTTTGAGATCTAAAGCTAAATGTTGCTTTAGTATTTGGGAGAAGGAAAAAAGGATATCTTAAAGCTAGAAAGGAGTATCCTCACTGAAAGGGACCCTTCCCACCTACCTAGCTCCCCTCCCCATTTAAAAAAAAATCCCTCCCTTGTCACAAATAAGCATAATCCAGCAACCACATGCTTATCAGAAAATGATGGGTGCCTCATTCTTAACCTTGAGTCCATCATCTCTCTTTTGTGACAAGTGTAGCACATTTCCTTATCACTCTTCTGGTGTTGTGGTTGATCATTGCATTGATCAGTTAAATCTTTCAAAGTTCTTTTTCTTTGCAATGCTGTCATGATAGAGATTATTGTACTGATTATGCTTAGTTATAACTTTGTTCATTGTAAAAAAAAAAAAGTATTTTCAAAAACCGGAAAGTGCACTTTAATTGATGTTTTGGCCATCCTACTAATGTTAGGCCATCCATAGATTGTACCTTTAAAATGTAGCTGGTTTTACCTTCTATGTTTAATTGGCACACTTTACTGATATTTGGAGATTTTTAAAAAATATACATAGAACACAGAAAGGCACTGTGTTATATACCCAGCACTAGAACGATGGGTCTGAAGACCTAGTACCAGCCCTTCCACTAACTAGCAAGGTGACATTGGGTAACTTGAACCACTCTGGGCCTCACTTTGCTCAGCTGTAAAATGACAGTTAATTTCTAAGGTTCCTTCAGACATTTGTAATACAACAATATGATAAACATTAAGTGTGTACCATTAGCCATGACCATTACTGTGCTAAGTGCTGAGGATACAAATAGAAAAAAAAAGAAAACTAGAGTCCCTGCCCTCAAGGGTCTTACAATCTAATCGGAGAAGACAACACACAAAAGGAACCTGCAGAGGGTGGGACCAGGCATGAGGCACGATGATGGTAAAGACCACCAAGCAGTACAGCTGGTGGGAGATGAAGAGCTGACTGAGCCTCTGGGACTTCTTCTTCTTCTCCTTCTCCTTCTCCTTCTCCTTCTCCTTCTCCTTCTCCTTCTCCTTCTTCTCCTTCTCCTTCTCCTTCTCCTTCTCCTTCTCCTTCTCCTTCTCCTTCTCCTTCTCCTTCTCCTTCTCCTTCTCCTTCTCCTTCTCCTTCTCCTTCTCCTTCTCCTTCTCCTTCTCCTTCTCCTTCTCCTTCTCCTTCTTCTTCTTCTTCTTCTTCTTCTTCTTCTTCTTCTTCTTCTTCTTCTTCTTCTTCTAGTGGGGCAGTGAGGGTTAAATGACATGCCCAGGGTCACACAGCTAGTAAGTGTCAAGTGTCTGAGGCCGGATTTGAACCCAGGTACTCCTGAATCCAAGGCTGGTGCTTTATCCACTGTGCCACCTAGCTTCCCCCGGGACTTCTTCTTTTTTTTTTTTTTTTTTTAGTGAGGCAATTGGGGTTAAGTGACTTGCCTAGAGTCACACAGCTAGTAAGTGTTAAGTGTCTGAGGCCAGATTTGAACTCAGGTACTCCTGACTCCAGGGCCGGTGCTCTATCCACTGTGCCACCTAGCTGCCCCTCCCCTGGGACTTCTTTAAAGGGCATCTCTCTGACTTCAGCAAAGAGGTTACTTCCAGAACACCAGTGACGGATATCAGAAGCTTTCCAGAAATCTTTTCTCATGTGCTCGAGGGCCCTTGCATGAAATTTTGTAGATAGAAAAGTTGGTAACATCCCAAAAGCATGAAATGGAAAGGCTTTCTATCAGAAATGCCAGTCACTATCTTGCACTCTTCCTGGTCTTTCTCATTTATAACAATTGAAAATAGTTCATCTGCCTTACCAAGGTAAAGGACTCATTACTAGCCAATTGCTAATATTGTCAGAAGCAGTAGGCCTTTTGAAGTATCATTTGAGTGCATACTAAGGTACCAGGTACTCTACCAGCTCCTAAGGAAAGTATGAGCCAAAACTTGGCTTGGCAAATTACTTGCTTTTTGTCCAGAAGACAGGCATATGATGGCCTTTCCTTGTTAGAAGCTCAGCTTAGATTAATTTATCAAGAGATAAGAATCAGACTTGAGAAAAGGTAAAAAATGTGAAAACCATTATTTTGTATACCGTTTTGGTTCCTAGCTTATTTTTCCTGTTTATGTTCGATTTTTGACATGCAAATTGTTCAGCTTTCTCTTTTGGAAACTCTAAACCACTAACTTTCTCAAATAGGAGATATTGTTCAGTACTATTTTGAATGTGTAGTAATTTTTCAATAAAAGCAGAAATGAGTTTTATAGCTTGTTTCCTATGAAAATAAATATTTTCAAATTGTTCTTAATGCTTATGCATATTGTCTAACTTGTGGTGTTCTGCAGGGATTGGGGAGATATCTACCAGCTCAGTAAATTCAGTTAACATTTAAGTGCCTGCTTATTATGGCAGGGTACTGTGCTAAACACTAAAGATTTTGGGACTTGCCCTCACAGAGCGTGCATTCTGCTGGGCTGGATAACATAGCATTACATCTGGAATAGAATAGACTGTTGCCTTTATTTAGGGCTAAAGTCCACCTTCTAGAACATTTCTTCTCCCCAGCTGCCAGTATTGCCTGCTCTAAGGTCTAAGGTGTCTGCTCTCCCATCGATTCTGTATTTACTTGTATGCTATGGATTATGTTGTCTTCCCAATTCGAGCATAGGCTTCTTGAGAGAAAGGGTTGTTTTGGTATCTCCAGCACATAATATAGTCCTTGGCACATAATGAATACTTAGTAAATGCTTGTTAATTAATTGATTAAATGTACTTTCAAACATCTTGGACATTTTTACAGCTGCTATTACTATTCTAGGTAATAAGAGTCTAGAATGCGGTGTCAGCTATAATGCAGCATGGCCAGGAAAGGTAGCATTGAAATCAAACTATGCACAACAGTGAGGACAGCAAACAGCTGTGTCCTCGGGCCTTTATTTTCTGTCTTGTAATCTTACCTGCAAATCAGATAGCCAGAGGATGTGTGACTGACATATTGGTATCTGCTTCTGAAGGTATTCATATTCGATGAGCTAGCCTATAAAGTACTTGTACTTTGTAAGTGGTCTAAAAACCCCAGTGTTAGTTACCTACTCCTTATCTATTCTTTTAAGAGCATCAAAAAGCTTTGGCCCTTCCTTCACGGTAGGTGCAGTTACAGTGTTGAACATAGCATTTTCCAAGCAGGTTCTGTAACCCTTTGATAATTGTAATATCAACGGGAGACTCAAAGTAGTTTCAAATGGCATCAGTCCTTTTGAGATAATCAGAATGCTAAAGAGGCTTTGTCTTCTCCACTGGAAGTTAATGCTTGGCTTAAGAGGAAGACTGCATTCCAATCTGCTTAGTTTTCCTGTGAGACTCCAAATTCCTTTAAAATGGTTTCTTTGAACATCCTTTTTTCTATATCTACATGTATGAAATTAAGCACAGCCAGACCTTTCATTATAGCTGCCCTCATAGCCAATGCCCACTGGCATGGCTCAGCTGTTCATGCTGTAGTTATTTCATGCACAAAAATATAGCCTGTCACATAGACATTAAAAATTAGCTCTCAACAGTGGGAAAAACTAGATAGCAGTCTGAAAAGTTATGTGTCCTTTTAATGTTTACAAAACACTTTCTGCAGTTACAGTTCTGTAAGGGAGGCAATAAAAGCATTATCATCCGCTTTTGTCAGATGTAGAAATTGAAGACTTAGAAATGTGATTAGTCCGTAATCATTCACCTAGTGTCAGAGCTGGGACATGAACCATATCTCCTCTATGACTTAATTTTGTGTATGCCACATTTCTACAGCTACTGGATTTGCCAAGTTTACTGCCAATCATGCTTTGTTTCTGTATTATCAAACTGGCATTTGGTCCCTATTCTGTAGAAATATAGCAGTGCAGAGATTTAGATCATCAGTGAAGGAGGAAGTAAATGGATAGGACTTTTTGGTATGGGGACTGACTTGCGGAAAGCTTTTTCAGTGTGAGAACAGTCTAATCTTGGAACTACAGAGCCATCAGCAGATGTCTTCTGGAATTTTGCCATCCATGTAGTGTCTGCTCTGTACTCTGCCTTACTAATCACAATTTTTTTCATGCTGTGTTCTTCACATAACCACACTGTATGAGAGTGTACTCATGAATTGTTTTCAGGCTTTAGTATAATTTTCATGTTGTATTTCGCAACTTCCGAGAGCTTAGTTTTACTCATCCTGGGGTCTTTCCAGACTCGAGGTCTCACTTGAATATCCTGATTAGTTCATTTATATTCCAGCTTCTTGTTATATTGTTATATTGTTTATCACTGACCTAGATGAGGTGTTGACTGCACGTCACTTAAAATTAACTGGACTTCAATCATTTTCATCAAATCAATGGCATCAGAGGAGTGAGCCTTTGCTTGTCTTTACAAAACTGTTGTCTCCATGTTGATAAATTTTTCTAAGCAGCTCCATCCCTGGCGGTTTAGCTGAGTCAAAAATCCTTTCCCCTGCTGTTTCTCCATGTCTTTTCATGCTTATCTATCTGCCCCTCCCCAGTCCATATCCTCCTCTGTTCTCCAGAAATCCTGATGTAGTATTAACATACTCTCCTTCATTCTATTTTCATTTCATAGTTTTCCATCTGATACTCAACTCAAAGAACCTTAGTCCTTTCCAGAAAATATAGTTTACTGGTTACTCTCTCTAGTGGAGATGGTTTCACTGAAACTTTTGGGTTGTTTTTTCCTCAGTAGCCTCTGTTTCTCTTTGTTCTCCCAGTCGATCAGCCCTGCTCTTGCTTAGTGTTTTCTTTTCTTGTTCTTTACTCTATAGTTGACCAATTCAATTATATGTAGCCTTCCAAAAGCAAGGCTTATATGATGCCTCCTGCACCAGGACTTTCCTTACCACACAACTTCCCTCCCACCCCCAGATATCCGTGTGTTCTCTCTGTCTCTCCCTGTCTCTCTTTCTCTCTGTCTCTGTCTCTCTCTTTCTTTTTACTTGTATATATGTTATATTCCCCTCCTTCTCGGTGAGTTCCAGTGACTCTGTTGCCTCAGAGATTAATAACTAACTTCTTATCCCTGATAATTCTTGTCCATATTCCCTCGTCCTCATACATGCCACTATACTACTGTATTGCCTATTTGCACGGGCTATCCAGGACATATGTACAGATAGACCATGACTTGTCCATCCAACTGCATATCAAAATCTGGACCATAGGTGTTCTTTATCCACTTAGCTTTTCCTGTATGGAGAACTGGGCCAAACTCTCTAGTGATTGTGAATCTCATTTAGGAGGCCATTAGTATTCTGCGATCAGCACGATATTATCTCCAAGCAGGAGCATTTGAAGGACCTCATCAACAATAGGAAATCTTTTTACCATTTGGTCATGGTATTGGATATCTTCCATGATGGGGATGCGACATTTAAAATTAAATGTATGGTGGTCTATTTTCTGTCCCAAGTGTAGGGAAAACTAGCTAGGGTTTACTTATAAATTAGAAGCTTTAGCACCAGTTTGGGGGCATTAAGCATTTATTAAAGTATATTAGATGTTAGTAAAGAGAGAACACGTGTCTCTGAAAGATAGGAAAGCCTAGCTAGGATCTACAGGAGAGAGAGGAGAAAAAGTCGCCTTCACCTACAAGTCTCAGGCCACCAAGAGGAAGTCCCTGTGCCTGTGAAAGTGGAAGCTCCCTGCTGGTCGAAAGATAGGCAGTCCCTACACACTGCTCCAAGATAATTGGCTGGTAGCATTCAAGTCCATTGACTGACATGACTTGAAGGCAGTCCATAAATAGAATGTGCTGAAGTCAGAGTTCAGTTCCTCTGTTGGAAACAAAGCTTTGTGAAGACACTTCCTGACACAGCTAGGCTCTCCCCATGTGTGTGTGTGTGTGGGGGGGTAATAATTCCTGGTAATAATTTTCTCACAGGGACAATATACTTTTGGTGAGCATAAATCTTTTTTTAATGGTTGGTCAACATTAATAACCAGATCTGATTCATAAATGATCCCTACATTGGCAACCAGTCATTTTTTTTTCCTTTTTTCTTTTTTTGGTGGGGCAATGAGGGTTAAATGACTTGCCCAGGGTCACAAAGCTGGTAAGTGCCAAGTGTCTGAGGCCACATTTGAACTCAGGTCCTCCTGAATCCAGGGCTGGTGCTTTATCTACTGTGCCAGCTAGCTGCCCCATGTCATTTCTTGTTGTTCAAATATAATTGATTTATTGTGATGCTACATAGCATTCAATATACTTAATGTCTCCTGACTTTTGTGGGATAAAATACATATCTCAGAAAACCTATATGCTTAACCCTAAGCTCACCACAAACTTCAGTCTTGTGTATCATAAATTACTTGCTGGATACCTCTACTTGGACATCTCATAGGCATTTCCAAATAAGCATGTCCAAAACAGAAATCATTCTTTCCCTCTAAAACTTTCTACTTCAGCAAACACCAGTTCTGACAAAAGCTCCACCATATTCCTGTTCACCCAAGTTCAAAGGCTCATCCTTGACTCTTCACTCTTCCTCCCCTTCCACTTCCAGTCAGTTCCCAAGTCTTCTACATTGTGTCCCCCCCCCCAAATTCTTGTATCTCTCCCTTTCTTTCCACTCACATACCCACCACCCTCATTCGGACCCTGCCAGTACTTTTGAAATACACTTCTTTTTCTTTTTTTTGCAGGGCAATGAGGGTTAAGTGACTTGACCAGGGTCACACAGCTAGTAAAGTATCAAGTCTCTGAGGTCAGATTTGAACTCAGGTCCTCCTGAATCTAGGGCTGGTGCTTTTTCCACTGCACCATCTAGCTGTCTCAAAATATACTTTTAAATGGTCTCCTTGACACTTGTTTCTTTATTTACTTTTACATCCTCCATTCATTTGCCAAAATAATTTGCCAAATGACCATTCTGGTCTGACCACATCAGAACCCATTTGAAAACCTTCCATGATAGGAGAATAATGGAGAAACTCTTGAGCTGGGAGTCAGGGGCTCACTTTTCCATCCGTCTTTTACATTATCCCACACTCGGTGGTTCAACCAAATTGGAGTACCACTTTGTCCCCATGTCCTTTGTCACTGCTGTTCATACAACCTGTTCCCTGTGTCTTACATGCCTCGCCTCACTATCTCTGCCTTTCAGGCTCTTTATCTTCTCTAATGGCTCAGCTTCTATGCCAACTCCTTCTTGAAGGCCTCCCTATTTTCCCCTTTGCTAGCTATTAGTAAATTCTTTCCCTCCTCAAAATTTATAGTGCTGAGATTCCAGCTTAATCTTCCACACTCCCTACCCTGTTACATTTGAATTATATTAGTATATTATATGCTTTCATTGAGATCTAAATTTGAGAGATAGTTGGAGAAATGGATAGAGTGCTGGACTTGCAATCAAACCTCTTCTAAGTGAAGCTGTATTACCTGCTTAACCTTTTTTGCACCTCATTTTCCTCATCTATAAAACAAGAGGGTTGAATTTGATGTCCTTACAGCTCTGAATCTGTGATACTTTGATCCTGTGCTCTTGAGGGCAAGGACTGTTTTATTTTTGTCTCTATTTCCTCAGTGCTTGGTCCAGTACCTGTTCAAAGTAGGCACTGAAAAAATATTTTGTTGAATTAAGTTACCAGCATCACTTTTTATATTTTATTTTGGGTTTTTTTTTTTGGGGGGGGGGGTTTTGGTGGAGCAATAAGGGTTAAATGATCTGCCCAGGTGTACTAGACAACTAGTAAGTGTCAAGTGTCTGAGGTCGGATTTGAACTCAGGTCCTCCTGAATCCAGGGCCAGTGTTTTATCCACTGTGCCACCTAGCTGCCCACCAGCATCACTTTTATTGGCCTGATAACCAATTTGTTATCAGTAACTCTTATGAGTCATGCTAATTATTAAGATCTTACTCTTCTACTTGACAATTGGGAGAATTTTGGAACTAGAGGAAGCCAGCTCATTTAAGGCCTATTCCCTCATTTTGCAGATGATACATTCAGACACATAAAAGTACCATCATGTAGAATATGACTGATGAAGAGATTGGACTAAATAATCTCTGAGGCCACTTTGCATGACATTGTACCACATGTGCTGACCAGGAACTTAGAGCTAAGTTCTGTGGTTGTGATTAACGTAGTTCTTAGTGAATTCACTGTTTATTCTTTTCTGTTTGTGGCATCATAAAGAATGATAGCTGTCTAGCTGTGGTGGAAAGTTTTCTTGAGGTCTTCTGATACATGTAAGGGGAGAGCACGTACAGATATCAATGGGTGCCTGGAACTGATACACTAGGGTTCTAAGAAAAAACCATTATGTGTGTTAGTATCTCTTTTTATAGTGCCATTTTTATTTTCAGTTTCACATTCTCTTTTTTCCCATTTTCTTCCCCTCACCCTCCCACAGTATTTAAAAAAGCAAGAAGCTATTACAAACATTTATAGTCAAGGAATACTAATTCCCACATTGGCCATGTTTTTATATATATATATATATATATATATATATATATATATATATATATATATATATATATATATATATATATATATATATATATACTCTGTCTTTCACTTCTCTATCAGGAAGTGAGTAGCATGTTTAACCATTAGTCCTTTGGAATTATGGTTGGTCATTGTGTTGATCAGAGTTCCTAAGTCTTTGAAAATTGTTTGTCTTTATATTATTATGACATAAATTTTTTTTATTCTGCTTATTTGACTTTGCATCAGTTCATACAAGTCTTTCTAGATTTCTCTAAAACCATCTCCTGCATTATTTTTTATAGGACAGTAATAGTCCATCACATTCATATACCATGACTTGTTTGGCCATTTCCCAGTTGGTTCACACTCCATCAATTTTCATTTCTTTGCCTCCACAAAAAAAAAAAAAAAAGCTGCTACAAATATTTTTGTAAATAAGGGTATTTTTCCTCTTTCTTTGATCTCTTTGGTAATATTGCTCAGGCAAGAGTATATCCAGTTAAGTAACTTTGGGGGCATATTGCAAATTGCTTTCCAGAATGGCTGAGCCAGTTCACAGTTCCACCAAAAATGCATTAATGTACCTATTTTCCTGCAGCTCCTTCAGCCTTTGTGATTTACTCTTTTTGGTCACTTTTCCAATCTTATCGGTGTGAGGTACAATCTGAGTTCGTTTAATAGGCATTTTTCAACTTCTTAGTCATTTAGAGTATTTTTCATATGGCTATTAGTAACTTGGATTTCTTCCTCTGAAAACTGCATATTCATATCCTTTGACCATATACAATTAGGAAAGACTCTCATTTTTATAAATTTGAATCAGTTCCCTTTATATCTTTTTTCTTTTTTTGTGGGGCAATGAGGGTTAAGTGACTTGCCCAGGGTCACACAGCTAGTAAGTGTCAAGTGTCTGAGTCCATATATCTTAGAAATGAAATCTTTATCACAGAAACTTATTTCAAAATTCTGTCCTCCCATGTTTTCCTGCTTCTCTTCTAAGTTTAGCTGTATTGGTTTTATTTGTACAAGAACTTTTTAATCTATATGATCAAAATGACCTATTTTACCTCCCATGAATGTCTCTATTTAGAATTTTATTTTCCCCAAATTATATGTAAATACAAATTTTGATATCAATTGTGTGCCCAGGGTCACAGAGCAAGTAAGTGTCAAATGTCTGAGGTTGGATTTGAACTCAGGTCCTCTTGAATTCAGGGCTGGTGCTTTATCCACTGCACCACCTAGCTGCCCCCCTATCAATTTTTTTTTCTATAATTTATGTTCCAAATTTTCTTCCTCCTGTTTGCCCCCAAGAACTCAGGCAATTCAATATATGCTATATGTGATGAGTCATGCAAAACATTTCCACATTAGCCAGATTGTGAAAGAAAACAGGCAAAAACAAAACTTCAGATAAAGGAACTAACAACAAAAAAATATGCTTCAATCTGTATTCAGATACCATCCGTTCTCTTTGTAGATGGACTGCATTTTTCATAAGACCTTCAGAGTTCTCCTGGATCTGTGATGTGTAAAACTATATGTGGTCTCCTTATTTCTGTCCCAAGTTTGGGAAAATTAGCTGGGGTTTCTAATATAATTACTTATAAATTAGAAGCTTTAGCACCAGTTTTGGGCATTAAGCATTTATTAAAGTATATTAGATATTAGTAAAGAGAGAACACCTGTGTCAGAAAGTTAAGAAAAGGCCTATCTAGCCTAGAGGAGCTCAGCTTGGCCTGCTTCTTCCTCCAAGTCCTCTGCCACCACAAGCACCTCAGAGAGCCTAACTCCTGTGGAAGCTTCTTATGGGTCCGGAGGAGAGGCATTCCTTACACACTGCTTCAAGCTAATTGGCTAGCATCAACCAAATCTATTGGTTCACAGGACTTGAGGGTAGTCCCGTGTTGTTCACACCCTCTGAGAACACACCTTCTTGAGGGCCAGTCAGGTGTGGTTTTAATTGAATTAACTTTAAGTGAGTTAATCAGTGAAGTCAGTCAATCCAATCAATCTTTTTTTTGGGGGGGGGGTGGGGGCAATGAGGGTTAAGTGACTTGCCCTGGGTCACACAGCTAGTAAGTGTCAAGTGTCTGAGGCCAGATTTGAACTCGGGTCCTCTTGAATCCAGGGCCAGTACTTTACCCACTGTGCCACCTAGCTGCCCCCAATCTAATCAATCTTAATCTAACCAATCCCCTCTGGGGTGTTTGGGGGTTCCCAAAACCCTATTATCTTCTCACAGATCATTACATTGCTGAAAATAACCAAGTCGTTCACAGCAGACCATCTTACAGTATTGCTGTTATTTTGTATACAATACATTTCATGTTGCATCAGCTCATGTAGGTCTTTCCAGGTTTTTCTGATACCATCCTGCTCATCTTTTTTTTTTTTATAGTAAACTACATTTATATAGTAGTTTAAAGAGAGATTTACTTACAATACACCCATGAGGTTGATTCTTACAACAACAGTAATTGATAACATTTATATAGTACCTTATATCTGACAAAGAATTTTCTTCACAATAGCCCAGCAAAATATGTTTTATCATCATCATCAGTCAATTCTCATAACCACCAATCAATTTTTGTCATCAATAAATCCTCATCATAAATCAATCTGCATCATCATTTAGTCCTCATCAATCCTCATCACCATCAGTCATCATCATCTTACATTACTCTTGCCTCTGCTTCAAAATTTTTTTCACAGTTACTATTGTTAACTGTTTCCCTCCATCCTATTTCCTCCCCCATGATACTTACTCTATTTTCTATCTTCTTTAACCCTATCCCTCCTCACAAGCGTTTTGCTTCTGACTGCCCCCTCCCCCAATTTGCCCTCCCTTCAGAGGCTCTGGAAGTCTCTCTGACATAGCCTGCCAGGGGCTAGATCTGTGTTGGCGCAACCTTGGGGTTGGGTTCCACTCCCATCCCAGCACAGCTGACCCCTCTTGCCAACTTTCTAAGCCATCTTTGTCTGGAAAATAATCTCGCCCTGTCCTTTTGTGGGTTCTGCTTCTCCAGGTATTGTCCTATGCCATTATTTGAAGAGATTTGGAGGGATTTCTGTGAATGTCTCTATCTCTGGTTTGGTTGTGAACTCTTTCCCTGTCTATAGATCTGATAGGCAATTTCTTCCTTGCATTTCTAATTTATTTATAATGTCACCCTTTATGTCTAAATCATGCACTCACTTGGAGCCTGTCTTAGTATAGAGTGTGAGATGTTGGTCTAAATCTAGTTTCTTCCAGACTGCTTTCCATTTTTCTCAGTAGTTTTTGTGAAATAGTGAGGTAGTGCCTTACTTTTCCCTCCTTTCCTTTCTCTCTATTGAGTATCTGTGCACTTGATAAAGGAAATGTCACAGTGGGCAGATTTTCTTCTAAGAAGCTCTATGTGAAGGAGAAGGTTTCTAAGGATTTTAAGTTGCTATAGTGAAGAACTAATTAGAAAATGGGTACACTGAAAGGTCACAAAGCTACAGACCATCTCCATTCCTTTTTTTTCCCCCAGGGCAGTGAGGGTTAAGTGACTTGCCCAGGGTCACACAGCTAGGAAGTGTCAAGTGTCTGAGGCCAGATTTGAACTTGGGTCCTCCCGAATCCAGGGCTGGTGCTTTATCCATTGTGCCACCTAGCTGACCCCTTCATTCCTTTTTAAATATACACAGAATCTAAATTAAAAACCTCTGATTTGTTACTCTACTTACCCTACCAACAAACATCCTGAGGGTTGGTAGGCCCTGTTCTCTTTGAAGTCCTAAAGCTAGACACATTGTTGTTCCCTGAGCACCTATTTTCCTTAGTAGGGGTGGCAAGACTTGTTTTGTGCTGTACTGTGTTCCCTTCTAGTTGGACAGTCATTGGCTAGTGTGGCCAAAAGGAGTTATTTTTGGCATTCTATATTCCAAAAACAGTGACCTAGAAACGAACTTATGAAATGCAGCATAGTTGTAAGTTGAAGAGTTCCTGTATTAAGGAAAGGATATGAATGGAAGCACTCTTTGTTTTTGTTTTTGTTTTTGTTTTTTTTTTAGTGAGGCAATTGGGGTTAAGTGACTTGCCCAGGGTCACACAGCTAGTAAAGTGTTAAGTGTCTGAGGCCGGATTTGAACTCAGGTACTCCTGACTCCAGGGCCAGTGCTCTATCCACTGCACCACCTAGCTGCCCCGGAAGCACTCTTAAAAGGGGAAATTTTTTAGGAGAAAAATAATATGGCTGCAGAATTTGTGGAAAATATATTTGCTAGAAAAGTATCTATAAAGAGACTTATAAAATAAATAAATGTAATTTTAGTATTTTTTTTTATCTTAGCACTGACCTTAGATTTGATCTGGGATCTGTATTTGTTCTTTCATCATGTTAAGTCAGTGTCTAATCCATGCTTTCCCAAAATACCTCTACTTTTGTGAAATGGTTTGACATGAGTGGTCTAACCCAAGGTTCCCTTGTGTAGCAGAGATATATCAGGTAGTAGCAATCATTACATAAAGTATGACAAGTTATAAGTGTACTTTAAATATTCATCTCTTCCTTCAAGGCTCAACTCAGGTGCTACCTTCTATGGGAATACTTTCTGTATTCCACCTCTCCCCTAGAGCCCCTCCCCCCCCAACTGTTAGTATTCTTTTTCCTTCAGTCAAAGCTCCCTGAGGACTTGAGCAGATTCATTTTTGTCTTTGTATCGCTAACATTTAGTGTGGTGTCTTGTACATAGTATGTTTTTACTAAGTGTTCATTGAAAAATTAACCCATTTGTATTTTAATTCCGTAAAAACTCAATTTCTGAAGTTTCACATACATCTTATTAGTATAGTATGCATGGGGTGGTGTGTTAATGGAACTCAGAGGCCAGCTGCACAATTTAGACCCCAGTGTGCCATAGAATACATGGATCTGTGGTTTAAACCAAATGTTGCCAATGAAATATTTAGTAGCAACTGTTCTTTTAAAAGACACATTTTAGAAAATTACAGTTATTTGTAATATCCTCATATCCAGCTGTCAACTTTATACTTCTTCAGCCAACATTTTAAGATTGGAAACCAGAGAAATGGAAATTAAGGTACTGCAGTTAGACATAAGCTAAAAATTTGAGAATATTGCTTTTTATGGCCTTTAAAATTTTTCAAATAAAGGCCTTCAATGAATCTCAAAATATTTTAAAATCCAAATATTTATAACAATATAACCCCAATTTCGGTTAAGCTAAACTGTATGAGAGAGAGGTGGGGGGGGGGGAGGGAGGGAGAGAGAGGAAATAGATCCATGATTTCATTGGTATGAGGAACTCCCTGATAAGGAAACATATTCTAATACCAATGTAGGTTAGAACCTTCTCTGCAAGTTTTCTAGTTTTAGAGAGTTACTAAAACACTAGGAGGCTAAGTGATTTGTTCAGGGTCACACAGCCAGTATGTATGAGAGGTGAAACTTCATTCAGGTCCCCCAAGGCCAGGTCCCTCCCAATCCATTATACCACACTGCAGCAACAAGTGTGTATATGTATATGTATACATACATACATGTGCACATGTGTACTTATAGTATATGTTTATATATAATAGTGTTGAAATAGAGAATTTAAAGAATTTTCAGTTTCAATAAATGGTCCCACCTATTAGAGATTCTTGAAGTAAATCTGAAAATTCTAGGCCCTTTTTTTTGACAGTCCTTTCCACTGTTTTTTTGCCTTTAATCAAAGTTTACTATGTAGCTATATTAAAGATAGGCTAATACTAAGTTACTTTCAGTATAAAAGGTAACCTATAAATTCCAGTATTAAAGACACAATTTCTAGAAGTAAAGATTCTAGTGTTGCAAGTATGGTCTAACCAAAAGTAATAGCAGTGGAAAAGTGCATAGTAAAAAATTTGTGAATTTTGCCAATGACAGAAATATGAAATAGTTTAAGGAGTCTAGGTTTTACAAGGAGACTTTATTAAAAATCCCTACTTTTTCTGTATACTACGTTTAAATTAAATGGATCTATTTTAGTTAATCAGAAATGCAATTATTAGAAGTTAAAGCAAATAACATAACTAGTGGTTTATAAAATTGTCAATTTATAAAAATTCATGAGAAAAGTATTTTAACTTTTTAAGGAAAAATTTCACAACTAATATGTGGAGACCACTTCAGCATAGTATTCTTTTTTTTTTTAATGGATATTTTTATTTAAAGTTTTGAGTTCCATATTTTATCCCTCCTTCTCCTCCCCCCTCCCTGAGGCAGCAAGTAATCAGGTATAGGTTATTCATGTGCACTTGTCAACATAGTATTCTTAGCGTATTAAAAGGTTAGTATACTCATATGGGAAAAACCAGAAATTGTAGTGCAAAAGCCTGATGTAGGGTATATAGTCTGAGATCAGTGGAGAGAGAGAAAAAAATGGTTTTGCCATTGGTGTCCACTACAGACCACCTGGGCAGAAGAAGGTAATGAATCAGGCTTTTGGCAACCATCATAAGCCAGAGGCATGAGATATAGATATATAGGTAGATATATTTTTTTGCAGGGCAATGGGGGTTATGTGACTTGCCCAGGGTCACACAGCTAGTAACTGTTAAGTGTCTGAGGCCGGATTAGAACTCAGGTACTCCTGAATCCAGAGCCTGTGCTTTATCCACTGTGCCACCTAGCTGCCCCTATTTGTTTTTAATTATGAAAGTATTTTATTATTTTCCAGTTATATGTAGAGATAATTTTCAACATTTGTTTTTATAAGATTTCTAGTTTCAAAATTTTTCCCTCCCTCCCCCCTTCCCCAAGACAGCAATTAATCTGATATATGTTATATATGTACAGTAACATTAAACATATTTCTGCATTGGTCATGTTATAAGAGAAGAATCAGAGCAAAAAGGAAAAACCTCAAAAAAGAAAACAAACAGCACCAAAAACAAAAGAAATAGTATGGTTCAGTCTGCATCCATATTCCACAGTCTTTTTTTTTCCCCTTTTCTGGATTTGGAGAGCCTTTTCCATTATGAGTCCTTTGGAACTATCTTGTACTGTTGTATTTCTGAGAAGAATCAAGTCTATCACAGTTGATCAACACATAATGTTGATGATACTGTGTATAATGTTCTTCTGGTTCTGCTCATCTCACTCATCATCAGTTCATGCAAGTCTTTCCAGGTTTCTCTGAAATCTGCCTGCTCATCGTTTCTTACAGCATGTATTCCATTACATTCATATACCACAACTTGTTCAGCCATTCCCCAGCTAATGGGCATCCCCTCAATTTCCAATTCCTTGCCACCACAAAAAGAGCAGCTATAAATATTTTTGTACCTGTGGGTCCTTTTCCCTTTTTTATGATCTCTTTGGGGAAAAGACCCAAAAGTGGTATTGCTGGGTCAAAGGGTATGCACAGCCCTTTGGGCATAATTCCCTATGGCTCTCCAGAGTGCTTGGATCAGTTCACAGCTCCACCAACAATGCATTAGTGTTCCAGTTTTTCCACAACTTCTCCCATTTATTATTTTCCTTTTTTGTCATATTAGCCAATCTGATTGGTACCTCAAAGTTGATTTAATTTGCATTTCTCTAAGGCATGATATATTATTGATAGCAGTGAAGGAGAGTCCAGGATATCTTACCATCTGTCCTGTTTTCTCTCTGTTCTCTCTCAGGAACATGAGGCCAACCTCTTCCCCCTGCTTTTTGGTGTAGTTAGTTAATCCACTTATCTTTGGCTCTCTGTCCTGGTGCTGAGGTATTCTGACTAGTGAATGAATAAAAATTCACCTTTACTCACTGCTATGAAGATAACTCCAGACCATGCTTCATATCCACTCAGAAACCAGGGAATGCAACAAGAATACCTTGCTCTCTTGTCACTAGTTACCACCCTCTTTCCATTTCTTGTTCTTATTCTTGCTTTGTGAACAATAAGCAGATCATTACCATGCTCTGTGGTTCCACTCACTATCCCTATAACTCCTCAAATCAAAACTCCTTTCCCTAACCCCTACAATCCTACAAGTGTTATCTTCACCTTTGAGAATTTTAGCTCTTTGAGGGCAGTGACTGTCTTGATTTTGTGTTTGAATCTTCAGTGCCTGGCACACACTGGACACTTGATAAATAATTCATCCAGAGATTTCCTGGGACTCTCTCTCTGCCCCAAACAGAGCAACTAATAATTTCTTGACTTGCCTTAGTGACTATTTAATCTTTCAAAAGGTGAAAAAAAAAGTCAACAAGAGGAAATTCTATACTGGATTTTATTCTCCCTAACAGGGATATTGCTCAGGTGGAAATGATGGGACTCTTGAGGCACCACTTTTTCCTAAAGCTGTGATAGAGGAAAACTGGACAGATGTCAAAGGATTCAGAGGAAAGGGGGGTAGATTCCCATGGACTACAATTCTTCAGGGGAAGTTAGCTAAGGAGGGATAGGAAAATTCCAAGAATAAAATTCCAAGGAAGGCAGAAATGGAAATTGAGACTAGTGTGAGTGCACAAGGAATGCATTCATTCATCAACCCAAAGATATAGACAGATGATGGCAAAAAAAAAAAAAAAAAGGCAGATCCCCAGAGGTAAATGTGAGAGGAGGCTCCTTCCTTTAGAAATATTGTCAGGCGTGTAAAATTCCAAAAGAGCTGATGCTGGAAAGGAAAACTGTAGTCAGCCATTTTAAAAAAGTTTTATGGAGGGAGAGGAGTCAGGGAATAAGTCTGGGCTTGTTGTTTGGAGGTAGATGGGGCTGTGCTAACTGACAAATGAAAGAAACCAAAGCTGTGCAGTTTTGGTTTTGCTTCTGGTTTCTTTGCAAATGAGAATGATCTTCACACCAGCAATGACAGGAAAAATGGCTCATAGGGATTTGGTGCTCAAGGTAGGTAAGGAGACAGAGAGCACCTGTTAACCTTTATTGAGTTCAAGATGAACTGTATCCTTCCTTGGGAACTAAAAGAATTAACAGATATAATTACTAAGCCACTGAAAGGGTGTGGAAATGGGGAGCACCACAATACTAGAGAATGTTGTTTGCATTTTCCAAAAAAGAAAGAGAACAGACTATAAACTCTAGGCCAGTAAGCTTGAATTTCATTTCTGAGAATATTCTAGAAGAGACGATTAAAGAGATGGTTAGTAAACATCTGGGAAAGGAAACAATGATTACAAAGAGCCAGCATAGCTTCATCCAGGACAAATGATGTTCAACTAACCTTATTCCCCATTTTGATAGGGTTCCTAAATGGATAGATCAGGAGAATATGTGGATTACCTACATTTTTTAGCAAAGATAGATCTATGTTATTGTAGAGAGATGTAGACTAAGTGATAATATACTTGGAGGGATTCAGAACTGGTTGAAAGAGAAGAGACTCGGTCACCAAACATTTAGTTTGTGCAGATACAGAAAAGGCAAAATCAGTCCCTACCCTCAAGGAGCTCACGATCCTGATAAGGGAAATTATGAAAATAACTGGGTACATAAGAGATATATGCCAAGTAAATAGTAAAAGGCAGATGATCTGAGAGGGGATGGCACCTGTGGGGTACGGTATTGGGAAAAGCCTCCTGTGCAAAGATAAGAGTTGAGCTGAGTGAAAAGGGATAAATGCAAAGTCTCATACTTGTGTTCAGAAGGACAGGATGGGAAGGAGGAGTTTAGACAGCAGTCTGCCTGAGAAAGATCTTGGGGTTTTAGTAAACTACAGGTTTATTTATAGTGAATAGGCAGGATGACATGGCAGCCAAGAAAATTAAGGCAGTCTGGGGCTGAATTAAGAGAGGCTGAGGAGTCCTCTGCTTTCCAGCCCACATCTGGAGTGTTGGGCATATTTCTGTCTGGCACAGTACAGTAAGGACATGGATAAGCTGGAAAGTATCCTGAGGAGCACAGTAAGTATAGGGAAGGACCTTGAGTCAATGCCATATGACAGTTGGTTGAAAGAACTTGAGAAACAAAGACAGAGGGAGGACATGATAGCTATCAGGTATCCGAAGAACTCTCATGTAGAGACTGCTTGTTTGGCCCTCAAAGGGCAGAACTGAGAGCAGTGCTACAAAGAGGCCAGCTCTGGCCAAATGAAAGCTTCCTGACAAGGAGTGAGCCAGTTGAGCTAGTTGAAAGTGGAGCAGACTGCCTTGGTTGGTGATGAGGCCCTCCCTCACTGGAGTATTGCATGTACCAGTATGAATATGGTATGGAAGGTATTCCATGGGAATAGGGGATAGGTTGATGTCCTTTCCAGCTCTTCAATTGGATGATTCTGTCATAGTGCTTTGAATAGAATCATTGTCAAGAGATAGAGATTTCCATTACTGGGACACTGACACAGTGCTTTGTACATAATTAGTAAGCATTGAATAAATACTGAACTGAATTGAAAATTCCTATTACATATTAAAACATACACAATATATTAAAATTACTTCAGTAATGTGAAATGTATAAACTGTAGCTTGTAGGATTGTTTTTTTAAAAATGGATAATGGTAATAGAATCATAGATTTAAAGTTCAGAGAGACTTTGGAAATCATTTAGTTCAACATCCTTATTTTGCAGAAAAGGAAACTGAGACCCAGAGAAGCTTAATGACTTTCCCAAGGTTAGAAGCAGGGGAGTGCTGGTAAATGGTAAACAACCAGCTTTCCCGGAATTTAAGTTTAATCTGCATTAACATTATCTCCATCACTTTCTACAAATCTAGACTCTAGACAGTCCCCAAAACAATAAACTTAGAGCCTACTTTGTAGCTTTCCCTGCTTTCTGTGATGTTAGTGCTCCCACTGAAAATGTAACAATCTCCTTCCTTGAGCTTCGAGGAGCAAGCTCAAAGACACCCCCAATTACAGAGTGATAGACTTGAAATCTGAATCCAGGTCCTCTTTATACTATATTCTGTGCTGCTTTTATATAAAAAGAGGGCAAGAAAAAAAAGTGAGATTGTTTTCAGAATTGAGAGCATTTGGGGAAAAAATTGTGAAGTTGTTTTTGTAACCTCAATAATAACAATTCCCCATCTTTTGTCAATTTTCCCATTGTGATACATAAGCCTTTTTGCTTTGTTTCACAACACCATGTGAATATTCGTGAGAGCTTTTTACCTACCATTCTATTGGAGTTGTTTCCCTGGCATTATTTCTCTATAGACCAGTTTTGGAGTGCCTTTGTAGTAGACACTTGCTCTCTGTTTGTCTGTGTGCCCTGGAAAAATGCCAGCCTGGCAGGACAGAGGAACAAAAGAGCAGCCCTGAAAATATCGAGAGTGAAGGCTGTTTTCCTGTCACCACACCAGATTTGGATTATATTATAGCAAGAGCAGACAGATGGACAATTCGGCTGGTTTAGGAATAACGAAGATGTTAGAATAGAGAAAAGAAACATTCTGTTCTTTTATTCAAGAAGAATTTCTAAGCTCAATTACTGGCATCGGTAATAAGCTTAACATTCTGACCAAAGAAATATTATTTTTTGCCCTAGGGATAATGACTCATACTCTTCTTAGAATTTTGCTTTTGTGGAATCCAGTGCAGTCATAGATACGGCTGGATTATTTGGAACTCCATGCTGATGACGTTGTTGAGTATTCTAGTGATGGATAAAAACAGTGGTATATTGAACCCCACTGTAACAAAGGAACCAAAAACATCTAATTATGAAGTAGTTGGTTCTTGGAGAAAAGTGAATGTGATTTCTTTTTTTAAAGTCTAATAACCCTATATATTATAGTTCTTTTATCATAAAAGAGAAAAGAGGCTGTTGACTTTTCACTGCGTTCCCTTGTAGTTCTACCTAGAGATTTAAACTTCATCTTTGTGACATTAATACGGAAAAGTGGATTTGTTACTGTGACTCTTCAGCTCTGTCCTACTAAGATTGCCTCTGGGAGTGTTTTTCTGTGTACAGTTGTTTTCATATCCTTTGAAATAATCTCTTGTTATCAGACTGTTCTTATGGACCATAAAATAGCTGTCACATAATAATAGAAGCAGGCACTAATTAGACTTTGTCTGGCTTGAACTAGAAACCTGAAAAATTTCTGTTTCAGTCCTCTTGAACCATATAGGTGAGGGAAATAACGGTTCAGACAAGGCCCTGCACATATTCTCAGCCTTAGTCTTCACAAATAGTTCTTTAGGGGTCAGGGGGAGAGATTGGGTCTCTCTATCTTGCTCAGTCTAGAAATGCCATCAGCCCATATACCAATATTGATTATCATGGAAGTTTTAACCCACTCCTTTTATCCAACATGTGTCAGTTTGCTTCTTCTTAGGGAACCTGGTGGCCTTCCACTCACAGGGATTCATTTTGTTAGTACCAGACATTGTAAATACCCACTTGGTTTTAGTCTGACTCCAGCTCAGAACTTCCAAACTGGAGGGAGACACCAGTCTCAGCTTCCCTAGCAATAGAGACTATAACAGAGGTATGCACCACCATGCCTAGCACAAACAGTACTTTTTAAAAATATCATGGACACTGCCTCATTTAACTGTCTCTCCAATTATCTTAATGGGTATATAGCACATTTTGCAGTCTTCTGCTTTAGACTTCTCATGCCTTCCTGCTACCATGCCTCTCTCCAACCCAGGATATCCCATAACTCAAAGCCCCAAATTCCATCTTGAGTCACATTTTATCTTGAAATACCCTTCTCACAAGCATATTCCCTCCCTTTAACCAGGACAGATATTAGCTTGGAATTGTATAGAATTCTTTGGATTCTCCTTTGAGAACTTCCTTTATCTCCTTCTGCTCCTCCCATTTAATATCAATAAAATATAGTTAATGAATCATAACTTGTGAAATTAACAGATGCCACTATTACAAAAATTGATGAGTTGAAAAAAGTAATAAGCATAATGTTAAAAATCTGTTTTCTGATTCAGTAGACAAATATTGAGGAAATACTTTTAACTATATTCCATTATTGGCTGATTCTTTACTATTCCTCTAGCAAAGAGGTGACCCTGGGTTCTTTACAGATCAATAGAGTATAAAGCTCTAGCAGATTCTTTTGATCTGCGAAGGCATTGAATATAGTCCTAAGTGCAGAATGCACCTGCTTCCCCAAGAACCAAACTAATGAAATTTGGAACAGTACATCTAGCAGGATGGCCACTAGGCATGGCTTTGTCCATGACAACTCATACATTTAATTGTTATTTCATTGTAATTTTTGGCTGACTAGTAGGCTAGATATATTATTAAAATATAAATATATCACTTATTTTAATTGCTAATTTATTAGAATTGGTTGAAATCAACAAAATGAGTTTCCTATATCAGATTCATTAGCTTGTTCGTTAAAAATATCTTAAACGTTTCCATTTGGCATGCTTTGAACTCATGTATTAAATACTTTGTTCTGTATCAAGTATAATATTCTGTGCATTTTAAGGATGGAGAAATTTTTTAAACAATAATTTAGTTGCTTTTATGTGTACACACACACATACATATATTTTAAATTGCCTTGGGAGTTCTATGTGTTGGAAAAGATTAATGTCTCTCCTTCATTGTTTGTATGTGTTCATGTAACTCTCAATGAATGTCAGTTGCTACTCTGCATGTACTGCTGTTGTCCTAAAGCCTCATTCTTTGTCCACAAAAAATGCTTGGGCTAAGATTGAGCCACTCTTTCCAGTTGCACACTCATAAGGCCTTTACTTGCCAGTTATCATTGGCCATGAAGCATTGTTTTACATTGCTTTCAATTTTAATTAAATATCCCTTTTGGCCAAAGAGTAAATAGTGAAGGTGAACAAATTATGTACCTGGAAACCACCATTTAAGTTGAAGTTGTGTACAGTGCAGTATTTCCTTGCGCCTTTGCTAATAAAATAGTGGGGTACTCTGTTATTTCCATCATATGATGCAGATAGCAGAGTAACATCATGATAAAAGGTTGTTGCTAGGGCTTAGATAGTTAAAGCAAGTGTTTTCAGGTTTCCATTGAATATAATGCTTTTATCAAATGACACAGAACCTCTTTTTGAAATAAACCTTTTATCTGCAGATTGAATTTGGGAGCATTAAATGAAGAAATAATAAAATAACTGATCATATTCATAATATTCTAGGGTAAGGACAATGGGGGGCATTTTTAGAGCTAACTCTTGATAGTTTGTGCCTAATTAGGTTAAGAAAATCTGAGGAAAACCCATCTATCTTTTGTACTGCAAAGTAAATCTGGCACACCATATAAGTATGGTTATAAGAATGAGCTAAAATGAAATAAAGCTTCGGTTTGATAGATGCTGTGTTTTACGTCTCCTTGTAAGCATGCCAGCATCTCACGTGCCAAGTCAACAATCATTTATTAAGTGCTGGGAATACAAAGAAAGGCAGCAGACGCTGTCCTGGAGGAGCTCACATTGTGATGGAGGAGACAACATGCAGACAGCGTCCATTGGAGATACATGCTGGGGAGATGCAAGGTCATCCCGGAAGAGGGATCACATTTAGAGAGCCAGAGAAGCCAAATCTCTATCTGAGAATTGAAGGAAGCCAGGGAAGCCAAGAGCATTCCATGTATGGGGAACAGCCAGTAAAAATGTGCAATTAGGAGAGGATTGTGTGTGTGTGTGTGTGTGTGTGTTGGGGGTGGTGGTGGTGAGAAGAGTCTAGTTATAAAGGGTTTTAAATGCCAAAGAGAGGATTTTGTATTTGTTTCTGAAGGCAGTAAGGGGTTATTGTAGTTTCTTGACTGGGAGCAGTGGGCTAACGTTGTTAGACCTGCACTTTTAGCAAGATGCCTAATAGCTGAGTGGAAGATGTCTTAGAGTGAGTAGAGACTTGAAGCAGGGAGACCAACCAGAAGGCTATTGAAGTAGTCCAGGCAGGAGGTGATGAGGGCCTAGTATGGTGGCAGTGTCCAAAGGAAAACAGGGAGCATATAAAAGAGATGTTGAGAAGGTATAATTGACAGAACTTAGCAAGAGATTGGATGTAGAGAATGAGGGAGAGTTATGATGACATTTCATGTTATGAGCTTGGGTAATTGCAAGAATGGTCAGTACCCTCAACAATAAAAGGGAAGTTAGGAAGAGGGGAGCATTTGAGTTGGACAGATAATGAGCTCAGTTTTGGAAATGTTGAATTAAAGTTGTCTACAGGACGTCTGCTTTAAGATGTCCAATAAGCAATTGGCACAATGAGAAGTCAGGAGAGACCTGTTAGGTCTCTAGACCCAGTTAGGGTTGGATAAGTAGATCTGAAAATCATCTGCAGATGATAATTGAAACTGTAGGAAATGATGAGATCATCAGAGAGAGAAAAGAAAAGTGGGCCCAGGACAGAGCTTTTGGTTAGCAGGCATGACCTGGAGGAACATCCAATGAGGGAGAAAGAAGGGGCAGTCAAACAGTTAGAACAATTAGGATAGAGGGGTTTCCTGAAAACCTAGAGATTAGAGAGTATCAAAGAACAGCAGGAGAGTAACAGTGTCAGAAGCTTCAGAGAGATTAAGGAGGATGAAGGCCGAGAAAAGGACAGTAGATTTAGCAATTAAGAGGTCATTGTAACTTTGGGGAGAGAGAAGTTTGGGTTTGAATGATGAGGTCAGAAGCCAGACTATATAAAGTGAGTGAGAGGAAAGAAATAGAAGCATTGATTATAGATAGGAAAGTCTCTTCAAGAAGTTTTAGCTATGAAAGAGAAAAGGGGTGGATGGATCAGTTGAGATTTATTTGAGGATGGGGAAGACATAGGCATATTGTTAGGCAGTAGGGAAGCAGCCAGGAAAGAGTAAAAGATTGAAGATTAGTAAAACAGCAGAGATAATAGGTCAATCTGTTAGAGAAGGTATGATGGAGTGATATCACTTGTGCTCATAAGGGGATGTTGCCTTGGCAAAGAGAAGGTTCATGTCTTCAGATTAATCATTGCAGATGACACAAAATGAGGTGGGTTAGCTATCACATTGGATGAAAGTCAGGATCCCAAAAGATCTTTACAGGTCTTTTGGCCAGATTAAATCTAATAAAATGAATTTGAAGGAATATAAAATGCACTTGGACTAAAAAGACCAACTCCACAAGTATGAAGTTGGGGAGACATGTCAAAAGAGCAGTTGGAGGGGCAGCTAGGTGGTGCAGTGGATAGAGCACTGGCCCTGGATTCAGGAGGACCTGAGTTCAAATCCTGCCTCAGACACTTGACACTTACTAGCTATATGACCCTGGGCAAGTCACTTAACCCCAATTGCCTCACCCTCCCCCCCAAAAAAGCAGTTGATCTGAAGAAAATGTGGGGTTTAGAGGTTTACATTAGAGTGTAAAGTCAGAATGAGATTATACTGTTATATATAGTAATTAGGTGGCCTAGTAGAGTGCAAGAAGACCTTAGTTCAAATCCTGTCTCATATACTTATTAGCTATATGACCCCTGAGCTAGTCTTAATCTATTTCAGCCTCAGTTTCTTCATCTGTAAAATGGTGATTATAGTGCTCACAGGGTTGCTATGTGGATCAAATGAGATAACATATAAAGCATTTTACAAATGAAGTGCATGGTAAATGTTAGCTTTTATTATTACAAAGCAAGATGGGATCTTAGGCTGCATTGAAAGAAGCATGTTGTACAGAACACAGATTTTGGTGCTACATTTTATGAAGGACATTGATAAGCTGCAACCCTTCTAGAGAGGGTAATCAAGATAATGGGGAGCTTTGAGCTCATGCCATATGGCAGTGGGCTGAAAGAAAAGAAAGCTCGCGTTTATATCATGCTTTGCAGTTTGAAAAGAGTGTTATAAATGTTATCTCATTTGATCCTCACAACAACCCTGGCAAGTAGGGCTATTACTGCGCTCACTTCACAGATGAGAAAACAGGCAGACAGAGGTTAAGTGGCTTGTGCACGATCAACATCTAGGAAGTATCAGAGCCTGATTTAAGCTCACATCTTCCTGACTCCAGGGCCGGTGTGCTGTCCACTGCAGAATGCTTCACCTGCAAAGAGAACTCCTGGGGGAGGGGGAAGGGGAGGGAAACAGGAATCATAGTGTCTTTGAGTATTGGAAGGGCTAACAAAGCCTACTTAGCCCTGGCAAAACTGTGGACAGTAGATAAAGCGCAGAGGCAGAAGTTGAGTTGATAAAAGGAAAAACTTTCAAACAATTAGAGCTGTGAAATGAGCTGCATTTGGGTGCTAGGAAGATTCTCATTACTACAAGTCTTCAAGTAAAGACCGGATGACCACGTCATCCATAGAATTGTTGTAAAGGGGATTCTCTCGCCCAGGTTGGACATGGTGGCCTTTGAGGACTTGTCCAGTGTTCCCACTTTGGGTACGTGTTTAGTCACGTTTGTTTGGTTTTTAACTCAGTACTGGACTTTACAATTTTCCTTATGAAATTTCGTCTTGTTGCTGTCAGCCATTCCTCTCTGACCAAATTTTCAGGCTGCCCTGAGGCAAGTGTCTTCTCTCCTTCGGTTTTCCATTCACTGCCCTTATTTGTATCACTGTTGTATCTTCTGAATGGAAAGCAAAGTCCTTAAGAACAGGGAGTATTTCAGTCATGTATTTGTATGCCTTGTCCATAATAAGTATTTTTTTAAAATTATTTTAGTTTTCAACATTTGTTTAGATAAGATTTCCAATTTCTGATTTTTCTCCCTCCCCCCCCCAAGACAGCAGGCAATCTGATATAGGTTTTTTATATATATAAAAAACATTAAACATATTTCTGCATTAGTCATGTTATAAGAGAAGAATCAGAGCAATAAGGAAAAACCTCAAAAAAGAAAAACAACAGCACCAAAAACAAAAGAAATAGTATGGTCCAATCAGCATCCATATTCCACAGTTCCTTTTTTTTCCCTGGATTTGGAGAGCTTTTTCCATCATGAGTCCTTTGGAACTTTCTTGTACCATTGGATTGGTGAGAAGAATCAAGTCTATCATAGTTGATCAACACATAATGTTGTTGATACTGTGCACAATGTTCTCCTGGTTCTGCTCATCTCATTCATCAGTTCATGCAAGTCCTTCCAGGTTTCTCTGAACTCCTCCTGCTCATCATTTCTTACAGCACAATAGTATTCCATTACATTCATATACCACAACTTGTTCAGCCATTCCCCAATGGATGGGCATCCCCTCAATTTCCAATTCCTTGCCACCACAAAAAGAGCAGCTATAAATATTTTTGTACCTGTGGGTCCTTTTCCCTTTTTTATGATCTCTTTGGGAAAAAGACCCAAGAGTGGTATTGCTGGGTCAAAGGGTATGCACAGCTTTATAGCCCTTTGGGCATAATTCCAAATTGCTCTCCAGAATGGTTGGACACAATAAGTATTTAATAAATGTGTGTTATTTTTTTGATTGGGACCCAGGTCTCCAAATCACTCCCTGGCCTACCTATTCTATGCCATGTCTTCTCTATTTGGACAGTCCCCTCCTCCTCATAGATAACTTGGACCCTGCCTCTGGGTTCCTCCTCTCTGATAGATGATGGATGAGCTTTTGCTTAACTAACTAGGAATCCAGATTCCCCTACCAGTGCCCTCCAACAGTCCATGCCACCATAGTACCACATCCCCCTTTTTTCCATCTCCCTTTTTCTGTTGTCTTTCCCCATTAAAATGTAAGCTCATCAAGGTCAGGAACTGTCCACATTGCCTTTATTTATGTCTCCAATGCTTCAGAAGCATTTAATAAATGTTTGACCTCACTATCTTTGTCCAGTATATTAACCAAACCTACCAATTTTGTGTAAACGGCAAATTTAATAAGTTTGCCATCTGCAGCTTCAACATAAGTTTTAACAAATGTTAAACTGGGCTACCCTGCCTTGTGATATTTCATAAGAGACATCCCTCTAAGCTGATACCCTTCACAATGGTCTTTTCACTGAATTCCAAGGTGAACCAGTTAAACAGAGTATGTGCTGTGTGACCCTGGGCAAGTCACTTAACCCCAATTGCCCTGCCCCGCCCCCCCCAAAAAAAGAGTATGTGAATTTGCTATTAAAAATACAGTATTTGTGTGTGTGTGTGTGTGTGTGTGTGTGTGAATGAGGGTTAAGTGACTTGCCCAGGGTCACACAGCTAGTAAATGTCAAGTGTCTGAGGTCGTATTTGAACTCAGGGCCAGTGCTCTATCCACTGCACCATCTAGCACCCCGAGGTCCCTTTCTTTAAATCACCATCACCACCATACCCTAATGTATGTCTAATATATCACCTAATCCCTGAGTTATTATTGGTAGAACCACTTATTTAATATGTTATCTGGACACAGATTACTGTTCTGAGCAGAGCTTTCAGTTTTACTTCGTTTCCCTAAACCTTTAAATGGCTTGACATTTTTAAATAAAGTCTAGTCTCCTTAGCCTGGTGTCTAGGACCACCAATATGCTCCTCTAGTTTTTTTTCTCTCATACATACAATGAAACATTTTTCCCTTCTCTCCAGATAGAGGCTAGGCACTGTTACATTGTTAGACCTGGACAAAGTATTGGTTGTTTTTATTAAAGTATACTAATATTTCTTTTTTCTGGAGTCACCTCATCCTCAGGCTTTTGAGATCCTAATGCACACTTCAAGAAGCTGGTCACATTTCATTGTGGCATATTCCTTGATCACTTCAGAATATCCGTGCTTCTCTTCTGACACATATCACAAGCACATTATAAGCACCTTAAGGACAAGGGACCATGTATAATTTTTTTTAAATTATTGTGTTTTTAAAAAATTATTGTGGCTACTGTACTTTATACATTAATTGCTATTTATATATTAATAGCTATTGTACCCATTTTTTTGCGTGTGTGAGGCAATTGGGGTTAAGTGATTTGCCCAGGGTCACACAGCTAGCAAGTGTCAAGTGTCTGAGGCCATATTTGAACTCAGGTCCTCCTGACTCCAGGGCTGGTACTCTATCCACTGTGCCACCTAGCTGACCCTATCATACCCATTTGAACAGTAAGCATTTAGCGTGTGTGTGTATGTGTACACACACACCATTGAAGAACTGACTGTGTGTCTCCCTAAACTTCTCATAGTCCCAGGCCTTCATACCTAAGAGGAAGAGCAAGCACCTAGAGCGAGGCCAGAGAGTGGCAAGAGAGGGCAAAAAAAAGAGGCTGACCTTGGTGTGGCCAAGGGTTTTATCCTCCTTAGATAGAGATCTAAGCCAGTCGGGTTTAGCATCATTCAGTTCCATTGATTGACCTGACTTGATGGTGGTCTAGAGAGTATGGAAAAGGGCAGATTCCAGTGTCTGGGTGTGGTTCTTCACCTAGCTAAACAAAAGAATCAATCTCCATTTCCCCTGCTCCCTTGGGCTTGTCCCAGACAGGAGCTGAACTTTCTAGAGTAAGGGAGAGAGAGGATTGAAACTGATTCCTGAGTCCCCCCCCCAATTCATCATTTCTCACAAATTAATCATTTTATCCCAAGTGATACAGCATAATATCTTATACAAATCAGGTACTGAAATCCTAATTGGATGAATGATTATTGTGTTCCCTTAATGCAAAAAGTTTATCTTGCTGTCTCTAAATCATTTTCCTCACTATGTAAGTATGTGTGCACATACATTCACATGCTTCCTTTCAAAATATACTTCTTAAAGAGTACTGTTTTTTATACCTTCATCCTTTTCAATAAGAAGGGTTAGAAGCATGAGAAGATAGGAATGTGGCAAGTGAAGAAATCTGGGAGCTGGCTCAGATGAGCCACTACCTAGTTGTGTAACCCGGGCAAGTTCCTTTCTTTGTACCCCGGTTTTCTCATCCATCATATAGGAAGTTTGGAGTAGATCATTATTAAGGTCCCTTCTAGCCCTACCATCTCTGGTTACACTACTTCAGTTCTGAACACCTAAGTTGAAGAGCATAGCCTAGAGGAATGCCACTAGGATAGTAAAGGTCTTTTTGTTCATGCTATGTAAGGGTCACATAAAGGAAGTGGAGGTCTGTAGGCTAGAGAAGAGAAAACTTGGGTTGGAGAAGGTTAATCTTATTCAAAAATTTGAGGAGCTGTCCTGCAAACGAAAGTCCCCAAAGAATGGTTTAACTTGGAGTAGTGGGGGAACAATGCAGAGTTAGACTTCTTGTCTGGAAAAACTACCTAATAATTAGAGCTATTAAAAAACAGATTGGTTTCCCTGAGGAAGCAGTAGCTTCCTTATTGATAGGGGCCTTCAAAGGCTGGAGGACCAACTTGTGAGTATGCCACAGAAGGGATTCCTGTTTGAGTGTGGGTTATAGTCTGTTTGGAACTTTGAGTCCCTTTTCAAATACAAAATGCTGTGGCTCTGTGACATCTCTACAACTGTAACCCAGGCTCTGATGAGTAAACATTTCACCTCATCTTGCTCATTCTCAGGCTACCATGGTACTTTCCAGCTATGTCTATGCCATTCTCTGTATCTCCTTTATCAATCAAATCAGCAGTACCATTCCTGGAAGGACATGTCACTGAACTGTCCTATTACACCAGTTAATCTTCCCTCTGGCTTCCCTTTCCAAACCAGATGTTATCTTTTATTAGAATGTAGGCTCCTTGAGGACAACAAATAACTTGTTTGTCATTGTATTGACCTGCTTGGCATAAGGCTGAGTATATATACTACCTGCTTAATAAATTTTTCTTCATACTTTCATTCATCAGTTTAGAACCCAGCTACCCAGCAACTTTGCCTGTCAAACACATGGTTGAGAACCAGGAAATACAAAAGGCCTCTGAGTGTCCAAAATAGAGGGCCTTTTCATTCAGAACCTGTATTTTACACACTTTTCTAACTATCTTGGGTGTTTGATTTCTAAACATGTAGAAATTAGAATGGGGACAAAGGACCATTAGATGCAGGGACAGCAGAATAAAAGTAACGGCTGACAGTGAGGGAGGAAGCAGGAAGCCACAAAGAAGACTCAAACTTTCACACAGAACTGTGTAGGCCTGCTTGTGGCAAACAGCCCTGTGGACTTCAGTAACTCTGGAGAGAGCAATCACTGTCACAGTCTCGAGTCCAGCTAGAACATGATTTATGGTGATTCTGAGGCAAGAAAAGTCTAAATTGCATATGTTCTGTTTTAAGAAGGTAGGTTAGCATGTAATGTGTTTTATGTGTATTTACATTCCAATTAGTTACTAACTTAAAGGTTTTTCCTAGTAAAAGGGCACAACATTCACTTATCCAGAAAGTCTGGCAATATGCACAAAAATCATCCGTTCTTCAAGAGCTCCAAGTAACTGAGGTTTTACTGTACTTGTAACCATGTAAACACTGAGCCCAAGCCACCAGTATATAACTCCTTGGCTTTGGTGCTGGTTTCTTGGTTTTATTTTGTTTTATATAATAAGGTAATACATTCCAATTTGTAGAGAGGGGAATATTCTTAGATGGATTGAAGATTTTTTAAAATTATGATTCCCTCACTGTTTATTCTTGTTTCTTGATTATCTTTTTTTTTTTAAATCTACTTCTCTACATAGAGATTTGGGGTTCTTTTACATTTGAAATCATATGTTGCCCATTATATTTTCAGGTTTTAAAGTTCAATTTCAGAAACCTTCTAATTTTGGAGTTGGGAAGAATGACATTAAAAAGTTATGATAGCTGAGTATATTAATGTCTATTGTACATTTTTAAAAGGCAAATTGGTATGTTTTTCCTTCTGCTAGATTTTCATCTCTCTAGAAATCTAAAGGGAAGAATAAGAAAATAACCACATGCAAAATTCAGGATTGGCAGTTTCATGCCATCAGCAAGAAGGAGAGGATCAGCAAGGGATCCCACCTACCCAAGTGGCAAAGAGTCAGCCTGCACCATATCATTATCCTGGAAGTCAAAGAACTTTGGGAACTATGGGACCATCCACAGTTGGGTCTCCTTCATTGCTGTCCCAGGGTCTGCCCAGGAGGAATAGCGCTCCCACTTTCAGGACTGATTCCCTGGAAAGGCATACCACATGGAGCCCCTTGCTGACCTATTTCCATTTGTAACCAAGCCCTATGCTGGGCCAACCATGGAGGAGGGACCCGAGCAGGGTTAGTGTCCAGTCTGTTCTAAAGATTCCAACCTAGTCTTGAATGTGAGTGTGCCACAGTTGATGCCAAAGAACTGGTGGAGGTAATTCAGAAGGGTGCCCACACTGAGATAAGAAATGCACCCAGAACTGTTTTTTTCAACCACAGCTGTGGAATATCCAAATTATGGCATTAAATAGTATCTTTCTTCTAAAATTTTCAAGGTGCTATATGAAAAATAACAAATTGGTAAAGCCACTTTTTAAATAGAATGAACTTTAAAGGTATTATTATTTCATTTTTATACACTTCATTTTCATAACCTCTTTATGGTATAGGTAGCATTATCTCCATCTTGTAGATAAGTACTAGATAAAATGAACTTGCCCTTGGGCTCATAATTAATAAGGAAATATCTGAGCAGAAACTCAAAGCCAGTGCCATTGCCGCTATGCCAGTGTGTCTCTCTTGACCTTAAAGGCAGAAGGGATGGGTATGGTTGATTACTGGTATTGACTCCTGATCATTACTGCCATTTCTGTAGCATTAACCTGGGCTTTTGCTAAACCAGAGATCCCGGTGAAACCAGGGTTCTTGCTGCTAAATGCCTTTTGTCACTGCTACCAGAGCTTCCTCTACTAAATCAGAGCATTTTCTACTAAACTACTTTTTCCCCAGAACACACTTTGCAGCAAATACTTGCATGCCCTTCTCCTTATTTATCATATACAATGGTTACCCCAACCATTGCATTACAAGGGGTGTTCAAATTCAATAAGCTAAAACATAAACACAGCTGTTGTTTTGGTGTGGCTTGTGGCTTTGGTTTTATTTGGACTTTTTAAAAATATAGGTAATTTGTCGAGCTTAAAATTAGTCATTTAGCTCTTTTCCTGTCCAGTTTTATGTCTTTCCTTAAAGTCAGCTGTGATCACATCTTTCTGTGCTAACTTTAAGGTACTCACTCTTTTTCCCCCCACCAATTTGAATTTTGTTTGTAGAGAGATAGGAATAAAAATGGCTTCATTTTTCAAGTCCCATGACTTTGGTAACTCCTTCCATAAACATGAAGAAAAGCCTATATCATTTAAGCTTAAATACTTCTTTGTATACGTTTATATTTGAAATGGTCTTACATTTCTTCATTGTCCTCTGGGCTTCTCCTCCCCAGCACTGTAACCTTGAAGCAGGCCACCAGAAATCCAAGTGCAGGTTGGAAATTCAGAGTATAGAAGTGCTACTTGAAGTTTTTAGCAACTCAAAATTTCCATATAGTACTAGCGAACTTAGCAGATTGTCCTAGGATAGCCTCAGAGATCTAGACCTGGCATTGGCCGACCTTCTCATTTTACATAGGAGGCGACTAAGACCAGGGAGTGGAAAGGATTTGTCCAAACTCACACAAGGTGGAAGGGAGGGGCAGCGCTGGGATTTGAACCAAGCCCCTCTGACTCCAAATCCACTTTTTCCACAACACCGTCCATGAAGAAGTTTTGTGACCCTAGCAGGTGGTGCTCTCTAAGGCCTTATTGAAGAATAGAAATGTCATCTTGCATATATTTCTTTACCTAGGGTCTAGATATTAAAGTTCAGTAGCAGGTATTTTATTTCATGCTATGTCTTTGATAGAGTTATTCACTTCCCTTTGGTGAATTCCTATTACATAATTTACCCTTAGCAGAAACTTTAACATTTGCTGGTAATCTGCCCTATATTGATCTCCAATGTGATTAAACTCAAAAAACACCTATTTAATACATTCACCCACTAGATGCTGGGCACTAACTGTGCGCACAAGGAGCATGCATACTTATAAGAGGAAAAAAATGGGCCAGATTGAACAAATTCTTATTAGCTACTGTGTGCCAAGGTCAAATGTAACCCATCTCTACCCTCAAAATTCTTCTATTGGGGCAACTAGGTGGTGCAGTGGATAAAGCACTGGCCTTGGATTCAGGAGGACCTGAGTTCAAATCCATCCTCAGACACTTGACACTAACTAGCTGTGTGGCCCTAGGCAAGTCACTTAACCCTCATTGCCCCTTAAAAAAAAATCTTAGGGGCAGCTAGGTGGCGCAGTGGATAGAGCACCGGCCCTGGATTCAGGAGGACCTGAGTTCAAATCCAGTCTCAGACACTTAACACTTACTAGTTGTGTGACCCTGGGCAAGTCACTTAACCCCAATTGCCTCACTAAAAAAAAAAAAAATCTTCTATTAAGTTGAGGGAGAGAAATGGTGATTCCCTATTAGTTCTGAGAACAATTATAAATTCCTCTGTTTGGCATCCAGAGTTCCTATATCTTAACTCTCTTCTTCCTTTCCATTAGTCTTAAACATTACCCTCTTTCCACCTTTCCACCCATACTACAGATTAGCAGTATTGGTCTATTTGCTGTTCTGCCCATTTGACACTCATGTCCCATTTCCATGCCTTTCTCAGGCTCCCTGGCTTCCTTCAAGAATCCTGATTCTCCCAGTTAGTAGTGCCCTCCTTCCCCAAACTACCTGGTATTCATTGTGTCCATTTTTTCTATAGTTCTGTGTATACATTTTGTCTTCTGTGAGAAGGTAAACTCCTTGAGGGCAGCCACTGTTCATGTTTGTCTTTTTGTCCCAGACATTTATCACAGTGCCTGACACAAAATAGATGGTTCATAAAGACTTTTTCATTGTAAAGAGCAGTTGATTGCCACTACATGTATGCAAATAAGTAAATACAAGGTGATTTTAGGAGGAAGAGATCAATGCCAACTGGGCTGTCCAGGAGAGCTTCATGGAAGAGGCAACACCTGAACTGAGCCTTGAAGGAGAATAAGGATGCGAAGAGTCAGTGAGAAGGAAGAAATTCATGTCCACTTTATCTAGAACATAGAGTATATGAAGAGTAATACGAAATTGATTTGGAAAGCTGGGGTGGAACCAGATGGTGGAAGGCTCTTAATGGGAGGCAGAGGAATTTGCATTGTACACTAGAGACAGTACAGAGACTCTTAGGGGTTTTAGGCAGGGATTGATGTGGTCAGACCGCTATTTTAGGACTCAAGCAGGTAATCATTTATGAAGTACCTGCTGCATTCCAGATATTGTGCTAAGTCCTGGGGATAAAAGCAAAAACAAAACACTTTCTGCCCTAAAGAAACTTACATTCTTCTTTTCTTTTTTATAGTTACCTCTGTTTTAACTTCACATGGAATTCAATCCAAAGCAATTTGATTTATTAGGGACCAATTTTAGTATGACGTCACATTTACTTATTCACAGTTTCATCAGCAAGAAACAGAAAATTGTGCCCAGCTGAACTGAGCCCCTCAAAAACCTTCCAGCCTCTTCCTCAGGTCACTGTCTGTGCTGCCTTGCTAGGTTGGGTAACACCACTTTACAGTAGCTCTCAAGCTGCAACCCCATCAGCTCCCACTTTTACAAGCAAACGAGTTCTTTTTCAAGGTAAAGGGACATATTTGTTGTAAATTTTCTGGTGTAGTTGGAGCTCTGGACCATGGAAGGCTGGTCCACCCTTCCCCCTTTCCCACCTTCAACCTTGGCTAAGGCCCCCAGACTCAGAGTTGTTGGCCACCAAGGCTCCACCCTCTCATCTTCATCAACTCAACTTTGCCAATCCATGCCCTATAGGAACTGGGTGCAGGCCGAGTAACAGCCTAGAGCTGCTACCACCACCACTATTGATTGTAGGATTGATACATTTTTTAACCATTTAACATATATAAAATTTGTGCTACCATTTTTATTAGGTTCCTATCTTTTTTTTATGTGTCACTGATGAAGATTTTGTTCTCCTAGCCTCACTTTTACCATTAGCCCTGTGGTTTTTATTTTGCATAGACAGTGGTTTTTTGGAATGCATATTTCACATTATAGCAGAACTGACTGTATGTCCCTCCCACCCACTCAGGAAGCCTTCTCTTGCAACAAAGAAATAATTCAGCAAGACCAAGCAACAAATTGACCAACTCTGACAATATATTCAATATTCCACATCCATAGTCCCCTATCTCTGCATTAAGGACAGAGAAATTTAGGTCTTCATCTTTTCTCCAGGACCAGACGTGATCCTTATAATTATACTATGTTCACTTTCATTTTATTTCTTTTCATTTCATTTTATTCTTTCCACTTACATTGTTGTAGTCATTGTGTATATTTTATCAATAACCTACAAGCATTTATTTAGCACTATGTGCATACAAGTATATACTGTGTAAGTAGGCAGTAATCCCTGTAAAGTTTCTATCTGTAATGGGCTAAAATTCTAGGTAGACTGTCTAAAAATCTAATGAGTGGTCACCATAAATTATAAGTTTTAGCAGGAGTTTAGACTTTTAAGTATTTATTAAGGAGCATAAGAATTTGGTGAGGAGAGAGAAAGAGGCCAAGATTCCTTCATCTATCTACCTCAGGGAGCCAGCATCTCAGCTGTGCTCAAAACCTTCGTCCCAGAAGCCTCCTGTGAAAATAGAAATAGGGCCATCCACACACACACAGCTCCAAGCTAATTGACTGGTAGTTTTGATTGACAGTACCCACGAGCAAATGTCACTTCCTGACCCCAAGGCCACATGACCTGTTCTCGGGCCAGAGCTCACAAAATGTTCCTCCCAGCAGGGGGCGTTATTCTAACTCTCACATCCCAAAGGGTTGCAGAGAGAAAAGCACAGCCTCTTTCAGAAGGCAGGATGTAAGATGAGTCTTGAAGGATACTGGAAGGCAGAGATGAAGAGGAAAACAATTTCAGGCATGGAGAGCAGATAGTGAAAAGTCAGAAATAAGAAAGGGAGTGTCCTGTGCAAGGAACGTCAAAGAGGCCGATGTTATTGGAATAAAGGACACACAGAAGAGAATAAACGATAAGAACCCAGAAATGGTAGGAAGGAGACAGGTTGTAAAGGGCTTTAAAAGCTAAAAAGAGGGTTGGATATTTGATCCTGAGTGTAATAGGGAATCATGGCTGGGTTTGTTTGAAGTAAGGGTTGGACTTGATTAGACCTGCACATTAAGAAGATCACATTAGCAGCTTAGTGGGAAGATGGACTGGAGTGGGAGAGACTTGTAGCAGAAAGACCAACTAGAAGGCCATTGGAATAGGTGATGAGAGCCTGGTTCTGCTTACTGGACTCCGCATCAGTTCTTTTAGATCTTCTTACATCTCCCAGAATTATTCATATTTATGGTTTCTTAGAGCATATCAGCACCTGGAGGAGCAGAAATACAGGAGAATGTGAATGGAAAAGAGAATTTCAGAGTTTAGTTATATGGAAGAAGCAGTTTGGATTGATGGTGTGATCCCAGGTGGTAGAGATGGAGTAAAGAGCTGAGATGTTATTGATAAACCAGGCAGAGGTGGGAGGAGAGAGGGTATTCAAAAGAACATCAGTATGTATATGAGGGCAGGCATCAAGGCAAAGGGAATGACAGTGAACCAGAATTCCTGAATTTGAAAAAGGAGTGACTTGGAGCCTGGTAGATTTCAGCAACAAGTATCTTAACCTGTCAGCAGAAATAAACGGTTCATTTCTCACAGGAGTAGAGCTTGCAGAATTTCCGCAGAGGGAACGTTTGGAAATGGCATTGGGGAGCAAGGTGTATACAAATTCCTCTTTTTCATATGTGTGTGTACGTAGCCACGTGCATGCATGCACGCAAGCACCTGTGTTGGGGGAGTCTTCGAGAGGGAGAGCAAGATGACTAGGGATATCTTCCCAAAAGAGACAGGTTTGGGTGAATATAAAAAGAAAGAGAGAGTGAAAAGACATTTAGGATGAAGTTAATTATAGACCAGGAACATGGTAAATGAAGGCAGTGGAAGAAATGGGCACTAGGAAAGGATTATGTCTGAGTTGGGTAGAAATGAGAGTTCAGGAAGAGGTAACAGGAGAGTTAGACTAGAAACAAAAACTGACAGTTGGCTAGAGCCCATATCCTCCTGGATCCTGTGGTTATGGTCCTTTGCTCTCGAGTCTGTCATTTTTTTTTAAGAGGAGAATTGGTAGGCATGGACGTGATAAGCAGTGAGCATCAAAAAAAAAATATTACTGGGGCAGCTAGGTGGCGCAGTGGATAAGAGCACCAGCCCTGGATTCAGGAGGACCTGAGTTCAAATGTGGCCTCAGACCCTTGACCCTTACTAGCTGTGTGACCCTGGGCAAGTCACTTAACCCCAACTGCCTCACCAAAAGAAAAAAAAATTACTATCTTAAGAGATAAGAAGTGAATTCTTACTGACAATATGGAGCTCATTTCTGAAAAAGTATGTACAGTCAGATCATTAACTTGTTAGCTTAAAGGTAAAAATTAACAACAAATTAAAGGAACAGGGATGATAGGAACATGGCAAATGTAATAGATCCAAGTGGACATTTTTTGAACAAGCTATTAACTCTGAAAAATAGGAAGTGAATAAAAGCAAGACATTGATTCTATTATTGTAATTTCTTAAAGGATTTTGGTCCCCATAATGAGGAGGCTAAAGAATACAGAAACAACCTTAACTCACAAACAGCTAGTTACAGCAGCCAGGGCCAATACCATTTTAGAGTACTTGCCAATTTGCAGAACATTTTGGAAGACATTGACAAAGGATTGTGAGCAGTATCAACTCACAAAACAACATAAATGAGTGGAGATGGAAATTAACCTGTCAGAAACCTTGGTATGAAACCAAATTGAATTCCCTAAGAGCCATTAAAGATGAGAAGGACAACAAATAAATTTGAAATGAAACACATTTGGCAGCCTTTCTGTAGAGATCTGTATCATCATTGAAGATAACGGAACCACCATGTTTGTGTTTTACCACCTTGTTACCTCTTACATAAGTAGTAATAATAGTATTTGGGAGGCAAAACTAGCAAGAGAGTGACTAGGCTTGAATTCAGTGGCTAGACATTCATTCAGAAACAATTGTTTTGGAAGTGACACAGTTTTAAAGCAATTCAGGAATTGATTTCAAAGATAGCTAGAGAAGATGCCAAAAGAGAAATCACCACAGTTGTATCTATCCCCCAAAAGACATTCAAGAAAATCTGCAACTAGCAAAACTTATACTTCTCATTTCTACAAAAACTTAATGAGTATCTGGAGGGAATCCTTGATGAAAACATGAGAAGGAAATAAGCAGGTTTTCACAACTGACTTTGTACTGCAGATCCCATTTTCTTAGTTATACAATAGACTAAAAGACAGGTGATATAAGACTTAAATATCATTCGATTCCCAGTATAACACAGTGTTTTATACTCTTCCAACAAGGTATCATCTGTGAATATATCAGGATCATTAAAAACTTATCTGAGAAAAAATCAACGAAATAGCTTTGTCAAATAGTCTTCTTGTCAAGTGATTCGCTAAAGGTGTTCACCAGTTCCATGGAATATGCTCTCTACATACAGAGTCCAAATGGAAGTGTGTGTGTGTGTGTGCACGCACACGTGTACGTGTATGTGCACATGTGTGTGCACACACTCATGTGTTTTATGTATTTTTTATTTGGTTTTTGTAAAAAATCATCAAGATTTACTGTTTGCAACTAGAATTCTGCTGATTGCATCAAGTCCCAAAATATTATACCCCCAGCCTCCTCAATTAGATGATGACCCAGCAATCTACACGGGCAAAACCAAATGGGTCCAGAATACAATCTAGCAATACATAAGCATTAATCATTTTGGATGGACAGTGAGCTGGACCTAGGATTAGAAGAAAAGGATGGGCTCTATCCCATTTGGGATACTTTTCAAAACCAACACAACTTCCATCTTGTTAGCCCGAAGATTTTCTTGGTGGTGCTGCCATGAGGCAGCACAGTGACGTAGATGGCATGTAATTTGGACTAAGAGGAACAGCCCCCAATCAGTTCTGCTTCTAAGTACCCACACAAGTAACCAGGGCAAAATGTTTAAGCTCCCTGAGCTTTTCTTCATCTGTATAATATAGGGCGTGGCCCAGGGGATTTTGGAGGTCAAATGTTTGTTGACTGAACCTGAGGTCTATTCCATCTTTGAACAGCACAGTCTCAAAAGACTCAAATTATAAATGGCAAAAGGGCAGTAGAAAGGCACATGGCAGATAGAATTAGGCTCTAGCATATGTTACTAAAGATGGGCACACGTAAGGTGCCATAAAACATAGCCCCAAAGTTGTGTCTAACTGCAAAAGGAAATAGGTCAGTCATGGAAAAAGAGTAGCTGGTCAGCCCGAAGGTTTCACCAGTATCCATGAAAGAGGGAACTAGTACATTAAGTAGATCCTTTGTACTATACAGAAGAATATGTGGAAGAAAATGGTCAAGAATTGTGCAGGCTGGGGCAGCTAGGTGGCGCAGTGGATAAAGCACCAGCCCTGGATTCAAGAGGACCTGAGTTCAAGTGTGACCTCAGACACTTGACCTGTACTAACTGTGTGACCCTGGGCAAGTCACTTAACCTTCATTGCCCTTCCCCCCCCAAAAAAAGAAAGAATTGTGCAGGATGAGAAGACATGTAGTAGACTGGGTAGTGCCATGTCCCAAGTGTAGGGATTTTCTACATTGTTAAGCCACACATCCATCTTAGGCCATTGTTAGCGAAGGAAAGATTCAATTGAACTTTAGTCAGCCATGAAAATGTTTTAGTAAAAAATTTTCTTCCCTTTAAAATATGCAGCCCAGGTTTCGGGGGTTTTTAGGTGAATCTTTTATTTGTTTTAATATTTTTCTTTTGCTTACTTAGACATCATGTAAAGTAGTTACAGGACTGGCATCCATGAAAAAGACTGAGAATCCCCTATTAAGCAATTATAAGAGGAGATAGATATGCATATGAGGGACAGGAAGAATGCAAAGCTAATGCACAGATCTTGAGCTGTTTGATTATTTTTGTAGATCTAAAGAGATTTTAAAATATCTGTAGACTTCATTAAAGCCTCATGGTTTATTCATTGTGTTGTTCGTTATTCTCAATAGCTATATGATAAATTTACCTTAGGACTTCTACTTTGTAATTATATTTTCTAAAATGACTTCAGTAATTTCAGACCGTAGAGAACTCTATTCCCCAGGATTATCATCGATATTATCTTTCTATAGCTGCTACTCTCCTAATAAATGCTTTTTGTTTGTTTAGGTCTCACCTCTGGATGAGCAACATATTTAGATGCTTGACATAGTTTTGTATGTAAGACTGCCGCAATATTAGAACCATGCCTCCAAGACCATCATCCGGTGAATTGTGGGGCATCCATTTGATGCCCCCAAGAATCTTAGTAGAATGTCTACTACCTAACGGAATGATAGTGACTTTAGAATGCCTCCGTGAGGCTACATTAGTAACTATTAAACATGAGCTATTTAAAGAAGCAAGGAAATACCCTCTTCACCAGCTCCTTCAGGATGAAACTTCTTACATTTTCGTAAGTGTTACTCAAGAAGCAGAAAGAGAAGAATTTTTTGATGAAACACGGCGACTTTGTGACCTACGGCTTTTTCAGCCTTTTCTAAAAGTCATTGAACCTGTAGGCAACCGAGAAGAAAAAATTCTCAATCGAGAAATTGGTAAGATAATTTGGTCATCTATTAAATGACCTTTTAATTTTTTCTTTTCTTATAAGTAAATATTATGAGGATTAATTATTAACCAATGAGGCTGATTTTTTTATATGGCCTATTAACATTAGTAATATTAAGATACTAAACTTTTAATTTTCCAATTCAGTCCCTTTTAAGCTTAAAGGTTGCTCTCCAAACAAAGTCATGGAAAATTTTAAATATGTTTGACCCCTAGCCCACTGAACTGACATTTTTTAACTCTTTTGCTATCTTCGGTAATGTTTTCCTTTATACAAATTATTTGGGGGTTGGGGGAAAATGTCAATTTTATACTTAGAAAGTTTGGGAAGGGTGAAGTTAATAAAATAAAATTATTTTATTATTTGCAGTGGTTATTAATATTATTAGCTGCATTTTACCAAATGTGACTTCAAGCAGTTTTAAAGATGGTCCTTAGCCCTTCCAGGTCCTCTTTTTAATTGGTCAAATATTTCTAATTCTTTCAATGAGGGGGAAAGGAGAATCTTCTGTGCCACATAACCCTCATCACCAAGATATGTAAAGTCTTTTCATTACTTTGGTTATTGAGAATATTATCCTGTATTTTTTAGGTTTTGCTATTGGTATGCCTGTTTGTGAATTTGATATGGTTAAAGATCCAGAAGTACAAGACTTCCGAAGAAACATTCTTAATGTTTGTAAAGAAGCTGTGGACCTGAGGGATGTCGATGCACCCCACAGTAGAGCGTTATATGTCTATCCTCCAAATGTAGAATCTTCGCCAGAATTGCCAAAGCACATATACAATAAATTAGATAAAGGTAAGAAGTATTAAACAGTTACCTTCTCTTAGCACATTAAAAGATGTGCTATCATTACAGTCATCAGTATAGTAAATTCCACCCAGACTGCAGACATTTTGTGGGTCAGGATTGCACCTCATACATGACCACTTCTTGATAGGCCAAAGCAATAGGTAAATATGCACATGTGTAAAGGGTCTGTTATTTTATCAGTGTGGAAAACTATATTTGTGGGCCTTCCCTCAGACACAGATTATATCCTCTGACTTGGTAGATAAGTTGCTAGATTTATCATAGGAGCATTGATTTAGAGCTAGAAGGAAAATCAAACGTCATCCATCCTCCTGCAGATAAGGAAACTGAGGCAGAGAGGGGCAGTGATTTGCCCTACATCATACAAATGGTAATGGGCAGAGGCAGCTCCTCTGCCTTCAGAGCTGGCTCACTCTTCACTCAACTTCAGGGTAGGAATGTGCTGGAGCCAGCTCAGACCTTCATAAGAAGCGATCATTAAATTTTCAGTGCGTCTATTTGACCTCAAAAATTGGCAAAAACCTACAAATCATGGCTTAACGTATTGTTTTGTTGACTGTCTGAACTTAGGGATGTATTGGAAAAAATGGTTAGTGGATACATTTTTTTTTCCCAGAGAGTCAGTTGTTAAACATTTACCATCCTGCTCCTGCTTCACAGCCTCCTTTAAGGACCAGGTTGTTGCTAGGTGCTGAGTGCTTTGCCTGGGGACCCACAGCCAATCATAGCCTGAGAAAGATTTGAACCTCGGTGTTGTTTCTTCCAAGTCCAGTACACCATCTGCTGGACTATTCTGCCTCTGTGACATATAATCAGTGCTCAGGAAACATCTTTAAGTGCTAAGAGCCAGATCTCCTCTGACTCAAGGTACTAATCAGTTAGGGAAAATTGTTCCCATGAGGCTCCAGCTGGTGTCTATGGACATGGATTATGCATTAACTCTTAGGTTGAGATTCACAGTTCCCTGTTCTTATGTAACCATCAAAAGTAAAATTAAATTAAATTACCAGTTTTAAAATGGAAATGGGTATTCATTCAGCATTTTTGGAACTCATTGGAAAGATGTTGGTATTGTCATTACTTATATTAGAAAAATGTTGATTTTTGTCTTTCATCATCATATCAGTAATCATTTCTATATAAGTTAGTACCATGGTTATCCTTCTAAGTTATAGGATAACTACATGAAAGCCTCCATCTTGTATTTGCTTTTTATGCTTTAAGGTAACATGAGGCAATTCCTACAATTAATCATTAAAATAGAAATTGCCTTGTTTAATGAAAATAAACTTCTCTTTGTCATAGGCTGCATGCTTTAAAAAATAATATCTTTTAACTTAAGGCTTTTCAAAACTTAAATGATAGTGTTTGCATAAGACACAGATTAATTTTTAATTTTTGTTTTATGGAACATATCAATTCCTAATTTTTATAAATAAAATATTTGATTACAGAGTTAATAAATTAACTTATTAATAGTGTTTTCCTAATCTCCTTTGGGCCTAATTTATGCAACATAAGTAAAATTCTGTCTATATATTCTCCCTTTTATATGCCTCTTCATCTTCCCAGTCTTCTTTGCCTTAAGAAAATACACCTTTTTTCATCCATCATTTTAATTTATTTTAGCTACAATTGCATACTTTTAAAATGCACCTCCCAGTTATAGCATTGTTGGAATTGCTTCTACCATTCATCCACTTGAATAGGCTATTTTTCTGTTGCATTTCTGAATCATTCTCTCATGATCAGTCCAGTATATATCCATGGTGTGGTACCATTGCCTTAGCCATGCTTTTGGAGACAAGGAATCAGCCTATTAACTAACCAGTCTAAGAACCTGCCAACCAGCCAATATTTTAGTCATAAATGAATGGAAAATGTGCAAATGTATGCAATGACATCGGGAAACATAACTGTTACTATGGAATCATCAAAGTATTGATTGAACTTGTTAAGCAGAAATAATGCTACATTATTTGTACACTTCTGTTTTACTTCATAGTTAATTAAGTCTTTAGACATAAATCTCTTAAATGAAAAATGAAATTTTTTTTTGAAAATGTTATTATTCATGTTGATGGCATATAACGATATTTCATTTTGTTCTAGGGCAAATAATAGTGGTGATTTGGGTGATAGTTTCCCCAAACAATGACAAGCAGAAGTACACTTTAAAAATCAGTCATGACTGTGTACCAGAACATGTGATCGCTGAAGCAATCCGGAAAAAAACACGGAGTATGTTGCTGTCATCTGAGCAGCTAAAGCTCTGTGTTTTAGAGTATCAGGGCAAATATATTTTAAAAGTTTGTGGATGTGACGAGTATTTGCTAGAAAAATATCCTCTTAGCCAATATAAGGTGAGTGATTTTGAGTTTTTAAGTTTTTATTAATAGAAAATACAGCATAAAGGCACACCCTACAAAGCATCATCCCAATCATACTCAGTTTCCACCTAATAATAACAAAAGTTCTTTGATGTCTTTATGTGAAGTCTGTTTTGACACTATCCTGGAAGGTGGCTCTGTCTCCTTCCTGTCTCCCAGGGACCAATGTGCCCTCAGATGGGTATAGAATGAGTCACAGAATCACAGAATTTGAGAGTCCAACACACCCTAAAGGAATTCCCACTATAACATGGTCAACAAGGGACCTCCAGCTTCTGCTTGAAAACCTCCAAGGAGGTAGAATCCCACCTGTTGTGGGCAGCCTAAGTGAGTCTAGCCAGTCGGAAAATGTTTGCTGAGCCAACACAGGAAAGGTGTCTTCCTTTCCTTCTGTTAGTGAAGAGGGAGAAAGAGTTCATGGAAGGGAGGGGTTCTAGCCTGCTTGCTGTAAGCTTTTTGTGCTGGCCTTTCCCCCTCCCTTGTCCCCTTCAACTCCTTTCCTGCTCTTCTTGTTTTAATCTTCAGTAGCAAATTGTGTCCACTGAGGACCATCTTCAATTGCATTTATCCAGGAAGTCTCTTCCATTCATAATATATTTCCTTTGGAAATAATTTATTTTTAAGGAACCAATTAATGATATTAGAGTGTAGCTGTATTAGTATCCTGTATGAATAGCATCTTTCTTAGAATAGACTAAAAAAAACTTTAAGGTAATATTTTGATTTGTATTAGTCCATTTATGGGCCTTAATTTATGTTTTGCCTTTGATGCAACAGTTAATTAACAAGATTGAAGTACCACAACTAAAGAAACAAAAAATGTTCACAGTTAAACTACAATGGAAAAAGGTTCTAAACATTTAGATTTACACTAACTCCCTAATTCAGTGTTCAGTCAAGTGCCTGCCAGTATTTCCCAGTGATGTTTCTGAGTTTTCTGTTAAGGATAAAAGATCCACCACTTCAAAAAATAAAAGCCAAAACATTCGTTATAATTTTTTTTAAGACAACCGTGGTTTTATCTTCTTATATCATTCCTTTTTCTTAGTTTGTATGTCTTGTCTTAACTACTGACTATTAACTTTGTCAGGAAACCCTGGACAGAAGAGGTGAATGACTCCCTCATTTATTGCTTAAATCACGCCCCAATCCTTTTATAGTTTGTGTCTTGTTCTTCATGAGTGGTCTCTTCATGTAAACCCCATGTTTTGCTTATGTTTGTAGCAGAACAGTGCTACTCCTGTACCTAAAGAGGGACATGGTTTGGGGTTTTTTTCCCCCTATTTTGTATTCTGTATTGCACGGTTGGTCCAAGCTCTTCCAGAATGTTAATATTTTAGTGCAACTAAATGCAATCTTAAATGATATAAACACAGCAGTGGTTATAAATGTCTCTATAAATGCTGGTTATTTTGCTCTGTGTATTATATGAGTATTTTCCTTTTGATATTTGTAGGCATTGTCTTTAAAGATAAAAAAAAACACAGGCACCAATCTTCTTCCCCTCCCTCCTCTAATTTGTTACAGTACATAAGAAGCTGTATGATGCTTGGCCGGATGCCCAATCTGATGCTGATGGCTAAAGAAAGTCTTTACACCCAGCTACCACTGGATACTTTTACAATGCCATCTTACTCCAGGCGAATCTCCACAGCCACACCATACATGAATGGAGAAGCTTCCACCAAATCCCTTTGGGGCGTAAATAGTGCACTCCGAATAAGAATTCTTTGTGCAACTTATGTCAATGTAAATATTCGAGACATTGATAAGGTAAATTCAAATGCTGATTCTAAGTGTACAAATAAATGCTTTTGTGAAGTCTGTGTTTCTATGAATTTTGTGTATTGACACTGTAAAATTGCATTTGCCTGCAATGGAATGTATTCAAGGACCTAGAATAGTAATAATACCTTCTATTTACACTGTGCCTGTGTTATGTGCTGTCTTTCATTTAATCCTTGAAACAACCTTGTGAAGTAGGATGGACTGGTGGATTTACACCAACTTTTAGATAAGGAAATTGAAATTCAGAGTTGGGAAATGATTCTCTAAGGATCAAGCAGCTGGGAAGTGGCCTGGCTCAGGCTCAGTCTCCAAATATCATTGTTTCTGCTACAGTGTACTATCCTGTTATCTAGAAAATAACCCAACCCTGTCTGAGGACCAGAAAGATTTTATTTGTTTTTTTGGTTTCTTCTAATTTTATTGTCATCATTGGAAATCCATTGTTTCAATAATTCTGCTTGCCTTCCTCATTTTGATTGGGGGGGCAGCACAACCCCTGTGAATATAGTTCCATATTAACTTATTTTGTAGCAGACTAAAGAAAGTGCAAAAACATCTGATCTTTGTTTTAAAAATGAGTTTATTTGGTGGCTCAGTGAATAAAGCACTGGCCCTGGATTCAGGAGGACCTGAGTTCAAATCTGGCCTCAGACACTTAACAATTACTAGCTGTGTGACCCTGGGCAAGTCACTTAACCGTCATTGCCCTGCGGCCCCCCAAAAAAAAATTTGCTTCCTGTAATAATAATAATAATAATGGGGCAGCTAGATGGCACAGTGGATAAAGCACTGGCCCTGGATTCAGGAGGACCTGAGTTCAAATCTGGCCTCAGACAGTTGACAATTACTAGCTGTGTGAGCCTGGGCAAGTCACTTAACCCTTGCCCTGCAATAATCATCATCATCCTCATCAAGAGTTTATTCAATTGAGTTCAGAAGCCATTGAGGGCTTGGCGTGCACGGAGCACTATAATAAATGCTGAGAGAGATAGAGATTAGCTAAGACATGGTTCCCATCCTCCTGGAGTCTCAAAGGAGAATATCAGAGAGAACTATAATACATAGTTGCATCTCCCTCATGCACTTGATGTAATGTCCAAAAGGAACAGAGAGATCTTTACAGACTAGAGTAATGTGGGAAATTTCTATGGAGGATTTAGCAGCATCTGAGCTAGACCCGAAAGGATGGGCATGCAATCATCAGCAGGCATGTTTAGAAAAGTAGAATGGAGAGAGAAATACCAAGCATAAGGAACACCAGAAAGAGGAAGCTTAGGTTCCACGGGGTTGAAGCAAGTAGTGCAGCCTGGCTAGATCATGGAGCAATATGGAGGCAAAGTCGAAGGAGATGCAGCGAGAGAGGCTAATGCCAGATTGTGGCTGACCAGACTAAGGAGAAGTGGATTCAATAGGAGTGGAGAGCCGTGGAAGTGTTTCTGAACAAGCATTTTGAATTCTACAACCAGCTTTTACAATCAACATGACGAAGAGGAATGCAAAGAATGGGCTGGAGAAGGAAGAGAGTGGAGGTGGGAAGTCCTAGAAGACCATTGCAGTCAGCCAGGAAGGTGGTGCTGAAAGTTCCCATCAGAAGAATGGCAATGGCAGGTGTTTTGTTTTTTTTAAAAAAAGACAATGGAAACCAGAGATATTTTAAAGGCAAAACCTATCAGCTGTGGTTAAATGTAAGAAGTGAAGGTGAGGGAAGAGGCCAAGATGATATGAACAGTTTGAGTACTAGAAACTAAATGAATGGTGGTGCCACTAACAGAAATAGTAAAGCTATGTTGGTTATGTTTCTTTTATCCTACTTGATGTTGATGTTATATTCTTTTTTTTTTTTTTAAAGATCTATGTTCGAACAGGTATCTGCCATGGGGGAGAGCCATTATGTGACAATGTGAATACTCAAAGAGTACCTTGTTCCAATCCCAGGTAAAGAGGAAGTTTGACAATTTATATTTCTGAGGTCATATTTGTGTTTATAATCATGTCTAGTTAAAAAAATAAATAATTTTAAATCACTAGTTGTAAACAATAAAAATGATAATGGAAATGATAAAATATTGGAACAAAGGAGGAATACCACGTCCAGACCACACATTCACATATGGGTTAATTAAACACAATAGCTATCATTTCATAATTAATATGCTGTCAGTGTAAAAGGCATTTATTGGTTAAAAACCTGATATATCCATCTTTCTGTGATGTTTTGTGGCATCTTTTCCTTAATTCTTTTACCTAAATGTTTTGTGTTCCTTCTTAAAAAGCAGTTATGCTGAAATTAAGATATATTTTCCAGATTGTCTTTCACTTCATTCACAAATTCACTTCCTGATAAAAATCTAATTTTTGTCATGGTGCAAAAGTTTGTTAGCTCTTTTGACCTTACTATTGAATTCTGTTTAACCTTTTTAAAATTTCCTAGATGGAATGAATGGCTAATGTATGATATATACATTCCTGATCTTCCACGTGCTGCTCGACTTTGCCTTTCCATTTGTTCTGTTAAAGGCAGGAAAGGGGCAAAAGAGGTAAGGACCTGAGGAATAAACATGTTTAGCTTTAAAATCTTTAACATGCCCCAATTGCATTTTCTTAATAGAAATGGTTACATCACAGTGGCCCAGTGAATAAAAAGCTATATTTGGAGCCCTGGGTTTGAGTCATGGTAGACCTAGGTTCAAATCTCATCACAAATATATATTTTTAAAGCACAAGAAAAAGCGAACTCACTCCCCAATGCACACCCCTCAAGCAAAATACTGGGGTTCTTTACACAGTCTTGGGAAGAAGAAAATCTATGTATATTTCAGGATTCTGTTTAAGATAGGAAATACTTATTGAAATTCATTTATTAAAAATTATATGAACCACATAATCTATTTACCAAATGACCAAGTTGCTTTCTTACTTCTTTCATAATTGCATTCTAGATGAATAAAATCAAAGGAAAATTAAAGATTTAAATGGGAGAAAGCAAGGATGCACCAATGCTTAAGCTTTGAAAAATAAACGTTGCTTCTTGAAGATACATTTTACAATAAAACAATGTCATTGAGAGCCATTGTCTGAAAAAAATATTTTTGCAATGAAATGTGTCCATAAAGAAATAATTAAAAAATATTCATTGTATCTCTTCTCTCAAGGAACATTGCCCTTTGGCTTGGGGAAATATTAACCTCTTTGATTATACAGACACTTTGGTATCAGGAAAAATGGCTTTGAATCTGTGGCCAGTACCTCATGGATTAGAAGATTTGCTGAATCCTATTGGAGTTACTGGGTCAAATCCCAATAAGGTCAGAAGTTGCTTTCGTGTTTGTTTAAAAATTGTTTATCTTATTTGAAAAAAGAAATAAAAATAAAAATATTTGCTAACTTATGGTAGTTAAGTGGACTATAAATGATAGTTCCTCTTTCCTCTCCTAGGAAACTCCATGTTTAGAGCTGGAATTTGACTGGTTTAGCAATCCTGTAAAATACCCAGATATGTCAGTGATTGAAGAACATGCTAATTGGACTGTATCTCGAGAACTAGGATTTAACTATTCCCATGCTGGGCTGGTAAGGCAAATTGAATTTTGAGAATAATGGACCATTGGGTCTTTTTACAAAAAAACATAACCATTAACCAGTGGACTTTCTGTCTATACATGAATTTTGCATAGTAAGGGTTCCAAGTTTTACTTGGCTACCCTTATCAGATGACACTGAAGCAAGGCAGTATTTTTTGTATAGCAAGTGTCCTTTTTGTGTATTAATATGGTTTAATAGGAAGAAATTATGGAAGTAAAATACTTTCCCTGTATCAACAATAAGAATTCATGATTATATAGCAAGTAAGCTGTAGAAGTATTTTCCTCACAATAACCCCATGAGGCAGGTAGTACAGGTGCTATGGTTTCTATTTTACAGATGAGCCGACAGACACTCAGAGGTGAAAAGAACCAGATCACAAATCCTAGTCTTCTAGCCTCAAGAGCAATGTCCTCTCTCATATGCCACACTACCATTACTTTGTGTATAGAAAGCTTTTGATCTTTCAGAAGAAATATTGCAATTCCCTTAGTCAGTGACAACTCTGAAATTCATTAATGATGCATGTATGACACTTCTTAATAGTCTAGCCTTTCACGACATAGCCTCTTCTTTGTAGTTATTTTTATGATGTAGCTATTTAGATCTTATTTCCTCTTACATTTGACTTACCATACTGATTACAGGTAGATGTTTCCTTTTATCTGAAGTTTGCTAGTACATTCATTCTGACATGTGAGATAACATATAATACATAAAACTGTAGATATTTGTGTAATCTATATTGATATTAAGTTAATGTTTTAAATGGTCTGAAAACAATTTTATTGTTAGTAATTTCTACCTTTTTCCCCACCATTCTATCCCCATCACTGCAGAAAAAGAAGGGGATTATACAGGACTCAGGGCTAGTTTTTATTCTCCTTTGTTTCTTGGCTTCAAAGAATTTATCACTTAGCAGTCTCCTTGCTGGTTATTGGCCTCTCTGTACCCAGCTTAGTGTGTTATGAGCTCCCTCAGTCTATGATGCTCTGCTATGGTAGCTGTTATCAGAGATCATGTTCTTCTTCCGTGGCCTTTGAGAACTCAGGCATATCTGGGTCCAGGGGGTTGTGGAGGAAGTTCTAGATTTGATGTCATCTGAGTTTAAATCCCTGCTCTGCCCCTTATTATTTGTGTGACTGTGGGCAAATCAGTTCCTTTTGCTGGGCCCTGAGGTTCCTCATCTGTAAAATGACAAAGTTAGACTAGACAGTCATCAAAGTCCCCTCCAGCTCTCTAAATCTGTGACCCTCCGACCTATGGTGCCAGCTTACTTATGGTTAGCAGTGACATAGCATTTTGAAGTTTCCCATCTTGCTCTCTTCTGGTACCATTATTTACTATTATGGTCATGATTATAACAAGTGACCACCTTTAGTTATTAGCACAGGAAGTGAGCATTATATTTTATCACAACGACCTCTTTCCTAAAACAAATAAGTATTTTTATACCTTGATGATGGTAAGGAAGATGAACAAATGACACTTAGTCAAAACTCTGTCACTAATTTGTCACAAATTCATTTTAATTATGAGACAAGAAGAACTGATGTGTGCTAAGAAAAAATTACAGTAGATCAGATGGTTGTGTGTCTTTTCTTGGATATAAATTTGGAATCATAGCCCAACTGAACACAAAGGGAAAGACATTTGCTCAATCCTGTTTTCCAATACCAACTAGGCCAAGTTGTCCCAGGAGGAAATTATCTTTGTTCCCTTGTACCTCTACTGATATTTGGTCCCAGTTCATGGGAAGGAAAGTTAGTCATCCTGCATGAGAGACCTCCTTAAATATTCCCCAAACAATAGTGATATCAGGAGAGCAATGTCTCTAGGCATCTTGGGATATTGCAATTATGAACTGTATTATTCTGTATTTAACACAGAAAATGCAACCATATGTATAGATGATAAAGTAGTGATAACAAAGGCTCTTAGTAACTCTTAAATATATACTTATCTAGTATAAGTTTTATTTGTTATGGATAATATATTTTACTGCATTAGTCTTATTAATTTAATTTGGGTTCATATAACCAGAGAATATAAAACTCAATATGCATTCACTGAAGTTTCTTAATATTGGATACAGAAGTAGTACTCAGACCCAAAAGCCAGTAGAGTTGATCAGATTTTGGTTTTGGCTGTCAGAAATGACATGCCACACCTAGGCAAGGCACCCTAAGGTAGAGATAGCAGGCAGCATATTCCTAGCAAATCAGGCCATCATCACCACCACCATCTTGACCATCATTGAACCTCAGACCCTGATGGTTACAGCCCAGGACCCAAGAGCCTTGGGAATGGCAGTGCCATCCAGACCACTGGGCCTACTTCCAACCCAGCCCAGCCCCTGTGCCATCATTTAGGGGATAAATCATTGTGGAGAAGAGGCCCACCTTCCTCATCACCATAGGCAACCACTATTGACCCAGTGCCACAATGAGGAAGATCTTGGGAATCATGGAAGCCTCAAGACCACTGGTCCTGCTTCCAGCCCAGCATTAATAGCCCTCATCCAGGGAAGTGGCTCCTGTGGAGAGGGGGCCAGCTATCCCCACCAGCTGCCAACCAACTGTCTCCCATAGGGCAGGCACTCCAGCGTAACTGAAGCAGCAAGGCACCCCACAGGAGAGAGAGGCAAGCCAAACCACCACCATCTCCTCTCAGACTTCGATAGAGACAGATCAGAACCCTGGGTCCAATCTCCTAGAGAGTAGCATTGTTTCCAGCCCAGTGCCCTCAGCCATCCTCCTGGGAAGCAGCCCCTGAGGAGAGGCAGCCTGGACCTGCTCCTGCAGGTGCTATTGAAAACACAGAAAAGAAAGTTCTTGTTGTCCAAGTCCTTGACACTGTCAGGTGGTTCAGCATTAGAAACTGGTATGGTTTTATCAGAAGAAATGACATTGAGGGGGCAGAGTCAAGATGGCGGAGAGGAAGCAGCAAGCTGCCTAAGCTCTCCTTGTTCCCTCAAAAAGAACATTAAATCAAGCCTCTGGACAGATTCTGAAACTACAGAACCTGCAAAGAGACAGAGAGACACAGTCCTCCAACCAGAGATCATTTAGAAGACTTCAGGAAAAGGTCGGTCTGACTCAGGCAAAAGGGAGGCCCAACGCAGGGCAGCAGCCCAGCACCAAGGGGGTCGGGGCAAGTCAGCAGGAGCTGCGGGCCACAGCCGAACAACTGAGGCCCCCGGAACCTGGCTCAAAAATCTGGTGGCCAAGAGGGACAGTGGAAAAACCAACCTGCACCGGCTGGGAGGGCCACGAACGAGTCAGGTGGGATCGTGCGCTGGGATCGGGCGCCTGGCTGAGAGCACGCAGACAGGAAGTGCAGGGCGGGGGATCTCCACACACCATAAAGGCCTCAGAGTAAAAAGCCCGTCACACAGCACCTATACCCCTGCACAAGAACCCCAAAACAGGGACCCTGGTGCCCCCAGAGCAGACCTCAACTCAACTTAAAAAATAAATAAATAAATAAATAAGCTGCAATAATGAGTAAGAAGCAAAAAAGAGCCCTCTCCATTGAGAGCTTCTGTATCAATAGGGAAGAAGCCAACGCAAACTCAGATGAGGACAATACCCTCAAATTGCCTACATGTGAAGCCTTGTGAGGGAAGGTGAATTGGTCTCAAGAACAAAAAGCCTTCCTGGAAGAGCTCAAAAAGGATTTTAAAAATCAATTGAAAGAGGTAGAAGAAAAAATGGGGAGAGAAATGAAAGCAAAACAAGAAAACTATGAAAAAAGAATCAGCAGCTTGGAAAAGAAGCACAAAGATTGACTGCAGAAAACAATTCCTTAAAAATTTCATCTGGCCAAATGGAAAAAAAAGTGCATAATTTCACTGAAGAAAACAGTGCCCTAAAAAATTCAGTTGGCCAAATGGAAAAAAAGGTGCATAATCTCATTAAAGAAAACAATGCCTTAAAAATTAAAATAGGACAGTTGGAAGATAAGGAATCCATGAGACACAAGGAATCAGTCAAGCAGAATCAAAAGAATGAAAAAACAGAAGAAAATGTGAAATACCTTATTGGAAAGACAACTGATCTGGAAAATAGATCGAGGAGAGACAATCTGAGAATCATTGGACTGCCTGAAAGCCATGACCAGGAAAAGAATCTAGACACCATATTCCAGGAAATTATTAAGGAGCACTGCCCTGATATCATAGAATCAGAGGATAAAATCATCATTGAAAGAATCCACTGATCACCTCCTGAAAGAGACCCCAAAAGGAAAATTCCAAGGAATATTGTAGCCAAATTCCAGAATTATCAGGTGAAGGAGAAAATACTCCAAGCAGTCAGAAAGAAGCAATTTAAATATCATGGAGCCACAATCAGGATTGCTCAGGACCTGGCAGCTTCAACATTAAAGGACCGCAAGGCTTGGAATATGATATTCTGGAAGGCAAAGGAGCTTGGATTGCAGCCAAGAATCTATTACCCAGCAAAAATGTGCATTTTCTTTCAGGGGAAAAGATGGACATTTAATGACATTGGGGACTTTCAATCTTTCCTGGTGAAAAGACCAGAACTGAATAGAAAATTCGCTCTCAACATACAAGACTCAAGAGAAGTTTTAAAAGGTAAATGGGGGGTGGGGGGGGATTACCATATTAGGTTAAACTGTTTATATCCCTACATGGGAAGATAATACTCATAACTCTTAAGAACTGTAAATGTATTTGGGCAGAGAGAAGGACTTTACACAGAGGGTATAAATATAAATTGTCTTTGATGTGATGATACCAAAAAAAAAAATTAAAGCGTTAAAAAGAGAGTCTGTGGGGAGGAGAGGAAAGGGGAGGTGGAAGGGGATGAATTATATCATATGAAGAGGTGAAAAAAAAAACTATTACAATAGAAGGAAAGAAAGGAGGGGTGAACATTGTTTCAACCCTATTCTCATTAGATTTGATTCAAAGAGGGAATAACATAGACGTTCATTGGGATAAAGAAACAACTCATTCTTTAGGGAAGCAAAAGGGGAAGGGAAAGGGGGGGACTGATAGAAGGGAGGACAAAAGCAAGGGAGAAAAGGCTAAAGAAAAGAGAGGGGGTTGATAAAAAGGGAGGGCAGATTGGGGGAGGCAGGGGTAAGAAGTAAAACGTCGGTGAGGAGGAATAGGGTGAAAGAAGGGGGGAAAAGTACAAAGGGGGTAAATAGAATGGAGGGGAATAGACAGTCAGTAATAATAACTGTGAATGTGAATGGAATGAACTCTGCTATAAAACGGAAGCAAATTGCAGAGTGGATTAAAAACCAGAATCCTACAATATGCTGTTTACAAGAAACACATTTGAAGCAGAGAGATATACACAGAGTAAAGGTAAAAGGCTGGAGCAGAATATATTATGCTTCAGCTAAAGTAAAAAAAGCAGGGGTAGCAATCCTTATCTCAGACAAAGTGCAGGCAAAAACAGATCTCATTAAAAGAGATAAGGAAGGAAATTACATCTTGCTTAAAGGTACTATAGATAATGAAGTAACATCAATATTGAATATGTATGCGCCAAGTGGTATAGCATCCAAGTTCTTAGAGGAGAAGTTAAATGAGTTACAAGAGGAATTAGACAGTAATACTATACTAGTGGGGGATCTGAATCTCCCCCTCTCAGAATTAGATAAATCTAGCCAAAAAATAAATAAGAAAGAAGTGAAAGAGGTGAATAGATTACTAGAAAAGTTAGACATGATAGATGTCTGGAAAAAATTGAATGGGGATAGAAAGGAATATACCTTTTTTCTCAGCAGTACATGGCACATTTTCAAAAATTGACCATGTATTAGGGCACAAAAACATCATAGTTAAATTTAGAAAGGCAGAAATAGTAAATGCATCCTTTTCAGATCATGATGCAATAAAAATTACATGTAAGAAAGAGCCAGGGAAAAGTAGAATGAAAATCAATTGGAAACTAAATAATTTCATTCTAAAGAATGAATGGGCCAAACAACAAATCATAGAAACAATCAATAACTATATCCAAGAGAATGACAATAATGAGACAACATACCAAAATCTATGGGATGCAGCCAAAGCAGTGCTTAGGGAAAATTTATGGCTCTAAATGCTTACATGAATAAAAAAGAGAAAGAGGAGATTAATGAATTGGGCATGCAACTTAAAAAGCTAGAAAAAGAACAAATTAGAAATCCCCAATTAGATACTAAATTAGAGATCCTGAAAATCAAAGGAGAAATTAATAAGATTGAAAGCAAAAAAACTATAGAATTAATCAATAAAACTAAGAGCTGGTTTTATGAAAAAACCAATAAAATAGATAAAATATTGGTTAATTTGATTAAAAAAAAGAAAGAAGAAAACCAAATTACCAGTATCAAAAATGAAAAAGGGGATGTTACCACCAATGAAGTGGAAATTAAATCAGTAATTAGGAATTATTTTGCCCAACTGTATGCCAATAAATTTGACAATCTAAATGAAATGGATGAATATTTACAAAAATACAAACTGCCCAGGTTAACTGAAGAGGAAATAAAATCCTTAAATAAACCCACATTAGAAAAATAAATTGAACAAGCCATTAATGAACTCCCTAAGAAAAAATCCCCAGGGCCAGATGGGTTTACGGGTGAATTTCACCAAACATTTAAAGAACAATTAATTCCAATATTATACAAATTATTTGGAAAAATAGGTGAAGAAGGAGTTCTACCAAATTCGTTTTATGACACAAATATGGTGGTGATACCAAAACCAGGCAAAGCAAAAACAGAGAAAGAAAATTATAGACCAATTTCCCTAATGAATATTGATGCTAAAATCTTAAATAAGATATTAGCAAGGAGATTACAGCAAGTGATCACCAGGATAATACACTATGACCAGGTGGGATTTATACCAGGAATGCAGGGCTGGTTCAACATTAGGAAAACTATTAACATAATCAACCACATCAATAAGAAAACAAGCCAAAATCATATGATTATCTCAATAGATGCAGAGAAAGCTTTTGACAAAATACAACACCCATTCCTAATAAAAACACTGGAGAGTTTAGGAATAGGGGGAGCTTTTCTTAAAATAATAAACAGTATCTACCTAAAGCCATCAGCAAGTATTATATGCAATGGAGATAAATTAGAGGTCTTCCCAATAAGACCAGGGGTGAAACAGGGATGTCCATTATCACCCCTATTATTTAATATTGTCCTAGAAATGTTAGCTTTAGCAATCAGAGAAGAGAAAGGAATTAAAGGAATTAGAACAGGCAAGGAGGAAACAAAACTATCACTCTTTGCAGATGATATGATGGTATACTTAAGGAATCCTAGAGAATCAACTCAAAAATTACTTGAAACAATTAACAACTTTAGCAAAATAGCAGGATATAAAATAAATCCACATAAATCATCAGCATTTCTATACATGACCAACAAAGTTCAGCAGCAAGAGATAGAAAGAGAAATTCCATTTAAAGTAACAGTAGATAATATAAAATACTTGGGAGTCTACTTGCCAAGACAAACCCAGGAACTCTATGAACACAACTACCAAACACTCTTCACACAAATCAAATCAGATCTAAATAATTGAAAAGATATCAATTGCTCATGGATAGGCAGAGCTAATATAGTAAAAATGACAATACTGCCTAAATTACTTTACTTATTCAGTGCCATACCAATCAGACCACCTAAAAATTATTTTATAGAGCTAGAAAAAAAATAACAAAATTCATCTGGAAAAACAAAAAATCAAGAACATCCAGGGAAATAATGAAAAAAAAATTCACAGGAAGGTGGGTTAGCGGTACCAAACCTGGAGCTTTACTATAAAGCAGCAGTCATCAAAACTATCTGGTACAGGCTAAAAAATAGAGTGGTAGATCAGTGGAATAGGCTAGGCTCAGGAAATGCAGTAGTAAATGACACTAGTAATGTAGTGTTTGATAAACCCAAAGACTCCAGCTTCTGGGATAGGAACTCAGTATTTGACAAAAACTGCTGGGAAAACTGGAAGATAGTATGGCAGAAATTAGGCATAGACCAACATCTTACACCTTATACTAAAATAAGGTCAAAATGGATACACGATTTAGACATAAGAGGTGATACCATAGGTAAATTAGGAGAGAAAGGAATAGTCTACCTATCAGATCTTTGGAAAGGAAAACAGTTTATGACCAAACAAGAGATAGAGTATATTATAAAATGCAAAATGGATGATTTTGATTACATTAAATTAAAAATTTTTTGTACAAACAGAAGCAATGCATCCAAAATTAGAAGGGAGGCAGAAAGCTGGGAAATAATTTTTTGAGACCAGTACTTCTGATAAAGGCCTCATCTCTAAAATATATAGGGAACTAAATCAAATTTATAAGAACCCAAGTCATTCCCCAATTGAGAAATGGTCAAAGGATATGAACAGGCAGTTTTCTGATGAAGAAACCAAAGCTATCTATTCCCATATGAAAAAATGCTCTAAATCTCTAATGATTAGAGAGATGCAAATAAAAACAACTCTGAGGTACCACCTGACACCTATCAGATTGGCTAAAATGACAAAAAAGGAAAATAATAAATGTTGGAGAAGCTGTGGGAAAATTGGAACACTAATGCATTGTTGGTGGAGCTGTGAACTGATCCAACCATTCTGGAGAGCAATTTGGAATTATGCCCAAAGGGCTATAAAGCTGTGCATACCCTTTGACTCAGCAATACCACTTTTGGGTCTTTTTCCCAAAGAAATCATGGAAAGGGGAAAGGGACCCACATGTACAAAAATATTTATAGCTGCTCTTTATGTGGTGGCAAGGAATTGGAAGTTGAGGGGGTGCCGATCAATTGGGGAATGGCTGGACAAGTTATGGTATATGAATACAATGGAATACTATTGTGCTGTAAGAAATGATGAGCAGGAGGAGTTCAGAGAAACCTGGAGGGTCTTGCGTGAGCTGATGATGAGTGAGATGAGCAGAACCAGAAAAACATTGTACACAGTATCATCAACATTGAGTGTTGATCTACTGTGATGGACTATATTCTTTTCACCAAAGCAGTGGTACAGAAGAGTTCCAGGGAACTCATGATAGAAGAGGATCTCCAAATCCAAGGAAAAAAAAAAAAGAACTGCGGAGTATAGATGCTGAGTGAACCATACTATTTCTTTTATTTTTGATGCTGGTTTTTTTTTTCTATTTTGAGGTTTTTCCTCATTGCTCTGATTTTTTCTCTTATAACATGACTAATGCAGAAATAGGATTAATGTTGTTATATATATATATATATATATAACCTATATCAGATTACCTGCTGTCTAGGGGAGAGGGGAGGGAGGGGAGGGAGGGAGAAAAATCTGAAATTGTAAAGCATGTATAAACAAAAGTTGAGAACTATCTTTACATGTAACAGAAAAAAATAAAATATTTTATTAATTTAAAAAAAAAAAAAGAAATGACATTAAAGAAGGACCTGACCCTTTGCTTTGCTGCTGTACCCTAAAGACCTTCGGACCTTTCCATCCCATCAGAGAGTGGGGACTTTTTCTAGATGTGGCCCAGGGCTTAGCACATAGTCAATGCTCACTCAGTGCTTCATTCACACATTCAAAACTCGAAAAGTAAATGCACAGTTCCTAGTTACAAGAAAATGCAACTCACTTTTTTGCTTGACTTTCACATACGGCTTGTAGAATTTTATTAGTGTACGTAGTACACATAGTGTACATAGTAACACTGCTTCAAAACGGCAGAATTTGGTAGTTTCAGAGGATCTCAGTGGCCATGTAGTTTCACCTGTATACAAAAGGAATGTAGGAAAAGCCACAAGAATGACTTAGAGTGGGCCTCCACCAAGAATGGGTCTCCCAAAGACCTTTGATGTCTCCATTCATTTCTCTGCCAGTCTCCTAGCTAGGAAAATAAACTCAGTTCTATCTAATGGGAAGGGGCCACACTAGGCGCTACAGAAATGAATTGCTCATTTATTTTAATCTTGTTTAGGCCCTATCCTCCATTTACCTTGTTAGGTAGTGTGGTTAATACAGAATTTCAGGTAATTTAGCCAAAGCTTACACAAGGATGTGTTGGACAACACTAAGTGGAAGTTTGTCCATATCTCCACATAGTCTTGCCATTCAGATAGTCCACATTAATACTGTAAAAACATTGAAAATCTCTTTATTGACCATTATGTCTATAACTCCAATGAATCCAGAAATACTACAGTGGAATACTGTAACTAAGATATTTCTTTGTTTTACAGAGTAATAGAATAGCTCGAGATAATGAATTAAGAGAAAATGACAAAGAACAACTCCGGGCCATTTGTACACGAGACCCCCTGTCTGAGATCACTGAGCAAGAAAAGGACTTCCTATGGAGTCACAGGTCAGGGTTAAGAGACACTTTCAAAATAGGGTTTGTTTTTGTAAAGCATAGTATTGATTTTAATTCTTTCTCTTCTTTTTTTTTGTGTGTGAGGCAATTGGGGTTGACTTGCCCAGGGTCACACAGCTAGTAAGTGTTAAGCGTCTAAGGCTGGATTTGAACTCAGGTCCTCCCGACTCCAGGGCCGGTACTCTATCCACTGCGCCACCTAGCTGCCCCTTGATTTTAATTCACTATTATTTTACTAAAGACCTTTTCATAAATCTAATCTATTGTAAGGAGAAATGGATTTCACAATTCATACAGCTCAGAATTATAGTTAAGTTAGATCAGTAAGTGTTGTATTTCATTTAATTTTCTGGTTAGCTCTGAAAACCTTTTTGTTTCCACCCTGTTAAAATCCTTTGTAAAGTATGTCTCCTCTCCCCTACATAGGCTTGTCCTTCTGAATGTCAAGGTTCATCCTATAGGTAGCATTTATATAATAACACTTGATAATTGATGTCATTTACATCAGTTTTATTTTAACTTGATCCTCACAGTCTCCCTGTGAGGTAAGTAGTGCAGATACTGTCTCTTTCTCAGGGGAGAGAACTGAGGCAGGACACACACAGTAAGTGGACTTCAACCTTGCAAATCAGTCGAGGAGGAGGGAGTAGTGAGATCATGTCTTCTTTGACCTTTCACTTCCTCCCTTCCCCATTCCAGGTTATTAATAGTTCCAACTCCACATAGAATAGTCAAGGATTATCCTTGCTTTTTGTCCTTCTTTCACTACCTGTCCTGGGATCTTTATTTCATTCTGAGTGAAATTTTAAATTTGTTAATTTCACTAATTGTTAGCAGCTCTAATAAAAGGTTTATTGGGTGAAGAAGCTGAAATTAGTGACTAAATGGGATTAGAGCCCAGCTGTGGTTTCCAGTATTCTCTCCTTGGGCTTCATTCCATTAAGTAAATGATAGAAAACTGATCCTTGCTTTTACTTTTTTAAAATTAAAAAAAAAAACAACTTGTTTTTGTTTCTCATTTTAAATCTCTTTTACTCTCTTAGGAGTTATACTTAGGTCTAGTTTTCAGTGATGAAAAAAATGAGCTAATATAGTTTGAATGGTACAAATTTATACACTTGAATAAATGGTATTACCTGATATTTCTGCAGGACTCTAAAGATTTTTGACTTATGGTCCAGTGACTTAAATGAAAATATTGCTCTGTCTTAAATCTGTTGTTTGTTGCATACGTAGATGCATGAATTTAAGACTGATGCCTTCAAAAAGCTTTTTGAATCATTCTTTTCTATCCAAAGAGGCAGCATGGTATTGGGGAGGCCAGAAGTCACAAGAGGGTGTGATATTTTAATAACTTTGAAAAAATTTTTTTCTTTATTTTCTACACACATGCATACATATTTATTTCCTATAAATACTGTATATGATGCTATGGCATTGTAAATTAAAAACAAAAATAAAGGACTTACTAAATATTGAAACCCTTTTGTGACTTTGGGCCCCACCCTGTATAATGGGTAGAGAGCCAGCCTCAGGGCCAGGAAAGCTGGTGTGAGTCCTGCCACTGACACAGAATGGCTCATCATTTAACCTCAAAGTACTGACTTATGTTTACAGAAGGAGATCACAGGTGCAGTCCCTCTTCTCTCTTTCAGCCCACTCTCTGAACTCTCTTCAGGCCTATGCTTCTGTTTCATTTCCCTATCAGTTAGTGCCATTGTAGGTTTTCTATTTATCTTTTCTTAAAAATGAATGTGAGGGGGCAGCTAGGTGGCACAATGGATAGAGCACTGGCCTTGGAGTCAGGAGGACCTGGGTTCAAATCCAGCCTCAAACACTTAACACTTACTGGCTGTGTGACCCTAGGCAAGTCACTTAACCCCAATTGCCTCACCCCCCCCCAAAATGAATGTGAGGCAGCTGAGGCAGTGGATAAAGCACTGGCCCTGGATTCAGGAGGACCTGAGTTCAAATCCAATCTCAGATACTTGACACTTACCAGCTGTGTGACCCTGGGCAAGTCACTTAACTCTCATTGCCACCCCCCCAAAAAAATGTGATTGATATCTTCTTTTTCATATCACCTACATTTTCCAGTATTTCCTTCTATCCCTTCCAGAGAGTAAAAAAGAAACAAAAAGGGGGGGTGGGGCGCAGTTCAGCAACACTTGTACATGTTGAAAAGTCTGACATACATGCAGCGTTCCACATCCATGGACCCCCACCTTTGCAAAGAACCATGAGGGAGGGGGTAAGTGCCATCACACACCTATTAAAGGAGGTGGCCAATATTGGTCATGATAACTTCACAACATTTGGTGTCATTTCTGTTCTTTGTGTTTACATCATTGTCATTGTCATTGTGCATTTTGTTTTTCCACATTTCTATATTCTGTCTTCAGCATTTTCACCTTTTATTACAGTAAAATAAAATTCCATCCATAGACCACAATTTGTCTAGCCACACCCCAGTCAGTGGACATCTACTTTGTTTCCAGTTCTTTGCTTCTACAAAATTTACTGTAAATGACTATAAACATACATTCTTATTTGCTCACAACAACCCTGGGAGGTAGGGTCTATTATTATCACCATTTTACACTTAAGAAAACTGAGGCAAACAAGTTAAGTGACTTGCACAGGGTCACACAGCTAATAAGTGTGTGAGGCAGGATTTGCACTTGAGCCTTCCTGACTCTGAGTCCAGCACTCTATCCTCAGTGCCCTCCATCTACTTATTTAAAAATTATAATCATGTTTACAAATTATTGAAAATTAGACAATAAAAACTTTTGAATAATGTGCAAACAAGATAAATGTATGTGTTTAATTTGCTGATTTGTTTATTTTTGCACAGGCATTATTGTGTCAATATACCAGAAATTCTACCTAAACTTCTTCTGTCTGTTAAGTGGAATTCCAGAGATGAAGTAGCCCAGGTAAATGCACATACACACACATACATACTATTAGTGGAGAAATGGTATGAAATTAGCATGTATCAATTGATGGATTTTATTTTTCTCTAAGCAACATACATATAAAGAATGTAATCAGTGGTAAAAGACCTCCTGGTAGGATGAACTGAGTATATAAAATGATGCTATTTCAGCTAACAAAATAAATAGAAAAGTTGAAATTCTATATTTCATAGTATTTTTTGCCTTTACTTTCAAAACCTGGAAACCAACACATTTGCCTAAGCTTTGTCCTTAACTGTGTATATGTAAGATGTGTACATATAGTGATATCTTTTCACACACAGATGTATTGCTTGGTAAAAGATTGGCCACCAATCAAACCAGAACAGGCCATGGAACTTTTGGACTGTAATTATCCAGACCCTATGGTTCGAGCTTTTGCTGTCCGATGTTTGGAGAAATATTTAACAGATGACAAACTTTCTCAGTACTTAATTCAACTCGTTCAGGTATGCTCATGTATTTTATCAAGATTTCACCCACAAAACATGATCTCGATCTTGTATGTTTGCAGTAAATATTTTTTCCTAAGTCTAAGATATTTATTTTATGTATAAAATCAAAATCCACCTGATGTGATTAACCTTCTTATTCTTTCTCAAATGTGAAAATTCCAATCCATTGTACTAAAAACACAATAGCAACTTTCATTTTGAACATTTTTCTTCAACATTTTAATCATCTGCAAAATTTTCTCCAATTTATATAATGGTTTTTTGTTCATTAGGTTCTGAAGTATGAACAATATTTGGATAACCTGCTTGTGAGATTTTTACTCAAGAAAGCACTAACAAATCAAAGGATAGGACACTTTTTCTTTTGGCATTTAAAGTAAGTTACATTCCCCTATGTCCCCCATCCAATTCTGCAGTTATATGTCATGTGGTGAGCATTAGGTGTTGATCAGTTATGATTTATGCCTCATCTAGAGCTTTGAATTAATGAAACCCTCATCTGGGTAGCTCTTACAGGTTTGCTGGGCTGAGGCAGATAAGGGTTTATGGGGCAGTTAAGGGTTTAAGTCAGAAAGCACCAAAGGGATTTCCAACCCACCTGCCTGAATGTGTACTTCTGACAAATCCTGGGAACATCCAAGAATGGAGTGTGTTCTATGGGGGTGAAGCAGCTCTATTGGGTGATGGACAGGGAACCAAAATCTTCTCCTTTGCTTCTTTGACCTGTGGGTCTTAGTTTTGCCTTCTGGAGCCTGCCAGATCAAGTTTAATCCCTCTTTTCAAAATCTCTTCAAATACAAGAAAAATGTCTGTAATTTTCAGCCATTTGTTCAATAAACATTTATCTAGCTCTTGTGATATGTGCAGCATAGTCTACTGAGTAGAAGTACCACCAGCCTGCTGGTGAGGAAGATCTGGCTTTAATTCTTGCCTCTGGCACATCATAGCTCAGTGACCATGGGCAAGTAATTTACATCCTTCCTGCCCCAGGCAGATCTCTTAAGATAAGTTGTAGATGAGTCACCAGTATCCATTGGTAAAAACATAGAGACCCACCCCCCAACACACACAAGTGTGGAAGTCACTATATAAGATGCTACGACTACATTAATAATTCAAAAACAACCCCTGCCTTCACAGAGCTTAGAGTCTTGTAGGAGGGTAGGATATGTCATTTAAAGAGGAGGAGAGCATTAAAAACACACCAGGGGTCAGGAATGGCTCCCCAAAGGAGAGCACCCCTGAGCTAAACCTGGAAAGAAGCTAAGGCTTCCAAGAGGCTCAGGCAATTGTCAGGGGTCCTTAGACTCTCTTCTACATCCCAAACGTCTCCGCTCCCGTCATGTCATCCTCCCAAAACATGGGCCCCGTTTCTCCTGCCACTCTGGACACCCTCTTCTGAATTCCCTCCAATCTGTCAGAGTCCTTCCTAAGTCCTTCCATCAATGAACACAGAACTGTAGATGTACTGTGAACAGAGCAGCGTAGAATCAGCTATTGGCTGTCCTCATTCTGTACCCTGTGCAGAATCTCATCAGGAAACCCAGGTAATCACTTGGGTTTGAGAAAGCCAGGTCACTGTTGACTTAGGTTGACTCGATAGTCCACTAGAACCCCAGGTCTTTTTCATAGGAACCCTCATCTAGCTGTGACTTCTGGATCTACTTTTGGAGATCTGGTTTTTGAACCCCAGTGAGTAGAGCTTTACAGTGATCCCTTATCAATCTCATCTCACTAGATATGGCCATCCTGCTAGCCTGGTGAGCTCCCCAGCTGTGTGCCCTCTGCAGATATGGCACACACATCTTCTGTGACTTGATGCAAATCATAGAGAAAACTCTTGAGTCCCACGCAGATCCCTGGAGCTTTGACTGCTGTGTGTGAGGCACTGTGATAGGTGCTGGGGACACAGAGCCAGAAAACAGTCCCTGCCTTCAAGGAACTTGCACATGGTACTGAAGCACATGGATGAGGAAATACTAGATGAAAGCACTAACCACCAGGGCAGTCAGAAGAGGCTTCCAGCCAAGCAGGTGGTGACACCTGAACGGAGCCTGGAAGGAAGCAAGGGGTTCTGAGGAGGTGAGGAGGGAAGGTATTCTCAGCAGGGAGGACAGCTGCCACAAAGGAAAGTGAAGGAGTTCAGGGAGTTCATGGAGATCACTTGGGTCTAGAAAGGTAGGCCAGAGCCAGGTCAGAAAGGGATTTAAATAGCGAGCATTCTAGGGGCATATTCTTGAGCAGTGGAGCTGCATGGTTAGACTTGCGACCTAGGGAGATTACTTTGGCCATTATGGGGAGGACAGATTGGAGATGGGTATATATTGGAAGACAGATGTGTAGATTAGGCCATGGGATCTTCTTATGCCATAGAACCTTTTCTCTCCAAACCTACTGGGATCATCAGACTCTGCCTGGCATTCCTCCTCTTTTCCATCATGAACTCTTACACAAGAGTTTTCCTTCATTAATAAGGTTCCCAGTGTTTCTCTTTCAGGAGCCAATTCCTCCTTATTGATCAGAATCCTGTCTGGAATATCAGCTCCTTTTGCAACTCCTTTTATCTCTTGAAGGATTAATTGCCATTAAGGAAAATCACAAATGTTACCAGCCTACTCTTCTTTTGGCAGAGAGATAATGCCAACAGATCGACAGGGTATGGATAAAAGTCCTCTTTGCCTCTGTTTCCATCAGGCCACAGCAGGGATCTTGTTTCCCAAACTCATCTGATTCCCCTTTCTATCCAGATAGCCAGTGGTGGATCCCCTTGGCCATGTGGCTTTCTCCCCTGTTGATGCCTTCCCAAGCTTTCTCCTTAGTATTTGCTCTTCAGGTTCTAGATTTTCTTCACAAGCAGATTTTCTTATTCAATTCTTTTTCCACTGCATTGATTGAAGAATACCCCCTCTAAACCTTTATTCTCTCAGTGATATCTAAGGTCAGATTGCTTCTTTGCATTTGGATCTCTAATTCATTCTATTTGCACAAGCATTTGGATATAGAGTTCAGAGGACGTCGCATTTAGGGCCAACTCTTTTCCTGGATTTCATCTCCCATGCATAAGTGATTCATTCTTCTGCTCTTCTTCTTATGTTATATCTCCTACTCTCTTATGATACCAGGATCGACAGATCTACAGGAATGGTTTTCTACCATCTCCTTCCTTTTCTCCTTCCCTAGCCAAGAGCCATCTTTATCAATTCGGCCACATGCATCCAAATCCCATTTTCAGACACTATCTTTTTAGCCAGCTGTTCTCACGTTCTCTTCTTAATCTCCTACATTCAAAATACCACCTCTACCCTCTAAGGTCTCTGTCTAGTCCAGGGGTTCTTTATTTTTTTTGTATCATGGACTCCTCTGGCAAACTGGTGAGACCTAGAAGATTTCCAAAAAATTGCAGAAAATGCTAAATTGCAGTTAGATATTAGTAAATAAAAGATGAGAATTCTTTCTCATCTAACTTCAGAGATTCTCTGAAATCTATCTGTGAACCATCATCAGGGTCCATAGACTTCAAGTGAAGAACCCCTAGTCTAAAATTTCATAATTTTTAGCAATGTTCCCTTGGTTCCTTCTGGTGACAACATTGGCCCTCACCTGTTTTACATACAAAAGTTAAATTATATCAGTAATCAGTTGGTCTCTCACTTTACCTTGAAATTCTTTCCACAGAACGGTGCTTCCTGGTAAGTATTTACTATAGTCCAAATTACATTGTGCACATTGCCGATATTTAAAATATTCTGAGGAACCTTTTTTTGTAAGCGGGGCAGTGAGGGTTAAGTGACTTGCTCAGGGTAATTCAACTAGTAAGTGTCAAATATATGAGGCTGGATTTGAACTCAGGTCCTCCTGAATCCTGGGCCAGTGCTTTATCCACTGAATGACCTAGCTGCCCCCTAAGGTACTTTTAAATTTAACTTTAAGTAAAATATCCAGGCTAATATTGGAACCGGTGTCACAGAGCTAGTAGGATTAAACTATTCAAAGGTTTTTCTTCCTGTCGTGTTCACTTGTTATTATTCATCTGAAAAAGTTTGTTGGTGAAAAAATGAAATTTATTAGGGAAGAGGTAGAAGGGAACAAGTGTTTGTTAAGTGCCAACTATGTGCCAGGCACTGTGCTAAGTGCTTTTACAAGTGTCTCATTTGATCCTCACAACAACCCTGGGAGGCAGATGCTATTATTATCCCCATTTTACAGTTGAGGAAACTGAGGTAGAAAGGGTTAAGTGACTTGCCCAGAGCACATTACTAGGAAATATCTGAAGCTGCATTTGAACTCAGGCCTTCCTGAGTTTCTTTGAGCTCCAAGTCAGGCACTCTATCTATTGTGCCACCTAGCTTCCTCAATTAATAGATATTTTACTGGAGATGGCAGGAAAATACGCAGAGTTGAGCTTTCACTTTTTTTTTTAATCTAAAGACATTTTGCCTAATAAGATTTCAGCACCCTGAGAAATCTGGCTTATCAAGTGTGAGTGTATCTCTCTCTCCAGTGAGACACATCACTTCTTATCCACGCCTGCCCAACCTAAGAGGTTTTAGCATTGTTGTATTTGAGTGAAATAAGAATGAACTGCATTCTGAGTAAGTTTAGAGCAGTGGGGCATGTTCTTATGCCCGAGGACTGTAATTGTCCTGTGAGAGCTTCCTTAGTCCTTGAATAGCCTTTATTACTGTTCACGTGCTCTCATGATGTTCTGCATCACAACCATTGTACTTGGGCATGTGCTGACCCTCCCTTCCTTATCTGTAAACTCCAGGAGGGCAGAGGCCATGTCTCCCCTCTCCTTAGCCCAGGGCTCTACACATCACAGGGGTTTTGTGAATGGCCAGATATAAAAATTAGCTCTTTGCTTCCTCCTTTTCTACTTCATTATGAGTTCAGCTAACTTTGATCATTATTGGCCATTCATATAACAAATGAATGAATAATTAATTAATTTTAAAATTGAAAAAAAACCTAATAGTAATATTGCCTGGTTGTTTAACAGTCTTCATTTGCAAGTGATAGCTAAAGACCTCAATTCTAATTGATCTGCCCTTATTAGGTTTGCCCTTGCCTCCAGATGTGGAGTGTAAGATTCCGTTGTTGCAGCCTGGGGTGCTGGATGGGGAGCTGGGCTTAGAGCTCGGGAGACCCAAGTTCAAGTCCCATCCCTGATACCTCCAGGCAGGTGCCAGCCTGCTCTGGGGAATGAGGATCCTCAGCTCCCAGGTCCTACCCCACCTGTTGCTTTAATAAGTATTTGAGTATCCATAGAAATGGAGTTTTTTTATATATATAGTATGTACAAATGATACCTACAATTGGGTGTTTGGAACTATTTTTAAGTTTCAAAATGTCATTTTAGGTCTGAGATGCATAATAAAACTGTGAGCCAGAGATTTGGCTTGCTTTTGGAGTCATACTGCCGAGCATGCGGGATGTATCTAAAGCATTTGAATCGGCAAGTAGAGGCCATGGAGAAACTGATTAACCTCACCGACATTCTCAAACAGGAAAAGAAGGATGAGACACAAAAGGTGCGTCTTTGTAGGCTCTCACCCAGCCAGGAGGCATCTAAGGCTTCTTTCCTTAGATCAGCCTATTGTTGTTAAATCCTTTCTAGCAGTATTCCTGAAAACACTAGAGTAATGTTATTTCCATAAGGTTTGCTGAGGAGCCAGTGACATTACTGACATGGTCACTTTGTCCATATTCATACTATGAACTTGTGGCAAAGATGGCTATTTATAATCTCAGCCCCTGGGTTCCTAGTTGGGTGACATAGTCTACCAACCCAGTTCTTGTAATGAGGATGAAGAGATGGAACTCCAATGGCTTCCATCTTTCCTGCCTTCACACCTTTCTCTTTTAATTCTATCCACCACATTCCCTAAAAGAGGCAGCATTTTTATTGCATAAACTATAGAAAGTAATTGTCATTAGTTTTGGAATTAAGTAGTATGACTGTGTAGGTTGTGATGTGTGGAGAGCACTAGACCTCTTACAGTAATTGCTTCTTACCCCGGGGCATGGATTTTCTTTATGGAGACTTAAAGCAGAGGCCTTATTTTCCTGGTCAGTGATGGACACACAGATAACTACTTGGGCTCTATTTATCTTTGTACCCTGCATGGTGTTTTCTGTGGTAGATTTTTAGACCAGCGTAGAATACAAGTTAAAATTTTTCAGGCTTTTTAAAATCCCCTAACAATGATCCCAGAAATTCTGTTGGTGCTGCTTCTTACCCCAAGATAAATAAATCTATAAAAGAAAGTCACTGTGTTAACCTAAGGGACAACCAGAGTGTGTGGTTCATTCCTTGGGAAGTGATACTGTTATGTGAAGGTAGTAATTGGACAGCAGGAGAAATCACACTCCTTAGAAATAAAAAATGTATATTTAGGTAGCATTTTTTCCTTAAAGCAACTGAACTTAAACCAAAAAAAAAATCTGTATCAGTCATTAAAAGTATTTAAAATAAATTTGTATATTCACCAAGTCTGGTTTGAAGTAGTCATAAGTGATTTGTAGTTTGTACACTGGACCCTTCCTAAAACACAGAACCCAGCTAGTCATCAATCCTTGCTGAATCCATATTGCCAGTCCTCTGGTTGTTGAAATTCTCAGGATCATCTCTCCCTGCTACAGGGAAAAGGGCCAATTGTCTGACAAATCAAACAGTTGTGGGCTAGTGCACCATGGCCTGTCCTGATTCTTCTCCCATGGTGTCAGGAGGCACAGGGCAGTATCCTTAGCCTTCTCCATACTCCAGGTCCTCCAAGGAGGAGTGCAGGGCTGTCTATCCTAGCTTCTCTCTCTTTGTTACAGCTGCTTTCTTCTAGTGCTCATCCAGGAGCACCACAGTCCGGGTGTCAGGGTCTGATTCAGACCCTCAAATATGAAAGAGTAAGGATTGCTTTACTTTTCATGAAATCCATGCCAATGTAATTCTCAGACATTGATTATCATTATTATATCAGGTACAGATGAAGTTCTTGGTGGAACAAATGAGACGGCCTGATTACATGGATGCTTTACAAGGCTTTATCTCTCCCCTTAACCCTGCTCATCAATTAGGAAATCTCAGGTATGGTGCTGTAGCAAACCTTCATGAAGAAATTTAAGGATCCATTCAGAGCTAATGTGGCACACCCCTATATTCCTAGCTACCAGAAAGGTTGAACACTCTAGAGAGTCCAGAGCTGCAGTGGGTGATGTCAATTGTACATCTGCTCTCAGTTTGGACATCAGCCTGATGAGATACAAGGGGGGAGCCAAGGTTGCTCAAGGAGTGCTGAATTGGCTGGCAGAAAAAAGAATCTGACTTTGGATAAATACAAGCCTAACATATGCTATATTTTCTTTGGTAACAATCTGTGGTGTATTATGTGATTGCTATATCACAATGCTCAGTTAAAATTTAAACTGCTGGTTGAAAATTGCAAACAGGCTAATATTTAGTTATTTTCATTTCCCTGGAGTACTTAGAAATGTTTCTTATCCACAAAACATAAAATAAATTTTTTTTAATTTAAAGGTATTGTTTCAAAAAGTCACACTTTGTAGATTAGTCTGACATGAAAGTACCACATCTTATTAAGTTTTTAATTATTTTAAAGGCTCGAGGAGTGTCGTATTATGTCCTCTGCAAAAAGACCATTGTGGTTGAATTGGGAGAACCCAGACATCATGTCAGAATTACTATTTCAGAACAATGAGATCATCTTTAAAAATGGGGATGGTAAGGAAAATATTAATGAACTTAAAGTTGATATATGCCACTGTCTTTATGTATAGGGATTTTAGGTACTACAAATAGACCTTTATTGCAAATTGTTTTTAAGATACACCCACACTTACTAGCTGTGTGACCCTGAGCAAGTCACTTTAACCCTCATTGCCCCGCAAAAAATAAATAAAATACACCCATGAAGAAGTACACCATGCTGGTCTAGTATCTTGCCCTTCTTGATAAAAGATGCAAAGAAAAGCATGATATTGGATTAACTTTATAGGAGCAACAACTGTTGATCACAGTTTTTTCCGATCATTAATGAAGTTCTGAGATGAGCACATATGCATGTAAACATGAAAATTCAACCAAACATTAACCTCAACTATTTGAGGTGATAAGTATATAAAGATAGATGTGATTCCTCACATGACTCTACTCTCAGTGAATATATAGTCTGATTCAGGGAAGAAAATACACACAAATAACTGGTACAAGAGAAAGTATAAGGATTATGAAAAATTTGAGCAAAGAAAAATTGTGTTCACTTGGAAGAGCCAGGGACAGAGCCATGGAGAAAGTGGTCCCTGAATCAGGGGAAGGGACAGCAACAGATAGAGACTGGAGGGATGGGGAGAATAGGAGATCCATTCCAGGTAGGAGAGGCCACCAGCTCAGGGGCACGGAAGCTAGAGAAGGCCCCACCTAAAATCTCCAAGGAGTCCTAGGAAATCTAAACCAGCAAGCACTGAGGTAAGAGCCTACCTATGATGTGCTCCTTTGGAGATTAAGGGATGTGCCCTCAAGAAGGGAACACTTGGCTGGGGACAAACAACCTGAATGTGAATAATTACACATAAAATGTATACCAAAAAAAATGTATACAAAGTAAATACAAATTAATTGGGGGGGGGGGAAGAGCACTAACATGTGGGGGAGTCCAGAAAAATACCTTGTAGGAAGCAACGCTTAAATTGAGACTTGGAAGGAAGCTGGGAATTCTGAAACACAGTGGGGGGATGGGAGAACATTCTAAGTGTGGAGAAAACTTGTGAAAACAGACAGAGATGGGAGACGGTTATGTTAAATGAGACTATCAACATCAAAAGGGTCAGTTTGGCCTGAATGTAGAGCAGAGGAAGGAGAGGTCGGATGAACTCAGTGTGGGAAGAGAGGCTCAAATCAGATTTCCAAGGATTTTCAATGCCAAATCCTAGAAGAAATGGGGAGTTCCTGAAGCTTCTTGTGCGAGGCCGGTGCTTTAATCAGTCAGTAAACATTTGTTAAGTACCTACTGTGTGCCGGGCACTGGCTAAGAACTGAGAATACAGAGAAAGAGCCTACTCTGAGGAAGTCATAGGCAGATAGGGGAGACAATGTGCAGATAACCACACACGAACAAGCTGTTTGCAGGATAAACTGGAAGTAATCAACAGGAAAGGGATCCAGAAAGGCTTCCTGTAGAAGGTGGGATTTAACTGGTACTTGAAGGAAATCAGAGAAGGCAGCAGATCGAGATATGGAGATATAGATATAGATATAGATATAGATATAGATATAGATATTCACACACACACACACACACACACATATATATATATATATATATATATATATATATATATATATATATATATATATATATATATATATATATATACAGAGAGAGAGCGCGTGAGTGAGCACATTCCAGGCCCTGGGAGATGGGGAGATGGCCAGAGACAGTGTCCAGAGTAAGAATATGGAGTTTCTTATTTTAGGAACCTCAGGGATCACAGAGTCAGGGGGCAGGGGCAGCAGATATAAGATATAAGACTGGGCAGGGGCTAATCTTAAACAGAAGATTTTATATTTGATCCTGCAGGTGATAGGAAGCTCCTGGAGTTTATTGACTAGGAGTCAGACTTGCAACCTAGGATGATCACTTTGACAGCCAAGTGAAAGATAGACTCAAGTGGCAAGAGATTTTTGTCAGGGAGACCAACCAGCAGGCTCTGGTAATAGTTAGGCGTGAGATGATGAGGGCTTGCACCAGAGTGGTGTCAGTGTTGCCCTTGACAGCAATAGGAAAGTTTGGATGGAGGAAGGGCTTAGAGGGAAAGTTAACATATTAAATTCAAGGTGTCTATTTTGTAGCCTGTTTGAGATGTCTGATAGGCAGTTGGTGATACAAGACTGCCTCTTGTATTTGTTGAACTTTAAAAATAACACCACAATTGCTTATTGTTATGAGAAATCTTTTTGAGCCAACGCAGTCATATGTATCTAGGATATTGCCTATTTTGAATTTGTTGAAATCACATAACACCCAGATTTCCACTGTGGTATTATGGAATAATATGTTGTATTTCACTATTTCAGACTTACGGCAGGATATGCTAACCCTTCAGATCATTCGAATTATGGAAAATATCTGGCAAAATCAGGGTCTTGATCTTCGGTGAGTAGTAGAGCTAATATAATGAATAATGGATTTATGTATAGAAAGTTGACTTAGCCTGAGAAAGCCACTTAGTCACGATTATATGAGTTGCTTTCCAATACTAAAGATTGCAGCATATGAATTTTTTAAGCAATATCTGAAATAATAGTTTATAAGAGTTGGTCAGTCCCTTCCTTCCTTCCTTCCATCCATCTGTCCATCCATCTATCCTTCCTTTGCATAGAACAAGGAGATGAAATGTGCCACAAGCTCTATTCCGGTAAGAAGAGCAGGCAGACTGTCAGAATTTTTTTAATTGCTTCTGGAGCTCCAGTATGGGTACAGGGTATGCAGAGGGAGACAAAAGACAACTGTTTTAATGCTAGCTTTCCTTCTTGAAAGAGTTGTCTTTCCATGTAGTAACTAGGAGTTTAAAGTTGGAGATCATAATTTTCTTCAGTGTACTTTTAAAACAACTGTAAAGTGGAACGATAGACTGTTCTTGCAGCAAAGTGTTGTTGTTAGATGCTGACCTCTGTTTCCCTGACCCCTTTAACCTTCTGACAGTGCTTTCCTTCTGAGTGTGCCCTCCAATCCGTGCAGCCATTTCCAGCATCTCTCTCTCCACTAGTCATTTGTAGCTGTCATATAAAAGAGCAAGCATTTATTAATCACCTACTGTACACCAAGCACTATTTGGGCTCTTAGGATACAAAGGCAAAAATGAAACAGTGCCTGCCCTTCAGGGGCTTACAGTCTGTGTAAGTACATACATACAAATAGAAGAACGCCCACACCTGAGAGGATCAGGAAAAGCTTCATGGAGAAGCAAAGTAGGGATTCTAAGAGCCAGTGCAGAGGCATGGAAAAAGGAGGTGGAGCATAGTGTGTGTGAGGAATAGCAAGAAAGGTTCTGGTTGGACTGCAGGAGGGGGGATGGGAAAAAGAAATGGTAGCTTAGATCTTTAAGAGCTAGTCAGGGGACCGTAGAGTTGATTCTAAAAGCAGTGGGAAGATTTCCCTCAGAAACAATGTTAAATTAAGCCTCTCAACAGATTCTGGGGCTGCAAAACCTGCAAAAAACAAAAAAAACAAAAACAAAAAAAAAGTAATGAAACAATTTTCCAACTTAAGATAACCTAGAAGATCTTCAGGAAAGGTCTGTTCCATCTGAGTAAAAGGGGAGCACAGCTCAGCACAGAAGGTGTCTGGGCAAGCCATCCAGAGGCTCAGATCAGCAGCTGAGGAGCTATGGTCCTAGCTTAGCAAACTAGTGGCACAGCAGGCCAGTTGTGAGGCCTCCAGCCCCAATGCAGAAGGCAGTCCTGCCAGCTGAGGCATCGGCTACCCAACACACCCAACTAAGTGGGACCATTCCAGTGCAGTGAGCAAGCTGCAAGCTGCTGGCACCTCAGAGCAGAAGGCTGGTGACCTGGCCCCGGCCCCCAGCAAAAGAAGCTTGGGACAGTGCACACTGTACCCCAGGAGAACTCAACCTTAAAAAGGCACAAAAGAGGCTAAAATATGAATAAGAAGCAAAAAAGAACCTTCAGCATTAGCACTTACCATGGTGACAGGGAGGATCAAAACAAACTCAGAGGAGGACAACAATGATAAAATGCCTAAATGTGAAGCCTTAAAGGGGAAGAAGAATTGGTCTTGAGACCAAAAAGCCCCCTTAGAAGAGCTCAAAAAGGATTGTATAAACTAAATAAGAGAGGTAGAAGAAAAATTGGGAAAAGAAATAAAAGCTATGCAAGAGAGAGTCAGTAGCTTGGAAAAAGGACAAAAATTGACTGAAGAAAAACAATTCGTTAAAAAATGCAGTTGGCCAAATGGAAAAGGAGGTACAAAAGTTGACTGGGGAAAATAATTCCTTAAGAATCAGAATTGGGCAGATGGAAACTAGTGACTCAATGAGACAAGAGGAAGAAGTAAAGCAGAATCAAAAGAATATAAAAGTAGAAGAAAACATTAAATACCTCCTCAGAAAAACAACAGACCTGAAAAATAGATCCAGGAGGGGCAACCTACATATAATTGGACTACCTGAGAACCATGATCAAAAAAAAAAGAGCCTAGACAGCATATTTCATGTCATTATCAAGGAGAACTGCCCCAATGTCTTACAACCAGAAGAAAAAGTATTCATTGAAAGAATTCACCAGTCACCTCCTGAAAGAGACCCCAAAAGGAAAACCCCAAGGAATATTGTAGCTAAATTCCAAAATTATCAAGTAAAGAAGAAAATACTGCAAGCAGCTGTAAAGAAACAATTTAAGTATCAAGGAACAACAATCAGAATTACACAGAACCTGGCAGCTTCAACATTAAAAGATCAGAGTATTTGGAATATGAAATTCCCATGGGCAAAGGATGTGGGATTACAACCAAGAATTTACTATCCAGCAAAATTAAGCATAATCTTTCAGGGAAAAGGATATGCATTCAATGAAATAAGGGACTTTAAAACTTTCCTAATGAAAAGGCCAGAACTGAACAGAAAATTCAGTTTACAAATACAAGACTCAAGAGATGCATGAAAAGGTAAAAGAGGGAGGAGGGGAAACCTGTTATTCAATAAGGTTAAAATGTTTACATCCCTACACAGGAAGAAGATACTTATAACTCTTGAGATCTATACCTTTATTAAGGCAGATAGGAGGAGTACACACAGACAGAAGGTGGGGGTATAAGTTGATTCTGATGTGATGATATTTTTTTTTTTTTGCGGGGCAATGAGGGTTAACTGACTTGCCCAGGGTCACACAGCTAGTAAGTGTCAAGTGTCTGAGGCCGGATTTGAACTCAGGTCCTCCTGAATCCAGGGCTGGTGTTCTATCCACTGCGTCACCTAGCCGCCCCGATGATATTTTTTTTAAAAATGGCATTGGAAGTTTAAAACAAAAATAGGCTAGGTATCCATACCATCCTTTGATCAACCAAGTTAACTATCGTGTTGTTGTATATTCCAAAATGAAGTAAAAATTATTTGGGGATGATTCCCAGAAGCTGATGTAGTTTATGTGAAAGCCCTTTTAAAAGGTTGAGTCATTAGGAATGCTGATATTTAAGAATTGTTCCTGACTCTGCTTCCGTGCCTTAGCTGAATAATGATGTCAAAAGTGAATCAGGATTTTTTTTTTTCTGGGGCGGAGCCAAGATGGCAGAGGAAAGGCAGTAAGCTCTTGGAATTCACAACACAATCACTCCAAAAAACCTCCCAAAAAGTGAATCAGGCTTCATTTCAACTTAGAATTTTACACATTTGAAGAACAAAACTGGAATTAGCTTGCATTTGTATAAGAAGGTGGGTCTAATGATATCATTCCTCTCATACTCCTATAGTGCCTTCCTCTTGCTTACAGATACTTATTAGCTGTGTGATCCCAGCAACTCATTTGACCTTCTGGCTTGAGTTTCCAGATCTATAAAATGGGGATAACACTTAACCTTGCAGGAATGTTGTGAGGAATACCTGCAATGTCTGTAAAATACTTTGCAAATCTTCAGGCAACAAAGGAAGGTCATTATTAACAAAAAGACTTTGCTTAGGGGCAGCTAAGTGGCACAGTGGATAAAGCCCTGGCCCTGGATTCAGGAGGACCTGGCTTCAAATCTGGCCTCAGACACTTGACACTTAGTAGCTGTGTGACCCTGGGCAAGTCACTTAACCCTCATTGCCCCACAAAAATAAATAATAATAATAAACTTTACTGAACATTAGGATCTAGCTTTACCCTACTTTAAGATACTTGAAGGGCTCTCCTGTGGAGAAGGGATCTGATTTGTTCTGTTTGGCACGTGAGGGCAGGATGAGGAGAAGGGGGGGGGAAGTGGCAAAGAGGCCTGTTGTGGTTTCAAGTCAGGAGAAAATGCATTACCACCAGAGCTGTCCCAGTGCACAGCAGATCCTCCCTCAGTGTGAAACTTCAAGCAAAAGGGGCAGGGGGCACAACTGGTGGGTGGGTCCTGGGGGTGGGGGGACACTTTTCTAAATGAACACTGAGCTCCCCCTGTTCTAAAATTCTGATTTGTTAATACCTTTTCAGATGTACTGCACACTACTACATTTGATGCAGTGTGCTGTGCACACAGTCCTACAATCATTCTCAGACTTCAGCTTGCACTACCCCCCTTCATTTGTTCAGGCTCTTTCCTACCCCCAGACTGCCTCCCTTCTCTTTTCCACCTGCCTAAAACATCTTTCTTTGGGGTCCAGGGCCAGAGCAATCTCTCCCTCCAGTTTTCCTGGCACGTCCTGTGTTGATCTCTTCTCTTCTGCTCCTTTTATCGTGCTCATTCGTACATGTTTCCTGTCTCCTCCTACTCTATTACACTGTGAACTCCTTAGAGATTAGGATGTTCATCTTTCATCTTGGTGTCCCCAACATAGAATAGTGCCTAATCAACACTGAATGGGACTCACCACAGACACCTGAAGAATCTTACAACTTCCTGGGAGGCTTGATTTCATTGGTGAAGTTTATATTTACATTGCCAAGCGATCTCTTTAAACACCTCACAGTTTCATGGTTTTACATTTTTTATTGAAAGTGTTCAAAAGTGCCTCTGGCTACAATCGTTTTCTTCATCTTTGTTCTCTTATGGCACAAGATCCATAAGTTTCCTGCTGGTGGTGGGTGCAGCCCTTCCATACCTTATACTTGGGAACCAGCCTTGTGCTGAGGAGCCCCTCTGAGCTTCCCCAGGCTGCTCGTGATAGCCGTCTGGGTGATCTGGGCCCAGTGTGGCGAGAGCTCCCGGGCATGCCCTCCGCCAGCCTAGCATCCTACATGTAGGGCTGCTTCCTCACTGCTGTGGTGAGTCAGTCAGATGAGGAATGAGCTGTTCCAGAAGTCCATGCATGGCACGGACCTAAAATGACTGCTCCCATGTCCATAACACGTTGTGGCTCCTAATGGCTTTTCTTCTGATGAGGGAGTGAAGAGGTGTCTTGTGAACTGTGAGAGGTATGTTCTTGGGGACATTGCTAATTTTGCTATCTTCAAAGGACAATTAAGACAGTTTTTAGCAGTGCCTGGAGAATTCAGGCGGGAGTGAGTGATAAAGGCCTGGAGCTGGAGCCTGGCTTACCTGCCTTGTGGCCCTGGTCCAGACACCACACACCAGAGCTTCACCTTCATTAACTGGAAAGCCCTTGCCTGACCTTGGAGGCTGGGAGAGAGAAATGTATTTTTAAAAGCCTTCAAATGCTATAGAAGTACACTGCTTATGTATTGTATTGCTAAGTGGTTTGGATGTTCTCGTTCCTTCAAATGGCTATAAATTAGGTAATGCTTTTTTACAGGATGCTCCCTTATGGTTGTCTATCAATTGGGGACTGTGTTGGCCTCATTGAAGTGGTCCGGAATTCTCATACCATCATGCAGATTCAGTGTAAAGGTGGTCTGAAAGGGGCCTTGCAGTTCAACAGCCATACATTACACCAGTGGCTCAAAGACAAGAATAAAGGGGAAATGTGAGTTGATTCATCTCATCCTGTCTGGGGTTCTCTAGTTCCTCGATATTTGACTTTTGACAGGTCTTCATGTTGTTTCCTTGGGGGGTTAGGCAAAGGTCATTTGATACCTTGGTTGTAAAAGAAAATATGAAGTGACTCTTGAATGTGTGTTCGGTTAAGTCCTTGCGTTCTATAAAGGTTAAAAGAATCAAAGTTTTTGTGTAAGTTTGAAAAATTGTTGTGGAGATATGATGAACATATTTCTTATGTTTGGTCTAAATTTGTTTGCTAATAGATTGACTTTTTAAAAAACAATGTATCAACAACTTTATCATAAGCTTTCTCTATATAGGCTTACTACATGACTTCTAGAAACTTCCTAGAACCTTACTTGAAAAAGTAAGCCAAAGAGGAGTTGACTTAAAGAGGTCATATGTTTTCCACATCTAGTATCAGTAGCTCTGTACCTGCTTAAAATAGAACATGCTGTTGTGTCTTAATTGAACATCAAAGTGAGCCCCATTGTATTGGCTACTAAAGAACCATGTGATCTGTTCTTGCAGATATGACGCAGCCATTGATTTGTTTACACGTTCATGTGCTGGATACTGTGTGGCTACCTTCATTTTGGGAATTGGTGATCGTCACAATAGCAATATCATGGTGAAAGATGATGGACAAGTAATGAACTTCCTTTTTTAAAAAACCTTTTGACCTTTGAACCTTTCACAAATTTGATGTATTATATGCTTGCATGGGCCAAAAACATAACATAACATAATTTCTCCCTTTTTTTTAAAAGCTATTTCATATAGACTTTGGACACTTTTTGGATCATAAGAAAAAGAAATTTGGCTATAAGCGAGAGCGCGTGCCCTTCGTCTTGACTCAAGACTTCTTGATTGTGATTAGTAAAGGAGCCCAGGAATGCACCAAGACAAGAGAATTTGAAAGGTGAGATTCAGATATAGACAGCTGTATGTAGGTCACAGTTTGTTCTGGAGGCCGATGCGGAAAGTGCTCAGCCGGCCTGGTCCTGGTAGACACTGACTCAGACTCCTTGGAGGCACCACTTGTTTTGGCCCCAGCTCATCAGCTTCCCCGGGAGCAATCTTAGGTGCCTTCCAACTAGCTCGGCCTCCTCATTTTGCAGAAGAGGGAACAGAGGCATCCCCTCGATAGGGAAGAACTGAAAAGAGAAGGAAGGGAAATGAGCATTTATGAAGCTCCAACAGTATGCCAGGCACTGTGCTCGTTGCCTTACAAATAGAATCCGTTTTCGTCCTCACAACAACACTAGGAGGTCTGTGCATTTATTATCCTCATTTTACAGTTGAGGAAACTGAGGCAGGCAGCGGTTAAGTAACTTGCACAGGGCCACATGGCTAGTAAGCATCAGAGGTTGAGTTTGAACTCAGGTCTTCCTGACTCCAGGCCTGGCACTGTATCAACTCTGGTGCCAACCTGCTGACAGTTGAAACAAGGTCCTCTGACTGCAGATTCACTTTTCCCTGCTCTCCATGGGGTAGACTAATTCTGGTTTATTAAAAGGAAACTAGGGGGGCGTCCAGGTGGCGCAGTGGATAAAGCACTGGCCCTGGATTCAGGAGTACCTGAGTTCAAATCTGGCCTCAGACACTTGACACTTACTAGCTGTGTGACCCTGGGCAAGTCACTTAACCCCCATTGCCCCACAAAAAAAAAACAAAAAAAACAGGAAACTAGAAATACAGCTAAAATGAGACGTTAATACCACGGCGATCTAACTCCAATTTTCTACTTACAGATTTCAGGAAATGTGCTATAAGGCTTACTTAGCTATTCGGCAACACGCCAATCTCTTCATCAATCTTTTCTCTATGATGCTTGGCTCTGGGATGCCTGAGCTACAGTCCTTTGATGATATCGCATACATTCGAAAGACCCTGGCCTTGGATAAGACTGAGCAAGAGGCGTTGGAGTATTTCATGAAGCAGATGAATGATGCTCATCATGGGGGCTGGACAACCAAAATGGATTGGATTTTCCATACAATAAAGCAGCACGCTTTGAACTGAAGCAGTAGCCTCGGGGCCACTCCGCACTGCTCTCACTGTCAGCAGGCCAAGGCTGCTTGCCCAGGAATCGCACAAACCATGAACAGCATTAGAATCGACAGCAGGAACCTTGATCCACTCTTTCTTCTACCATTGAAACAACATAAACGCAAACAGGGTTTGATAGCACTAAACTAGTACATTTCAGAATTAAGCTTTAGTCTAATGCGCAATTTCATGTTATGCCTTAAGTCCAAAAAGGTAAACTTTGAAGATTGTTTGTATCATTTTTTAAAAAACAAAACAAAATATATAGAAACTGATGGTTAAGGAGAGAGAATAATGTTCTTTTTGTGTTGCAAATGTTGTATGTTTTGAAACGTGAAAGCGACAAAGTTTGTCATTACTTCAAGTCCAAGGAAACCAGAGTGGTGTTGAGCTGCATGAGAATTGCTAAGAATGAAAATCCATCACTTTTCCATTGTATTGAATTTAGAGTTTGAAGTGAGTTTTTTGACTCCCAGTTCTCATGAAGAAAAACACTTGGGGTGGAACAGAATCTTTAAATTTCACTAGGGACTTTTTCCTTTTTAAAAAATCAAACCTTTTGATGACTTTGGGCCTTATCTGCATAGTTTGGGGAGAAAGTAGAAATGAGACCTTTTAGAAGGTGCTTTTCCCGGACAAACATTTACAAGGATCCGATTGTTCATTTCCCAGGGAAATTCTGAGCTCCTATGGAAAATAAACTGCCATAGAAAAGGAATGAGAAGGACTAGCTGTCATGTACCAGAATCGTGCAGTGTTCATCTTAGCTTTGACATTTTTCCCTCTTTTTGCGATTGAACTGAATACATTTTTCATGCATGTTTTCCAGAACCTAGAAGAAAGTATTAATGTTATTAAAAGATTATTTTTTATAAAAGGCTATTTATATTATAAAAACTATCATTAATATATACTCTTTATTTAGATTATCTGTCCCATAGTCATGCATTTATTTTACAGCCTCAGATATTTTGGTATAAGACTCTGCCATCCATAGTGACATAATTAGTCATTCTCTTGGTCTTTGAGAGAAGCCCAGGCACTCTTCCATAATGTACACCATTGCCCAGGGATACACTGTTAAAGTTGGCTAAATATCCTGCTTAGGACCACCTCTTTCCTCCTTTTCACTTTTATCTCCTCTCTCTCTCTTTCTCTCTCTCTCTCTCTCTCCTATCAAAAAAAATTTAATCAGTTTACATCAGCTCAGTAACATACAGATTCTTGTCCTGTTTGCATTAACCTTCTCCTAAAGTGGAAGCACTTATAAAGAAAGGATCCTTCAAAGCAGCAGGGAAAAAGAAACCAGGAACGGTATCTGTTTGCGGGCTCTTTGCTGATATCTGTAATAAAAATGGAACCCAAAGTGATTAAGATTGGTTCCCACTTTAAAGTGGCCAGGGTCCATTTTTCAAGTTTCTTAAGTTGAACTTAAGCCCAGGATAAATTCATAAACATTTGGAAGAAGTGATTCACCCTCTTTTTTTTTTTTTAATTGGGAGTTGCAAGGGAAGGGGTTAGGTTGTGAGGACACTTTTCTTTGCTATAGACCAGAATTCTACATGATATTTGGAATAAATGCCTGCGGGCCTAGGAAACAGCGTCTGCAGATGTCTTTGTGCCACCAGAAAAAAAAAAGTGCAATAATGGAGAGGGGCTGGCAAGTGTCTAGGTTAGGCGTGATATTGGAATATTAACTTTATAAAAACTGTACATTGTGTTCTCTGTATTGGTAATAAGCTATCGAATGGTTTACTTCATTTAGAAAAAGTTCTTAAATTAAATTAGTTACTTATCCTAGAGCCTTGGATCAAGTAAGCCAGGGACTGTAATGCCAAGATTCATAAAACATATTTGGCTATTTTAGGACGCATATGGATATAGGCTCCCTAGAGTTAGTTGTTGAAGATTTAGGTACTTTATTAAAGCATGTAAATAATACTGTCTTAGTGAAAGCCACTGAGAAAAATAAATTTGGAGTATTGGAATATTCATTTTTCTTATTTATAATTTACTGTCTCAGAACAGTTGAGCAGATTTTCAACCCTTTGCTGTTAAGTATTTGATAGTTGTTCTCCTTTGCAGTTACAAAAGCTTTCATAGCTTATAGATTCTTTCTTCTTATTTGACGCATAACCATGATGTGTCATTCATTTTTAATTGGCCCATGACACATACTGGCATTTTACCTTTTTCAATATCAGGGATTGATTATGGGAAAACTCAGTGAAGTACACCTCTGAAACCCTGATCAGGTTTCTTAAAGTCATAACAGATAATTTTGTTTTTATCCAGATGTCCCTAAAGCAATAATATTATGAGTCTCCTTGCACAGAAATAACAAGATATTTGCATTGCTCACATTGATAGAGATCACTTTCTAGAGCCCTGGTGAAAATTTGTGCATAAATTACTGAAGCCAAATTCATTTAGTTTCAGTTTATCTGAGCTGTGTAGAAAAATTCAGGAAAAAAAAGTTTTAAAATAGGAGCCAAACTAAAGTGACCTGAAAACAAGCTGAATCGTAAACAGATCTAAGCAGAACCGGGCTTAGGAAAAGAAAAGCTGAAAAAGAGAAAGGAGAAAAGAAAGGTTCCAGAAGGCCAAACCATTGCAGCTTGAATTAAGGAGACTGTGGATGATTCAAATTGATTTCAGGTCAGAGGACATGTAACAGGCTCTAAAATTACTTAACTATAGGGATTACTTCAATTCCCAAAACCACCTCTCAGAACTTCAACTGTAACCATCAACTTTCGGTATCATTGGCTCTCCCAAGAAATATTTTCTTGCCTAAATCATTTGGAGAAGGAGAAATGGAGCACATTTTTGAAGAGCAGAAGCCCTAATGTTTAATACAACCTAGAAAGAAATTTTTAAAAGCTTTTTTGACCTTTCAGCATAGTCTCTCCTTAAAGGGACACGCCCATTTTGAAGACTGAAAATGCGTCTCTAAATCAGAGAGTAGATTTTATTTGACGTTTTACCGTAGAGCTTGTTTCTCTTGGTTCTTAAGTGTCACCTGTAAAATTGTGTCAAAAATAATCAATTCCGAGATTTGTCCCATAATCGATTTGTGTTTATAAGCCCATTAAGAAAATGGGGAACTGGTGAATATGTAATGATTTGTAAAATATTTTAATGTAATTTTTTCAACTGTGAAACTGACTATTGGTTTTTTGATGAAAACAGGCTGCTGATAAAGTATTTTTCTGTAAAGTGTAGTCTTTCCTAAATGAGAATACGCTGTATTGATTAGAGTGTGTGGACACTTGGGTTTTTTTCCCCTTTTCCTTTTTTAAAGTGTCTTGCTAGGTTTTCTTAAAGGTAAACCAGACTGACTGTATAATGTGGTGGTTTTTAACTGAAAATTGAATGGTTTGGGATCTTGTAGGAAAGATTTAAGGAGCCTGCATATTTCAAAGGCATCCCAGCAATTTCACAGCCCATAGATAAGTTGGTACTTGATTACTCCCGACTGTTTTGGTTAGTTTTCATCTCAGTAATTTTGTAAATCCATTTCAGTCCTGTTGTGATCAGTAACTCATGCTTGCTAACTCTTTAAAGACATTTCCTTTGCTTCATTCTGTAACCAGCATGTTAACCTCAGCTCTGAACAACTGGAATGTTCCTTCTCCTTTCCTGTCCTGCAGACCTGGGTTGGACCCATGAAGCATCTGAAAAGTCCCCCTTAAGAAGTCATAATTTGGATGCCTCAGACATCCCCAAAGTACTTCCATGGGGTTAGTGAAGTGTTATCTGCTCCTTCCACTCTCTAAACACAACTTTCTTGTTTCTGGTTTTGTTTTGTTTTGTTTTTTACTTGGATAAGCCATCACTTTTCTTACCACTCCTGTCAGATGTGGCACACCCTGTGCTACACAGAGGGCCAAAAGCTATTAGAATACATTGTTCCTAGAGTGAATGTCAGCCCCTTCAGTTGAGTCTGGTTTCATATGATTCCATTTACCCAAGTAGCCTGCCAATCCGTCCTGAATTAGATGATTACAGCAGTAGTTTCCATTCAGATTTATAACTTTCTGATACTCAATCCTGGGTTCTGGCCTTTGTCCCAGAACCCTGAGCGGTGCTTGAGATAACCATCTGGTAGGAAGCCTGAACTGGGAAAAGACTAATACCACCAGGTTGTTTTTTTGTTTTTAAAGGGCATCCACAAATACTGTTTACTTTTCCACAACCTTTTTAAAACAGACTGCTTCACGTCTGGGACTGACTGGAGGTGCTGTGGCCTTGAGAAACTCTTCAAAACAGCTCAGTCTCTGGTTCCTGAGCATATCGATTTGGGAAACTATACAAGAGATGACATAGATCTAACTCAATTTGATTAAAGGCTCTCCTTCTTAAGGCCCATGCTATTGGGAGTCAACCCACAGAAGTAAATACACTTGGCTTTCAAGTCAGCAAAGCACTGTGGATTTTTAACTCAGACTATTTTCGTGACACTTACAGCAGATCTTCTCTGAAAGCCACTGGAAAACTTCTGTTTTTCTCATCAGTGGGCCAGCTCCATTTGGGGGGGGTTAAAAAATAGCCAACAGATTTGATAGTACTGTGAATGGGGGGTTAAATTCTTAGTTTTCTGTTCTTCATTAATAGCAGCCTTTTGGTATCTGTAGATACACACACATATGTATGCATGTACATAGATACATGTACATATGTGTGTTGTTTGTATGCATGTATACTTAAGTGTACACTGCTAGGCCTTTATTTTATTTTTTTAGGCCTTAATTTTATTGCTTTCAGAGTACTTAAGATTAGCAAAGGTACTTTCGGGAGCATTTGGAATACAGTGAAGTTTCCAAGTCAAGGAGTCAACTTTTAAATAGGTTTGTATTTCATTTCACATATGCCACTCCTTTAAGGACCCTCATTTTTTACTCTTAATAGCCACCATGCTGTACCTCCAACTTGATCTTAGGAATAGTACTATATTCCAGCTAGCCAAGAAACTGTTAACTAGGCCACTAGTTTAGAGCTTAAAACAAAAATTTCACCTTTAAAGCCCAGCTGTGGGCAAAAGTTTTAATTTTTTATGTTTAGTCAAAAATAACAAATCTGGCCCATTATACTGATGCTACACTGCCTTGGGCTGCTAATGCTCACAACTTACCATCACTGGAATCATACATTTACACCTAGTAAATGTGTGAGGACCTAGTAAAGCCTGAGAACTGTTGTTGGGTTTGTTTGTTTTTTAACCTGTGTGCAATCTTGATTTAAACTGTTACGAAGATAAAACTATCCTGTGTGGTGTTAGCTTGTCCAGACCCTTTTGTATCTGTCTTGGGTTAGCAAGGAAACTAGAAGGGATTCCTTTTTAATAATTTCTCAAAGTAATTTAGTCACTTAAAGCCAGCTTCCCAATTCCATTTTGATTTTTTTATACAATAAGATCTATATCTGCTGATTAAAAAAAAATTACTAAATTTTTAGGAATTGAGGATGGTGGAACCCACCTGGAAGCCCTGCTTCTGGGGAGTTTTGAATGGCAGTAGGGCTGCCTATATGATGTCAGCACTAAGTCCGGCCCCACAATTAGCCATGGGGTTTCCTGAGGAGGGGTACACCAGCAGGGACCAAGACTAGGACCAAGGCTTTGCAGCTCCCATTTCAATGTTCTTCCTAATGCACCAAAGGACCCAAAAGCATGTTTTCTCATTTCAAAACGTCCACAAATCTCATTAATAGCCAGGAAAGTCATACCAGAAACAGAATAGTTATGACCTGACATACTTTGGAACCTTTGGAAAGAAGGAAATCTTGTGGCATAATGCATTATACTGATTTTTTTTAAGGTTTTTAAATCTTTTTTTTATTATAGGCTAAGAAGTATTTAAGACACAGCAAGCTGCATGTGTTTGTTGTATTGAAAATGTAGAGTATTGCAGCATTAATTCAATTTAAGGTGTCATCTTTCATAGTCTTGTTAGTCCTGGCAAGAAGACTTTGGCCTATGACTGCACTCAGTGTAGTTGTGATCAGCAGAAACTGTTCTGCCTTTTCTTTTCACTTTGCAGTCTGTAACATCATGCTATTTATTAAAAAAAAAAAAGACAAAACAAAAAATAATAATTTGTACTTATGTGTCCGAACATTGCTTAGTGTTCTTTGTGCTTAAAGACACAGTAAAGTATGGATGTCTCATGTTCTCCTGTGTACTTATAAGCGAAATTGTGGTAGTCTAAAGAATTAATTGTTTCTGAACAGTTCTTTGGTTGACAACTTAATCCTTCTAAGCAGGAAAATTGAATTTGGGCCCATCACTCAATGTTTAGTTACAGAATTTGGATATCAGCCGTGTGTAGTGACAGGCTGAGCTTTATTCAGTAAGGTCTAGGGAAGGAAGTGAAGTGGTAGGACACTGGTAAGTTCAGTGTTTAGTAGAGGTCAGAAAACAGATTGTATTGCAGACTCTTGTCACTAAGTTCCATGCTTAGGACTGGAAAATACCATGTTTTCTTACTTCTTCTTTAGCAGAGAGTCATTGAAATCTCATTTACTTATTATACAATTTTCCCATATGATCAAATTCTCCTGAATTAACTTTGTTCTTCTTGTCTAGTTTCACTTCCTTGAAATAGCCCAGTTGGTACTGTAGATCATTTTGAATACTCTCCATAATCAACCCAGTATAAAATACTAGTATTGCCACACACATACACACACACACACACACACACACACACAAATACTAGTATTGCCTACAGTGTAGATTGGAATAATTTTCCTAGAAAAATAAGTCTCATGGTAGGTGCTCTCCAAACTAGGAAAAATTATTTTATCTCAATGGATAACCAGCTTTTGACTATGTTACATTTCAAAGGGATTCTTTTCTTATAAAAAATTTGCCAGAAGGTTCATAGAATCATCAAATCAGAGAACTGGACGAGAACTCGTTGACCATCCAGCCTAACTCATGCGCACAAAAAAATTCCCACCATAATACCCAACAAGTGGCCATCTGAGGAAAACAAAGACTTCCTAGGAGGCACCATCATCTCCATGGCAGTCCATCCCATTGTTGGACAGCACTTGTTAAGAAGTTTTTCCAGATATCAAGTTTAAGTTTGCTTCTTTAGAACTTCTGTCCATTGGTGCTTTAGGACCAGCAAAACAAATCCTCCTTCCACTTGATCCCCCTTTAAATATATGAATACAGCTATGATGTCCCTTCTAAATCTTTTTTTCCCAAGCTAAATAGGCTCAGTTTCTTCAACAGATTCTTTTTTTTTAATTTGACTTTATAAAAATAAGTTTTTATTGATTTTTTTTTGGTTTTCTCTCATCCTAGTTCTCCCCAGTATCCCTCTGCCTCATCCTCCCAGAGAATCATCTCATATCATAAATATTTTTTAAAATACAAAAGGGGGAAATCAGCACAACCAATCAATATACAACTGATTCTTTAAAATGGTGGAGGCCAGTACTCCTAGAATCCAAAGATCTGAGATTAAATGTGACTAGTATTACAAGACCTTTTTCCCATCTCAAACCTCTCTCTTCCCGTGGGAAGGACAGGACAGAGATAAGGCTGCCTAAAGGGAGAAAAGGTCAGGCAAATTGTTCAAGTCTTAGCAAGAAAACTTTGTGGAAGAAGTGTCCTACCCCAAGCGCCATTATTACTGTCTTCTACTTAGTTACTGTGACCCTTTGACCTTGAAATGAATGTCTATTACTGTGCTGAATTAGAATCTCCAGATCTACTTCTGGGTCTATTACATTAGCATTCAAATTCTGCAAGCTTCAGTTTTACAGGGCAGCTTTTGGCTGGTACAGTCACAACAAGAAAATGTGACTTGGTGATATCTAGAAGTTACTTCTGAAGGTCCCCATTTTCTTTTTTTTTTTCTTTTTTAGTGAGGCAATTGGGGTTAAGTGACATGCCCAGGGTCACACAGTAGTAAGTGTTAAGTGTCTGAGGCCAGATTTGAACTCAGGTACTCCTGACTCCAGGGTCAGTGCTCTATCCACTGCGCCACCTAGCTGCTCCCCCCATTTTCTTTTCTAGGGAGCAATGTGGTATAGTGTAAAGAGCACTCGATTTGGAGTTGAGAAGATTTGGCTTCAGTGCCCCCCTCAGACCTTTACAAGCTATGTGACCCTGAACAAGTTACTTATCCTCTTTGGGCCCAAGTTTTCTGATTGACAAAATGAGGGGATTCACCTTCAGAGCTTCTAACATTCCTTCCAGTGCTAGATTCATAAGCCTATGATAATAGTAAATTCATAGGATTGTAGATTAAGACCTGGAATGGACGCCAGTAACCGTGTGGAAACGCATTTAGGGCTGGAAGGGGTCCTATAGACCCTCCAGTCATTTTACAGATGAGCAAACAGGCCTAGCCAGCCGGCCCAAAGTCACCCAGTTCTTGATGTTCTGCGAATCCATTACAAAAAATTATTGAGACACTGTAGGAGCCAAAACCAGGCTTTATATATTCACCTCCAGGTTGCTCAGAATTAGGCTGAAAAACATTATTAAAGTCTCTGGACTTTCATGATTCAGTTTCCAAGGCAGGATCTTTTAAAAAATACAATCATCTGTTGCTTATTTTGTAGGAATTGGGTGCATTGTGCATTGCCCCAGAGAAGACTAAACTCCAAACCATTTTCTTCCCATTCCAGGACCTTCCCTCAACAACTACTCAACCAATATGTGTTTGTGTGAACGTATGTGTGGAGACTTGATTCATTTAACATAAGCTTATGAAACATAATTAAGAAAAGAAACTTACACAGAAAAAGACATGCCCATTAATTCTAAATAGAAATGGCTTTCATGGGGCAGTGAATAAAGCACCGGCCCTGGATTCAGGAGGACCTGAGTTCAAAGGTGGCCTCAGACACTTGACACTTACTAGCTGTGTGACCTTCAGCAAGTCACTTAACCCTCATTGCCCCATGCAAAAAAAAAAAAAGAAGAAGAAGAAATGACTTTCAGATTAGCCACCAAATTTTCCATGTTCACCTGCCTCAGCACAAGTCATCAAGGGCCACCTGTAATTGAAATGACATAGATATTTAAGTGTAGGTTATATATTTTTCTTCCTTGGCAGTAGGATTTGGAAAATTTTCTTTTCAACTTTCTATCACGAATGAGTTGACATTTGGACTTCTGCCTAAACCAATTATAGGGGGGACCGTAGTGTGCCTACATCTCAGCTGATGGCACCATTCTGGGTACCAAGTGATGCAGTTCCCACATCATCAACAGATTCCAAGAAGACCATAAATCTGAATCCCAAAACATCTAGATCTTGTGGTGGTTTTTTTTTGTTTGTTATGTATCAAAGACTATTCTTTTAGATAGATTGAAAGGGATCATAGGAGAAAAAATTGGAATATTTTTAATTGCTAAAAGGAATGCATGGTCCTTTGCATGAGAAATACTATGTAACAATTCTAGAGTTGCCATCTACAGGGGTAATTTGCAAGCCGACTTAAGCAGTAACTAAACAAATCATGTACAGAGAATAGGAGACACCATTTTTTAACTGGGCCACCCTCTTAAAAGCCCTTGACTTCTTCCTCGCTCTCTCCCCTTCTTCCACATTTGGTATTGTTGCAATTCTTTCTGGGAAGGTATATGGCCAGCTTCCTCCCTCACCATATTGGTGTACTCCTCACACAGCACTGACAAGTGTTGTGTTAATTTCACCATGCCCACAATCAATGCGCCGCCCAACAGAGTCAGTGATGGCCAAAACAAGCAGTGGAAGATAACCGTTTGATCATACTTTTTTATCAGAACAACATCCTCTGGTTTGCTGTCTGGGCTGTAGAAACAGGAGAAGGGGGTCCCATTTTTGTGATCAAAGAAGTCTTTGATGTCCAGAGCACTGTTGAGTAGATCATTCCGATCTCGATGGCACTTTGGTGTGTAAAAGCACTAGGAAGGGGGAAGAAGGAAGAAAAAAGGAATGAGCAATGCCATGGCATGAGATGACAGTTCCAAAAATGCTGAAACACCTTTAACCTAGATGTGGCCATAGTCTCATGACCTGGATGTGGTGGTGGTGTGGGGAGCAGGGTATTAGGGCAAAGGCCCAGAGGGTGAAGCATCAGTTTGTCCTGCTCAGAAAGCAAAAGAAAACTCCTAGTTAGGAGCTTTGGAGGATAGAGACCGCCTGTTACCTCGAAGGTGGTGGTTTCTCTCTGCCTTCTGTTCTCAACAGGACTCCCACTGGGACTGTGGGATCCTCTCCCCTTTCTGTTGCCTCACATTTCTATTTGAAATTGTCAGCCTCTCAAGTTATGTGTCTTGTTTCCTTGTGTCCAGCAACTAAAATACTAGTCAGAAACACCGCCCAAGCATGCCAAATTGCATTATTGCCCTGACTCCTTGGACGATGAGTCGGCTGAGGGGTGAGGGGAGACGAGTGAGGGGCATAGTCAAGTATCTGGGACTGAGCAGCAACTCAGGGAAGACAGTCTTAGGTTAGAGGGGCATGGCTCTGTTAGCTGGTGGGTGTTTTTAAGCATCTGAAGTTCACATCAATAATTTGGAGAAACAACACTGGAGTCCTTTGATCCCTCAAATCCTAACTCTCATCCTGTATAGTGCAGGACCTCAGTTTCCTCACTTGTAAAATGAAGGGATTGGACTACATCAGAGGTTGTTACACTGTAACCTGTGAACTTTTAAAATATACATATATTGATTACTATATTTTAATATAATTTGTTTTATTTGTGATCCTATATGTTCTATCTGCTTAAAAAATTATTCTGAGATGATGTCCATAGGTTTCGCCAGATTGCTAAAGGGGGACATGACACCAAAAATGGTTAACAACTCCTAGACTACATTATTGGAGATCCCTTCCAGATATAAATCTATGGTTCTGCAATCCTACTCCTCCTCACTTTCAGATCTTTACTTTTTTCCTCTTAAGGCTCTGATCATTTTAACCTGCTTTCATCTCTATTCATTGGGGAAGGATGCGGTATGATTTCCCAAAGTCCCCCCGAAGAGTAAGCTCTGGACCCCGTGCCCCTGGAGGGAAGGCAATGCCCCTGATCCACAAAAGGCTGCTGACAACCTTGGTCCTTTAAATATACCATCAGTGTATACATTACCTCTGGGTTTATCTGAACAGCTTCTTCATTGTAGTGCAGGAAAGCTTTCTGGCCAGAATGGGAGAGGTTTACAGACACCTGGAGGCAAGGGTACTTTCCCTGGCCCCGGCAGTCAACCCCACAGGTGAACGAACAATCCAGCCAGTCATCCTTCACGTGCGTGTCCATAATGGTGCAGTTTGCCTCTTCTCGCTGTGTGCTAGAATTCAGAAATGTTCATGATTTATCTCTCCTCTAATCAAAGTTCTGGCAGGTCAGCATTTGACATACACAATCAAATAAAGTTTCACCAACATTCCTGGCAAAGGGTTACATTGCCCAGTTCAGGTCCTGTGGACCACGATTACTCCCTTGCCCCCTAAGACTTGACTACCCTGAGCAAATTGGTGAGAGATTTATTTTCCAATAATTCTGAGATCATGGGCCAGTTTGATTCAACAAGAATTTATTAAACATGGGGCAGCTAGGTGGCAGAGTAGATAAAGCACAGATCCTGGATTCAGTTGGACCTGAGTTCAAAGCCAGCCTCAGACACTTGATGCTTACTAGCTGTGTGATCCTGGACAAGTCACTTAACCCTCATTGCTTCACAAAAAAAAAAAAACAACCAAAAACAACAACAGGAATTTATTAAATGCTTACTATGTTCAAGGCATTATGTGGAGGGCTTAGGATGGGTCCAGAGCTGTGGTTTCCTATTTATGGGTAACTTCCTATTGAGAAACTTCCTCCATTGATGCAGGTTAGCAACTATTTTGTAACTTTCAATTCTAGTTGCCTAGAACACTGGGAAGTTAAGTGACTTGTCCAGGTTCACACATTCAGTAAGTGTCAGAAACACCTGCTACATCTTCCTGACTCCAGGGCCCATATCCACCAAACCACACCACTGTTGGGGATTTGGTAATATAAAGACAAAGCATCCCTGCCCTCAAGTTCTCTGTCTTCCTTTCTACTGGCCAACTGGGGTGATAGACTCTATATCTTTGACTATGCAATGAGGAGTCAAAAGGTTGCTCCCTCATCTAATACATAATCTTCATTTACAAGGCCATGCTATAGGCTGGGAATCAACAAGCAAGCAAGGAGTGAGCATGGTCTTCAACAACTAGGACTTTGAAAGCTGAGCTAGTTCACTTGTGGAAAGAATTGCCAGGGCAGAGACAACAACTGAAAGAAAAACTTAATCATGAGATGCGGTAGAGAAGGGAGAGATCTGAGAAGTGGGGCATTGGGGCCTATAAGCATCTTGAAACAAATGATGCTGACTAAAACTATCAGGTGACATCACCTCAAGAAATGAAGGAGACAAAAAAAAAGAAATGAAGGAGGGGGGTGCAGCTGGGGGGCTCAGTGGATAGAGCACCGGCCCTGAATTCAGGACCTGAGTTCAAATCCAGCCTCAGACATTTGACACTTACTAGCTGTGTGACCCTGGGTAAGTCATTTATCCCTCATTGCCCCACCCCCCCAAAATGAAGGAAATTCTTTTCCCCCTAAAAAAAATTTTTAAAGGTCTGCTCTTTCTATGCCAGTCAGGTAACAAACACTGTACTCTGTTCACTTCTTTTACCTAAACATTTCCTCTCTTCTGACTTTGCCTCAAATATTCAGAGGACATGAGTTAGCTAGAAATACATCTAGGGCCTGATGAATGTGACTCCCCCAAAGCAGTTACATGTATTTGAATTTGCACTATATAAAGTTATAATTATGTATTGCATTGGTTCCAATCTAATGGAACTATGCAGTACAAATTTGAATAATATGGCCACTTCAGGGGATTCATTATTTGCACTAATAAAGCTGTATATAAAACTTTAAATTAGGACAGAAAGCTAAACTGTCTAAATGTTAGGAATTTTCCAAATTAGGGGCTCTGAGCTATTATTATTACATTAATGATTTTTCATCTCATATAAATTCCATAAAACAGCAGATTTGTGTAGAACTAAGGACCATTATGTTGTCCCTAGGCTACAAGTGAACAAGCTCTTGTAATAAGATGTGGTTAATTAAATCTCCCCCCCAAAAAAGGAAGGAAGGTGGAAATGGCCAAGGCCAATAGTACCTTCCACTGTGTAACAGAAGTATTAACCCTATTTTAGAGTTGAGGAAACTGAGGCTCAGAGTGACTTGCCTGTGATCACATACCTGGTCAGTGTCAGAAATGATATTTGAAAAGCATTTATTTAGCTGATGAGTCCACAGGAAGTATAGCTGAAAAGTCATTAGGAAAAGGGTTTTTTTCTGTACAACCCCATGAAGTAGACAAAATCACTATGCCCACTTTACAGGTGGAAAGACCAAAGTGAACAGTTTTAATTAATTTCCGCATGGTCAGTTACCGAGTCAATATCAGAATGGGTATTTGATCTCGACTCTAGGGCTTTTTCCATGATACCACCTGGTAAGTATCACTGACCCACCTCTTCCATCATCTGCTTTAGGCCATCCTTAGTCATCTCTTTCAGGCTTTCAACCTGACAACTTATTTGGGGGCGAGGAAACATGATGCTGATGTTCTTGATAAGATTCCTGGCCACCAATTTCTTAAACTCAACTGAGTTCCATTCCCACTCATCATCAGAGACCAGAGTGACGGGCACTCCAGTGCTGGCATGGAACTTGGATCAGTGCAACAAAAGTTTGAACCGGAACCAGAAATGCACAAGCTCCCTCTCAGAGTGGTTCTATCATGTTCGAGAAGTATTTCCCCTGAAGGGGTCCTACAGAATTCATCTGAATTCTTCAATAAGCATGGTATCATCTTCAGTTAAACAGGGGCTTTGGAGAAATTACGGTTAGCAGCATAGGACGTGTTGCATTTCTTTATTGCGTTTTAAAAATAAAATCAGTTCTGAGTCACCACACAGAAGAATCCTTGATCTCTGCCATGGGCACACCCTAAGGGGAGGGCAATTGGTCTCATATGAAAATATTGGGGTGGCAGCAACAGTTTGTCCCTGGCATCATCCTGCTTATCAATTGATTGCCTCTTGGGGTTCTGAGTGCCTGAATCCCTAACATTTCTGCCAGTGCAGGCACGGACAAACCCAATTTGAGGTAGGATTAGGTGGTAGGGATGTGTATAAGACAAACTTCTTTAGGCACCTTCTCCAAGTAGGTATCAAATCAAGCCAAGATATAAACTTGTGGGGCAGCTAGGTGGCACAGTGGATAGAGCACCGGCCCTGGATACAGGAGGACCTGAGTTCAAATCCAGCTTTAGGCACTTGACACTTACTAGCTGTGTAAGTCCTAGCTGGACAAGTCACTTAACCCCAATTGCCTCACACACATAAAAAGGAAAATGATTAAAGATACAAAAGAAAGGGAATGATTAATGGAGAAGGATTCTAATGAGGCAGCCACAATACAGAAAGCAATCTCTATGGAGACTAGTTCTACCAACCACACCAGCATTAACCACTGACCAATTGCCACCAGCAGAATGCAAGCCAATCTTGCTGAAGTAGCAATATGCTCTGAGAGGAAGTTAGAGGACAGGATGTACCAGGAAAACTAAACCACATCAACTGTCAACTACCACCTCCTTTCAAACACTGGTGGAGACAACCCAGAGCCCTGTAGCCAAGAGTGCTAGGAATAAGAAGTGTCCTCCAAACCACCAGCCCTACTGCCAGCCTGGACCTCGAAGGACCCAGGCAATTTTTGCCATCAAAATCCTTAGAGCTTGAGGGGCGGCTAGGTGGTGCAGTGGATAGAGCACCGGCCCTGGATTCAGGAGGACCTGAGTTCAAATCCAGCTTTAGGCACTTGACACTTACTAGCTGTGTGACCCTGGGCAAGTCACTTAACCCCCATTGCCCCGCAAAAAAAAAAAAAAATCCTTAGAGCTGTCAAATGGTTCAAAGTCAGCAATGGATCTATTGTGTTTTGGTTTTTTTTCAATCAATGGATATGACACTAAAAAAGATTCATTACCTTGTTGTTACACCCTAAGGAACATAGCACCTTTCCATCTGCCCTGTAACTGAACTCTATGTACTGTCTCCTCCCATTAGAATAGGACTGACTTGAGAGCAGGGACTGTATTCCTGTGATTGTCCAGCCTTAACAGGAAATAAGAGTTGCCATTTATTTAGTGTTTCATGGTGATGAGTAAGCCTTACACACATTTTCTCTTTTATTCCTCAAAACAACCGTATGAGGTAACTTGAAAGCCTCACTGTCTCCTCACAGGTGAGCAAATTAGAGTGCAAAGAGCTTCAGAAGATCAGGGTTCACATGGGACTTTACCACTTAGTAGCTGTGTGTTATTGTGCTAGGATATGAACCCAAGCATTCCCATTCATGTCTAATGTTCCTTACATCATGCTATGTCACTTCTCCCACCCTTTTCACCCCAAAATGTGTTATGTTGGCTATTGGTAGTAAAGGAAAGATGAGGGAGCCCTTTATTGCCACAGAATTATTTTGTTCTAAATATTGAGAATCACTGAAACGTACAAGTACAGGAACATAAAAGGGACAATGCAATAAGAACTCTCCATGGGTGCAATGGAAAAAACATTGGACTTGGGGTCAGAAGTGGTGGGTTCAAGTCCAAGTTTGATGTTAGCTGTCTAATCCTATGTTAATGGAGACAATGAATTGTCCATTCATTACCTACCTAACAGGTTTGTTGTAAGGAAAGAGATTTGTGAGTCTTACATATGAGTTTTTATTTAAATATGATCAATAATTATAATAGCATTATATAATAGCATACAATAATAGTATTATTATTGTCAGTTATGGAGGACTATGGATCAGCGCCTTGAAGAACCACAGGCCACAGTGTGGCTGTGCAGTCCAATATGGGAGCCGCAGCAACGAGGACATCAGAAAACTGCTCTCTCTGTTGCCCATCGGTTCCTGCCTCTAATTCGTTTTTCTTCCTCCAGAGCTTGGAGGCCCATCTCAGCTGTGCACAAGCTGCTCCTGAGTACTGAACTCCATCTGGCACAGTCCTTGGCCATCTCCTCCCAGCTGCCGGTGTCTATTCCCAGAGCCCTCAAGTCTCCCTTGCATACATCTCTGTAGCAAAGCTGGGGGCGTCCAGCAGGTCTTTGGCTTGAGGCTAACTCACCATAGAGTAGGTCTTTAGGAATGCGCCCATCTTGCATGCGGTGCACATGACTGAGCCAGCGCAGCCGTCTTTGTTTCAGTAGTGTGTAGATGTTCGGAAGTTGCGCATGTTGGAGCACTTCTGTGTTGGTGATCCCATCTGAGCAAGATATGCCAAGGATGTGCCAAAGGTGGTGCATGTGAAAGCTGTTAAGCTTCTTCTCTTGTCTAGTGTATGTAGTCCATGTTTCGCTGCCATACAGTAAAGTACTCAGGATGCATGGTCTATAGACGGCAAATTTGGTTCATCTTATCAGACACGCTTGGCAAGCTTAGACATGTTTGAAGTAGCTTTCCCAATCCTCTGATTGTTCTCAGAATCAAGTGACAAACTGTCACTGACAATAGAGCCAAGATACAAGAATTGGCTTATGATATCCCACTGGTAGCTACCGACGTGTATCAATGGAGGCGACATAGCACTCTGGTACATGACTTTCGTCTTTTTAAGATTAATGGTTAGGCCAAAGTCCAAGCGTACCATAATATGATAGTATATTATTATGTTACATATAATGTTATCAAAATTATATGTTGCCACACAAGACCCTATGGCATATAGAGAACCCTCAAACTTGGCTCTTCTCAACAGTGCAATGACCCAAGACAATTCCAAAGGACTCATGATGGAAAATGTTCTCCACATCCAGAAAAAAGAACTGTGGATTGTGAATGCAGATTGAACCATACTGTTTCTACTTTTTTGTTGTTGTTTTTTCTTTCCATTGAGGTTTTTCCCTTTTGTTCTGATTCTTCTTTCACAACATGACTAATGTAGAAATGTGTTTAATGTGATTGTACATATATAGACTATATCAGATTGCTTTATGTCTTGGGGAGGACAGAGAGAAAGGAGGGTGGGAGAAAAATTTGGCTAAAATTCTTATGAAAACAAATGTTGAAAACTATTTTTACATGCAACTGGAAAATAATAAAATGCTTTTATGAGTTTAAAAAAAAGAAAGAAAACCCTCAAAAGGCTTCTGGGCCAAGGTCTGATCCCAGAAGAGACTTCCCACCCAAATCTTTAGAAATATTCCTGGGCTACAGGCTACTCTATTATACTCTTGATCCAATCCTTACTGAGTTGGCCTGAAACTGTAGCATTAATACACCAGGAAGATAGTCCAAAATGGTACCCAAAAATTCTCAGAGTGATATAACTCACTGTATCAAGTATGGCCACATGATTAATTCTAAACCCCAGAAACATTTAAATGAACAAAGAATGACAGTACAGTGGAAAGAAGACATTTTATAGTGAAAAAACCTGGGTTTGACTACTGGGTTCTGCTACTTACCTAGGTCAACTGGAACAAGTTCACTTTAACTCTCTGGGCCTAAAAAATGTTGGTTAAACTACAAGATCTCTAACATGCCTTTCTGCTCTAAATCTATGATCCTGTTCTCTTTTGTCACCTCATTACTTACTATAGTCTTATCGGGAATATTTATTCTGTCCCCATTTGTCTAGTTTTGTTTTTGTAATTTTATAATGGTTTTAAAATACTCAATTACTTACAACTTTAATCATCTGAATTTCACATTTAATTACGGGTGAACTTATGATGCCTATAAATGGGGTTCTATTTTCAAGTAATCACATAGCATTCATGGGCAAAATAGCAGTAATTGGTATAATAATTCAGTAAGTGTGGATAGAAGGGATGATCACCAAATTCATTCCCACAGGCCTTGAGTGCCAATGTGAACATCATTAGCATCCATTATCTCCACCACATCTCAAGAAATGTCAAAGTGACTACTGGTTTCTTGTTGAATAATGCATCATTTCATTCTGAGAAATTCCAGGGGACAGAGTTACTGAAACACTGCATCTAGGAAAACATTAAGTCAGGAGAAATGGGGTACAATGCCATTTCACCATCACTGAAAACAATTGGGCTACCCTATGATATTATAGATCTGGGATCTGGGATATATTTACCTCCTTGTTCGATGGGAAATGCCTCCTTGACCCATAACTAAACTTCTTAGAGCATTAAGCTGTAAAGACTTCTTTAAAGAAGCTACTTCAGTGACTTGAAATTGTCCCTGTTAACATTCCTTATTTATTTATTTATTTGTTTGTTTGTTTATTTATTTATTTATTTATTTTAGTGAGGCGAGTGGGGTTAAGTGACTTGCCCAAGGTCACACAGATAGTAAGTTTTAAGTGTCTGAGGCCGGATTTGAACTCAGGTCCTCCTGAATCCAGGGCCTGTGCTTTATCCACTGTACCACCTAGCTGGCCCATAATTGAATGTTAACAGGGATGGGCAACTAGGTGGCACAGTGGAAAGAGCACCAGCCCTGGAGTCAGGAGTCCCTGAATTCAAATCCGGCCTCAGACACTTAAAACTTACTAGCTGTGTGACCCTGGGCAAGTCACTTAACCCTCATTGCCTTACAAAACAAACAAACAAACAAACATTCAATAGGTTATGTACAAACAAGTGACAGTGTTGTTTCCAGAAGGCCTAATTCACTGTGTGACATTTGGTGGGTGACTTTCCCTCACTAGGTCTCAGTTTCCTTAACTATAAAATGTGGGGGTTGTACTGGATAAGGTCAGAAGCCCTTTGTGACACTAGCATTCTGTGATTCGAGGCTACTGAAAAATGTGCCTGGTTTGAAAGGCTAATTGACAAATTTTAGCCAGGAAGATCACAGGATCACAGATCTAAGGTGGGAGAGCCCTCAGAAGCCTTCTAATCCATCTCCTTCATTCTACAAATAAGGAAACTAACGTAACACCCTGGAGAAGGGATTGGGGGAAAGAGTGACAGAATAGCTCTCCATAGCAGGAGATACCACAGTGTTGGACTTAGGGTCGGGAAGATCTGAGTTCAAATCCTACTTCAGATACTTACTGACTGACCCTGGGCAAGTCACATAACTTCTCTAAGTTTCAGTTTCCTCATATGTAAAACTGGTGTAAGAAAAGAACCTTGCTCACAGAGTTGTTGCAAGGTTCCAATGAGGTTCCACCTGTAACATACTCATCAAACTTAAAGCACTCTACTAGCTGTTGTTGTTTGTCCTTTGTTCTCAAAGAGGACCGTGACAGCAGGTGATGTCACCACTTACAGTAAACTGGATTGAAGTGAGGGAGGCTGTGCAAGGCCACCAGCCTCACTTGCTCCTCCAGAGCCATCTTGGTCCAGTGGCAAGATAAAGGTCAGGGTGAAAGGAGATGGCTCTGGATGCAGAAATACTAGCAACATTTTTTTATTTATTTTAGTGAGGCAAGTGGGGTTAAGTGACTTGCCCAAGGTCACACAGATAGTAAGTTTTAAGTGTCTGAGGCCGGATTTGAACTCAGGTCCTCCTGACTCCAGGGCCAATGCTCTATCCCAATATTAGCAATTATTTTAAGAGCACCATCCCTCTCTCTATCCTGACTGTTCTCTTCCGTACTTACTCTAGCTTGTCTATGTCTTACCTAAAATGTGATTCCTAAGCATGGTTTGGTAGATGTGGTCTGCCCAGGGCAGAGTAGAGTGGAGCTTTCATTGAACACTAGACTTTCCTTCCTATAGCCAGGATAGCATGAATGCTCTTGGCTGCCATAACTCACAGTTGGCTCCTATTGAGTTTGCCCAGCCCATGAGCAGTGGGGCACAAAATTAGCATTTCCTTTGGCTCTCTGTTTCTTACCTGAGCATGAAAGGTTTTAGGATGGTGACTCCGAGCAAAAAAAACATAAGGACAGAGAAAGCCATCATCGAAAACCCCAGGAGAATAGCTCGATCTTCTCCTGCGCTGGAGGGGGGCTTTTTCTGTACATCGGGGGCTGGCTGTCCATCACCACGCTCTCTCTTCTTCCTCCTGTCAGAAGTGGATGAGGCTGACCTTTGACAAGATTGATAAAAAAGTTTTTATTTTTAAATTATCATAATATTGTATACATGTAAAAATTTACCAACTCCACAAAAGAAATTAAATATGCCCATTTTTTGGACATTCTCCAGCTAAGACTATAAATGAAAATCAAGAAAATCCACATTAATTCATAGTAACAGTGAAGAGGGAGAGAAGACTGGTCTAAATTAATGAAAAGTTTTAATCACAGATTTTTTTTTAATGAATGAGATTTTGTTCCTTTCAAGGAAGAAACTCATCTAACTGCTCAATGCAATATAGAGAAAGAGGATTAGATATAGAGTCAAGATCCTAGTTCAAATCCCAGCTCTTCCACTCACTACCTGTGTGACCTTGAACAAGCTGCTTAACAACTAAGTCTCAAAATTCAAAATGAAGAGGCAGCGAGGTGGTGCAGTAGATAAAGCACTGGCCCTGGACTCAGGAGGACCTGAGTTCAAATCCAGCTTCAGACACTTGATACTTACTAGCTGTGTGACCCTGAGCAAGTCACTTAACCCTCATTGCCCCACCCCCACCCCCAAAAAAGTAAAATGAAGTAGTTTAATTTGATGGCCTATAAGGTCACTTTCATCTCTAAATCTCCATCTCTCAAAATTCCTACCTTTCTTTTTTTTAATTTATTTTATTTTCAGTTCAAAGAACAAACAAGCACTCCCATAACATGGTACAATAAAAAAAAAAAATGATTGCCCATGAAACTGCAAATCCACCATGTACAACTTGCTATTCCCTCCAAATATAGAGCAAAGTATCAGGAAAAAAATGTTTTTCCAGCAAGCTTTTCATTGTTTTCCCAGCTACCAATATGTTCTTCCCTACACCCCTCCCCCCCATCACCTTGTATCTATTTTTGCATTTGTTTTGAAAATACCTACATATGTAAATATCTGGTCTAGCAGTATACAGTAGACACTTCATAAATACATGTCAATTAATTGCTTTTGTACATACCAATATATGTACATGTATAACCCATTCCCTTCCAACTAGACTATAAGCTTCTTGAGGGCAAGAACTAATTTCATTTTTGTCTTTGAATCTCCTATGCTTGGCACAGCATCTCACATATGGTCAGTTCTTAATGAATGCTCATTGTTTGGTTGATCCTAAGACTAAATTGGCAAGTGTAGTCTAATAAAAATAACAGCTTGAATTTATGTAGCACTTTAAAGCTTACAAATCACTTTTACATTGATTATCTCATTTGTGTCTCATGATCACCATGTAAGGTAGGTGTTACTCTTTTCCTACATTTGGGGGTGGGGGTGGGGCAATGAGTGTTAAGTGGCTTGCCCAGGGTCACACAGCTAGTAAGTGTCAAGTGCCTGAGGCTGGATTTGAACTCAGGTCCTCTTGAATCCAGGGCCGGTGCTCTGTCCACTGTGCCACCTAGCTGCCCCCTTTTCCTCCGTTTTTTAAGGTGAGAGAATTTAGGTTTGGAGAGGTTAATGACTTACCTAGGGTCACAAAACTAGTATCTGAAGCCAGATTGTAATGAAGGTCTTTCTGACTCCAAGTCTAATAGTCTATCCATTATGGCACACTTCTTAGGCATTCTTTGCGTTTTATGGGAGAAATCTCTCTTTTCCAGGTACATAAGTAGGTAACTACTGCTGAAAGTGGTCGACCACAACAAAAAGTAAAACTATAAAAACTTAGATTTTATTATAGTTAGGCATAAGTTCAGATCTCAGATAAAAAATAAACTTGAACAAACATTAGGATTCTGAAAAGGCCTCCTATAGATAAAATTACATCAAAATGACAAAGAAATAATTATTTTACATATTGCAATCTTGTACATTCCTCTAGAACATAAAAATTAAAGAAAAGACAGATTAATAACCTCATGCTTTCTTCAATGTTATAAAAATTAAACAATCTTAGTTAAGCAAAGTCATAATCTCATACATCCCTAGAGAAACAATCCGAGTTAAACAGACTCCTTTGGTAAATTAAATCAAATTAGAGATTAAAACTACATTTAGAGGATTCACACACAATAGGCTGATTGAGGAGGAAGATTTACATGTCACCAAGACAAACAAGAAAACTGGTGTCAGGGAAGTCCTTCCTTAAACAATTAGCTAGGGAAGCTAACAAATAACTAAATCACTTAGGGGAACTCAAATTCCCCTTTGGTTTTTATCAAAGAAACGTCAAACATCTTTTCTTAACACTATTATTCCAGAGGTCAGGTTTTGGCCAGGTGAGATTAATATTACAGAAGACAGGCTTTTAGTTAGCCAAAAGTAGCAGAAGGAATGTCCCTGAGGCATAAATAATAAAAATTGATAAAAGGAAATCAAGAATCAAAAATCTCCCATAACAACTACAGTCGCCAATTTTTTTTTAAAATCTAATTCCAAATCAGTGTGCATGACTAACAAAGGATATGCTTTTTACGAACCCATTTTTTAAAGTATTTTCTTTTCTTGAAATCCAGATTTGGGAGAAAACCTAGGGTTTATGAGAGCTATGAGGACATGGCAGTGATATTCAAGTGTCCACAGACCAAAGGAGGTGGAGAGGAAGAGGCTGTCTTTCCCCTGTCTCTGAAGTTCATAGGATCATAGCTTTAGAGTTGGAATGTCCAGATCTTAGAGGCTATCTCAGCCAACTCCCTCATTTTAACCAGGGCTGTGTTGTCTAAGATTGTCCAGGTAGCAGGTATTAACAGTAAGATTTAAACCCAGATCCTTTGACTCAGGTCAATGATCTTCTTTTGTTTTTGTTTTTTTGCTTTTTGTTTTCTTTTGTTTTGTTTTTGGCAGGGCAATGAGGGTTAAGTGACTTGCCCAAGGTCACACAGCTAGTAAGTGTCAAGTGTCTGAGGCCGGATTTGAACTCAGGTCCTCCTGAATCCAGGGCTGGTGCTTTATCCACTGTGCCACCTACCTGCCCCATCAATGATCTTCTTACTGTGACGTGCTACCTCTGGAAATCATAGATTTGTAGTTAAAAAGGACTTCAGATGCCACCTCGTCCAACCCCTCTTTTTTTGTTTGTTTTTTTGTTTTTTGTTTTTTAGTGAGGCAATTGGGGTTAAGTGACTTGCCCAGGGTCACACAGCTAGTAAGTGTTAAGTGTCTGAGGCCGGATTTGAACTCAGGTACTCCTGACTCCAGGGCTGGTGCTCTATCCACTGTACCACCTAGCTGCCCCAACCCCTCTTTTTTATAGTGAAGATACAGAGGCCCAAGGAAGTGATATCACTTGCTCAAGGTCACACAGGTGGGAAGTATCAGGAGCAGAATTTGAACCCAGATCCACTCCCTCTCCAGTGCTTACTCATGAGTGCCCTTTCACAACATCACATGCTGTATAAATATACCCTTCCTATGCTTTAGGCTACCACTGCCCCTGGAACTCAACAAAAACTCTTAGGATAGAATATTTATGAAGAATAAACTTCAGGTTTCTCCCTACCATGCCCCACAACAACTTCACTTTCACTTTTTCCTCTAGTATATTCCCTCCAGTATTCTCCCTCCTCTTCCCTTGGCAGGAGTTCTGGCTCTGGAGACTACCTCAGAGAACACAGGCAACCCCACAGAAGCCCCAAGAGTCCACCTAAGGAAACCCTGATTCAGAAGTTGGCAGGATCCATGGCAAACTATTTATCACGGAGATTTGAGCTAGTTTTGAGATCTTAAAGGTCCCTTGTTCCTCTGTCTTCAACCCACCTGGGCAGAAATGGGCAGAGAGAGTCGGAGAAAATAAAATTCAAACATTTATACTGTATGAACAGATCTGAGAAGAGACGAACTGAGGAGAGGCCGAATGGTCTAATGAAGAGTGCCTGAAGCCCTGAATTCAAATCCAGATGTGAAACTGACTAACTAGGTGACCACAGGCAAGTCCTTAGTTCTCAAAGGCTCAAAAGGTGACTTCTGGTACTGTGGACAGCTCCGGAATTATGTCAAGGCCTTCCAGGGAGTGTTCTTGAGGATCCAGTGTGCGTCATGGGAGGAATTCTCTCCTAATAATGTCCAGCTGGGATTCTTAGTATTTTTTCATGGCATATCCTGGCACGAGTATGACTTAATAACATCATTTGGGAAGTTATTATACCATGTTCCCCTGTCTAAAATGTTCACCTAAAGGTCTTTTGAGGAATGGTCAGATGAGGAAAAGGTCTAACCCCTCAACTCTTCAGGGAGAGGGTTAATAACATTTGATGTTTTATAGCCTCCTCTTGTTGGAGAACTGCAAGGCAAAATGTAAATGTCATACGGGAACCCCTGAGGGCTCATTACATAAAGCTGATCCCTTGCTCTCTGGCAGCACTGGGGTGAGATAGGGGAGGAATATTGTTATGTTCTTTTGCCAGATCCCTTCCCTCTGCTACTGTGCTGTATCTAATTTGGATATGCCCATATATGGACATGTTGCCTGCCCTGAATAGACCAGAAACTCCAGGAGGACAGAAACTATTTTTCTTTCATCTCTCCATCCCCAATGTCTAATATATTATAGGTACTTAATAAATTCCTTTTGATGAAACTTCTAAAGAATATGTTGTCTTCAGTTCTCTCCTAGCTTCCCCACTCTTACTAATGGAGACATAACTGGGCATTCTGGGAACAACCAGGGCAAATAAGAGAGGGGGAAGTTGGAACACACCTCAAGCACAGTTTATGTCACTGTCACCATTATCTAACCCTACTTAGGAAAGGCAAGTTCATGGAGACACTAGTGGTGGTGACAGGACACCTGGGGAGGAAGTGCCACTCAGGCCAGATGAGAGGGAAGGGTGTACTTCCTATCCTGGGTTCTGACATGGGAGGAGGTACAAAATGGTTCCTTCCCATGGCAATCTTCCATGCTTTGTGGTTCTGCACTGGTCCCACAACATCCAAGATGACTATGAGGAGAAGGAAAAGCATCGTCTTCACCACCACCACCAGGTCACCATCCTGGATCAAAGCTCGGATGGCCCCAGGAGGTTCCATCTCTGCTTACCTGAAGAATTGGAACTCACCACCTCTATCATCATTGGATCAGAAATCTGGAGCTAGAAGAAACCTTAGAAGTCATCAATACAAACCACCTCATTTTACAGATAAGAAAACTAAGGTTAGTGGATAGAGCACTGACCCTGGAGTCAGGAGGACCTGAATTCAAATCTGGCCTCAGACACTTAACACTTACTAGCTGTGTGACCCTGGGCAAGTCACGTAACCCCAATTGCCTCACTAAAAAAAAAAAAAGAAAAAGAAAACTAAGGTTAAATCGCTTGCCAAAGGTCACAGTGGCAGAAATTGGGATTTGAACTCAGGTCCTGTGATTCTATTTCAACATTCTTTCTACCGCACCACACTGCCTCTCAAGGACAATTATTAGGAATATAAGGAAGCAGGCAGATAAGGGATTCCATGACAAAGAGGCAAATTGGATTGTATTTTCCAACCCAGACCTGATTCTTGGACTGTTATTGGGACATTCCTAACCAGCTGTCTTCTGATTTCACAAAATCCCAAAATCTGAGAGTGGGAAGTGACCTCAGTGGTCATGTAATCCAGCCCACACCCCAAAGGAATCTCCCTTATAACACACCTGACAAGTGAAGGATTTAATACAAGTAGGTGAGTGCCTGAGAACTTTTATAGTGTGATCTAACTTCTTTATCTTAACTGGGTCCTTCAAAAGGCAGATGGCCTCACCTAGGACCCTGAAGCTTGTTATTATGAAGTAGAATAAGAACAAGAACGGTCGTCGTTTCTGTCTTTATCCTCCTCAGAGCCCTGGTCCTGACCCTTTGGACTTTCCCAACAATGCCACAGCAACCTTCTCACCCTGAAAGTTCCCTTCATCCCCCAGGCCCTCTCTTTTGATTGGCTGAAGTTCCTCTGAAAAGTTTTTCCCAGAACTTAGATTTTAAAGAAAGTGCCCAGGTCACTCATGTCTTTACTTCATGCTAGACTTTCTAGAAATTTCCCATACTGTCTCCCCTTCCCCCCCTTTCAGCTTCTTTTTGTGTTGTCTTCCTCCATTAGAAGATAAGCTTTTAGGGGCAGCTAGATGGCGCAGTGGATAGAGCAGTGGCCCTGGATTCAGGAGTACCTGAGTTCAAATCTGGCCTCAGACACTTAATAGCTAGCTGTGTGACCCTGGACAAGTCGCTTAACCCCAATCGCCTCACTAAAAAAAAAAAAAAAAAAAAAAGAATATAAGCTTTAGAGAGCAGGAACTGTCTTTCTTTTTGTACTCATATTCACAGAGCTTAGTACAGTGCCTGGCACAAAGTAAGTGCTTAGAAAACATTTGTTGACTTAACTTGCTTTATTGACTTGTCTTACAATGGTTCAGAACATCCCTAAAATGTGACCATTTCTTCACAGGGCCCCCTGTGAGAGTGAGGGACTTCTGAACAGTGGGTCTACTGAATTAATATTTCCTTTTTAAATTGTTTATAGGCATCAGAGACTTTCCCTAATCATCATTTCTGCACATCTAGTTTCTTAGTTTAAAAAGAAATTATTCAACAAACTTCAGAAAGAGTAAGTAGTACAATTCATCAAATTGAATGGGAAAACCGTTGTGGGTTAATTAGTCATTTTGGGAGTGAGATCGGGAGAGCATTTGCTTTGGGGGCAAGCTTACAACTAATTATATCGTGAGTATTCATCAGAGGTGGGGGCAGAATAGCAGGGCAAACTTCTAATGTTAAAGTGCAATAGTATTAATGCATTGTTGGTGGAACTGTGAACTGATCCAACCATTCTGGAGAGCAATTTGAAATTATGCCCAAAAGGCTATAAAGCTGTGCATACCCTTTGACCCAGCAATACCACTTTTGGGTCTTTTCCCCAAAGAGATCATGGAAAAGGGAAAAGGACCTACATGTACAAAAATATTTATAGCTGCTCTTTTTGTGGTGGCAAGGAATTGGAAATTGAGGGGTTGCCCATCAATTGGGGAATGGCTGAACAAGTTGTGGTTTATGAATGTAATGGAATTCTATTGTGCTGTAAGAAATGATGAGCAGGAGGACTTCAGAGAAACCTGGAAGGACTTGCATGAATTGATGATGAGTGAGATGAGCAGAACCAGAAGAACATTGTACACAGTGTCATCAACATTGTGTGTTGATCAACTGTGATGGACTAGATTCTTCTCACCAATGCAATGGTACAGGAGAGTTCCAGGGGATTCATGATGGAAGGGGATCTCCAAATCCAGAAAAACAAAAAGAACTGTGGAGTAGAGATGCTGATTGAACAATACTATTTCTTTTGGTTTTGGTGCTGTTGTTTTTCTATTTCGAGGTTTCTCCTTATTGCTCTGATTCTTCTCTTACAACATGACTAATGCAGAAAAAATATGTTTAATGTTATAATATATATGTATGTATGTATATATAACCTATATCAGATTGCCTGCTGTCTAGGGGAGGGGAAGAGGGAGGGGAGAGAGGGAGAAAAATTTGAAATTGGAAATCTTATATAAACAAATGTTGAAAACTATCTTTACATGTAACTGGAAAAAAATTAAATACTTTTATCCAAAAAAAAAGAAAGAAAGAAAAAAGAAATGATGAGCAGGAGGAGTTCAGGGAAACCTGGAAAGACTTGCATGAACTGATGATGTGTGAGATGAGCAGAACCAGAAGAATGTTATACACAGTATCATCAACATTATGTGTTGATCAACTATGATAGACTAGATTCTTCTCACCAATCCAATGGTACAAGAAAGTTCCAAAGGACTCATGATGGAAAAGGCTCTCCAAATCCAGAAAAAAAAAAAAAAAACAAACTGTGGAATATGGATGCTGATTGAAACATACTATTTCTTTTGTTTTTGGTGCTGTTGTTTTTCTTTTTTTAGGTTTTTCCTTTTTGCTCTGATTCTTCTCTTATAACATGACTAATGCAGAAATATGTTTAATGTTATTGTACATATATAACATATATCAGATTACCTGCTGTCTTGGGGAGGGGGGAGAGAGGGGAAGGAGGGAGAAATATTTGAAATTGGAAATCTTATAAAAACAAATGTTGAAAACTATCTCTACATGTAACTAGAAAATAATAAAATACTTATATTTTTTAAAGTTTTTTTAAAAAGTGCAATAGTATTCACAGGTTCTCTGTTTCCCTGACAGGTACCAATAAGGGTCACTTCTTTTCCAGAAATGTTGTTTTCCAGGATTTGTTTTTACTCCTTCCCCTATCCTGCCTCTGACTCCTGCTTCCCCTATTTACCATTTCCCTCAATTTCTCTCTGCCTTTTATCCTCCTCCCCTTTGACTGATCCCTCTTTTTCTTTCCCAGTCTCCTATATATCTATGTATATACTTCAAGGATAAAATTAAGTGATAATGGGAAGGTAACTAAGAGCTTTAGAATCTTAATCATTACTTGCTCTCTGTTGCTCACAAGAATGGAAGGGTCCTTTTGCCTCCAACACTTCCAAGCTGTATAATCCTGGTCTGATCTGAAACTTTCTGAGCCTCAGTTTCCTCATCTGTAAAATGAGGACAATAATACCTATATTACAGACCTCACAGGGGTGTTGTGAGGATCAAATAAATCAGTGTATGGAAAGTGTTTTGTCAGCCTCAGTGCATCTATCTAAGTAGTACTATTCATGAGACATCCCCTGTTCTTGTCCTCTCATTTCATACCTACAGATTCTGAGGCTGTGAAAGGTTATAACTTGCCCACGGTCAAATAGTTGGTAAATGGTAGAGGTGGGATTTGAACCTAGATATTCTGTCTTCACATCCCGTGTTCTTCCAATAAGTGATCAGACTCCTAGTTCCATCTTTGGTCTTGATCCACTGAGACAATGGGTAGGTTTTATGTTCTCTTTTGAGTGATCTGAGAATTAGAACGTTCCATCCCAGGATCTAAGCTTGTATCCATTTAATGGCCCTACCCAACATCTGCCTTCATTGTCATCCCATTCTTCTCCTTACCAGTAAACCCCATTATCAAGCCAAGAAAGTACAAATGGGGGGGGGGGGGGCGGGGCAGCTAGGTGGCACAGTGGATAAAGCTCCGGTCCTGGATTCAGGAGGATCCAAGTTCAAATCCAGCCTCAGACACTTGACACTTACTAGCTGTGTGACCCTGGGCAAGTCACTTAACCCCAATTGCCTCACACACACACACACACACACACACACACAAAGTACAAAGTGCTGGGACAGAATATGCCTTAGTGTTCTTAACATAAGGTGAAATAAACATTGGTTTAGTTGAATTAAACAAACATTTTAAGAACCTACTGTTGGCCAGACACGGAGACAATGATAGACTAGTCCCTGTCCTCTGGAATCTTACTTTCTACTGGGAGGGGGGGGGGATAACATATACCTAGATAAATCAATCCAAATGCATATTATGTGTATAAGTTGATCAATAAATATTTAGTAAAAACCTACTATGTTCAAGACATCATGCTAAGCACTCCAGATAAAAGACAAAAGAAAATAGTCTCTACCCTCACGGATCTTTACTGGGGGAAAAAACAACTTCTATAGAGAAGGAATTGCAGAAAGTATCCAAAGTCAGTTCGAAATAATTTCTGAGATCCTGGGTTCCGAAGTCCCACCCCACAAGCGGAATGCCACCAGCATGATGCTTTTCCTCTTTCCTATCCCTTTCTCCCCGACGTAGGAAAGCCTATTAACAGCGTTCAATGAGAAGAACTGAAGTTAATACAGTAAGTTCTTGCTCTCCTTCTCGGCTCTTGTTCAGTTAAATGCCCTTTTGCATCTGGAGAGAATCCAGTGTCACTTACCTTACCTGGCGCCTCCGGCTACCCTGCAGTGTGATCTGAATGGGGACGTTGAACGGCTGCATGAGGCCAGGGGGCTGGGCAAAATGGACTCCTTTCACTTGAGTCATGGTCCAAAAGGCAGCAGGGGAGGATAAAGTTTAAGACCAAACGGAAGTGCGGTCCCTGAGGAAGCCATCAGCCGACATCTCCGAAGCAGCCATCAGGAAAAACCCTCTGCCTCTCCCAGTTCTTTCCACCTCCTACTCTTTGGGTTTTCTTGGTCTCCTTAAGAATTATGAATTTCCTTCCTGGCCCTTGGGACGCCACAGTTCCCCTTTCATTCCAACTGGACATTTTTAAAGAGATTCCAAATGAGAATGGTCAATATTCTAGACATAAAGCTTCTAGCCAATTATTGTCTAATTAAAAGCTGCTCCTCTGTCACCTGTGTTTCTGCTCCAGCAACCTGATGCATCACCATGGAAACCTAAACTCTTGTGGAAAGTTAGGAGACCACAAGGGACCACTTTGTAGTTGGTGAGGAATATTTTCAGCTCAAGGTTAAATGGAAAGGGACATGCCACCCTCACCAGATTAGTCAGTTGAAGTAAATAGTTTAGAAGGCACTTCTGGGTCTGACATTAGCTCAGAGTCACTAGACATAGAAAAGTTGGTGAATGAATTGTGATTTTATACATCACTAGGAGCAGTGGCTTGCCCTCCTTCCTGAAGTCTCAACACTGTATGTTTTATTTTCAATTTCATTACAAATAATCTAATTTGTAATCCACAGTATGTATTTTCAGCATATAAAACTGGGAAAGAGATTAGAATCCAAATGGAGGGGCAGCTAGGTGGCACAGTGGATAGAGCACCAGCCCTGGAGTCAGGAGGACCTGAGTTCAAATCCGGCCTCAGACACTTAACACTTACTAGCTGTGTGACCCTGGGAAAGTCACTTAACCCCAATTGCCTCACCAAAAAAACAAACAAAACCCACTTAATAAGATTTTACAAAAGAACATTTATTTATAAGGTATAGTAAGATGAAACATAAAAACATTTCCCCCATTCATCAAGACCACTCTTAGCTCACTTCCTACATAACATTGGTCTCACAAAGTTCACATTGATTCAGCCTGACTCTTGATTTCAACCTTTCTCAGCTTCCACAGGCCGGGGTCTTCTACTTTTGGGGGCATCCAATGATGGGTTGGCTTCAAAACCTGTCTAAGACTCCTGCTCCCAGCTTCTTCTGGTTTGCTCTCCTGACCTTTCAAAACTTAGAAGATTGGGAGTTCCATAACCTCCACCTAGAATGGAATGCAAGAGTCAAGGACCAAGGCCTTTTTACAGGGCTCCATAGCCTGAGGAGAGAGTGGGAATAGCCTCTAAGTGTCTCCCCAGATCATATTAGGAGAGTGGGTAGCCCCTCAGTATTTTCAGACTCAAAAGTCAAAGGAGAAGAGTCAAACTCTTGGACTGCCACATAAAACCCCACACTGCCTCAATTCATTTCCACAATCATTTCTTTTTTGTTGTTGGGTTTGTTGGGGTTTTTTTGAAGAGGCAATTGGGGTTAAGTGACTTGCCCAGGGTCACACAACTAGTGTCAAGTGTCTAAGGCAGAATTTGAACTCAGGTCCTCCTGAATCCAGGGCCAGTGCTTTATCCACTGTGCCACCTAGTTGCCCCTCCATAATCATTTCTAATCACTTATTTTGGGGGCAGCTAAGTGGCGCAGTGGATAAAGCACTGGCCCTGGAATCAGGAGGACCTGAGTTCGAATGTGGCCTCAGACACATGACACTTACTAGCTGTGTGACCCTGGGTAAATCACTTAACCCTCATTGCCCCCCCCCCGCCCCCCGCCAAAAGTCACTCTAATCTCTTATTTTATGTCAAGCACTGTGCTAGGCACTAAAGATATAAAGACAAAAACACAACAGTCCCTGGAGATAGGTAGCTCAGTGGATAGAGTGCTGGAGCTAGAGTCAGAAGGATGTGAGTTCAAATCAAATGTCAGTTACTTGCTGGCGGTGTGTCCCTAAGCAAGTCATTCAAACTCTGCCTCAGTTTCCTCAATTGCAAAATGGAGTGATAATAATAGCACCTAGGGACCGCTAGGTGGCACAGTAGATAAAGCACTGGCCTTGGATTCAGGAGGACCTGAATTCAAATCTGACCTCAGACATTTAACACTTACTAGCTGTGTGACCCTCGGCAAGTCACTTAACCCTCATTGCCCTGCCCCCCCCAAAAAAAGATAATAATAGCACCTACCACCCAGAATTGTTGGGAGGATCAAAATGAGTTAATACTTGAAAAGTGTCTAACACAGGGCCTGGCACATGGTAGGTGCTATATAAATGCTAGTTGACCAGCTGACTGACTTGGAACTAGAACTATGTTTGAATCTTGGCTCTGACACTTACTACCTATATGACCTTGGTCTAGTCACATTGCCTCTCTAGGATTTAATTTCTCCCTCTGTAAGATCCTAGGATCATAGATCCAGGAGCTAGGTTGTCTAGTCCAACCCCTTCATTTTATAGATGAAGAAACTGAGGCAGAGGTTAAAAGATTTGGAAGTTGTTAAATGAGAGTGTTCTTAAGTAACTTGTTCAAGGTCACACAAGGAATGAGCATTCAAGCTGATCTAAACCCAGCTCCTCTAACTCTGGTGGTGCGCCAGTGCCTCATGCCAGTGAGGGGATTCTGGCTGTGAATGACCTACCTATTCCCAGCAATCCAGTGATCCAAGACAATCCCAAAGGATTCATGTTGAAAAATGCCATCCACCTCCAGAGGAAGAATGGGTGATATCTGAGTGCAGATCAAAACATACTATTTTTACATGATTTTTCTTGTGTTTTTTTTTCTTGTCTGTGTTCTCTTTTGCAGCATGACTAATATGGAAATGTGTTTTGCAAATTGCACATGTGTAATCTCTATCAGAGTGCTCATCTTTTCTTTTTTTTACTTTTTTGTGGGACAATGTGGGTTAAGTGACTTGCCAAGGGTTACACAGCTAGTAAGCGTCAAGTGTCTGAGGCCAGATTTGAACTCAGGTACTCCTGACTCCAGGGCTGGTGCTTTATCCACAGTGCCACCTAGCTGCCCCTATGAGTGCTTGCCTTTTCAAGGAGTGGAGAGGAGAGAAAGGGAGAAAGGGAATTTGGAACTCAAAAACTTATTAAAAGATGAATGTTAAAAAATTGTTCTGGGGCAGCTAGGTGGCGCAGTGGATAGAGCACAGGCCCTGGAGTCAGGAGTACCTGAGTTCAAATCTGGCCTCAGACACTTAACACTTACTAGCTGTGTGACCCTGGGCAAGTCACTTAACCCCAATTGCCTCACTAAAAAACAAAAATTGTTCTTACATATAATTGAGAAAAATAAAATAAAAAACATGATTTTTAAAAATATATCTCTTAGGTCTCCTTCTAAGCATGAGGGAAGAGAAATTCCTCAAAGGATCTGGGTAGGAAGGAACTCCTGTTACACGGATATTTGTCAATCACTAAACATTATTAAGCACCTACTATGTACTATGCTAAGAGCTGGGGTACAAAGAAAGGTAAAAGAGAGTCCTCGCCCTCACAGCACTCATGATATTTGGAGGTGGAGCAATGAGCAGCTAGCTCCCTTTTCAGGCTCATCCTCAAGATGTAGTGAATAGAGAGCTGGACTAGGAGTCAGGAAGACCTGAGTTCAAATGTAGCCTCAGAGATTTATAATCTGTGTGACCCTGGGCAAGCCACTTAACCTCTGTCTGCCTCAGTGTCCTCAGCTATTAAATGGGGATGATAACAGCACTTTTAGGAATCTGTAAATTTGTGGCTCGTAGAATATCTTCCTTTGTTGCTTGTTCATCTTTTACCTGTAAAGAGAATGTACACTCTAGATCAGGAAGTGTCTATGACAGTTTCAATTGTTGTTTGCTGAAGCAAAAGCAGATGGGCCTAAATTAGAGAATGTGCCAGGATGATTGAGCAGTTAGTGCTTCTCTTACCCATCTGCACACACACACACACACACACACACACACACACACCCTCCTTCTCTCCAGGAATTTTTAGCCTTTTAAAGTAAGTAGCTCCAAATTACTCAGCTGTCAGTCTGAAAAGCCACCCTGAGGAGAACTGGCACTTGGGAACACTAAGGGATTTCACAACCAGCCCATTCTTCCCAGGTATAGGTCAGAAGCAATTGGGATTGAATGAAAATGAAAGAGCATGTGTAGTCTTCAGTCCCAGAGAAAGGGAAGGAGGGGTCCTCCACTTCCTCTGGGAAAAACCATCTGTCAAACTCAGATGGTCATGCCTGCTGACTCCTGAAAAACTGGAAGAATAGAATTTCTGACCACAAGGCTTTGCAAGCAAAGTACTTTTCATCTAGAGATTTCAGAGTACTGTATAGGCACTAATTAACCTTGCCCACATTCCTACCATGTAAATTGTATTTACCCAATTTTGCATATGTGAAAACCAGGGTAAAAATGGGATTAAAGGATTAATTGGGAGAGGTGTATTGGATTGAGAGCTGGCCTTTGAGTCAAGATGATTGGGGTTCAAGTATAACCTCTGATATATAATGGCCATGTGACTTTGGGCAAGTAATTTAACCACTCAGTTCCTCAGAGGGGATGCCAATCTGCATTGATAGATGGACTTTTCTTCCCAGGAGTTACCTAAAACAGAGAAATCGCACCTACTACGGATTAGACTTCTGAATACATATTGACTGTGTGACTCTGGACGGGTCCCTTCACTTCTCAGTGCTCCTCTTATACTATGCCATCCACTGGCTTTCCTAAGAAACTTTTCTCATCAGAGAATTCTCTATGCCAATGAAATCCCTCTCCCCTTAACCATTAGGTATTAGAGATGTTTATTGTTGTTTAACTCATCATATTACTAACTAAAGGTTGTTATGAGGACCAGACAAGATAATGTGTGGGAAGTCACATTGTCGACATGAAACATCAAATAGATAAGGGGCACTGTTGCCATTAATAATCCCCCAAATGTATTTCTATTTATATAGGGTTGTTTTCTCGGTTTCTTTTGAATTAAATATTTTCTTTCTTTCCCCCAATGCTTCTCCTATGTTCCTGAGAGACTCTAGAGAGTAAATGTTATTTGGCACGAGCAATTTAATCTCTGGAAGCTCCTAAAAGGGAAGCATTGTGCATAAAATTATCAAGAAAATTGAATAATTCTGATTTGTGCTTTGGATCTCCCTTTTTTTTTTGTTTGTCACCCAACGGAGACACTCTGAGCCCCCAGGAGCTCACTCAAAACCAAAGTTTCTTAAACTGTGAGTCAAGACTCCATATGGGGTCATGTAACTGAATGTGGGGGGTGGGGGTGAAAAATTTGGCAGTAAATGTGTGATTTGTATACCTGTTTTATATACTTATAGACTTGGGGTTGCCTAAAAATTTCTCAGGCAAAAAGCAGTTTTGAGTGGAAAAAGTTTAAGAAGCCCTGGTCTAAACCAATGGAAGATTCAAGAAAGGTTCAATAGGATCACTGAACTTCTACCATGACATAGAGCTCAATTCAACCTGTACTAGAATGACAATCCCCTAAGAAATAACTTACCATGTGTAAATAGCTTTGCAGCTCCACATAAATGCTGGATGGATATCATAATTGTCACCAATATCACCAGCAGCAGCAGCAGCAGCAGCAGCAGCACCACAACCACCACTGATATCACCGCCACCACCGCCACCCCCCCATAATCATCATATCCCTGACAGGTGGTTGCCTAGTCTTTGCTTAAAGACCTCTGGGGAGGCAGAACTTCAGTTCCTGAAGCAACCCCTGCTCCTTTGGACTAACTTTAGTTATTAGGAAGCTTTTCTTCTGACAGCAAGCTTCAATTTGCCCTTACTTTTGCCCCCTTCTACTGGTTCTGTTCTCTGGGACAAACAAACTAGTCCGATTCTCTTTCGGAATGAAGGCCTTCTGGACACCCAAAGACAGCTTTCCTATCTTCATCCGTCTGTCCTCCACATTATAAGCAAACTTAATACCATCAAATAATTGTGATACGGTCAAACATCAAGGGTCAAATCCCTTCCCCATCTTGGTTGTCTTCTTCTAGACATTCCCCAACATCCTGACTAGAAAGTGATGCCCAGAAGTGAACACAATACCCGGAATGTGATCTGACCAGGGCTGATTAACTAAGCAAGAAAAATCAGTGATGACCCATTTCATAAAACCATAGAATCTGAGCTTGAAGGGGCCTAAGAGGTCATTTGGTCCAATCTATACTTGAATAAGAATACTGTCCAAGCCAAGACGTCAAACACTCAGTCAGTGGGCTACATGGAGGCAACTCCCCAGTGCCGCTGAGCTAGATTGAAATGTAAATGGAAAATATTTGGCAAAATAAATAAAAATACAATAGAACACAGATAAGCTTAGTTTTCTAAGTCAATTCGTAGTCTACAAGGGTCCTTATGTATGGTTTTGTTGTGGTCATTGTTCAGTCATTTCAGTTGTGTCTGACTCTCTACAACCCCATTTGGTGTTTTCTTGGCAAAGTTACTGGTTTGCCATTTCCTTCTCCAACTCATTGTACAAGATGAGGAAATGGAGGCACACTCGGTTAAGTGACTTTCCCAGCTTCACACAACTAGTAAGTGTCTGAGGTCAGATTTGAACTCAGGTCCTCTTGACTCCAGGCCTGGCTCTGTCCACTGTGCCCCCTAACTACCCTTATGTATCGTTTAGTGTCCTTCATTTCTGTTTGCATATGAAACCACTGACCTAATAATGACCATCCCAGTTTCCAATTCAAGGCCTTTGCAAATCAGGAATTCATCTGCCACAATAACCCATTTCATTTTTTGATAACTTTTTGCCTAGAGGATCATGGGATTTAGAGTGGGAAAGGTCCTTAGAGTTCATGTCCAACCTCCCACTCTCGTTTTCTAGGTGAGGAAGTCAAAGCCCAGAGAAATTATGGGACTTACCCAATGTCACATGGTAGCAAAACCAACATTTGAATCCAGATCCTCTGAGTCTAAGGCCAGTGCTTTTTCTACTGTACCAAGTTATCTTCATAGTAATGACTCATGTTGCTATATTCTTTGGGGTCTGTAAAGCATTTTGATCAGAACAACCATGTGAGGTAGACACAACAAATATTATTCTCATCTTGAGCTACCTTTATACATTTCATCTTCAAGGTCAGTCTCTTTGGCTAGTATAAAATTCATATCCTTTCAAAATTATTGTATTTTTTCTTTCCTGCCAATTTTTTTCCATTTCTATATTTTTAAGTTTCAGATATGTCACTCTTTTAAGAATTTCTACTTTGTAGAGATTCTTCATCATGAATTCTAAGTATCATACCTTGTTATTGATCTTCTTTAATTCTCTGGTTTTTAACCGAATTTCCATCCTAATATCTTCTTATGCAAGTTTTATTTCTCATTTGAATCATTTTGGAGTCTCTTGCTGATGTTCCATGATCTCTGAGAAGTCCATAGAATTCTCTTTTTCATCAATGCATTTTGGTTCATTTGCCTTCTTCATATAATGGTCATTCAGTATGTTATGACTTTTCTTTGAATTTTTACCCATTTTTTCCTTCTGTCTTCATGAGTCTCTCAATTGCTTTATGTATGTGGGAGCTAGGTTAATATCCAGCCTTCCTCTCTTAAGCTGGTTCTTTGCTTTTCAGTTCTTTTCTTGCGTAATGAGGGATTGGCCAATAAGCCATCTTTAGGAGCCTGAAAAGTGCCTCAGTGTACTGAACTGATATAATTCCCCATATGAAAGAGTTGGGAGTCTATTTCCAGGAGAATCATAATGGCATATAATCAGAATGCCATGGAGAGAGCATGGAGCATGCATAGATATTCTGTGACTGAATCTTCTGATCTGTTAACCATGTGATGGACAGTCACCTCAAGAGATGCCTTCGAAAGACCTTAGTCAGCCTCAGCCTGTTCTTGGTTGGGCCACTGCTTCTGGTTTGACTCCTTCCCTGAAAAACAATGCTACAATTTGGAATTATGCCCAAAGGGCGATAAAGCTGTGCATACCCTTTGACCCAGCAATTCCACTTTTAGGTCTTTTTCCCAAAGAAATCATGGAAAGGGGAAAGGGACCCACATGTACAAAAATATTTATAGCTGCTCTTTACGTGGTAGCAAGGAATTGGAAGTTGAGGGGGTGCCCATCAATTGGGGAATGGCTGGACAAGTTGTGGTATATGAATACAATGGAATACTATTGTGCTGTAAGAAATGATGAGCAGGAGGAGTTCAGAGAAACCTGGAGGGTCTTGCATGAGCTGATGATGAGTGAGATGAGCAGAACCAGAAGAACATTGTACACAGTATCATCAACATTGAGTGTTGACCTACTGTGATGGACTAGATTCTTCTCACCAATGCAATGGTACAGAAGAGTTCCAGGGAACTCATAATAGAAGAGGATCTCCAAATCCAAGAAAAAAAAAAAGAACTGTGGAGTATAGATGCTGATTGAACCATACTATTTCTTTTGTTTTGGGTGCTGTTGTTTTTTTTTCCTCTATTTTGAGGTTTTGCATTACTGCCCTGATTTTTTCTCTTATAACAGGATTAATGCAGAAATAGGATTAATGTTATTATGGATATATATGTGTGTGTATAGATAAATATATGTATATGTATATAGATAGATAGATATAACCTATATCAGATTACCTGCTGTCTAGGGGAGGGGGGACGGAGGGGAGGGAGGGAGAAAAATCTGAAATTGGAAAGCTTGTATAGACAAAAGTTGGGAACTATCTTTGCATGTAATGGAAAAAATAAAATACCTTATATGTTAAAAAAAAAAAACCCAATGCTACAAAGGAGAGATTTGATTTCTCTGAGACCAGCATGTGACTCCATAAATATTAGCCTCAGTTCTTGGTTGGTTTCAGTGTTTATTCTTTTGTTTTAGTGAAGATTAATCTGGAGGCTTCTATCCTATAGTTTTCAAAAAGTCAAGAAAGGGAGCCTACAGAAGACTGGAAATCCAACAATCACTTCCAGGATGGGTTTTGAAGCCAGCTCATCACTGATACTTTGAGGAATGAGAAGCAAGTGAAAAGACCCAGCCCAGTAATAGCTGAGAATGGGACTGATTCAGCATTGATACTGCATTTGTATGTGAACCTGGCTTAAAAAAGAAAATAGTAATAAACAATGCTAGGTAGAGACTATGCTAAGTCTGAACCCACTCTCCCCAGAGGAAAGGATTGATCCCATCTGGGTTTATTTTCCCTAAGTCATGAAAGTCCCTAGACCTTCCACTCTAGGACTCTATACCACTTCAACTTCCACCATTACCGCCCCCCCCTCCAGTTTGAATTACCTTTCCTTTCCAGGACTAGATAAACCAATATCTTCCATCTCTTAGAGGCTGAAGGGAACATTCAGACTGAGTTGCCATGACTATGCTGCCTGCATAGGAGACAGAGACCCCCCCCCCATAGATGCACTTGGAAGTTCAAGCAAAAGGGGTCATTTTCACTGGCTGTACCCAAAGCCTAGTATGGGTTAGGGATTGGGACCATGGATAGAAACTCAGAATATCAATTTGATACTTAGTAAAGCTTTTACCTTTTGTAATGTTACTGGGTTTTGTATTCAGCTTCTTTTTATAGATGGTACAATTTTTCTCTTTTTTCAGGTTCTTATCTAAAGTGATTTGCAGAACACAACAGCTCTGCCATCTTGATGATCACATGAACTCTATTTTCATTTCCCAGAGAAGCCAACTAACTTGACCAGTGTCACATTGCTGGTAACTGTCAGAGTTGGGATTTGTACCCAATCCCCAAGACCCGAAGTCCAACTTTCTCCATTATATCATACTGCCTCTTATAGTTGCACTTTCTCAGAATGAGTCAGAAGCATTTCTCTAGTTAGAAACTTATTATTAGTGATTCAGCTTTCATAAGAGTCAAGTAGTGACCTCAGCTGTGGTTAGAGGAAAACCAAGAGTTGCTAAGCAACTGAGGAGCTGACAACAGTGAAATCTGATTTATTATATATAGATGTGTATCTACACCCACATCTATATATAATCTGCTAAAAGAGAATGAAAGGTTTCTGTTGGAAAATGTGAATTCATGAATGAAAGGATGACTAAGAAGAATGGGATAAAAAGTGAGTTTGGATACACACCTCCCATTAGGGCAAATAAATAACTAGAGCAAATATGAATTTTCCAAAACTCTAGTTATTACCAATAATGTCCACACTCCCACACATCATCTTTATTGTGCCTGAGCAGGCCCTAGACTGAACTTCAACAATAGCCTTTAAAAAGCATCTTTTGGTAATGGTTTTTTTTTAATAAAAGCATTTTATTATTTTCCAGTTACATGTAGAAATAGTTTTCAACATTTGTTTATATAAGATTTACAATTTCAAATTTTTCTCCTTCCCTCCCCTCCTTCCCCCCCTCCCCTAGACAGCAGGCAATCTGATATAGGTTATATATACATAATAACATTAAACATATTTCTGCATTAGTCATGTTATAAGAGAAGAATCTGAGCAAAAAGGAAAAACCTCAAAACAGAAAATCAACAGCACCAAAAACAAAAGAAATAGTATGGTCCAATCAGCATCCATATTCCATAGTTCTTTTTTTTTTTTCTTCTGGATTTGGAGAGCCTTTTCCATCATGAGTCCTTTGGAACTTTCTTGTACCATTGGATTGGTGAGAAGAATATAGTCTATCACAGTTGATCAACACATAATGTTGATGATACTGTGTATAACGTTCTTCTGGTTCTGCTCATCTCACACATCATCAGTTCATGCAAGTCTTTCCAGGTTTCCCTGAACTCCTCCTGCTCATTGTTTCTTACAGCACAATAGAATTCCATTACATTCATATACCACAACTTGTTCGGCCATTCCCCAATTGATGGACATCCCCTCAATTTCCAATTCCTTGCCACCACAAAAAGAGCAACTATAAATATTTTTTGTACATGTGGGTCCTTTTCCCTTTTCCGTGATCTCTTTGGGGAAAAGACCCAAAAGTGGTATTTCTGGGTCAAAGGGTATGCACAGCTTTATAGTCCTTTGGGCACAATTCCAAATTGCTCTCCAGAATGGTTGGTTCACAGCTCCACCAACAATGCATTAGTGTTCCAATTTTTCCACAGCTTCTCCAACATTTATTATTTTCCTTTTTTGTCATATTAGCCAATCTGATAGGTGTCAGTTGGTACCTCAGAGGTTTTTTTTTTTTTTCCCAGTGAGTTACTGAATACTTTTATTCTGCACAAAAAAGCCACTAAGTATCAGGCCTGTGGGCTCATCGGGGCTGCATCACAAGTATAAGGCTCCACACATTAACACAGGGGGTGGGGATGAGACAGTCACTGGAGCCAGTCACAAGATGACAGGCTATCTCCAACAGAGCGCCAGATGATCAGGTACAGTCTCTGATAAGACAGTTCTAATGAAGCAGTGAGAACATCACAGAAAAGTGGAGGGAGAGGGAGAGTTAAACAGCAAAGGCCCCTGCTCCCAAACAAAACTGGTCTAGGACTCGGAGCTGCCCATTCTTAGGACAGGAGCAGACTTCTATGGAGGAGACTCGTGCCTGCTGGCTCTGAGGCTTTCTGGCCAGTTTACTTGGCCCGGGGGTTTCTGAAGTTCCTTCCAGCAAATTTAGCCTTGCTGCCCAGCTCTTCCTCAATTCTGAGAAGCTGGTTATACTTGGCCAGACGCTCAGATCGGCAGGGGGCACCAGTCTTGATCTGCCCGGTGCAGAGACCCACCACCAGGTCTGCAGTGAAGGTATCTTCAGTCTCCCCAGAACGATGAGAAACCATTACTCCCCACCCATTGGACTGGGCCAGCTTGCACGCCTTGAGAGATTCAGTCACGGAGCCGATCTGGTTCACTTTGAGTAGGAGGCAGTTGCAGGCCTTCTCACTCACAGCCTTTTCAATGCGCTTGGGATTGGTCACAGTGAGATCATCCCCCACCACCTGGATACCAGCAGTAGCAGTGAAATTCTTCCAAGCTTCCCAATCATCCTGATCAAAGGGATCTTCAATAGACACCACTGGATAGTTCTTGATGAAGCTCTTATAGAGATCGCCAAGCTCAGAAGGGGAGATGTATCTGCTGGCATCATCAGGTGACTTGAAGTCCAAGTCATATTTCCCAGATCGGAAGAATTCTGAGGCAGCCACATCCATGCCAATTACGACCTTATCAGTATAGCCGGCCTTACCAATGGCATTCTTTAGCAGCTCCAGAGCTTCCTTATTCTCCAGGATGTTAGGAGCAAAGCCACCCTCATCCCCTACGTTGGTGGCGTCCTGTCCATATTTCTGCTTAATCACACTCTTCAGGTTGTGGTAGACCTCAGCTCCAATGCGCACGGCCTCCTTGAAATTTGCTGCACCAACCGGGAGGATCATGAACTCCTGCATGGCCAGCTTGTTACCAGCATGGGAGCCCCCATTGATCACGTTGAAGGCTGGAACTGGCAGGACAACTTCATCATTGCCAGCAAGGTCAGCAATATGCCGGAAGAGGGAGACACCTTTCTCAGCAGCGCCGGCCTTACAAACAGCTGGAGACACTCCCAAGATGGCATTTGCACCAAATTTAGATTTGTTCTCGGTGCCGTCCATCTCAATCATCAAATTGTCAATCTTCTCCTGTTCCACAACATTCAGTTTCTTGCTAACCAGGGTCGGGGCAATAGTTTTATTGATGTGCTCAACCGCTTTTGAGACACCTTGCCCCATGTAGCGGGTCTTATCATTGTCTCGGAGCTCCAGGGCTGCATGGATGCCAGTAGAAGCACCACTGGGCACAGCAGCTCGGAAGAGACCTTTTGCAGTGTGGAGATCAACCTCAACAGTGGGGTTTCCACGAGAGGCGAAGATCTCTCTTGCTTGGATCTTGAGAACAGACATGTTGAGTTTCTGGATGGGGTCTCGTCCACAAGGTTCAGAGAACAGAAGCCGAGGGGTCTACTTACACCAAGAAGGAGCGTTAAATGGGCCACCTCAGAGTTGTTTTCATTTGCATCTCTCTAATCAATAGTGATTTAGAGTGTCTTTTCATATGGCAATAGATAGCTTTGATTTCTTCATCAGAAAAGTGCCTGTTCATATCCTTTGACCATTTCTCAATTGGGGAATTGATAATGGTTTTGAAACTATCTCAGTGTTTAAAAGGCTTCTTTATATAGCTCAGTGACTTTTAGAAAAATTGATTGATTCCATTTTCCTGCTCTCAGTAGAGAGATGGCAGACCATGGGTATAGACTGCTATATACACTGTCAGATATGGTCCACGTGTGGCTTTATTTTGCTTGGCTTTTTCTTTTTTTTTTTTTACAGTGAAGGATCTTATAGGAGACAGATGATATTGGGAAGTGACAAAGTTTTTAAAGTGTGTGTATACATATATGCACATAGGTATGTATAAAGTATGTATTCATATATGCGTGTTTATGCATTATGCATGTGTGTATATATTTGTATGAATGCTTTTATATTTATATCTACATGTTCATGTATGTATCTACATGTACATACATATGTGTGTATATACTGAAATAGACTTTAAATGCTTTCAAGTGATTCCTGCTTCAGATAGAGATTGAACTAGATGAACTCCAAGTATTATAGATGTGATGGTCAGTGGGCAAATTTCATCCCATCTCAAGTATAAAATCAAGTAATTTAATCTGGCAAACCTTTCCATTTTAGGACTTACCTTTTAGAAGCCTTATAATAATTTTTCTTATATTTTATAACTGAATTTCCCCTGTGGTGCTACTATAGTTAATTCTCCTCATTGGTAAGCTTTCTCATTCAATCTACAAGATTTCTGACATAAGAACTCAGAGTCCTTCAGTAACTGACACCAATGAACCGCCCCCCACCCCTCCCTACTCTCGACAATATGGGGAAAGAAAGATCTATGAAGTGTTCTCCAGGACTTCTGTTGCTGACCTTCATTCAGCTTTTTTCATTTCAATTTGGTGAACATATATCAAGTTCTTATGGTATCCAGAACACTGTGCTAAGGACTGTGGGAGAGCTGAACAGATTGTGGTGCATCAATGTACTAGAATAGTATTGCCTTATAAGGAGCAACAAAGATGAAGAATTCAGAGAAACATCAGAAGGCTTATATGAACAGATGCATAGTGAAGAAAGTATAGCCAAGAGAACAATGACAATAAGAATGTAAATCTAGCCTTGAGGATCCAATGCTTGATTCATTGGTACTGAAGTATGCCACCACTCCCTCTTCTGTACTTGCTGGCCAATCTTCCTGCCTCGTGTTCTATTTAGCCACTAAAGAGATTTTCCTAAAACACAGGTCTGACCATGTCATGTCATCCCCTTACTCAATAAACTTCAGCAGCATCTTATCACCTCCAGGCTAAAAAAACAAATAGACAAAACAAGACAAAACAAAACTGCAGGTTGATGCATATTGTCCACCTGAAATGTTATGACTGCCTACTTTTTCTCCATTAAATCTATTAAAAGTCAATATTGGGGATTTTTTTTTAGCATAGAACAATAGGACTTAGAGACCTGACTCCATTAAGGATGTATACATACACACACGGTAAGAGCCTAAAATTCTAGCTGTGATGTATAAAATCTAATGAGTGGTCACCTTAAATTAGAAAACGTATAGCGCCAATCTTTGGGCATTAAGTATTTATTAAAGTATATTGGGGGCAGCTAGGTGGTGCAGTGAATAAAGCACCAGCCCTGGATTCAGGAGTACTTGAGTTCAAATCCAGCCTCAGACACTTGACACTTCCTAGTTGTGTGACCCTGGGCAAGTCACTTAACCCCCATTTCCCAGCAAAACCAAACAAAAACAAATAAAGCATATTAGGGGTTAGTAAAGAGAAATAAGTGGATAAAGTATCCCTATTCTGCCTGTCCCTGCAGCCTCTGCCACCAAGCCACCGTCCAGACCCAAAAAGTCCCACTCCTAAGCAGCTTCTCCCAGAAGCCTCCTTTGAAACAGGAAACAGGGCCGTCCACACACACACAGTTTCAAGCTAATTGGGTGGTAACACTGATTGATAGGACCCACAGGAGGCAGACATCACTTCCGGATGCCAAAATCACATGGTTTCTTTTCAGGCCAGAGCTCACAATGTCTCTCCCAGCAGGGGGTGTCATTCCAATTCTCCCAACACATTCTCTCCCTCCTTTCCCCCCAAGCCCCAGCTAACTATAAACTCTTTGAGGAGTTAGACTATTTTCACTTCAGTATTTCTATCTCCAGTGCCTAGAAAAATGTCTGCCACATAGTAGATGTTTAATAAATACTTTCTTAAGGTAGGATTTGAGTGGTTGAATTATTATGCCTTCACCATTCCAAAAAGGTGACAGAGATTCGTAAATAACATAGGGAAGTTCATGTCCAGTAATAAGGCTAAGAGATACCAGTTCCAAACAACAATGATATTCTGGGATCTGTACTGACAGTCATGACTGTAGGAATGTACTGACAGTCATAATTTCCCCAACTTTCTTTATTAAATAGCACCATTGGGGAAGTGAAGAGGTAAATAAATCTTCCTTTTGTTTTTCCAAAAGCAGTTGAAGGATTACTGTCACTGCCTTGACCAATGAAGTATCTTAGGATCATAGAGTTAGAGCATAAAAAGACCTCAGAAGTCACCTTACAGATAAGGAAACTGAGGCTCAGAGATGAAATGACTTGTCTAAGGCCTCACATCAAGTAAGCTGCAGGGCCAGGATTTAAATGTAGATTCTCTGAGCCCTAATTGGTGCTCTTTTCATTGTACCATGTTGCCCCCCTCCTTCCTTCTCAGTGGTCAGAAAGGAGATGTAGGAGTGGTTGGTCAGAGATGGGTGGAAAACATGGTCTGAAAACTTTATTACCCATAGTGATGGGCAGCTTTGTCCACAGGTGTGGTTGTGCCAGATATAGATAGCAGCTAATTAGCCCAGAGGTAGCTAAGTGGGAAATATATATGACTATAATTAACATTGTTGTTTGTCCTTTGTTTTCCAAGAGGACCAATGACATCACAGGGTGATGTCTTGACTTGTGCATGATTTAGATTTAAGTGAGTCAGAGTTGTACGAAGTTGTCAGCTTCACTCTTTCTTCCAGAGTCATCAAAGTCCAGTGGCAAGACAAATCAGGACAACTAGTAATGGCCCAAGATTCAGTGGATGACCTTGGCATGTTCAGTGTCTGACCAAGTTCTAAGTGCTCCATAGTGCCTGCTTCAGTAGCCTTCATGGTCATTGGAATACATTTTTCTCATCTGCTCGTTTCACCAGGAGAAGTCTTCACATGCTTGGGGTGGACACCTACCCTAATTCACCAATGGGTTTGAGACCAGTCAGTTACAATCAACCCTCTAGATATTCTCTCACCCTATTAGAACGTGAACTTCTTAAAAGCAGGGACCATCTTTTTGTTTGCGTTCTGTGTTTAGCATGGCATTTTCCACACAGTAAGCAAGTAATATGTAATAAGGGCTTTTTCATTCATTAGATTTGCCTGTATTTTGTGGTTGTTATGCAGTTGTCTCAGACATGTCTGATTCTTTGTGACCCCATTTGGGGTTTTCTTGGCAAAGATATTGTAGTATTACATCTGTGTGTGTGTGTGTGTGTGTGTGTGTGAGAGAGAGAGAGAGAGAGAGAGAGAGAGAGAGAGAGGACTTCAACTAAATACTAGATGACTTCTGAAGACCCTTCCAACTCTAGCTCTATGATGTTAACATACTCATTGGCTAAGGCAACAATAGTAACCTTTAACATAACCTTTGCCTGCCTCGGTTTTCTTATCTGTGAAATGGGAATAATAATAGTCCCTACTACCTCCAGGAGTTGTTTTGAGGATAAAATGAGATCATATTTGTATATAGCATTTTAAGGTTTGTTTGCACAACTTTACATGGAGGGATCTCTTGGGCCCTACTTGGATAGAATTTCCTCTCTAACTGATGGAGATGGACTAAAATTAGTATATTCTAAGTTGCATAGACTCTTCCAGTGAGGCAACAGGACCCTGGAGGGTAGGATAGAAGAGCCCTGAAAGGTCAACCCCAATCTGAGCCACAACCCAAGGCAGGACTCAAATTGCCAGGTCAACATTGACCTAGAACATCTTGTGAATGGTGCCAAATCCTTCCTAAGAGATCTGGACAGAGCTGGCAAAATCTAAGTCAGATGAATAGGATCCTGGCTTTGGAATTGGAAGGGGCCTTCAGGGTTATCCAATCTAAGGAATTTTGATCACAGTACAAAAATTTAAAGCACCCTTCATTTCACAAATGTGGAAACTGAGAGATCACACACCTTGACCAAGGCAACTCAATAAGAGTTGGGACTCAAATGCAGGTCCCCTGACTTCAAATCTAGGGCTCTTTTCATCATATGCCTTACCCTGATGAAGCTCATCTCAGTTATTAGAGAGCTACTAAATCTCCATGAGCTCCCAAAAGAAGCCTCTCACAGTGCCCAACACCCAACGCCCAATGGGCGGTACGCTTCCATAGGTGAGACATGACAAAAGCCACTTTAGCTCCATCCATAGAAGTCTAGAAACAACTGGCACTAATTCAGGAATCCAGGGAGGTGGGAAAGAGTTTTAGGCAGCTCATATCCCATCAGCAATCTGGGAAAGCAACACCAACTGCTTCCTGAGGTTCAAATTTACTTCTGCCAACTCTAGACAAGGCCAGTTCCTCAGAGCTGTGAGCCAACTTTCTAGCAAATATTGCTCTGGGGTCTCTGGAGCCCTCTTCTGGGGATCTCGCAGCACAGCAAGCAGCTCTGGGGCAGTTGGCCAATGGAAGTGTAATTTGGCCATGGTTAAGTTATGTCAGTGATTAGGCTCTCAGAGGGTGAGGATACGGGTGGGGACAAGAGGTTGGGATAGGACTATGGATCCTGTGAGCATAAAAAAAGGGTAGGAGGGGGCTGCTAGGTGGCGCAGTAGATAGAGCACCAGCCCTGGAGTCAGGAGGACCTGAGTTCAAATCCGGATTCAGACACTTAACACTTAGCTGTGTGACCCTGGGTAAGTCACTCAACCCCAATTGCCTCACCCAAAAAAAAGAAAGGAAGAAAGAAAGAAAGAAAAGGTAGGGTCAAGTTAGGAATCTGAGGTTCATTGGAGCAAAAAAATCCAAGGGGTCAGGATGCCAGGTGCCGTTAGGCAGCTCCATTATGGGTGCCTTCAGGGGCCCAGATGGAACCAGGACCCAGCAGGATCCACCTTCCTTCTCCTCCCATCTAGGTAGAGTGTGAGCTCCTTGAAAGCAGAGACTATCTTCTTTTTATATTTGTACCCTCAACCTTAACGTAGTGATTGCCATATGGTAAATGCTTAATAAATACCTTTTCATGCATGCATGCATGCATTCAGTAGCCTCCCAATTGGTCTTCCTGTTTCAAACTCCTTCCCCCTCCAATCTAGCCTCCACACAGCTACCAGATTGAAGTACAAAAAAGTACAGGTCTAAACACATTGCTTTCCTGGCCAAAAAGCTCCTGTAGCTGTTGCCTATAGGATAAAATATGAACTCCTCTGCGTAGTATTGAGTGCCCTCAACCATCTGGCTCCAAACTTATCCTTCCAGATTTCCACTATTTCCCCTCATACATTATGCATTGCCACCAAGCTCATCTATTTGCCATTCTCATACACAATACTCCATCTCTCCCATCTCCACACCTTTGCACAGGCAAACTGACAAACTTTTAAAGCCTTCTCCTCCTAACCTCTACCTCCTGGAGTCCCCAGCTCTCTTCAAGACTCAGTTCAAGTGTTACCTCCTACTAAATGAAGCCCATTCTTATCTCCCCAGTTGTCATGTCTCCCAAATTATTTTGTATTTACTTTGACTATATCTTGTATTTATCCAGCTATGTTCCTAACTCTGGTCCCCATTAGATTGTGAGTTCTTTGAGTGTAATGGCTAATAGCCATTACAAGGGCTGTTTAGGCAAAAAATGGCCCCCCAAAAGACTGGGTTTTGTCTTGTGAGAATAATGGATTTCTTGGGGAGACCCAGAGATCAGTTTCTCAGTCCTTTCTCTTACCCCCCAACATACATTTGCAGAGTTCATTTTAATTTAGACCACCTTCAAATCATGTCAACCAATGGAATTGAATAATGCTAACCAATTAGCTTTGATCAATGAACAATGACTTTGCCTCTGTGAAAAGAAGATAAAAACCCTTGGAAGACACCGTGAACTCTCTTGGCTCTCTCTTTTAAGACAGTGCAGGTCTTGGAGGTCTTGTGAGGTCTCTTGTGTCTCCTTGAGACTATGTGCTGTTTCTCTGGGAAATAGCATGGAACTTTTAGGACATTTCTCCTGCTCTCCCTGAAACTCTCCCTACTTTCTCTACCCTGTGGTCTGATACCATGAGACATCAGGGAGACACATGATCAATTCCTTACTAGTATTATATTAATAAATTAATATGTGGAGGGTAGCTAGATGGTGCAGTGGATAGAGCACCAGCCCTGGAGTCAGTAGTACCTGAGTTCAAATCCAGCCTCAGACACTTAACACTTACTAGCTGTGTGACCCTGAGCAAGTCACTTAACCCCTATTGCCTCACTAAAAAAAAAAAAATAATAATATGTGCTTACCCAAAATGGATATCTATAGAAATAGAAATAGTCATTATCTTGAAAAACACAGTTTTTTACTCTGGCATGGTGCCTGGCACATAGTAAACAATTTATTTTTTAGTATTTCAGTTTTCCAATTATATGTAAAAACAATTTTTAGTCTTTTTTTTTAATTTTGAGTTCCGAATTTTCTTCTTCCCTCCATCCTCTCTCTTGCCTGAGAAGGCAAGCAATTTGCAAAGACTATACATGTATAGTCATGTAAAACATATGTCCATGTTAACCATGTTGTGAAAGAAAACAGAAAAAAAGAAAAGTTTAAAAAGTATGCTTCAGGGGACAGCTAGGTGGCGCAGTGGATAAAGCGCCGGCCCTGGATTCAGGAGGACCTGAGTTCAAATCTAGACTCAGACACTTAACACTTAATAGCTGTGTGACCCTGGGCAAGTCACTTAACCCCAATTGCCCCACCAAAAAAAAAAAAGTATGCTTCAAGGGAGCAACTAGGTGGCACAGTGGATAGAGCACTGGTCCTGGATTCAGGAAGACCTGAGTTAAAATCTGACCTTGGCACTTACTAGCTATGTGACCCTCGGCAAGTCACTTAACCCTCATTGCCCCACCAAAAGATAAGTATGCTTTGATCTGCATTCAGACTACATCAGTTCTTCCTTTGGCTATGGGTAGCATTTTTTCATTGTATGTCCTTTGGAATTGTCTTGGATCATTGTATAGCAGAAAATAGTTAAGATCATTGTTACAATATTGCTCTTACTGTATACAGTGTTCTCCTGGTTCTGCTTATTTCAGTCAGTTCACATAAGTCTTAAATCTTTCTAGATCTAGTGGTGGTATTGCTGGGTCAAAAGGTATGCCCTTTGGGCATAATTCCAACTTGCTCTCCAGAATGGTTGGATTGATTCACAGCTCTACCAACAATGCATTCATGTCCCAATTTTTCCACATCTCCTCCAACATGTGTTAGTTTCCATCTGTCATATTAGTCCATCTGATAGGTATGAGGTGGTATCTCAGAGTTGTTTTAATTCTCATTTCTCCAATCAATAAGGATTTAGAGCATTTTTTCCCTAGGACTATGGATAGTTTTGAAAACTGCCTGTTCATATCCTGTGAGCATTTGTAAACAGTTTCTAAAGTCATGTTTAATTGGATTTAACAACAAGGTTCTAAGATTTCATTAAGGAGTAAGATTAATAAAGAATAGGGTGAGCAGAGAAGAGGATAACTCAGGATTTTGCTTCAGTCACTAGTTCCTAAGTCACATGGGCACAAAGAAAGGGAGTGTTCTTGAAGGTACTTCCATCTTCATCACTGATCATAGAAATTGGGACTGGAAGTGACCTTTGATGCCGTCTAGCCAAACTCCCTCATTTTATAGATAAGGAAACAGGCCCAGAGGAGGGGAAGTGACTTGCCCAAGGTCACACAGGTAGTCAGGATTTGAAGGAATGTCTCTGGTTCTTGCGCCTTTCCTATCATATCACAGATGCTCTTCTTCTAGGCAGTGAAGACTCCACCCTAAAAAATGTGTCACAGCGAAAAGAAACAGTAGCTCATCAGCTCCCATCACCATAGCCCCCTAATGGTTCAGGAAAGAATACAAAATCAAATTTGCTTCTCAGTCAGTTATCAGTCATCATTTCAGGCCCCCTTCCAATTCATGGGATGTTTAATCATCCACCCTCCATTAACAGCTACTTCCTGAACACAGGGAAACGGTCCTCCCTTTGAGCCAATCGTATGTCATGTTTATTTACACAGTGTACACCATTGGTCCCCAAAGGATCCACAGATAGTCATCAGGCCTCAAAATGCTGTCAGCCTCATTGACTAACCCATTTGAGTCATCAGAGTCAAAGGGGCCAGCTAGGACATATTTCCTTCCCAGGTTAAAGAAGGGGATTCCAAAACAAGCTCCCCACAGCCTCCAGAGGGCCTGGTCTCCAGGTGCTGAGGCGTAGATCCATTACTCGGTCCTGGCCAAAAACCTGGGTTTCCTAGCCCTACCAACCCTCTTCAAAATCAGAGTTCAGGACTCTTGCTAAGTGTTTTTAATGGTCTTTGGGGTGATTGGGGCTGGGGCACCACCTCTCCCTCAAGAAGAATTTTAATTTTTCCCTTCAATATTTTTCTGATGTCTGGGAACTATGGCTTAACTGACAACAGACTCCAAGTACAAAAAAAAACTTTTTTAATGAACTGGGTTAGAAGTTGGAGTATGGCTTTCCACCCCTCTTTTCTAAGTGATGGGGCCTAGCCAATGGGAGGGGCATCCTCAGAGCCTTACTATGTTCTGCCTGCTGCCAGCCCATGGGAAGGAGGCTGAAGAGCTTGCTTCCAGAAAGACGAGGTGGTTTGGGATAGAAAGCGAGGGAATTAAGGGGATTAGGACAGCAAGTGCTCACTTGTGGGAATTGAGTGAACCACGCTGATTCCATCTTGTGACTCAGTTCTGAAGCTAGCTTCATTTCTATTCAATGATGGGTCTAGTCCAAATTCTGTCCTGGGAGAAAACTTTATTTAACTGTGGGAACTGGGAGAAAACTTTTTAGTGTTGTTTGAATCTAGCCCTATGTGACTGGGAAGCTGAACCACCTCTCCCTACTGCTTAGAGACCCTTAACGAAGGACCCAGGTTATGCTGACCAGACCAAAAAAAAACAAAATTGCTGCAAGGAGTTCTCTCACAATTAGACATACACCTCATATGTCTTGTCTGAAAACTGGCCCCATACTGATCACTTATTGCTTCCGTGTTCCTTTGATTGTTTACAGACACTTGGCTAGGAGAAGAGGGACACCACCTTTTCTGAATTCAGGGAATTGTACCTGTTTGCTCTCCCCCTCCCAACTTGGAAAGTCCCTAATCTCTCCTCCAATTAGAAATCAGATTGCCTAATGTTGTGTTGTTTTCTTTTAATTCATTATCCTCATTTGATTGATTGTTTCTAATGTGGAAAAGTCTGTCTCCCCCTGTATTGGGGGACCAGCCCTGAGCTGAGGAAGGGACCTGGTTCTGATTTGCTAGGCAATTGGCATGCAGTAGTAGTAGTAGGCCTCCACCAGTCGCTGACGACCATGGATCAGAGCCTTGAAGAGCCACAGACCACAGTGTGGCTGTGTGTTGTATCTACCCCATGAGGAGTAGCTGGAGTGTCCTCTCCTGGGCGCTGGCCTGGGCAGATCAATATGGAAAACAAGCTGTTGCCCATGCAGCAGGTTTTCCCTCTCCACAACATTGGTGGATCCAAAGGAGAGGCAGAGCCAATACAGTTTGGCACCAGTGACACCGCAGGAGTTGCCAGAGGGATGTGATGTCCAACATCCAACTGCCTAAGGGACTCCAACTCCTGATTTTTCCTCAAGGTTAACTCCCAAAGCTTTTCCCATATATGGGTATAGCTGCAAGGGAGCAGAGGTTTAAAATCAGGGTTTTCATTCCCCTAGGCCAGTTGCCTACCAAGGCTAACGAGCCCCACCTGCCTGAAATGACTGGTTTTTAAGGCACCAGTGACTCGCCTTCGCCCCTTCTCCTGTTAGTGGAAACAGTTCCACCACGAGAAGGCCAGGATTCGGGCTTCCGTTGTCAGAGGCTATTTGAGACGCATGCCACTGGAGCATTTTATAGAGAGTGGGAGCTTATCCCCACTCCCACCCCGGCATGACAACCTTTGGAACCAATTGGCATGCATTGCTTAGTAAATCAATAGGCTTGGAAGATCAAACCTTTGTTTCCTCAGTCATTTCATCTTTCATTGACCAAAAAAATCCCTCCTCCCATATTTAGAGTGTGTACAAGTAACCTGATTGTTTCCAGTCCCCTTACCACATGAAGAAGAGCTGTTTTTAGATTGTGGGCTCATCCAAAAGGTGCTAACAAGCCATGACGTCTTCTCTTTCCTGACTGCCTCCTTTCCAAGAGTAAGTCTTCCAGTGCGGAGAGTGGCCACTACCACATGGCCCATAAGTGTGCAGTCTTGCTGTTAACTTCTCTGTCCATTGTGTCCATTTGTCTTACTTCTAGGTGAAGGAGATTGGAGATGACTACAACCTTGGTGAACTTGGAAAGTCCAGGAAGAGCAAATGCTCGAAATCTGGTAGTCAGAGTCTTACCAAAATTTACCAGAGGCATAGCACGGGTGAGGAAGCAGCAGAGGCCTTGAAAAGGGATCCTTTTGGACCTTCTTCTGCCAACTGGTAACTGAGACAGAAACATCCAGCAGCTAAGCTGCATTTGGAAGTGAACTTCATCAGACAAATGCTTTGCAGAAATAGCTTTAAGTTTGAGACTATTCTCCCTATTATTGCCTGAGATGGTATAGGGGAGGGTATTGTTTGTACTTGTGTGCTCACCCTATCTTCTCAGTAAATCTCATTTTCTATAAGCTAATTGATATTCATTGGTTCAGTGATGTTGGAGCACTAAGAACTGGAGGTTTTTGATGAGTTAAGGGAGATAGTATCACTGGCAATTGATTTTGGAGAAAGCATACTGAAATGGGGGCTTGACATAACAGCTTTAGAGAATCACTCCCAACCCCCTCAGAGGTACCCCTAAAACTCTGAAGGGAAAGATGCAGCTTTGCTCATCAGTGGGAGTGTGTCACTGATGGAAGGACTCCCTCCAACAATACTGATTGCAGTCCATGTTCTATAATCTCCCATAAATCTCCTGGAAGGAGTCCACCCAATACTCTGGGAGCCTTCTTGCTGTCTCTTGATAGCATGCAAACTATCTGTTGTTCATGCTTTACCCTCACCCCAGGACTGTCCGTCTTTTTTTTCCAGTCAGACATTTTTCTGATGACATCCTGTATTTGCACTGATTGCTTTCTCCAATTCCTCATTTGTAATGTGTCTGCCACCTGCTTACACCCACCATGCCCCTCTGTGTTGCCCTTTAGCCAACCCTCTGTTTCATGGTGTTGGAGACAATAGTGTTCCATGACTCAGAACGACATTGCATCATTGGAAAAATATGAGGATGAAAAAAAATGAGTCTTTGTTTCAGAGAGAAGCTTGGGGTCATCGAAAGAACTGCATCAATTCCTAATTGAAAAAAATAGAAACTGTGGACTGGATACTAAGGCAGTGCCAGGGGCTGCAGCCTTATACTTTTAGCATCATGTACTAGATTTCTTCTCTTATTTTTATTTTTATTTATTTTTTTTTTTGCGGGGCAATGAGGGTTAAGTGACTTGCCCAGGGTCACACAGCTAGTAAGTGTCAAGTGTCTGAGGACGGATTTAAACTCAGGTCATCCTGAATCCAGGGCCAGTGCTTTATCCACTGCGCCACCTAGCTGCCCCCAATCATGTACTAGATTTCCACAGGACCAAGACCTCATGTCACTGAAATAGAGACCCAAGGAAAACCTAGAACCTATGGTTTTTCCCCAATCATATACCCCACTATCATCTGCCCCAGACCAGCTGTGTGACCAAGGGCAGGTCACTTAATTCCTCTGATTCTCCTTTTCCTCATTTCTAAAAGGAGGGGGAGGGGTCGGCTCAATGATCTCTAAAGTCCCTCCTTGCTCTAGATCTATGATCATATGACCCTGAATGAGTCACTCTACATCTGTGGGCCTCAGTTCCCTTATCCTTAAAATGAAGACGTTAGACTTGATGGCCTTTAAGGTCTCTTAAAACTCTAAATCTACTGTAAAAGATTGTGACCCCAGGATTCCCAATATATCCTGAGAGCAAGCATCTACCCTGTTACAGTGGAATGAGCACTGGTTCTAGATCGAGAGGACCGGGGTTCAGATGAACAAGATTACAAGATCGTAACCTTGGACAAGATTCTCAGTTTCTTAATTCTCTGCTTCTTGGTTCCCTCATCTGTCAAATGAGGAGGGTGGAAAAGATAGCATAGAGATGTGTGGATTTCCAATGCCATTGTAGGTCTGTCAAAAAGGCCCTTCCTAGCAGCTGTGGTACCAGCAGGCTGAGGGTTATTTTAAACCAAGAAACCCTATTTCCTTAGCAACATGGGCCCCATTTGTAGCCACATCTCCAAGGTTGAAAATAAAGCCAGCAGGTGCACTGAAGGGCCCTCCAGCCTCTAAGGCTTCAATTAAATGGGCCAGAACTGAAGAGTCAGCACTCTCTGTTCCTGGCTGGTTCTAGCAGCAGGCAGCTGCCTGATTTCAGCCTCTGTGAAGCTCCCCATATGCCTCTATGGGTCAGGCTTGTCTGAGCTTGTTGCTCATGAAAGCTTGACTTTCTGGACAAGAGTTGGTTTCTCTGAGGAAAATCAGAAATCTATTCCAATGGAAGCATCCTTCTCAGCCAGAGGAGCCTGGCGTCAGGAAGACCTGTGCTCAAATCTAGCTTCAGACGCTTACTACCTGTGTGATCCCAGGCAAATCACTTAACCTCTGTCTGCCTCAGTTTCTTCAACTGTAAAGTGGGGGTCATAGTAGCAACTACCTCACAGAGCCTTTGTGAAAATCGAATGAGATTATATTTATAGAGTGTTTCTCAGTACAGCAGGTAGTAGGCATTTAATAAACACTCATCCCCTTTCCTTCTGGAAGGAGAAGAAAGTTCATGGGACTAGGGATAACTGTCAAAGAGAAGCGTCCCAAGTCTTGGGGATAGTGGTCCCCATTGACATGCCCAAAAGAAATGATGAGGGGGCAGCTTGATGACGCAGTGGATAAAGCACCGGCCCTGGATTCAGGAGGAACTGAGTTCAAATCCAGCTTCAGATACTTGACACTGACTAACTGTGTGACCCTGGGCAAGTCACTTAATCCTCATTGCTTCACCCCCCAAAAATAAATAAATACAAATAAAATAAAATAAACAAAGAAATTATGAAACCTGTTTCCTTTCTTTAAACCTACTATTTGTCACAAGTTCAGAGTCCTCCACATATCTGGGTTTTATGGACCTCATTCCTTTATCTCAAGAAGGACCTTTAGGGGGCAGTTAGGTGGTGCAGTGGATAGAGCACTGGCCCTGGATTCAGAAGTACCTGAGTTCAAATCAGGCCTCAGACACTTTGACACTTACTAGCTGTGTGACCCTGGGCAAGTCATTTAACCCCCATTGCCCCACCAAAAAAAAAAAGGACCTTTAAAAGAAAGTTGGTACTGGGGTGCCCAGTGCTCTCTGAAGTGCTCCCTAAGAAGGCAGTTGCTCCACAGGTACCACTGCTGATCTTGGAGTCCCTAGAGGCAAAGAGAGTTCATAAGATGAAGGGATGATAGATGTACAGCTTCTGAGGACCTCAGATGCCATCTAGTCTAGCACTCTTATTTTACAGATGGCCCAGAAAAATTAAACAACTCACCCAAGGTCATACAGCTATATAGAGAGACACAGGCAGAGAGAGGAAATAGAGACAAAGAACACAACAGAGACATTTTTGAAAGCATTTAATAACCAGGCACTGTGATAAGTAAGCAAGCAAGATAGTACCTAGACTCAAGGAACTTACATTCTAATGGGGAAGACAATGTATGTAAGTATTCAGAAAATAGAGGGGTACAGAGAGAATAGGGAATTGGAATCTGGAAGGTGAAACATGTCTGGGGCCCTTCCAAGGGTTCCAGGGAGGGGATTTATCTGTGAAGGGAGGAAGGCCCAGGACAGGGGATGGAATCCAGTTAAGGGAGCCAAAATGGAAATCCAGGTCTTCTGATCCCAGATCAGCAGCCTTCCCATGTACCACACCGACTCCCTCTTCCTGATGCTGAATCATTTGTGAAGTCAGAAGAGTCCATTATTCCACAATATCAATTTTTTGGTCTAGGAAGCTGAAAAGCATTCCTATTGAGTTATTAAAATGTCGACTGCAAAAAGGGATTTGGGGCTTAACCCTGTTGTTCTAGTGGCGGAGGCAAAGTCCCAGAGTACTGCAAAGGAACCCTAGCAAGGACCTGGTGGGATACACAAAGCACTCTTGCTTTCTTTACGCCAGCCTTCAGGGGCTATGGAATAAACCCCAGCACCCCTGAGCTGAGAACACAACAGGAATTAGAGGTTCTTCAGAGATTTTTCCTTTCTGATTTGTTTTATTATGATTTAGCCCAACAGTGGAAACAAACATGGAGCTTGAGCACTGAAAGACATAAAAGGGGAAATCTAACATTCTGGCAGAGGTATAACTAGGGTGTGGTGACAGGATCTTTTTCCACAGGGCATGATGTTGTTTTTCACTTGTTTTTCAGCAGCATAGAAACAACCAAGCTTACCACCTAGCTAGCATGAATAATTGCTTAAATTGGGAATTAGGAAGCTTCTAGATAGTAGGCTGAGATGAGCACCTTCCAAACCTGTTCCTCAACTCATGTTCAATAGCCTTGCGTCAATGACCCAGGATCTTTATCTTGCCTTTGTACTGATGGTTCCACCCCCACCCTACTCCTCCACTACCTTCCACTACACACCCTCCACTACCACTTAACTGAGGATGCATTCCATGGTTCTGACCCTAAGTAGAATTTGTTTTTTTGTTTTGTTTTGTTTTGTTTTTTGCCGGGCAATGAGGGTTAAGTGACTTGCCCAAGGTCACACAGCTAGTGTCAAGTGTCAGAGGTCAGATTTGAACTCAGGACCTCCTGAATCCAGGTCCAGTGCTTTATCTACTGTGCCACCTACCTGCCCCCCCCCCTCCAAGTATAATCTGTGATACTTGCCCTGAACATATAAATTCCTTGGGACAGCCCTGTATTCTAGAGAAACAGTGAAGTATATGAATTAATTAATTGATTGATAGATTAATTGATGAATGAATAAATTGGTAGACATTTATTAAGTGCTCAGTTCTAGGTGCAGTACTAAGTGCCGGAGACACAAATACAAAACTAAGGCTGTCCCTGCCCTCAAAAGGTTCATATTCTAAGAGGCAGCTTGGTGGTGCTCTGGAGTCAGGTGAGAAGTGAGGTGAGAAGCCACATAGCAGAAGATTTCAAAAGAGAATGAGAGGGGAAAAGTGGAGGCACCAAGGTCTTTTCAGAGTTTAGCTAAGAAGGGAGAGATCTCAGATGATAGCTAGCTGGGTTGGTAGCATCAGAGAGGGTCCTTGGGTTGGGTTTGGTTTGGTTTGGTTTTTAAGGATGGCAGAATACCCAGGCACGTGTGTAGAGAGCGAGGAAGAAACTAGTAGGCAGGAAGAATTTGAAGAACTCTCAAGAAAGTGGGGATGATAAAGGAAGCACTTCACTGTTCAACTGAACTTCTCTACTCAGAGTTATCAGGGATCTCTTAAATGCAAATAGTCTTCATCCTTCTCCATGAGTCTGCAGCACTGGACACTATTAATCCTCCTGCAGTCTCTACTCTCTGACAGGCTCATGACAATGTGGTTGCCACTTGCAGGAGAGTGCCACACTACCATCATTACTAGGTATGTTCCCACCATGACCAACCCTGATGTGGTCAAAGAAAAATCATATGAAGACCTGAAGACTGTCATCATGTGTGTGCCAAAAGAGGACAAACTTGTCATTCTGGATGACTTTAACATCAGAATAGGTACAGACTACCAGATGTGACAAGGAGTCCTTGGGAGGAATGGAGTTGGAAACAGCAACAGCAATAGTCACTTTCAAATCTGGCCTCAGACACTTGACACTTACTAGCAAGTCACTTAACCCTCATTGTCCAGTCAAAAAAAAAAAGGAAAGAAAGAAAGAAAGGAAAGAAGGAAGGAAGGAAGGAAGGAAGGAAGGAAGGAAGGAAGGAAGGAAGGAAGGAAGGAAGGAAGGAAGGAAGGAACTAAGAGGATTAATTTTCAGGAAAAGATGCTAGACAGCCCGTCTTTTCTGTGGCACCAGAGTCAAACACTTCGATCTATTCAAGAGTAGAATGGGCGGCCACAGGAGGTAACAACAACAAAAATATCAATAATAGCTGGTATTTACATATCACCTACATCAGTCCCGGCACTGAGCTAAGAGCTTTACAAATAGTACCTCATTTCATCCTTAAAACCACTCTGGGAGATAAGAGCTATTATTATCCCCATTTTACAGTTGAGGAAACTGAGGCAAACAAGCTAAGTGACGTGTCCAGGGTTACATAACTAGGGGGACTATTTGTCAAGTGCATTGTAGTGGGAGCTCATTTTCAAGTGTGGATTAGGCTACATGGCCACTGACATCCCTACCTAATTGACATTCTGTAATTCTGTTTTTGTTTTTGTTTTTTTGTTTGTTTGTTTTTTGCGGGGCAGTGGGGGTTAAGTGACTTGCCCAAGGTCACACAGCTAGTAAGTGTCAAGTGTCTGAGGCCGAATTTGAACTCAGGAACTCCTGAATCCAGGGTCGGTGCTTTATCCACTGCGCCACCTAGCCGCCCCGACATTCTGTAATTCTGACTCATATATGGGTTTGATGAGACAAACTCTGAGAATCCTTCTAGCTCAGAGATTCTATGACCAGCAGAAAGGAGTGGGGAGGGGGAGTGAATATGGGTATAGCTTTTACAGAGTCTATAAGCTTCATTTATTTTGAAATTTCTCTCCATGAACAACGTAACAGAAATATCTGTTTCTTTTTGCCAGGAACTTGGCAAATACACTGTCTATCCTCATTGTGTCCTCCCATCCTCACCAAGACACTATTGTTAACCCACTTTTATGGGTAGGAAATTGAGCAGCTAAAAGGTTAGGACCCTGGTTCAAGGTCATATCCCCAATCCAAAACAAACTTTGGCTGGAGAAGGCTGGAGATCTTTGTCAGTTGCCTGGGTCTCTGAGTCACAGTGCCTCCCTTGATTAACCTACATTTTCCAAGCAAGAGATGAGGTTTGAATTTCAACTAGAGTACCAATGTTAACAGACTGATAGGCTCCACTCAACTAGAATTAAACCTAGCATTTTATTCAATTGAATGCCAAAGGAAAATGAATGTTTTCCAAGCCAAGGCACTGCTCCCGTTAAGACCAAAGTGACCCACAAACAACCCCAAGGTGACCCAGCCAACCATGCAGCTTCTGCAAAAGAAAGTTTTTCAAGGCAGCTAGGTGGCACAGTGGATAGAGCACTGGCCCTGAATTCAGGAGTACCTGAGTTCAAATCCAGCCTCAGACACTTAACACTTACTAGCTGTGTGACCTTGGGCAAGTCACTTAACCCCAATTGCCTTACTTAAAAATAAATAAATTTTTTTAAAATAACTTTAAAAAAAAAATCCTAAAAAAAAAAAAAAGAAAGAAAGAAAGTTTTTCAACTCGATTCCTGGAGAGAAGTCAACAACATGACACACATCAGGAACAGGACAGTGGAATACTGGACAGCACCAAAAACAATTTGATCTCACCTATATAGGCAAAAAGGCAGAGTTATGCATTACGCTCACCTGATTCTGGTCATTGACTCTCGAACACATTTAAAATATGGCTCACGGGGGCAACTAGGTAGCACAGTGGATAAAACACCAGCCCTGGATTCAGGAGGACCTGCGTTCAAATCCAGCCTCAGACACTTGACACTTACTAGCTGTGTGACCCTGGGCAAGTCACTTAACCCTCATTGTCCCACCAAAAAAAATAAAAACAAATAAAATATGGCTCACAATGAGCCCAGACATCTGCTGTTCCTCAGAGAACCAATGGGATGAATCTAAGAGAATAGGTTAAATATGGGAAATCTCAAATACCTAGAAACTGCCCCTCCTCAGACACCTACCCCTGGCAACCTCTTAGCTTCAATTTCCTCATCTACAAAATGAGGATAATAATTGCCACTACCTCATGGGATTACTGTGAGACTCATGCTACTTTTGTGTAGTGGGAGCCATTCTGATGACTCCCCCCTCCCCACTTACTACTTCTATAAAGTGTTATATGAATATCAGGTCTTATGTCTCCATTAGAAGGTAAGTCCATGGAGGATGGTGATATGGGTCTAGGGTAACTCAGAGGTTTTCTCCTTGAAAAGCTATACTAAAGGACAGACACACCTAAGAAGTAGGGGGAGGGGGCAACTAGGTGGCACAGTGGATAAAGCACCAGTCCTGGATTCAGGAGGACCTGAATTCAGATTTGACTTCAGACACTTGACACTAACTAGCTGGGTGACCCTGGGCAAGTCACAAAAGAAAAAAAAGAAAAGAGCACTGATTTTGGAGGCCCAAGCCCAAAGTAACAGAAAAATAAATTAAAATTTTAAATAATACAATGTCAGAAAAAGAAATTAAACAAACCATAAACTCCCACCCTCCCCACCCCCTCCCAAAAAAACAAAATCTCAGGACCACAAGTTAATTCTCAAGTTACTTCTATCAAACCTTCCCCCAAAATCCAATATTGCACAAATTATTTGCAAAAATATCAAAAGAATTGGAGCAGCTAGGTGGCGCAGTGGATAGAGCACTGGCCCTGGATTCAGGAGGACCTGAGTTCAAATCCGGCCTCAGACACTTAACACTTACTAGCTGTGTGACCCTGGGCAAGTCACTTAACCCCAATTGCCTCACTAAAAACAAAACAAAAAATATCAAAAGAAGGGATCCTACCAACTTTCTTCTGTGATACAAATATGGTCTTGTCACAGGGGAAATAGTTGGTGGGGGTCCTTAGGCATTCCTCTTTAAAGAATCATACCCTCATGCTTGTTTGGTCCCATGCCAATGGAGATCAAATAGCCCCAGTGAAGCAGGTCCAGGCCCACACCCAGACTCAGGCACAGGCACGATCACAGGCATAGAAGGAGGAGAAGGAGAGTAGGGGGAGGAACAGGAGGAGGAAGAGGAGAGGAGGAAGAGGAGGAGAGGACAAGGAGGAGGAGGAAACTGTAATGGAATGTATTACTACTTAACCTGTGCTTTCCAGAATAATTAATGAATTAAAATTATTTAGCTAAAAAAATAAAATTAGTTAAATGATAAAAGATGAGCTATTAAAAAAAGGATTATATGCTCTCACACACAATCAATTAGAATAAAGTAGTCTTTTATTTAGGTGCTAGAGAAAGGGACCAGGAGGGAAGTCAAAGACTTGCCTCAAGGGGAGATGGTTCAGAGACATGATTCTCTGAGATACCCAGCTCCTCAAATAGAAGAAAAGCAAAAGCTTTTATAGAGGATGGATGGTGGAACAATGGGAGAGGGTGCCTGCCTGACTATGGAAACTTCTCTTTGAGGGTGGGGAAAGATTGAATGGGGTGGTGGTCCTGACTTCTGGAGTTATCTCTGTCCCTTGATACAGATCAGGCAGCAGCCATGATGCCTAATGGGTTTACCTCCCTTACTTCTCAAGTTGTGTGCTTTAACTAGTAGGTTAGTTTAAATTTTAATAGTCCCAGTCCCCATGTCAGTCTTGTTACATAAACAGGGAGTGTCCAAACAAAAGAAAAATAAAACAATGAAAGATCAACATCCCTAATAAACATTGGTGCAAAATCTTTAAATATTAGCAAAGAGGCTGTAGCAACAGGCCACAAAGAGTATATGGTATTGTAATTGAATGTATTAATTTGATCACTGACAACGCTATGCTAAGGTTTAGTAAAAATCCAGCAATTCAAACAGTTAAAGAAGAGAATCCAGCTTTCCGACCAGAGTCCAGAATCCAGTTTTCCAGACCAGAGTCCAGAATCCAGTTTTCCAGATCAGAGTCCAGAGTCCAGAGCCCAGTTTTCCAGACCAGAATCCAGCTTCCTCCTGATGACATCTTACCACTTCAAGAAGACAAGAGAACTCAGAGACTTTATATAAACAGTTTTTGTTATCTCTTTCTGTTATTATATACCATCTGTAACACGTACTGCGTCGCATTCATGAGGGACTGCCCCTCTGGACAAAACTTTTCTCTCTCCCTTTTCTATATTGATATTAACATATTATTAGTTAGCATAGGATATTATTTTTGGCTGTTTCATTGAGCCAACTCATTCGTTTGTCAAATGAAACAAAGAGGGGAATGTGGTAAAAATTATTTGTGGTAAAGATATATATCGGAAGTTTTAGCTGAATCATTTGAGAGATTGTGCATGCTACTGAAGTGGCTTTTGAAGGACCTCCTTTTTTGGGGAGGAGAGCATGAGGAACTTCTGGTACGTGGACTTAAAAGTGAGGGCAAGAATGGAAGTTCTCTCTCTCTGGCGGTGAACAGCTGGGATTGAATGAAAGGAGTTCACGTGGTTTGGTGTTCGGTCTTTTCAGAGATTCGAAGTCTGGTGGGCAGTTTGGGATTCGGTGAGTTTTATAAAGGAATAGACTAAGCTTAGATCTAAGATTATTCATTTGTATTTCTCCTTCCGTATTTCCCTAATTGGTTTCAACTCTTGTTGTCTAATTAATTCCCAAGCAATAAATAAAAAAACTGATCCATCATAGATTAAAGCTCAGTGGCTCCTTTTTCTTAAGGAAAGTGAAAGAGGGAGATTAATGTTCTGTATATCCAATTTTGAATCTCACAGTATGACCATGAATGCAAGATTGGTTTAATATTAGGACCAGTATAAATATAATTGAGCATATCAATATGAAGAATAACAAAAAATATATGATGATATCAATTGATGCTTTTAAAAAGTCTTTGGCAAAATAAAATACTTATTTCTGGTTTTCAAATTCCAGAAACCAAGAACAAATGGACTTTTTTTTTAACTGGGCTTTGCACATGACCAGGTTACCTAAGATGGAGGCATCATCAGGAAGGGACCTGTTACTAGGGGGCAGAGGGAACATTTTTCATTCCCCTACCACATGGATAGGAATAGCTTCTTGATTCCAGTCTAGATGTTGCAACTAGCCCAGCAGGGAAGCCTTAAGAATTAGGCTGCCAAGGCAGCTAGGTGGCACAGTGGATAGAGCACCGGCCCTGGATTCAGGAGGACCTGAGTTCAAATCCAGCCTCAGACACTTAACACTTACTAGCTGTGTGACCCTGGGAAAGTCACTTAACCCCAATTGCCTCACCAAAAAAAAAAAAATTAGGCTGCCAGGATGAAAGCCTGGGGGACTTTGAATCTGGGACCTCAGGGACTGTGCTATATAGGAACTGAGTCAAACTGTGAACCCAATTTCCTTTCCCTTCTCAGACACTGAGATGGTATAGGGGGAATGAGACCCCTCCTCCTCAGGTATTGGGAGTCATATTTGTATGTTTATTTTTATTATACCTTTGAAGCAAAAATTCCTTTGTAAAAGAAGACCTGATTATTAGATGGTTAAATTTAAATGCACCAGGATATAGGGGACCCCTAAAATTGAAAGAACACCATTAGTGGAGTCTTGAACCAATGTCAGATATTAGATACTCTCAAACCCTCTTTTGGGGGGGGGAGGAGCACGGCAATGAGCATTAAGTGACTTGCCCAGGGTCACACAGCCAGTAAGTGTCAAGTGTCTGAGGCTAGATTTGAACTCAGGTCCTCCTGAATTCAGGGCTGGTGCTCTATCCACTGAGCCACCTAGCTGCCCCTCTCAAGCCCTCTTAAAAGTACTGTAGAACCCTTGGGTAGGGTCAAAAAGTAACAAACCTAACTCTCAAGCCATGAAGATCAGGATAGTCATTGTTAACAATGGTAAATAATATATGGGGCAGCTAGGTGGCACAGTGGATAGAGCACTGGCCTTGGAGTCAGGAGTACCTGAGTTCAAATCCAGCCTCAGACACTTAACACTTACTAGCTGTGTGACCCTGGGCAAGTCACTTAACCCCAATTGCCTCACTAAGAAAAAAAAAACACAAAAAAAAACAAAACAAAAAAATATATACTTAAACTAAGAACTAGCATTATTTTTTTTTGAGGGGCAATGAGGGTTAAGTGACTTGCCTAGGGTCACACAGCTAGTAAGTGTCAAGTGTCTGAGCCCAGATTTGAACTCAGGTCCTCCTGAATCCAGGGCCAGTGCTTTATCCACTGTGCCACCTAGCTGCCCCAGAGCTAGCATTATAAGTAATGGTGATAAACTAGAGACCTTTCCAATAAGATCAGGGGTGAAGAAACCAGGATGTCCATTATCATCACTTCTATTTGAGAACATGCTAGGGCTAGTTGTAGAAAGAAAACAAGAATAAGACATTGAAAATAAGCATAGGCAAAGAAGAAAGGAAGTCATCTTTCTCTTTTTTTTTCTTTTGCAGATATTATAATGTAAAGAACCCCAGAGAGCCAACTAAAAAATTAATTGAAACAATAACTTCAGCAACATTATAGGACATAAAATCAATTCACATAAATCATCAGCTTTTCTGAATATTACCAATAAAACTCAGCAGGAGGAAATCAAGAGAGAAATTCCATTTAAAATAGCTACAAAACATATAACATATTTATGAGTTGACCTGCCAAGATACATAAAGAAACTACGTGAATACACTACAAAATACTATTTACATAGGGGGCGGCTAGGTGGTGCAGTGGATAAAGCACTGGCCCTGGATTCAGAAGGACCTGGGTTCAAATTTGGCCTCAGACACTTGGCACTTACTAGCTGTGTGACCCTGGGCAAGTAACTTAACCCTAATTGCCCTGCAAAAAAAATACTATTTACATAAAAAGAGGCTCAAAATAATTGGAGAAATATTAATTGTTCCTGAGTAAGATGTCAATATAATAACCACCTTAATATTACCTAAATTAACTAACTTATTCAGTGTCATACCAGTAAAACTGCCAAATGAATACTTTATAAAATCAGAAAAAAAAATTACATCCGAAGGAACAAAAAGTCAAGCATCTCAGGGAAAATAATGAGGGAAGGGGGTAGTGGGAAGGAAGGAAGCCTGGCAGTACCCAATTTTAAACTATATTAAAAAGCAGTAATAGTGAAACAATTTGTGACTGGTTAAGAAATAAAGAAGTTTAATCCCCCAGATGAGATATGGCCAAAGGATATGAACAGACAGTTTTTAGATGAAGAAATTAAAGCTATCTATAGTCATATGAAAAAAAATGTTCTAAATCACTATTAATTAGAAAAAACAACTCTGAGGTACCACCTCATACCTATCATATTGTCTAATATGACAAAAAAGGAAAATGATAATTGTTGGAGAAGATGTGGGAAAATTGGAACACTAATACATTGTTGGTGGAGTTGTGAACTGATCCAACCATTCTGGAGAGGAATTTGGAATTATACCCAAAGTGTTATAAAACTTTGCATACTCTTTGACCTAGCAATACCACTACTAGGACTATATCCCAAAGAGATAATAAAAAAGAAGAAAAGACTCCACATATACAAAAATATTTATGGCAGCTCTTTTTGTGGTATCAAAGAATTAGAAATTGAGGGGAAGCCCATCAATTGGGGAAAGACTGAACAAGTTGTGGTATATGATTGTGATGGAATACTATTGTGCTATAAGAAATGATGAGCAGGCAGATTTCAGAAAAACCTGGAAAGACTTACATCAACTTATGTTGAGTGAAGTAAGCAGAACCAGAAGAATATTATACACAGTAATAGCAACATTGTATGATGATCAACTGTGAAAGACAGCTCTTCTCAGCAATACAATGATCCAAGGCAATTACAAAAGACTTAAGATGTAAACCAGTAAAAGAACTATGGAGTCTGAATATAGATCAAAGGATACCATTTTCACTTTATTTGTTGTTGCCATTTTTTTCTTTCTTGCAGTTTTTCCCTTTTGTTCTGACTCTCCTTTTGCAATATGACTAATATGGAAATATGTATAACATGATTGTATATATATATATATATATATAACCTATATCTGATTGCTTGCCATCTTGGGAAGGGGGAAAGAAAAAGAGAGAGGGAGAAAAATTTGGAACTCAAAATCTTATAAAAACAAATGTTGATTCCCAAGTTAATATATAATCAAAAGATATGGAGGCAGCTAGATGGTGCAGTGAATAGAGCACCGGCCCTGGATTCAGGAGAACCTGAGTTCAAATTCAGTCTCAGACACTTAACACTTATTAGCTGTGTGACCCTGGGCAAGTCACTTAACCCCAATTGCCTCCAAAAAAATAAAAAGATATGAAGAGTTTTCAGATGAAATAATCAAAGCTATCTATAGCCATATGAAGAAAAATGCTCTAACTCACAACTGATTAGAAAGATGCAAGTCAGAACAATTCCAGGGTACTACCTTATACCTACTGGATTGGATAATAGAAGAGCATAGGAAAATGACAAAAGCTGTAGGCAATCTGGGGGAAATGAGACATTGATGCACTTTTGGAGGAGTTGTAAACTGATTCCAACATTCTGTAGAACAATTTGGAACTATGGCCTAAGGGCTAGAAAACATGCATACTCTTTTTTTGGGGGGGGGGGCGGAGAACATGCATACTCTTTAACCTAATAATACCACTACTAGGTCAGTATCCAAAAAGAGATTTAAAAAAAAGCTAAAGGACTTATACATCCAAAAAATATTTATGGCACTCCTTTTATGGTGCAAAGAATTTGAAAGTGGGAAGATGCCCATCATTTGGGGAATGGCTGAACAAATTGTTGGATGAGATTGTGATGGAACACTATTGTGCTATAAGAAATGATGAGCAGAATGCTTTCAGAAAAACCTGGAGAGACTTACATGAGCTGATGCAAAGTGAGATGTACTGTATACAAAGTAACAGCAATATTGTAAGATGATCAGCTGTGAGTGACTTAGCTATTCTCAGAAAAGTAATGATCCAAGACAACTCTGAAGGACTTATGAAAAATGTGATCCATCTCCAGAGAACGAATTGTTGGTGTCTGAATACAAATTGAAGCATCTTTTTTTTAGTTTCTTAAAGTTTTTTTCCTGTTTTCTTTCACAACCTGACTAATGTGGAAATGTTTTGCATGACTACACATGTAAGACTTATATTGAATTGCTTGTGTTCTTAAGGGGCAGGGCATGGGGGGTGGGGGAGGGAAGGAGAGAACTTGGAACACAAAGTTGTAAAAATGTTTTTTACATGCAATTTGGGGGGAAATAAAATTCTAAATAAAATTTTAAAAAAACAAAAAAAATGTTGAAAACAATCTTTACATGTAATTGAACAATAAAATACTACCAAGAAAAAAAAATAAAGTTTATCTTTTTTTTTTAGAAGTTTATCAATAGAACAGATTCAATATATAACTTATTTAAGCAAATGAACCTAGTATTCTATAAACCTAAAAACTACAAATACTGGGGTTAAAACTCACTATTTGATATTAGAAAAAAAAGTGCTGAGAAAGCTGGACATCAGTCTGGCAGAAATTATATTTAGATCAATGCCTCACACCATACACTAAGATAAGCTCCAGATGAATACGTGACCTAAATATAAGTGTAAGTGTGGTAAAAAAAAGTTTTTAACCGTCGGTTAGCGATAGAAAGACGCCAGTTTTTGAAGGACCATCCTTTCAGGGAGGAGACCATGACGAACAGCCGTGCACTCCACCTTCACCTGCTAAGCACTCCACTTCCGGGGTTCGAGCTTAAAAGGCAAGGAGAGAACGGAAGTGAGGTCTTTGGTTGGCTCTCCTTGTCCGATGACTGGCGCTGCACACAGAGACGCTGACAGAGGTTGGACTCGGCCCAGCTCGCCGTAACAGCACGTGCTTGACGCGGCTCTCCCCCTCAAAGGTGGCCTTGGGTTTTTGGTGAGTTTTATACGGAATATAGACTAAACTTAGACTTAAGACTATTTGTTTTGTATTTCTACTTTCCTGTCTCTCTAATCAACATCACCTTGTAATTTCCAAACAATAAAAGCTCTAACTAGAGATCAGAGGCTTCTTCCATTTACTAGTCTGGGAGATAAATAAGGGAAAGGTTAAAAAGGGGAGGTTAATGCTCTAGTATCCAATTTTAAATCTCACAGAAGAAAAGAGAGTATATATATATATATATATATATATATATATATATATAGAGAGAGAGAGAGAGAGAGAGAGAGAGAGAGAGAGAGAGAAGGTATAGATAGATATAAGTTGCCCATATGTAAAGAGAGAGGCCCATGCATAACAAGGGCTGTTATTCTGTGGTTTGGAGGGAGGAAGAATAGACATTTCTTCACACACACACACACACACACACACACCTTTTTGTATAGAAAATATTCATTCCAGTCAGGAAGGGAAGCAGAAGGTTGGGACCAGAGGCTACTCTGCTCATCTCAGAGAGAGGGAGTGCTGGGCTAACATTATATCAACCTGCTCCCTTAAATATTGTTTGCCATAGGGATATGAATGGGTTCAGGCTAACTTCTGATCACTATAATTTTTAGGGGGAAGGAGCACTTCAAGTTCTATATCCCAGACTTGACACCTTTCCCACCAAATACCAGTTCCACAAAGAACACACTTAGAGAAGAGCAAAGAAACAGAAATCAGTGAAGGTACACTTAGGAGAATATATAGCAGACAAAACACAGTGAAGGAACTCTCCCATAGGGAGCAAGGTAACTCAGTTCAAACAAGAGAGAGTTTCCTGAATCCCACTTGGGGGAAACTCCCTCAAGTCTCTAGTATAGCAAACTGGGGATAAGGACATGATGTTAACTGCTGGCTCATCTCATATTTTCCCAGAGTTTTTTCCTTCAGCACCCTGAAGTAGGGTTGACCTCTCCATCTTTTCTCTTAAAGCTGAAAGGCAGAAGGATCTGAAGCAACTCAACACTTGAGGAGTCAGGAAAGAAACTCGGAGTTTGATAAGTTCCCAAAGGGGACTGGCCCTAAAAAGTCCCAAAGAGAGATGGACAGGCTGGAGCTTTCTCATCTCTCACCAGCTCTGCCTTACCCCTCCTGTAGGGCAGGGCATTCATCTCCACCAAGAAGAGAGTCCCATACCAATGGGCTTTGGCACAGGAATTACACAAGAGGTCACACTGAAAACAAAATAGAAGAGTAAGAAAGAAATTATCTTTTAGATTTTTGGATAGGGGAAGAGTTTATGACCAAACAAGGGATAGAGAGGATCTCAGAAGATAAAAAGGACAAATTTGGTTATATGCCCCCCCAAAATTGTATAAATAAATCTAATGCACTAAGATTAGAATGGAAACAGTTGGGGGCAGCTAGGTGGTGCAGTGGATAGAGCACTGGCCCTGGAATCTGGAGGACCTGAGTTCAAATCCAACCTCAGTCACTTAACACTTACTAGCTGTGTGAACCTGGGCAAGTCACTTAACCCCAATTGCCTCACCCCCCCCCCAAGAAAGAAAAGAAAGGAAACAGTTAACTGGAAGTGGGTAAGGGGAATTTTGCAGCAAATTCATCTGATAAAAACTTTAGGTCCAAGAATAAAAGTCATCCCCCAATCAATAAAATATGAACAAGCAATCCTCAAGGGTAAAAACCCAAACTATTTATAACTATATGAAAATTTGTTCCATATCACTAATAATTAGAGAAATGCAAACCAAAGAAATTCTGAGGTTTGACCTCATACCTATGAGGTCAGCAAAGTTGACAAAAATAGAAAATTACTAATGTCAGGGAGGCTATGAGAAAATAAGTACATTGATTCATTATTAGTAGAGCTATGGATTGGTATAGCCATTCTTCCCCCCCTCCCCAACTTTGTAGGCAATCAGGGTTAAGTGACTTACCCAGGGTTAAACAACTAGTAAGTGTCTGAACCTGGATTAGAATGCAGGTCCTCCTGCCTCTGGGGCCAGTGCTCTATCCACTGTGCCATCTAGCTACCATAGTATAGCTATTCTTAAAAGCAATTTGGGGGGGTAGCTAGGTGGCGCAGTGGATAAAGCACCGGCCCTGGATTCAGGAGTACCTGAGTTCAAATCCGGCCTCAGACACTTTGACCCTTACTAGCTGTGTGACCCTGGGCAAGTCACTTAACCCCCATTGCCCCGCAAAAAAAAAAAAAAAAAAAAAAAAGCAATTTGGAACTTTAACCAAAAAGTCACTGAATATTTTCTGACCCAGTGAAACCACCAATAAGCACATATACCAACAAATAGGGCAATTAGCCCTATGTACAGAGTAGAATCCTATGGAGAGAGAAAAGGGGCATAGAGTTTGAATTATCAGCAACTGTTACCAGGCAGAGCCGCCTACACTTTTTTTTTGGGGGGGGGGGAGACAATTGGGTTAAGTTACTTGCCCAGGGTCACACAACTAGTAAGTGTTAAGTGTCTGAGGCCGGATTTGAACTCAGGTCCTCCTGACTCTAGGGGTAGTGCTCTATCCACTGTGCCACCTGGCTGCCCCCGCCTATCCTTTTTTTTTTTGAGGGGCAATGAGGGTTAAGTGACTTGCCCAGGGTCACACAGCTAGTAAATGTCAAGTGTCTGAGGCTGGATTTAAACTCAGGTCCTTCTAAATCCAGGGCCAGTGCTTTATCCACTGTAACACCTAGCTGTCCACCCCCCCACCTATACTTTTAAAGAAACTTTTGAGACAAGCAGAAATGCTATTTCCATTGTTACATTGTTTTGTTATAGTTACAATTAATATTTTGTACTTAGTCTCTCCTTCTTATCTTTATTTTATTGGATAGAAACATATACTCCTCTCAACCCCCCCGAATTGTTTCAAAAAATTCTTTCCCCATTTGTCTTCTTCTAGGTAAGTGATGGTTTTCAAACAAGCTAATGGGTGTAATGGGAATTTGAGTTCATTAAAACACTGATTTAAAGGATATTGGCCAGCCTATGGAACTGATAATGTCACACTAAGCTTTCTGTTTTGAATTAACCAGTAGGAAACTGTACCTGGCAAGGAGAATCTAGAACTTTGGCATTTCTTGAGAGTCTCCAGAAAATGACCAAATGCTTTCAAATCTTTTTTTAGCTTCCTGTCATCTATCTGTTTGGTTGTGTGGTAAAAAGTTTCCTATTAATCAGTTAGTGAATGTGGTAAAAAGTACGCCAGTTTTTGAAGGACCACCCTTTCGGGGAGGAGATGTGCATGGGCTATGCATGCCAGCCCAGCTGCTAAGCACTCCACTTCCGGGGTGCAAGCTTAAAAGGCAAGGAGAGAACGGAAGTGGGAGGTCTTTTGCCTGCTCTCCTGGTCCTATGACTGGGTTGCACAGACAGACGCGGACTGGAGTTCGACTCGGCCCGGCTCGCCATTAGCAGCACGTGCCTGACATGACTCTCCCCACAAAGGTGGCCTTGGTTTTTGGTGAGTTTTATACGGAATATAGACTAAGCTTAGATTTAAGACTATTTGTTTTGTATTTCTACTTTCCTATCCCTCTAATCAACATCACCTTGTAACTACCAAACAATAAAAGCTCTAACTAGAGACCAGAGGCTTCTTTACCTTACTGATCTGGGAGATAAATTAAGGGAAAGGTTAAAGAGGGGAGATTAATGCTCTAGTATCCAATTTTAAATCTCACAGTTGTTAAACAAGGCTTACACAGAGCCACTTACAGAATCAGGGGGAGATTTGTATGAACTGATGCAAAAGGAAAAAGCAGAACCATAACAATATCAACAATGACAATAGCCCAACACTGTGGAGTAGTGGAGTGTGCAATTTGGAGTCAGTGAACTTGGATATGAATCTCAGCCCTACTAACGACAATCTGTGTGATCTTGGGAAAGTAACAACCTTTTTTATAACCATTTTATAGAGGAGGACTTGTTTCCTTAACCATAAAATTAGGCAGCTACACTCTGAATCTGTGATCCCAAGTTCCTAATATAAATTTTAAAAATAACCCTAAAAGTCTGCCAAACATTGATTAATTTCAATGATCCCATCCTAGACCCAGAAAACAGGAAGAAATAGAGAAGTGATAGATTGTGGGTATGGAATGTTGCATACCCATATCAGCGAATATGTGAGGCACCATGCTGGCCTTATCAGATATGGTCACTGTGTCTGTTGGGTTTAACTGTTTTTCTTTGTTACAAGGTAGAGTTCAATTTGTAAGTGATGCAGTGGCCTCTCAAATAACTGTGGGGTAAAAAACAAAAGACATCAGCAAATTGTTTTTTGAAGGAGAAAAAAAACTAGTTACTTGCCTCAGATTTATAGCAGAGCTTTGGGGTACACCCACGCATAGGGTTTGGGACATGAATGATGATCCAGCAAAGGAGACAGGAGGAGTGGTCAGACAAATAGGAAGAGATGCAGGAGAGAACTGTGTCATGAAAACCCAGGGAGGACATTAATCATCTGTAAATGCTGATTTTATTTGTTAATAGCCCATGTGGTGTGTGTTTTTTTAATTAATAAAGTATTTTATTTTTTTCCCGTTACATGTAAAGATAGTTCTCAACTTTTGTTTATACAAGCTTTACAATTTCAGATTTTTCTCCCTCCCTCCCCTCCCTCCCCTAGACAGCAGGTAATCTGATATAGGTTATATTACATATGTGTGTGTGTGTGTGTGTGTGTGTGTGTATTTTAAAGATTTAATTTTAGCTGGTTAAAATCCTTGTAAATTCATATTTCCTAATATGCATTACATTCATTTCCCCTTTGGGAAGAAGGAAAAGCCCCAGAACTCAGTCCCCAGGCTGTCCATCACTACTTTTCATTATCCTTGAAGACAGGTCACATAAAACAAAAGACCATTGTGTCAACCAGAGGGTCTCATTTTCAGTCTCTGAAGCCCTAAAAATCTGCTTCCAAACTCATCATTCAACTGAAGCTTTCCTCTCCAAGGCTACCATTGGTCTCTTAATTGCCAAACCTGATGACTTCTTCTCAGCCCTCATTCTTCTTTTTTTGTTTTGTTTTGGTTTGGTTTTTGTTGTTGTTTTGTTTTGTTTTTGCAGGGCAATGGGGTTTAAGTGACTTGCCCAGGGTCACACAGCTAGTAAGTGTCTGAGGCTGGGTTTGAACTCAGGTCCTCCTGAATCCAAGGCTAGTGCCATATCCATTGCGCCATCTAGCTGCCCCCCAGCCCTCATTCTTCTTGACCCCTCTGCTGCTGACTGACCTTCTTGGCCACCCTCCTCCCCCCAGACGTGCTCTCTTCTTTGGGTTTTTATGGTTTCCATCTCTCTTCCAGTCCATTGGACTGTTCTTTCTCAGCTTCCTTTGCTGTCACCCTCATCTCCTCACTCTCACTCACCCTATATATCCAAACAGTTGCCAAATGTTGGTGCTTTTACCTCCATGGTATGTCATGGATCCATCCTCCCTCTCCATCCACATCACCATACTATAAATTCGGCTCCTTTTATACCTGGCCTCTACTATTGGAACAGGCTCCTCATTGTTCTCCCTGCCTCTAGTTTCACCCCTTTCCAAACCATGCTTGTAATAACTCTCAATGATTTCAAGCGCTATACTTTCTACTTCACCCACCAGCCACCTAAATTTGAGTCATGGCATCTCCCAACTATTACTCCTCGTTAAGATCTCTGATGCCAAGGAGAACATGGCTAATCCATGTTCCATATGGCACAACTTCTTCCATTATTTCTTCCCTCTCACCATGCTTGCTCTGCCTTTCTTTCCTGCTAGGTCATTTTCAGCATCAGAATTGTGAATACTTCCTCCCATGTGGCCAGGATGTGATTAAAAACTCAGCTGGGCTAGGCCTCTCTTTTTCAGGCTCTCATATTCTAGAGAAGATAATTCAAATGGAGTAAGTGTACAATTAACCGGTAAAGGGTTCTCAGTGCCCTCCCTGAAGAGTCAATTTTCATTCTTTTCAAATGTCACGGGCCACTTTGGAAACTCCTCCTGCTCCCAGCATGCCAGCTGCTTGCTTCCTTTGACTCAAACTCCCCCTAAATAACATCAAAGAAGGTGCCTGGACTGAGTCATCAGCTCCCTGATAAAGCTGGCCACTGGTGAAATCTTGCTTCTCCATTTTTGCTAACACAGTACTTAATCACTCCCACCATCAGTCTTTCTCTGTTCTGCTAGCTTATACTGTATGCCCCTGCTTTGATGATGAGAATTCTCTGCCCACAGCCCCTCCACCTGTCCCTGCTTTCAATCTTTAGTGGAATAGAACTGCATATCATGGGAGCTCACAGCTAAAACTGGAAAAGACCTCAGTCCAATCCCTCCATTTTACAGATGAGGAAAATGAGGCCCAGGGAGGTCCTCTGGAAAAGGAGTCATGTCATGAAGATAGAAGAACCAGAATTTGAATTCAGGACCTTAAACTCCAAATCTAATCTTCTTTCCACTACACCAAGTTGCCTCCTGTTATGAATATACATTGGAGGAGGGGAAAGGTGGGGAATGAGTAGAAAATTTTGTAATGATTTTTTAAATGCCAAATAGTTTGGATTATTTTTGAAATAATGAATAACAAAGTCAGATAAGGCCATTTATATATTGCTCCCCATCCTTGATGCCTCATCTCCACTCCCAAACTAATTTGCAAAAAAATGCTGTAATCAGAAGCTTTCCAGTGAGCATGATACAGGGGAAAGGGAACTAGATTTGGAATTAAAGGAACCTGGTTTTGAAATCCAACTCTGCCACTTAGTACTTGCATGACTTTAGGCAAGTCTTCTAGGGCCTCAACTTCCTCTTCTCCAAGGTTCTAAATCTAAGGTGCTGTAATTGTTGTGGAAAACTATGTTGTGTGTGTATGTATGCATGTATGTGTATACACACCTGTATGTTTATGTGTTGTAACCCTACACATTCAGAATAAAAGATCTATGAATAAAATGTTAGTGAAGAGATATGAGAGGCAATAAGGTCATACTAAAAAGATCACATCTCAAATCCCAACTTTTCTACCTCATAGATCCCTTCTGTCATGGGGAAATAGGTGGTGGAGGTCCTTAGGTATTCCCCTTTAAAGAATTACAACTCTAGAGGCAGCTAGGTGGCACAGTGGATTGAGCACCGGCCCTGGATTCAGGAGGACCTGAGTTCAAATCCGAACTCAGACACTTGACACTTACTAGCACTGGCCCTGGATTTAGGAGGACTGGAGTTCAAATCCAGCCTCAGACACTTGACATTTATTAGCTGTGTGACCCTGGGCAAGTCACTTAACCCTCATTGCCTCACAAAAAGAAAAAGAATTACAACTCTTGCACACAATCCAATTAGAATAAAATGGCCTTTTATTTGGGTTCTGGAGAAAGTGAGCAAGAGGGAAGAATTCCCTCTTGGGGAGGAGATGGCTTGGAGATATCTTTCTCCTTGAATGGAAGAAAGGCCAAAGCTTTTATAGAGGATAGATGGGGTGACCACCTGACAATGCAAAGTTCCTTTTGGGGGTGGGGAAAGCTTGAATGAGGGGTGGGATGGGAAGGGCTTGAATGAGGGGTGGTGGTCCTGACTTCTGGAGTTATCTCTGTCCCCTGGTGCCAATCAGGCAGCAGCCATGCCTAATAGGCTTATCTCCCTTACTTCTTAGGTATGTCCATCCTTCACTTTAGCTTCTCAAAGAGAGTTACCCCAGACACATATCACTTCCAAACCTAGAGTCCAAGACTTACCCATGATAAACAACTTATAAGTAACAAAGCTCAGACTCTGTTAGAGGCAGGTTGTGTCCCGGGTCTTCATCTATTCTTTCTATATATTCCCTCCATAGATTTAATTATCATTTTTCTGAAGATGCCTCCCATGTCTATAGATCTAGCCCCAGTCTCTGCCTCATTCATCCCCATATTCCAAATGGATATTTCAAACTGGATCTCAAATTCATATATCCCCAAATGAACTCAATATCTTTCTCTCAAAACCCACCCTTCCCCCTTCAGAAGCTCCCCATATATATTAAGAGAATCACTGTCTTTCCAGTTGATTAATTAATAAATCAATAAGCATCCATTAAGGGGCAGCTAGGTGGCACAGTGGATAGAGCACCAGCCCTGGAGTCAGAAGTACCTGAGTTCAAATCCGGCCTCAGACACTTAACACTTACTAGCTGTGTGACCCTGGGCAAGTCACTTAACCCAAATTGCCTCACTAAAAAAAAAAATAATAATAATAAGCATTCATTAATCACTTACTAGGTACTAGGCACTACACTAGGCTCAGAGGATACAAAAACAACCCCCCCCCTCCAAAATGAAATGGTTCCTGCTTTTGAGGAGCTTACATTCTATTGGGGAGAGAAATACATACAGAAATACACACTTACATACATCATACAGGTATGTATGTATTTATAGTTAGGGAGCTACATAGGAGTATAAAAATATATGAAAAAGAGCTACAAGGTAATTTGGGGGGCAGGGGGGGGGCAATGAGTGTTAAGTGCCTTGCCCAGGGTCACACAGCTAATAAATGTCAAGTGTCTGAGACTGGATTTGAACTCCAGTCCTCCTGAATCCAGGGCCAGTGCTTTATCCACTCAGCCACCTATCTGCCCCCTACAAGGTAATTTTTAAGGAGAAATGGATTGATATTTGGGGAAGGAAGGATAAGGAAAGGCCTCAAGCAGAAGCTGACTCTTTAGTCTTTTGGGGGGGAGGTGGGGCAATGAGGGTTAAGTGACTTGCCCAGGGCCACACAGCTAGTAAGTGTCAAGTGTCTGAGGCCGGATTTGAACTCAGGTCCTCCTGAATCCAGGGCCGGTGCTCTATCCACTGCGCCATCTAACTGCCCCACTCCTTTTAAGACTAAAGTGTCAGGGGGCAGCTAGGTGGCACAATGGATAAAGCATCCTCCCTGGATTCAGGAGGACCTGAGTTCAAATCCGGCCTCAGATACTTGACACTTACTAGCTGTGTGGCCCTGGGCAAGTCACTTAACCACAATTGCCTCACTAAAAAATAAAAGAAAGAAAGAAAGAAAGAAAGAAAGAAAGAAAGAAAGAAAGAAAGAAAGAAAGAAAGAAAGAAAGAAAGAAAGAAAGAAAGAAAGAAAGAAAGAAAGAAAGAAGAAAGAAAATGAGCAATTCCAAGAAATGGAGGTGAGCAACCAATACATTCCAAGCATGCAAGACAGCTAGTACAAAGACATGGAGATGAGAGATGGAATGTTATGTCTAAGAAACAGCAAGAAAGTCAATAAAAATTGATCCACAGAATTTGTGAAGGGGAGTAGTATATAATAAAGCTAGAAAGGTAAATGGAATTTATAGTTCATCCTAGAGGTAATAAGGAGTGTGGCAGTTAGGTGGTATAGTAGATAGGGTACCTGGCCTGGAGTTAGGTAGACCTCAGACACTTATTAGCTGTGTGACCCTGAGCAAGTCACTTAACCCTTTTTGCCTCAGTTTCCTCATCTGTAAAATGAACTAGAGAAGGAATTTTCTGAGTAGAGATGGTGATGTGGTCAGACCTGTACTTTAGGAAAAACATTTTACCAGCTGAGTGGAAGATGGATTGGACTGGGGAGAGACTTGAGACAGACTACATTTAAGGAGGGGACACAACATAGTCTCTTTCCCATATGCCATTAACTACTCTGCTTTTGGACTTCTTCAGACTTTTTCATCTTGCCTTCATGCCCCAGGAAATGCACTGTCTCATTTTCTGCAGGATTGTATCATCCTGGAGACAACTAGGTGGCTCAGTGGATAAAGCACTGGCCCTGGATTCAAGGGGACCTGAGTTCAAATCCGACCTCAGACACTTGACATTTACTAGCTTTGTGACCCTGGCAAGTCACTTAACCCTCATTGCCCTAAAAATTTTAAAAAAAGATTAAATTATCCTTAGTATTCACATCTCATCAGTACCTCCTGTCCCTCTGTTTGGAGCCTCTGACTGGAGGGCAGAGCCATGAGCCCTCAAACCTCCACTTAAGGAGGGGTCCCAGTGCAATCTTCTCCCCATTTATCACCAGCTGCACTGCTTTTGTACATCTTTGTCCCCATCATGCCCCTTCAATGGGCACTTTCTTCCTCCATCTTCCTTCCCCTCTCACTTATAAGCTTCCTTTTATATGTTGTCTTTCCCCATTAGATTGTAAACTCCTTGAGGACAGGGACTATCTTTCTTTTTATTTGTATTTGGATTCCTAGTGCTTAGCACAGTACCTGGAATTAAGTACTTAGTAAATCACTACTGACTAAGCATCCTAAACTCTTTCCACTATAACTGACTCAAAAATACAAGATCAGCATGGATTTTTGCCTAGAGTAAGAAACTGAAGGATTGGGGATTAGGGAAAGAGGTGTTGCTGTTTTCCTAAGAGAAAGTAAAAGGCTTCAGCACCAACTTTACTTGTTGATCGTTTTTGTTTTGTTGGGGGTTTTGTTTTGTCTTGTCTTGTTTTCTTGCCATTTATTCTACTTTATTATTATTATTATTATTTTGCAGGGCAATGACTTGCCCAGGGTCACACAGCTAATAAGTGTCAAGTGTCTGAAGTCAGATTTGAACTAGGATCCTCCTGAATCCAGGCCCGGTGCTTTATCCACTGCAGCACCTAGCCGCCACTCTTGCCATTTATTCTAGAAGCAACTTATCAGTGGATGGAATTTGCAGAAAGATTTCAGCTGCATTGAAGGGCAATGATCAGTAAGAGCCTTAGTCTCACCCCTACCCCTTTTTGTTTGGGGTTAAACAAAGTGAGTAGAACAGAAGGAGCAGGCATAAACAAGGAAACAGAAAGGAACAAACATTTATTAAACACTTAATTGTGTACTTTACAAATATAATCTCATGGGTTGGGTTAGCTGTTGGGACATTATCTGTCGCCTGAAATCTACCCATATGCCAAACTTTCCTATTAGAATGTTTTCAAGGACAGGCAGCTAGATGGTGCAGTGGATAGAGTGCCAGGCCCAGCATCAGAAAAACTCATCTTCCTGAATTCAAATCTGGCCTCAGACACTTGACACTTACTAGCTGTGTGACCCTGGGCAAGTCACTTAACCCCCATTGCTCTGCAAAAAAAAAAAAAAAGATTAGGTCTATGCACCAAAAAGATTTAGAAGAAAAGGGCCTATGTGCAAAAATATGTATAAGAAGTCTTTTTGTAGTATCAAGAAATTGTAAAATAAGAGAGTGCTCATGAATTTGAAATCATAAAAGTAATCATTTCAGAGAAATCAAGAAAGATTTATCTGAACTGATATAGAGTGAAATAACCAAAATGGGGAGAACAATTTATACATTAACAACATTGCCCAGCCAAACAACTTTGAAAGACTTAAGAACTCTGATCAATGTAATGTCCAACCTCAGTTCCAAAGGACCAGTGGTAATAAAGCATACTCCTCACCAGTGAAGAGATGAATGGACTCACAGTTCAGACTGAGACATATATTTCTGGACTTGGCTGAAATGGGAACTGCTTTTCCTTGACTATGCCTGTTTGTTACAAGGGCATTGAGTTAGGCTTACTAAGTATTAGCTCCAGGCTAACTCCTCTACTTATTGTTTCCTTCCTTAATCACAAACGGACAAACAATACTGAGATGGGTATGTACAGCCTTGGAGGCAACCTTATGTGTTGAAGAGGTCCAGAGATCCTGGGCCCCTTGGTCAGAGTTGATGTCAAGTAGAGAGGAGTTAGTTGCTGTGTCAGAGAAGATAACCACCAGCATGCAGAAGAGCTCATCCCCTGGCTAAGCTTTCCAGAAAACTTGGTTGTTGCTGTTGTTGTTCAGTAATTTCTGACTCTTTGTGACCCCATCTAGGGTTTTCTTGGCAGAGATACTGGAGTAGTTTGCTATTTCTTTCTCCATCTCATTTTACAGATAAGAAACGAAGGCAAACAAGGTTAAAGTGACTTGTCCAGGGTCGTACAGCTAGTAAGTGATTTGAACTCAGGAAGATGTTTTTCAGACTCCAGGTCAGACACTCTATGGACTTTGCCACCCAGCTGCCCCTAAAAAACAATTTCCCCAGAGGGGATTATATGACAATACAAAGCTGAGGTTAAATATAAAATGTCTCTCCAGCAGTCAAACTTACAAACTGCTTCAAGTCTTGACATTTTAAGTATTAACCTCCTGGGAGAGTATGATCCTTATTCTGCTACTGCTGCTTGCGGAAGTTTTTCTGTCAGTGTATGCTCTTGAATCTAATGCATTTCTTTTCTGTACAAACACCTGTCCTATCTCTGTTCCACTCCTCCATTTGGGAAGACCTTAGACATTAACCTAAACCTGAGTCATTTTAACTCCACGGCTCTGGGGAGGTGATGGGAAGAGCCAAAGAGCCAAGGAGACAAAAGAATGGAACCTTTTTTTAAAAATTACTTAGTATTTTATTTTTCCCCAATCACATGTAAAAATAATTTTTAACATTCGTTTGTAAAGCTTTGTGTTCTAAATTCTCTCCCTTACTCCCTCCCCATTCCCCTCATTGAAAAGGCAAGCAATTCCATATCAGTTATACATGTGTAACCATGCAAAACATATTTCCATATTAGTAATGTTGTGAAAGAAAACATAGATTAAAAAAACCTCAAGAAAAAATAAAGTTTTAAAAAAATATACTTGTCTGGGGATGGAAAGCATTTTTCATCATAAGTTCTTCAGGGTTGTCTTGGATGATCGTATTGCAGAGAATTGCTACATTATTCACAGCTGATCCATCTTACAGTGCCACAGTTACTTTGTTTTTGTTCTTGTTTTTTAATTTATTAATTTATTTAAGTTTTCAACCTTTGTTTAGATAAGATTTCCAATTTCAAATTTTTTCTCCCTACCTCCCCTCCCTGCCCCCACCCTAGACAGCAGGTAATCTGATATATAACATTAAACATATTTCTGCATTAGTCATGTTATACAAGAAGAATCAGAGCAAGAAGGAAAAACCTCAAAAAAGAAAAACAGCAGCACCAAAAAAAAAAGAGAGAGAGATAATATGGTCCAATCAGCGTCCATATTTCACAGTTTCTTTTTTTTTTTTTCTGGGTTTGGAGAGCCTTTTTCATCATGAGTCCTTTGGAACTTTCTTGTACCATTGGATTGGTGAGAAGAATCTAGTCTATCACAGTTTATCAACACACAATGTTGATGATACACCACAGTTACTTTGTACACAGTACATTTCACTTTGCATCAGCTCGTGTAAGTCTTTCTGTGTTTTTCTAAGAGCATCCTGTTCATCATTTTATAGCACAATAATATTCCATCACAATCACATACCACAATGTGTTTAGCCATTCCACAATTGATGGACATGCTCTCAATTTCCAGTTCTTTGCCACCAGAAGAGAAGCACTATAATAAATATTTTTGTACATGTGGATCCTTTTCTTTTTTTTTTTTATCTCTTTTTGGATACAGACCAAGCAACAGCATTGCTAGGTCAAAGGGTATGCGTGGTTCTATAGCCCTTTGGGCATAACTTAACCCTTTTCTTTGGAAGTCCAGTTCCTTCACAAGTGAACCTGCTCTGTGTGTAGATGAGTGCATGGTTGGCATAGAAAAACAGGGCTCCAGGGGGCAGCTAGGTGGCACAGTGGATAAAGCACCGGCCCTGGGTTCAGGAGGACCTAAGTTCAAATCCAGCCTCAGACACTTGACACTTACTAGCTGTGTGACCCTGGGCAAGTCACTTAACCCCAATTGCCTCACTAAAAAAACAACAACAAAAAATAATTAGTCGGGGCAGCTAGGTGGCGCAGTGGATAAAGCATCGGCCTTGGATTCAGGAGTACCTGAGTTCAAATCCAGCCTCAGACACTTGACACTTACTAGCTGTGTGACCCTGGGCAAGTCACTTAACCCCCACTGCAAAAAAAAAAAAGTAATTAGTCCATCTTATTAAAAAGTTTTCAAGATTGACCCCACCACACCCCCAACCATATGAACCTAGAGCTGGGGTTTGGGGTCTGCTTTTCCTGGGTTACACTATTGGAATTAAAAAACAAGCCCCAGCTGACATGACAATGCATGGTTTCTAATTTAGGGATATTATGTGGGGCATTTAAACTTTTGTGATTTTCTCTTTTTAATTAAAAGAGGTCTTTCATTTAGCTGAATGTTGGTTTTAGAAAGGAAGGAAGGAAGGAAGAAAGAAAAGAAAGAAGAAAGAAAGAAAAAGAAAGAAAGAGAGAGAGAGAGAGAGAGAGAGAGAGAGAGAGAGGGAGGGAGGGAGGGAGGAAGGAAGGAAGGAAGGAAGGAAGAGAGAGAGAGAGAGAGAGAAAGGAAGGAAGGAAGAAAGAAAGAAAGAGAGAGAGAGAAAGGAAGGAAGGAAGGAAGGAAGAAAGAGAAAGAGAGAGAGAGAGAGAAAGGAAGGAAGGAAGGAAGGAAGGAAGGAAGGAAGGAAGGAAGGAAGGAAGGAAGGAAGGAAGGAAGGAAGAAAGAAAGAAAGAAAGAAAGAAAGAAAGAAAGAAAGAAAGAAAGAAAGAAAGAAAGAAAGAAAGAAAGAAAGAGAGAGAGAAAGAAAGAGAGAGAGAAAGAAAGAGAGAAAGAAAGAGAGAAAGGAAGGAAGGAAGGAAGGAAGGAAGGAAGGAAGGAAGGAAGGAAGGAAGGAAGGAAGGAAGGAAGGAAGGAAGGAAGGAAGGAAGGAAGGAAGGAAGGAAGGAAGGAAGGAAGGAGAAAAAGTGGATTTCCACACATTACAAAGTGGTTTAGAATGGAATCCTGTCCACCGAGGTTATATACAGAAAGTTTCATTTAAAGATTTGCTGGGAAGCAAAAACACGATGTAATGATCCCATTCCACCCCCTTGTGGTTATTAGACTGGAAGTGAACACATTTTCTTTTTTTCCCCAAGGAGATCTTATATTTGCTTTAGTGCTTTGGGTGCTGTGGAATTTGAATCCACAGGTAGTCTTGAGTCCAAAAGTTCCAAGGTCAAATCATCTTCTGACATCAACTGGTCATGTAACTCTGTCTGAATCAGTTTATCTCTCTGTATGTTTTCTCCTCGACGACGTCAATGGGGATAAAAACTGCAGAGAGCTATTGGGGGCTTAAACAAGGTGATGGATGCCTTGAGTTTTGACAACCTTAAATCCTTTGTGGTCCCTTTTAGAAGGAGTCAACCATACCTAAATTGATCAATACCCAGTGACCTCATTGCTGTTTGAATTGATCCTAAATGTAAAAATAAAACCACAGGACAGTTAAGATTTGATGTCATCAGGTCCAAATTTCTCATTTTTCGGGTGAGGAAGCAAAACCAAAGATAACACAGAAATTGATTTGCCTGAGATCAGTACCTTCCCAGTACCCAGCTGTTTCCAGTAGTCATATCCGGAACAAACATGACTTTTGTGAGCTACAAAGATGACTTGATCTGAGATCCAGCTGGAAAGGCCCTCAGTGAACATTTAGTCTAGCCAGTCATTTTACAATAAGCACCTGAAGTCTAGAGAATTGTAGTGGTTTGTCCATGTTTCTTTCAAATCCAAAGGGGATCCTTTTTTAAGCTTCTTGTTTAAAAATCAGGTCTGTTGGGGGCAGCTAGGTGGTGCAGTGGATAAAGCACTGGCCCTGGATTTTAGGAGGACCTGAGTTCAAATCCAGCCTCAGACACTTAACACTTACTAGTTGTGTGACCCTGGGCAAGTCACTTAACCCTCATTGTCCCTCCAAAACAAATAAACAAAAAAATCAGGTATGTTTATGGGGTGAGCCTCTTATATCCTACTTTATATGGTTTATAGTTTATTTCATTGATATACTGAACGCTAGGAGTGCTTTTGGCTCCTCTGGGGCCAGCCTAGTGAGGCAGGCCTAGCAGTAATGAAACATGTTACACTCAAGTCACCTGTCTCATCTGCCATTGCCTGCTCAGGCCCTTGGAGATTTCACAAGCTCAGTGTAAAGAGGCTGGGCCAAATCTGGGCAAGAGTATTCTTGCTCTACTTTGCTATGAGCTGGTCCTCTCCAAGGTGCTTTCTTCAACATGTGTCTGAATAAACAATTCCTTTTCTCCCCCTTGATTTCTAAGACGGAATAGAGCGACAGGAAATGAGGGGGAGTTTTGTAGTGGAAAGGGCACTGAATTTGATCAGAATTCCCAGGATTTGGATCCCGAATTGTGACTCATTGCCCATCTTTAAGTAATAATTTCTCCCTCTAAGCCTCACTTGCATAAAATGAGGGACTAGATGAATTCTGAAATTCCTTCCAACTTTTAATCTCATGACCCTATGGTAGAAGGAAAAGTTAATGAAATCTTAGACTTGACAGTGTTCTGAAAAGGAAGGCAGTAATCCTAGTACTACTGTCTGGCAGACCATACCCAAATGTTGTCTTTTGGGGGTCATATTTAATAAGGACATTGATGACTTTCCAGGCAGCAGGATAGTGGCCAGAGAACTGATTTCCAGGTCAGGAAAACCTAGGTTCAAGTCCTTCCTCTAATGAATGCTGGCTGTGTGATCCTGGGTAAGTCACTTAACTTTTCGGTGTCCTAGGATAAATTCTAAAACTATAAATTACAGAGAAGATGATCTCCTTTGGTTGAGGGAGTGTTCCTATCCCACAGAATAATGTCCCTATGCCAATGAAATTATAGGTCCTCCAATTAAAACAACAACAACAAAAAAAAAGTTGACAGCTTGCATTTGTCCAGAGGACAAATGAGAATGGTGAGGGATTTAGAATCCATAACATAAGAGGAGGAGGATCAAAGAAGGAAGGAACTGGGTGTTAAGCCTGGAGAAGAAACAACTGGAAAAGTCAGGAAATCAATGCACAAAATCGTTCATGTAGAACTATTGCAGGAGTTGTAGGTCCTATTCCGTAGAAACTTTCCCACCCTTTCCCAAATGTAATGAGTTTAGAAATTAACATATTGGGCAGCTGGGTGGTGAAGTGGATAGAGCACCGGCCCTGGATTCGGGAGGACCTGAGTTCAAATCCAGCCTCAGACACTTACTAGCTGTGTGACCCTGGGCAAATCACTTAACCCCCATTGTCCTGATAAAAACAAAACAAAACAAATCCAGCCAGAGACACTATTGTGTGACTCTGAGTAAGTCACTTAACCTCTGTCTGCCTGAGTTTCCCCAACTATAATATGGGGATTATAATAGCATCTACAGCTAAAGTTTGTGATAAGGATCAAATAAGATATCTGTAAAGTGCTTGGCACATAGTAGTCACTACATAAATGCTAGCTATTAGTAATTGTAGGAGTAGAAACAAATCCTTCTGACTCATAATTCAGACTTTCTCCTTTATAAATAGGTTAACTGTTTTTTTCCATCTTAAAACATTAAGAAAGGTGAGCTATCCTTTTAATAAATGATATCAGTACTATTTACTTCTGAGGTTGGTTTGTTGATTCATCATTCATACATACATCCATTCATCCATCATTCATCATCCATTTATCCATCCATCCATTAATCATCAATGCATCCATCATCCATCCATCCATTAATCATCCGTTCATTAATCATCCATCATCCATCATTCATCATCTATCATCCACCCACCCACCCACCCATCCATCCACCCACCCATCCATCCATCCACCCCCCCCCACCCATCCACCCACCCACCCACCCATCCATCCATCCATCCATCCACCCACCCATCCATCCATCCATCCATCCACCCACCCACCCACCCACCCATCCATCCATCCATTCCAACTCCGAGGTTCTTAGACTCAACCCTTTGGCCACCCCCCTCCTCCCCCGCCGCCCCCCATCCCCTGTCTTGGGCTCAGCCCCCGAGTGGGCGGTGCACCGCCTCCGGGCCCCCACGCCCGCAGGGCGGATGGTGGGGGGAGGTGTCTGGCCGAGCGCGGTCCCACGTGGCTGGGGGCCGGCGCGCGAGCGGGCTGCTCGGCCCCTCCCCTGCCGGGGGCGGGGCGCAGGCGGCGCGGCGGCGCGGCGGGTCCAGCAGGGGGCGCGCGGCGGCCGCCGCCTGCGCCGGGGCTGGAGGCTGGTGGTCGCTCCCTGGCCGGGTGTGCGTGCGGCCTCCGCGCGCCCCCCTCCCGCCCCACCGCCCCTCCCCCGCCCCGTCTCCGGAGGCGCACGGCGCAGGCGCAGAGCCAGGCGGTGAGTGCGGGCCGCGGCGGGGCCGGGCCGGGGGAGGTTGAGGGCGGACGCGGGCCCGGGGCCGGGCCTGGGCCGGGGCGGGCCGGGGCCTGTGCGGGCGGCGCCCCGGGCGAGGGCTAGGGCGGGCCGGGGCCTGCGCGGGCGGGCGGCGTGGCATGGCGTGACGTGACGCCCTCCCCGCGGCCGGCGGGCGGGCTCAGCGCGTGGCCTCTTCCCGGCGTGTCCGAGGCGGCCGGGGCCCGCTAGGCGGGCGGGGCGGGCCGAGCCACGGCGCGCGGCCCTCTCCTGCGGGCCTCAGTGGCCTCATCCGCGGAGTGGGCGCACAGGAGGCTCCCGCGCCCATTGCGCGGATGGGCAAACCGAGTCAACGGGAGGACGCCGGGAGCGCCGGGCCTGGGGTCAGAAAGACCTGGATTCGAGTCTAACCCCAGCCTCTTACTACCTCGGTGACCCCGGGCCCGCCTCCGAACCGCCCTGTGCCTCGGTTTCCTCGTCTGTAAAATGGGGGACACGCCAATACTTGGCCCTGGGTAAGTCGGTCACCCGCCCCGGCCTCAGTTTCCCCGAATGTAGCATGGCCATGATAATAACCCTACCCCCCCCCTCGGTACTTGTGATACTACAGTTACGATCCCTTGCAACCTTAAAGCCCTGCAGGTTGGCATCTATTGGTGTTATTAATCAATAATTATAATAGGTTGACTTGCCCCAGGGAGCAGAGATCACGAGTAGCAGAATCGAGATTGGAACCCAGGTCCTCGGACTCCTTTCGGGGCTGCCTCCTGTATAGGCAGAGTGCTTCCAAACCTTGAAGCGTCATGTAAATGCGAACTGACGCCGTTAGTGTGATCCTCGTCTTTGCCACCCTGACCACCATCTTCCCTGTTGTCCCCTCTCGCTGGGAAATGCAAAGACTGAGCCCCGAGGCCTGGCTGTACCCTGCTTCGTGGGAGGCTTTAGACCAGCGATTAGTCCAGAAGTGGTTCCCAAGTGCTCGGTGTGTGGCCACCTGGGCGCAGAGGGCTGGGAATGCAAAGAAGGATAAAAGATGAAAAAAACCTGTCCCTGCCTTCCACGGGGAGGTGGCAGGGAAATAATTATGTGTACAGGAGATGGATACAATGTCAATGCAAAGTAATCTAAAAGGCAAGGTACTAGAGAGAGGGGCTAGCAAAGGCTTTCCTGGCATAATAAGGTGGCTTGTGAGCTGTCTCTACGGAACAACAACGGAGAAGCTAGGAGGCCGAGGTCAGGAAGGGAGAGCATTCCTGGCATGAGGAACAGCTGATGCAAAGGCATGGAGTCAGGAGGTGTTCCATGGAGAAGGGACAGTAGCCCCCGAGGTTGCTGGAATATAGATTGTGTGGACAGGAGTAAGCTACAGGAAGGGTGGGAAGTGTCCAGGTCACTTAGAGTTTAAATGCTAAATGGAGGAATTGCTATTTGATCCTGGAATAAACACTTTTATTTTACCAAATGTCCCCTAGGAAGATTACTTTGATAGTTGGGAGGATGGGTTAGAGTGGAGAGAGATGAGTCTGGGAAACCCATCAGGGGATGGTTGTAAGTAGTTCCCCTTTCTAGGCTTCCAGTAGACCAAGGGACAAAAACAATGCCACTTACTGCCATGTGGAACTTTGGGCAGAGTCCCTTCCCTTCCAACACTTCCTAGCTGTGTGACTCTAGGCAAGTCATTTAACTTCTGTGTGCCTTGTTTTCCTCAACTGTAAAATGAGGGTAACAGTAATAGCACCTACCAGCCAGAGTTGTGAGGGTCAGATGATATGTTTGGAAGGTGTTTAGCACAGGGCTAACAGTAGGTGCTTAATAAATGCTTGTTTCCTTCCCCCTTCTCTTCTGTGGACATATCGAAAGGAAAAGGTTGTTAGAGAGCCTGGGAAATGGATATTTTGGCCCCTGGAGGCAACCTAATGAGTATGAGAGTTAAGGAGTTTCTGAATTGGGAGCCTGCTGCTTGTCAGAGGAAAAGCAGCCACTTTGTCACAAGGATACTGCAGGTGAAGGGGACTAAGGAAGCCTCCCACACCAAGTCCTGACCTGCTGGGCATTCTGGACCCTGTGGACATTCAAACAGTGCAGGTCTGACGTGAGCAGCAACCTTTGTCTTGGCCGCATCACAAAATCATCTTCTCTTCCCTGTTTGGGAGAATATAGAGTAGGTGATGGGCTTAAAAATCCAAGGAAAGCTGGACTCTGTGATCTTACAGGTCCTTCCCGGCCTGAATCTCATCATATGTGTGCACTTTGTGAGTGTCCAAACCTGATGTCAGTGTGAGCTCCTGCCCTTGCTGCATTTGGACAGCATTGGCAGTGAGCTGGGTGCAGGCCGCATCTTGGGCCTTTCTTGAGGTCTGGCCCTACCACTTCAACACCTCAGGACCCTTAGTGTCAGCTCTGAGAGAGGCACCCACAATCTTCATGCTACCCTCTGCTTAATTACCACAGAACTTTGAGGCAGGCCCTAAGCATCCCTAGGTCACAGTTTCCTCATTTGTAGATGCCAGAGTTGGTTGAGATGATCTCCAGTGACTAATGATGATGGCTACTGCGAGTGTGATCCCCCTGTTAGGGGGATCAGGAACTGTTTCTTACAGCAAGGAGAACCTTGATGAAAGCTAGGGATTTTAAGAACAGAGGTGAGGAGGAAGAGAGCAGCCCAGGGGTCTGGGCCAGGCCGTCCCAAAGGCATGCAGGCAGGAAAGGGAATGCTGAATTTCTGCAAATACCATGCCAGCCACTCTGACTGCTGTGGAGAGTGTTTGAAGTGTGGAGTGATTTAAGAAAAGTCTCCAGGGGCGGCTAGGTGGTGCAGTGGATAGAGCACTGGCCCTGGAGTCAGGAGTACCTGAGTTCAAATCCAGCCTCAGACACTTAACACTTACTAGCTGTGTGACCCTGGGCAAGTCACTTAACCCTAACTGCCTCACTAAAAAAAAAAGAAAAGAAAATTCTCCAAAGGTAGACAGAAGCCAGATTTTCTGGGTCCTTAAATGCAAATGATGGAGTTTGTATTTTGTCTAGAGGCCTTGGGGATTCCTGAGCGGGGGAGTTGCTTGGCCAGGCCTGGGCTTTAATAGTGTTCCTAAAAAGAAAACAATCAAAAAGTAACCCTGCAGCCATATAGAGGATGAACTGCAGAAGGAGAAGGAGAGAGACTAGAAGCAGAAAACCAATAGGAGGCTGTGGAAATAGTTCAGGGCAGAGAAGGGCCTGAGCTGGGGTGGTGGCCATGTGACAGGAGAGGAAGGAACAATTTGAGTGATGCTGTGAAAGTGAAATTGCTGAGACTTGGCATCTGGTGGGACATGGAGTGGGAGTTGGAAGAGTCAATATTGTGGACCTGGGTGCTGTGTAAGGATATTAATGCCTTCAAGAGAAGTAGGGAAGGTTGGAAGAAAGCTAAGGTTATTTTTTTCCCATATTAGTCGTGTTGTAAGAGAAGAATCGGAACAAAAGGAAAACACAAGAAAGAATAAGCAACAAAAGTGAAAATAGTACGAAAACTAATTTTCTTGAGGAAGAGAGTAAATTCTGTCTGGAAGGTTTTCACCTTGAGAAATCTATGGGATATTGGGAGGTAAATGCCCAGCATGCAGTTAGTGATGCCAATTTGGGGGTTAAGTAATCAGAAAGGGCAAGCTCCCTACCCTTTCTTAGCCTGTTTCCTCATTTGTAAAATGAGCTGTTTGCCCTAAACTGTGGGGGATGGGGTCGGGTAACTGAATATGGGGGTCACAAACAATTCGGCAGTAAACGTTTGGCTTGTATACCTATTTTTATATACCCATATACCTGGGGGTCGCATAAAAATTTCTCCAGTGAAAAGGGTCTCATGTGGAAGAAATTTGAGAAGCCCTGCCCTAGATGATCTCTAAGGACCAGTGTGCCTCTAAGATTGAGGATCTTGGTTGGTTGGAGTTTCTCTGCCCTACTTCTTCCTGTTTGTCTTTTTTTTTTTTTTTTTTTTTTTTTTAGTGAGGCAATTGGGGTTAAGTGACTTGCCCAGGGTCACACAGCTAGTAAGTATGTTAAGTGTCTGAGGTCGGATTTGAACTCAGGTACTCCTGACTCCAAGGCCGTGCTCTATCCACTGCGCCACCTAGCTGCCCCTTTCCTGTTTGTCTTGGCTTCTGGCTGCTTCATTGATCTGTCCTCTAGTACACAGAGACCGATCTGAAAAGGAAACTTGCCTCTGACCCTAATTCTCAGCGATTGTTTTGCATTCTGATCCATTCCCTTCTCCCTCCTCCTTGGATGTTGTCACGATGGCTTATGTGGACAGTACCTTTACTGCCCATTCTGACAGCCTGTCTGCAGTCCCTCAGCCCGATGAACTAGAAATGCCTGTCAGCATGAAAGTGGTACCTCCCATCTCTGCCACTCAAGATCCTTCTTTTCTGAGGTGAAGGGGAGCAGACATCCTCCCCAGTCACTGGGCTGGAGCAGGATGTTTCCTAGGGTGAGAGGCTGACCTTTCGTGGTGGCTGCTCCTTATCACAGTGATGCAAGTAGGGTCAGTATGGAGGAACATAGACTATATTGTTGGGAACATCTACCAACTGACTGATGAGAATGAATCATTGAGTGACAAAGTATTAAGCACTTACTATGCACTGAACATTGTGGATACAAGTAGAAAAGACAGCCCTGCTCTCAGTTACCTCACCTTCCAGGAGAAGGAAACTAGCCAAGCTGGGTTCAGAAGGTAAGACCTAGTGGTCTCCTTGGCAAGGAATCTAGCTTGGCTGGAGTGGAGAGATGCCTTTCAACCATCAGATTAAGAGATCCTCATTATTGATAGTTGGATCACCTGCCCCTAGGGACTCTTGGCACATAACACTGCTTTCACTTTGTTTTTAATAACCTTGAGGACAGAAGAGTTAGTATACAATTTTTTTTTAAACACATGTTTCTGTAATACTTTAAGGTTTACAATGCTTTGTGCGGCAATTAGTACAAATGTCACTATCCAAATTTTAAAGAGGAAGTTGTAGTGCTCACAGATTGTGACTTGCCCAAGATTTTCTGATGTTAGAGCTGAGATTGGATCCCAGCTTCCCTGAATCCAAATCTTTTCTGTAGCTTTGTCATTTTGCCAGCCCAAATGGAGCTGGGAAGGACCTCCCCCTACTTTGAGCTTAAGGAAATTGTGTCCCACGAGGCTGTGATTTGCCTAAGTCCACATTGATGGTAAATGACTGTGGCTAGGATTCTAACTCAGATCTTTGGACTCCAAATGTAGTTTAAAACATTCATTAAATACCTTTGTGCTAAGCACTGTACTAAGTGATAGGAGATGGGTGAAATAACAGTGCTCTGCAAACCTTCAAGTACTATGTAGTTGTCCCATCCACATCAAGACTTTCTCCATCACTGTTTCAATAGGTCTTGGTTGGCATAAGAAATTAAATGGGAATTTGGGGAAAGTTTTGTGGAAGCTGAAGACGACAAGCAAAGGCCAGCAGATGACATAAAAAAAGTTAGAAACTCAAATGCATGAAATAAGTGCATAGTATTGAATAATACCAATGTATTTTATCTTTTAATACACTAATAATTCAGACTTCTTCTCTGGTACTGAGGGAAGGCCAAAACATTTTATCCAGATTTTCTAGATCAGGGGAGTGCTGTGCCCCTAATCCCCTCCACGTGGAAGGATAACTGTAAATATCCTTTGTTATTGTTATACCAAGACAACAAAAGTCTGACCACTAGAAACTTCAGTTCATTCTATTGAAGGAGCCAACAATTATGCACATATGAGTTGCAGGCAGAAAATGTGAGGTAATTTGGGGGCAGGGGTAAAGCATGAGGTGAAGTTTGAGCTGAGCTTTGAGAGAAACTAGGGATTGTGGGGATTAAGGAGTGCGTTCCAGGCATGGAGAGAGGCCTGTGCAGAAGCTTGGAGATGGGACCTGACAAAATGTCTTGAGTAGAATAAGAAGATGGTTAATTTGACTGAACCAAAGAATATTCTACGGTGGATAATAGGTAATCAAGCTGGAAAGGGTAAAGCCAGGTTGTGAAAAGCTTAAAATGCCAGAGTTTGTATTTGGTCTTGGAAGCAAGAGGGAATTACTGGAGCTTACTGAGCTGGGGAGTGACACTTTGGCTTCTTCATGTATGTGACAGGTGCATGCCCCTGTACCCAACCTTGTGCCTACAACTGAGATACAAAGAAGTCAGAGTTGTGTCTTTGTAGCAAGTGCCCACAATTTAGTTGGAGGAAATAAAGGCAAGTGAAATAACAATAACATAGCCAAATTGTTTGACAACAGTAGCACAAGGATTTGCACTTAAAATATATACTTAGTAAATGTTTGTTGAACTTAACTGAAGTCAACATGACTGTTTTAGAATTAAGGAGTTGAGTCAGAGATCACATAAAATGGATGGGTGTGGTCGGAAAAGCCCCAAACATAGATGATAGGATTGAACTGAATTAAAGGGGCTGCTAGGTAGTGCAGTGGATTGAGTGCCCAGCCTGGAAGTCAGGAAGACCTGAGTTCAAATCTAGACTCAGACAGTGTGCCTCTGGGCAAGTCACTTAACCCTGTTTGCCTCAGTTTCCTCATTTGTCAAATGAGCTGGAGAAGGAATTGGCAAATTACTCCAGTATCTCTGCCAAGAAAACCCCAGATAGGGTCATGAAGCATCAGACAACTGAAAAATGACAACAACAATAAAGAATAAGTGGAATCCTGGATCAGGGTTAAACTATAAGTTTTTGGTCACCTGGAATGGGCACACTACAAGAGGCTGTCTCTGTCTCTCTTTTGCTCTCTTCCCCCTATTTTCTCTCTCTTCCCTTTCCCCTTCATTCTCTCTCCCTCCTCCCTCCTCCCTTCTCTCCTCTCCCCACCTCTCTTCCTCATCAGTTCTACCTCCAACATCTCTTAAATCCATCCTCTTTTCTCAATCCTCGAAGCCTCCACTTTCATTCTGATGGTCATCACTGTTCACCTGGACTTCCAAAGGCACTTGTGAATTCATTGCTCCCCTGCTCCCATTCCTTCCCTTCTCAAATCTGTCATTCCCACACAATCTTCCTATGTCGGTCCCCTAAGAATCATCAGTGGCTCTCTATTGCCATCTACAGCCTGACTCTTTAGTGCCTTTCCAGACTAATTATTTCAAATTCATTCCTGTAATGTCCTCTCTGCTCTTCTGCCCAAACAGGCCCATTTGTTCATTGCCCAAACTCAGCATTCCCTCCCCTGCTCTGCCTTTGCACAGGCTCTTCTGAATACTTGGAATGTAATCTTGCCTCACTTCTTCCTTTTAGAATACAGTCATTCATTAGAATCCTTAGCTTCCTTCATGGTTCCACAGTTCAATTCAGATGTCATCTACCAAGGGAAACCTTCCCCGATTGCCCTCCTCAAATCACTTGTTTGTGTGTTTGGTTTTTTTAATTTAAATGTTATTCTCCTTACTCGGTAGAACTTGCGATCAAGGACTATATTTCATCTTTGTTTTTATATCCCCAATACCTCACATATAGTAGGGGTTTAACATGTTTTTTGAGTTGAATTAAATAAAGGAGTATTATCAGAATGATCCCATTGCTTATCTCTTTCACTCAATTGAATAAGCATTTATTAATATTACCTGCTGATGGGCACCTAATTAAGGACTTCTGGGTGAGGCTTGGTGCTGGGGACACAAAGATAGTGTGAAAAACCATCCCTAACCTCAAAGTTATCGTGTATGGAAATGCACAGCTTAAGTTATAGAGTAATGTGACTGACCTCTTTAAACTATAAAAAAAAATGCCCACATGTCTTTGTGACACAGCAGTGATACAATGTGGATTTAGTTCAATCCAAAAATGAGAAGCCCTGTTTCCTGCTCCAAGAGGTTGTTCCTGATAATCCATTTCCTCAGAATGCAAGATTATTTCCTACTGGTGGTCAGGTTCTATCTGCTTCAGAAGTCACCCCAGTGATAGTTAGATAAACCACCTGTCATGGAATGAGCCATAATTTCAGAATGATTATGATCACCTCCACATCATGTTTTTTTTCTTCTGATGCTTCCTACATATGTGTGACCTAAGTTATATACCTTCATAGGGTCTCAAGAGGTTAATTGAGTTTTGATGGTGAGGGGAATGAGATGCAAATATATTTCTAGGTGAGGAGTCCATTGGAAAGCAACAAGAAATGTTGTAGGAGAGCATATAGGTGTCTGATTTTGATCACAGCTTCCTAGATTTAACACTGGAAGGGACTTTGGAGGTCATTGAGTGGAACAACTCTCTCATTTTACAGATGAGGAACATGAGACCCAGATAGGTCAGGTGACTTGCCCAGGGTCACACTGCTAGTAAAGATCTGAGGCAGGATTCAAACCCAGGTCCTCCTGACTCCTAGTCCATTTCTCTGTCCAATATACACCATGCTGCTAAGAAGTCTAGACCACCCCTACTAAATCCTCAAATAAAAATTACACTTGTTTGAGTTTCCTTCAGGTCAATTTGGTGTGTTAGGCTTCTGGTGGCATTCTTATATAGTGGAAATTTCTCCTTGTTTTTACTATAGATTAATATATTCTGGTAGTCTTCAGTGGTCTTGTGGTTTCTTGACTTTTTGTTGTTGTTGTGTTTTATTTACAGGTATTTTCCCTACTTGTGGAAGTATAACATAGCATTCCTTTGTTCTTCCAGATTCCATTGTTAAGAATTATACCAAGTAAGTTGGTTGGAGAGGAATTCATCATTTTTACAGCAATTATGGTAAATGTAATGTTTTCATGTTGATAGTGCCAACATTGAATGGTTTCCACATTGGCTGCTCATATCACCAGTAGAATGCTGAATATGACTTCATAGTTGAGCAAAGGAATTTTCTCTAGAACATCGTTGTATCTCCTCTAGTTCTGGGAACTAGGAATCATTGCAGATTGGCTCTACTTGTTTGGAGGGAAATGTTGTATGAGTCTGGAGTCTCTAGTAAAAATTTCAGATTGTAGCAACTGTATCTTTGGAATTCTCTGTGTAATAATTAATGCAGCAACATAGGCAGTTACGTAGTTGTTTATGTTCTATTTTTTATTGATTTTGAGGGTTTTCAATGAATTAAAAACACTTTGCTTATAACAGAAAGCTTGATATAATAACATGTAGATGTCAGAAGAAGTTTCAACATATATATGTATGTATTTATGTATGTATATAGAATGAGGGTATTTCCCACCCAAACTAAGAAATAAAACTGCAACCAATGTCCTAATTTAGTACTTGCGAAATAAATCCAAAATAAAAGTAGAAATTAATTTAATGTTCATCTTTTATGAAATAGGTTATCAATTTACCCACAGTTTCTAAGTTTCTTGTTTCCTTAAAAATTGCATGGTAGCAAAAAGTCTTTGTTTCAACAGTAGGTGGTTTTCATCAATTCCCTGTTTCAGTTAAATTATTTTCATTTAATTTTAGATTAAAAAGATATGAATGAACATCCTAAAAAAAGGAAAAGGAAGACGCTACATCCTTCTCGTTATTCAGGTCAATATGTAATTTGTTTATTTTAAAATTTATTTATGAATTAGTGCAATGTTCCTATAAAATGTTATGGTGGTCTCTTTTGTTGATAAACCATCAGATAAAGGTTGAAATGCAAAGACGATGATTTGTGTTATTTATCTGAATGTTTATAGTCCAATTCAAACAATATCTTGTTCACCTATTTCGTGTGTGTGTGTGTGTGTGTGTGTGTTCTTTTGTATATCAGTGTTTCTTTTTCCCATCAACAGAAGATCTTTCATGAGCCAAATGCTTTTATTGTACCTTAAGAGATAACACAATCCTGTGTCAGTTACTTTAAAAAGCTAAATTCTTTTGAGGATTGTTTAATTTGGTCCTGTGCTGGATAAACAAGGAGTGACACAATGGACAGGATGATTGGGTCACTTTGGTATGTAGATGGGGGCATACCTCATTCTTTTCTTCACGTGTTGCTGTTTGTGATAGGCTCAGGCCTGTTGGATGGACTCGAATAACCCCAGGGTTCCTGATCACTGGAGCAGAGCCTCTCCTCCTGTTTGCACATCACTTAAGTACTAAGACCAGAAGTGAGAGGCCTCAAAAAGCCTCCCCTGTCTCAAACTGATCTTCAGGGTGACCCCCACCCACCCACAGAAGCAAAAAGCTTCAGGAAGCTCTGCTGGAATTGGGGTCGTCTTTGTAGTGAATTCAGTTCATTATGTAATAGCAAAGCCTTCTCTGGTGCATTAATAGGCTGCAAATCCAACTAACATGTAAACTGATTTTATTGGTGTTTTACCATTCATTTGTGTGTGTGTGTGATTCTAACCCCCTATGTGAACATGAGTTTGAAATACTAGAGTTGATGAGCCAAACGAATATCTAAGGAAATAGTGATGCTTTTTTGAAGTTTACAGGTTACTTGGCATGGCTATAACATGGATACAATGAGATGTATTTTTGTTTGCACTTAGATTCTACTGGAATAACCAAAATTGCAGATGGATTCAATGGCATTTTCTCTGACCATTGTTACAGCGTCTGTTCTATGAGACAACCAGATTTAAAATATTTTGAGAACAAAGGTAAATGTTTGAAGTTCATTTTAACAGAAATATATTTAAAGCCCATGTAAATATTTCCCTTTCTCACTTGATTTGAAAATGTGAATGAGACTATTGATTGAAATCCTTCCAGTGGGTTGAAATGTTTTAAATTGATGTAAAATATGTATACAAAAATTTCACCTGACCCCTTGACTTTTAGATCAGCAAGGTCACCCAACAGCCATCTCCAGTTGAGGAAACTGAGGGTCACTGAGATTGAGGGATTTGGCTCTGGTCGAATTAAAAAGGTATGAGCAGGGGCAGCTAGGGGTGCAGTAGATAGAGCACCGGCCCTGGATTCAGGAGGACCTGAGTTCAAATTCGACCTCAGACACTTAACACTTACTAGCTCTGTGACCCTGGGCCAGTCACTTAACCCTCATTGCCCTGCAAAAAAAAACCAAAACCAAAAACAGAAATGGTATGAGCAGCTAGGTGGTGTTGCAGTAGATAGAATGCTGAGCCTGAAGTCAGGAAGACATCTTCTTTAGTTCAAATCTGGCCTTCGATACTTACTAGCTGTGTGCCCCTGTCACTTAACCCTGTTTGCCTCAGTTTCCTCATTTGTCAAATGAGCTGGAGAAGGAAATGGCAAACCACGCCAGTGTCTTTGCCAAGAAACTCCCCAGTGACTTCACAAAGAATCAGATATGACTGAAATGACTGACCGACAACAATACCAACATAAAAAGGTAGCTTCACAGCAGGGACTAGAACTCAGCTTCATCTGATTCCCAATCTTCACCAGTGAGGAAATTCACTCCCCGCCTGCAAGTCTGCCACTTTTCTGCACTGTGGGCTCGTGGGAAATTTGCTGGGAGCTCTCAAAGGTTCAGTGACTTTCAAGGTCACCCAGATGGAGGGTGTCGAGGCAGGCCTTCTTCCCCAGGCCTGTTTCCTATTCATTAGGTCCTGCATCTCAGCAGAGTTTGGCTGTACCCCAAGCTCAGCAATTGAGTATAGCGTCCCTGTGTCCATGGAACAAAGTAGAAGAGCAAACAGGACTCTCTTTTCGTGTCTATTGATGAATCCTCACGATGTATCTCCTTTAATGCTTTAAATCCTTGGTAAGAAAATTAATCCTTGAACATGGTTCTGATGTCAATTAGAGTTATTTCTCCCATTTCCTTTTTCCAGATGAAGATTCTGATACAGAGGCATCAAATGACTTGCCTAAATTCACAGAAGGGATTAAAGCAAGGAGCAGAAACCAGAATCACCTGGTGCCCAGTCCTGTGCTCAGGGTCCTAGACCATGCTGCCTTTTCTGCAGGTTAGGAAAAGGCAGCATTTTCACATTTCCCAGGTTGCCTGTTGTATTTTTCTCACTGTTTTCTTGCTCTTTTAGAGAAATCTACTGATATTGAAATCTGTGAGGAATGTGATTCTCCAGAGTCAGTTCGCCAGCAGACTCGAGAGGAGAGCCCCATCGAAGTGCGCACAGCAGAAGACGTGCCCATCGCTGCCGAGGTACATGCCGTCTCTGAGGATTATGATGTTGAGACGGAAAACCTGTCCTCCGAGAGCCTTCAGGACCAAGTGGACGAAGAGCCCCCAGCTAAGCTGTGTAAGATTCTGGACAAGAGCCAGGCTTTGAACGTCACTGCTCAGCAGAAGTGGCCTCTGCTGAGAGCCAACAGCAGTGGCCTCTACAAGTGTGAGCTGTGTGAGTTCAACAGCAAGTACTTCTCCGACTTGAAGCAGCACGTAGTCCTCAAGCACAAGCGCACGGCCGCCAACATCTGCAGAGTCTGCAAGGAGTCTTTCTCTACCAACACTCTGCTGCTCGAGCACACCAAAGTGCACGAGGAGGATCCCTACCTGTGTAAGTACTGCGACTACAGGACCATGCTCCTGGAGAGCCTGAGCCAGCACATTGCCGACGCCCACTTCAGCCACCACCTGTACTGGTGCGAGCAGTGTGACCTGCAGTTCTCCTCCAGCAGCGAGCTCTACCTGCACTTCCAGGAGCACAGCTGCGACGAGCAGTACCTGTGCCAGTTTTGTGAGCACGAGACCAGCGACCCCGAGGACCTGCACAGCCACGTGGTGAACGAGCACGCCTGCCGGCTGATGGAACTAAGTGACAAAGAGGGTGGCGCCGGCGAGCACGGCCACTACAGCCTCCTGGGCAGGATCTCCTTCGACAAGTGCAAGAACTTCTTTGTCTGTCAGGTGTGTGGTTTTCGAAGTAGACTGCATACAAATGTTAACAGGCACGTGGCCATCGAGCATACAAAAATATTCCCCCATGTTTGTGATGACTGTGGGAAGGGCTTCTCAAGCATGTTAGAATACTGCAAACATTTAAATTCACATTTGTCCGAGGGGATTTATTTATGTCAGTACTGTGAATATTCAACGGGACAGATTGAAGATCTTAAAACTCATCTAGATTTCAGGCATGCAGCCGACTTACCTCATAAATGTAATGACTGCTTAATGAGGTTTGGGAATGAGAGGGAACTCTTGAGTCACCTCACAATCCATGAGACAGCTTGATTGTTTTTTAGCATCATTTACAGAGTGTTGGTGTAAAATAATAAATTGATATTATTAGAGTTCTACAATGGATGGTTTTTAATAATGATATCGATGAAGGGTATAGGCAGCCATATTTATTTATTTATTTTGGCATTGAGGGTTGTTTTTTGGGGTTTTTTTTCTGGCTTCAGTGTATAGATTTTTTCAGCATATGAGGGCATCTTAAATGTGCTGCTGTCGGTTTTGTCCTCGGAGATTCTGGGTTGCCTGCCAGTGGCCTGTGCTCTTATGTATCAAGGAGAGAAGCGGGAAATAGGAGGCTTTGGGGTGGGAAGAGAAAGAGGCTATTATTGTCCTTTAATAACTTTAACTGCCTCAGACTTTTTGAAAATGCAAAAAGTAAGCATAGTTCTTCAGTTATCAGGCATTTCTATTGTAAAAAGTCATTCAGGTACTTAAGTACCAGAGGGATAGGCAGGATGGAGGTGCAGTGTGTGTGTGTGTGTGTGTGTGTGTGTGTGTGTGTGTGTGTGTGTGCGCGCGTGTGTGCACATGCACGCGCATGCATATACCTTGTACATATAATTATGTATACCTTATATGTGTATAATTAAGCTATTTCTAGGTTGAGGACCCAAACCTCCTTATTCTCCCCCATAGCCATCATTCCCAAGGCATTCAGACCTCCCTTCCATATCAATCTAAAAGTATAGAAATGCTCTTAGCTGTGGTGGTAAGAAATTATTCTCTTTACTTAGTAGTTTCTTTAAAAAAAAAAAGAAAGAAAAGGAAAAAATCACATCTTTCTGCCCAATTCCCCTGGCTAAATTAATTTTTAAAAGTTGGTATAAGATAAAGGGCAAGTTTTGTTTGGGTTGGGTTGGGTTGGGTTTTTGTTGGTTTGTTTCTTTTTCACTGGACCTGTAATTTCAAAAGGGTAGAAAGCTTTGGACAGCTCCTCACAGATACAAATTAGCAACTTATTTGTGACTTTTTAGGCAGTACCAAGAGATACACTGAAACCCTAACAGAGTGTAAGTGTAACAATACCTGATAGTGGGGCAGCTAAGTGGCACAGTGGCTAGAGCACCGGCCCTGGATTCAGGAGTACCTGAATTCAAATCCGGCCTCAGACACTTAACACTTATTAGCAATGTGACCCTGGGCAAGTCACTTAACCCCAGTTGCCTCACTAAAAAAAAAAAAAAACAATACCTGATGGTGAAATGAAGAAAATTTCACAAAAGACATTGCAAAGGTACTTAATTGGAGCTCATAAATCTTTGGCTGAATGGTGGTAAACCTGACCAACAGCCCAGCACAACCAAACAAATGGATTTTGTGGTCTTCAAGTTCAACATTGTTGCAGTTCACACAACCCGTAGTTTTTCCACACCATAGTTAGCTCTTGGTAGTCACAACCTTTCACAATCTAACTCCATTTCTCATCTATTTCTACCTTGGTAATGTGTCTTCTGGTTTTACCATATATGGTACACCTACTTACCCACCTCTCATTCCAATATCCCAGTGGCTTCTTAGAATCAGGGGCTTAGTATTTCAGAATGTTAGTGATAAATCCCTACCCTAGAAAGCAATGAACTGAGCCCCTTCATACTGTATTTCTTAGCCCAGGAAAAGTAAAGTGATTTACCCAAAGTCATATCAACTAAATGGCAAAATCTGGCCTGCAATCTGCATTTCTTGCTATACTTCCTCATGTTCTTTGCTCATCCCAACTAACTTTTCATCAGTTTTGGTACCATGGTTTCATTCATCCACCATGTATGTCCAGCCCAATGAAATTGAGTTGGAGGGAGCAGAACTTTAATTTAAAATGGACGTGATAATGCTTTATAATTTTTGCATAGTGCATTTGGGGCACAAACTATGACTTTTTTGATGATCAGGTACTCGACACTGAATAAGTGAGGTTTAGGTAGGTGAGCCCAGTGGAAAAGTCCTAAGAAGTATGAGTAAACTTGTGTTATACACTTTCTGATGAGCCTAGAATTGAGGTTCTCTTGGCATCGGCCCAATTTTCAGATTTCAGTCTTTGACAGCAAACTGCAGAAATAGCCTAAGATGCATAAGTTGCTTTCAGGTCTGTGGTTTTTACTGAGTAAAATTATTTGGGGAACCATGCTTCCTTTCATTTTTCTTCTAAATGCAGACCTAATTTTGACTGTGCTCACTTGTTCCTTGGCCACATTTATATTCCAGGGACACATGGTTGATCATGCTTTACAAAAGTCAATACAAAAGAATTCTAAGTAGAATCTTGGCAGTAGAGGAGAACAGTGTAATGTGCCTACCTAAACAGAACCTGGCTTAGCTTTCTCTCTCTTTTTCCCCCCACAATAAAATAGTGTAGGTTTGGGCTTTTTTAAAAAGACATTTTAAAAATTACAAGGGGCTTCTCCTGCACTCTGTGTGTGTTTGACAGTTAAGTTGTTAAGTCTCACTTTTGATTATTGTTGATGGCTGAACCACTAAATCCTTCTGAGTTCATTCTCCTTAGCTTTATTCAGATGATGCCTGAATAGGAGCTTATAGGCAGATAGATAACATACTTCTTTTCTAAGCACCACACGAAAATAAAGCACCAAAAAAAAAAAATGCTCTATAAAACCTCACATTTCTTTCAGCGTTCTATCATCAACCATATGTGGATCTGTCTATTTCACGTCAGCCTTTTTGATGACGTTCTCTTTTGATTCCTGAAGAGTTTGGGAGTTCTGTTTCATATTTGGGTGCAAAAGGAGCTTCCAACTACTGTTCACCCTGAACTGCTATTAATAAAAGAAGTCTAACTCAAATATCTCCACGGCATTGGTGATATGTAAATTATGTATAGCTTTTTTTTTAAGTAATAGCAATCAAAGATCTTTAGAAATCAAAATGAGATTCTAGACAAAAAAAAGATTAATCATGGTCTTATTTTCTGATTGTTGCCAAGTTTAAATGATCTAAGAGTATTTGCTGTTTCAGTGTTTACTTCCTGCTTATATATTCCCTCTCCCCATGCCTGTGTCCACCTCCAATCATTTTCTGAAATATAGAAATAAAACTAGACTTAATAGTTTTAAATTTTCTTACCTTTAGCTCTTAATTTTAGTTCCAGTGAATGAATCTCTTGAGAATTATAAGAGTGTGAATTACAGAAGTGAAAATTAAATACATTTTCAGAACATTTTTATATTTTAAAATTCTGCCTCATCTTTATGTACATTTCATGTAAATTTTTTACATTGCCATAGTTTTCTCTTTGAACAATTCAATCCAAGAGTAAGCTAATAGAAAAAGTTCATCATGGTAATTATAGAGGGGAAATGGCAGCCAAAAAGCTTGTAAATTTTCTACTTTGTGTTGAATGTATTTATTAAACAAGAAATTTTTATATAAATCCATATTTAAAGTATTTATGCTGTGATATTGTCTTGTTAATATAAAGTTTCAAAATGAACATATGCTCGTAACACAATTTGAAAAAAGTCAATTTTAATATTTTTCATTGAATTTGGGGGTATGATTTTCTCTATATCAATGATACTCCATTTTGCATAGAAAAATAATTTCCTGAATAGTGAATTCCAAAATGAAAGTACCATGAACTATTTTTGAATATGACATCATCTTAATGGTGTTCTTACAAGTACTATTCATATAAAACTACTGGAAGCTTGAGTAGAAGGGAAACAGTACTTGTTTTTTATTTCCTCTGCAGTGTAAAAATAGGAATTACAAAACACAAATATTAAATATAATTTTTAAATTACAGTTTTAATTGCTTATTAGGAATTGTGTTAAAACTAAGTGTCTTTGCATACCAAGGTTGTATAGTTTTGAAATAAAATGCCCGTGCCCCCAAATAAATCATAGAACCCAAAGAAACCAGTGTGGATTGAGAAAATAAATCTTTTGAACAACGATAAGTGGGCAGCTAGGTGCCACAGTGGATAAAGCACTGGCCCTGGATTCAGGAGGACCTGAGTTCAAATGTGGCCTCAGCCACTTGACACTTACTGACCCTGGGCAAGTCACTTAGCCCTCATTGCCCGGCAAAAAAAAAAAAAAGATATGTAAGTGTATCACAATATAATCATCTCATTTCTATCATGTGAAAAATAAGCATCAATGATTTCTAAAGGGAATTTTCCACCATAAGCCATTGCAAAATAATAAAAAGAGGCAAATGATCTCAAGCTATCATAGCAAGGGTACAGCAGTGAATTTGGAGCCAAAGATCCTAGCTCTGTTATTTGCTCCCTTTGTGATTCTGAGCAATTCAACCTCTCTGAGCCTCAGGATTTTGTTGGTTTGTTTTAATTTTTGTAAAATGAAAGGGATTAGATGATCTCTAAGGCCCCTACAGCTTCCCTCTTCCTATGACCTGATGATATTTGTAAGACTCAAAGAATCAGATGAAAAAGACTGTAACTCCATATCTTTTTTGTTTTGGTTTGGTTTTTTGTTTTTGTTTTTTTAGTGCAGCAATTGGGGTTAAGTGACTTGCCCAGGGTCACACAGTAAGTGTTCAGTGTCTGAGGCCGGATTTGAACTCAGGTACTCCTGACTCCAGGGCCAGTGCTCTATCCACTGCGCCACCCAGCAGCCCCTGTAACCCCATATCATGATGAGGTATGGTATCAGAGACCAATAATTTTCTGTTTTCATGAGGGTCAGTCAGAATCCAGTGACTCCTAATAACATACCAACCAGTTGACATCAACCAGTCAAAACAATTCCTGTAAAATATTTGATTCATTTGTTCCTGTTCTTAGACTTGGAATGCCGATGAGTAGAGTATTTGGAATCACCTTGACCAAACTTGATTTTGTGACTGGTTATTTCCGCCAGGTACTTCCCAATGCCCTTGCCTGGGCCTGCTCAGCCCACTTGTCCAGCACTCTTCCCATGGCTGCCCCCATGGGCTTTGTTCAATTTCATGTATTCACTACCTTTTTATCCTCCCCGCTCATTTTACTGGGCTACCATTTACACCTTAGGACTTCCTCCTTTCAACTCAAGCTCTCTCCCAGCCATCTTTTAAGAATGTCAGAAATTCTCCAGAAAGCCAAAAGCATTTCCTAATCACTAGTAGTTGTTTTTTCATTTGAATTTTTTTCAAAAAACATTCTTTCCTCTCTCCATTTTCGGAACCTAATTCACTTTGTATCCTATACCTTGCCAAAGACAATTGACTTGTATTACCGTGCAAATACATACAGTATTCCACTTGTGTATATATAAATATATGATGTCTGTACATTTTCGCCCTGTCTTCTTTGGATGTCAAAGGTGTTTCATTTTAGCTTATGCCTAGTGGGCTAATTTGTTAAATATACAAAAGAATACTATGCGAGTCTCAATAAATACTTTTAAAAGATGAAATGTGGTGATTAAATTACTTCTGATCAAAATTCAAAGATCTTTTGACATACAGTTATCTTCATACATAGGATTCCCAGATCTTTATATTTCTTTGTTCTTCCACCTGTCCAACTTTTCTGTCATTCAATCCTTTACTGGATCTTCATCTAGATTACACCTGTTAACTAAGATGTCCCCCTGCAAGGCTCTCTTCTGGGCCCTCTTCACTTCTCCCTCTCTACTATTTTACTTGGTAATCTCATTAGCACCCAAGGCTTCAATTATCTTTTTTATGCAGATGATTTTCAGTTCTGTGTACCCCAAATTAGTCTCTCCAGACTTTTAGCAACACCAATTTCCTTTTGGTGATATAAATTTGTAAGAATAAGAGCCATTCCCTTATTGATACATAGTCTGAGCATATGAACAGAATTTCCTCAAAAAAAAAAAAATCCCAGGGAAGCAGCTAAGTTGCACAGTGGATAAAGCATTGGCCCTGGATTCAGAAGGACCTGAGTTCAAATCCGGCCCCAGACACTTGATATTTACTAGCTGTGTGACCCTGGGCAAGTCATTTAACCCTCATTGCCCCACAAAAAAAAAGAAAAGAAACCCAGGTATATCTTTAGCCATGCAAGAAAAAATTCTCCAAAACACTAATTGTGAAATGCAAATTAAAGCAATTCTGGGGTTCTACCTTACACCCCTTAGATTGGCAAAGATGACAAAAGAGGAAAATGACAAATGTTGGAGGGACTGTGGAAAAACAGATGCATTGATGCATTGGTGGCAGACCTGTAAATAGATACATCCATTCTGGTGAGCAATTCAGAATTAGCCAATAAGCATTTATTGTGCACCTACTATATGTTAGGCACTATGTGAAACACTAGAGATAGAAAGAAAGGTGAAGGACAGTGCCTACCCTTGAAGAGTTTACAATTTAATGGGGGAGACGACATGCAAGAAATATGTACAAACAAGCTATATACAAGATAAATAGGAAATATTCAGAGGGATTGGGAAAGAAATGATACAAAAACAGTTATTAAACAGGGTCTGTCCTTCAGCCCATAGGCTTATACCCAAAAGAGATCAAAGAGAAAAAAAAAAGGTCCTATGTGTATAAAAATATTTATAACAGCTTTTTGTGGTGGCAAAACCAACCAACCAACCAACCTGCAAGCTAAGAGAGTGCCCATAAATTAGAATTCTATATGAATTCTATATAAATGTGATGGAATACTGTTGTGCTCTAAGAAATGAGAACATAGATGATTTCAAAGAGACATGAAAACATTTGTGAACTGATTCTGAATGGAGTGAGCATAACCAGAACAATTTATACAAAAACAGCATCATTGTAAACTTTGAAAGATATAATTGATGAATGCTAGGACTATTCCTATTCCCAGATGCTCAATGAGGACGCATCATATCTACCTTCAGACAAAGAGCTAATAGATTCAGGGTCCAGAGAGGGGGGTTGTTGTTGGAATAATGCCAATAAAGGATTTGGGGGTTGGTTTGTTTACACAGGCATAGGATTGTTACAAAGAATTTGGTTTTCTTTTCCAATGGTATGGGCGGTAGCTCCTATTTCTCAATTTCCTCTTCATCCTCCCTGTCACCACCCTTGCAACCTTAGTGTCAACCTTGACTCCTCACTTTCACACACCTCCCAGAGCCAGTGTGTTGCCAGATTTTGTTGTTTCTTCCTTCCCAATACCTTTCCTATAGGTACCATTCTCTACATTCACACAGCTACTATACCTGTGTGGCGTCTCGTTACCTCATTTTGGACTATTGCAATAATTTTGTGGTTGGCCTTCCTCCTTCCAGTCTCTCTCCTTATTTTATTAAGACTCAGGTCTCACCATATCCTACATCACCTTCCACGCCCAACTCTCAAGAAACTCTGTTGGCTCTCTACTAGTAGTAGGCCTCCACCAGTCCATGGATCAGCGCCCTGAAGAGCCACAGGACACAGTGTGGCTGTGTTTTCTGTTGTATCTACCCCATGAGGAGTAGCTGGAGTGTCCTCTCCAGGGCGCTGGCCTGGGCAGATCAATATGGAAACCAAGCTGTTGCCCATGCAGCAGGTTTTCCCTCTCTGAGACATTGGTGGATCCAAAGGAGAGGCAGAGCCAATACAGTTTGGCACCAGTGCTGCCGCAGGAGTTGCCAGAGGGATGTGATGCCCAACATCCAACTGCCTAAGGGACTCCGACTCCTGATTTTTCCTCGGGGTTAACTCCTGAAGCTTTTCCCATATATGGGTATAGCCGCAAGGCAGTGGAGGTTCGAAATCAGGGTTTTCCTTCCCCTGGGCGAGTTGCCTGCCAAAGCTGATGAGCCCTACCTGCCCGAAAGGCTCCCTACTACATCTAGGTATATAGTACCTTAAACTTGACAAATAATTTTCTTCACAATAGCCCAGGAAAGTAGGTACCATACATTTTGCCATTATAATCAATCATCATAACTATTTCCCTCCATCATATTCCCTATCCATGATACTTACTCTATTTTCTATCTTCTTTTAAACTATTTCTCCTCAAAAGTGTTTTGCTTCTGACTGCCCCCTCCCTTCATTCACCCTTCCCTCCTTATCCTCTTCCCCTCCTACTTTCCCGTAGGGTTAAATAGATTACTCCTCCCAATTGGGTGTGTATGTTATTCCCTCCTTGAGCCCACTCTGATGAGGTTATGGTCTTTGAGCTAATTCTGTGTTCAGCCCTCCTTATGAAATCAAGCAATTCAATATATATACTTTGAAAGTCTGCAGTTCTAAAGAGAATCAACTTTGCAGTCTTTCCTGGTTAGGTCCGAAGATCAAATACCACCACCTCCTCTCTCTCTCTCAACCTTCCTTCTCTGTCCCTCTGTACTCTCCCTCCTTCCTGCCTCTCTCACAAGCAGGATGGTTCTATAGCAATGCTGAATCTCCAATTGGTTTAACATACCCCCTGGGCTGTCCCCATTATAATTTGACCAGGCCCATGTGGGTGTGGGGGTTAAGTACTTTAGTTTGAAACTTTGACTCACTAAATGTTCTTTGTGTTATTTGTTCCATAATCTCTTAAAGTGCACACCCATCTTCTCTTAGGCTATTAAAGCTTGCATCTTTTCTGTCTGACCCTGATGAAGCAAAGATGAAGTTATAAAAATTGCAAATCCCAATTAATTCCTTACAGTATGTGGCAGATACAGGGCCAGTTCTGGTCCTTCGGGAACTTACATTTTATTATTTATTTGTTTGTTTGTTTACTTGTTTATTTATTTATTTTGTTTAGAACTTTATTTTTCAAATTACATGTAAAAACAAATTTTGACATCAAATTTTTAAAACTTTGTGTTCCAACTTCTCTTTCTCACTCCCTTCCCACCCTCCACCCCAAGCACTCAAGCAATTCAATATAAGTTATACATGAGTAGTCATGGAAAACATCTCTACATTAGCCAGGTTGTGAGAGAAAACAGATAAAAACAAAACTTCAGATTAAGGAATTGTCAAAAAAATGTGTTTCAATTTGTTTTCAAATACCATCAGTTCTTTCTCTATAGATAGACTGCAATTTTCATAATCCCCTCAGAGTTACATTGGATCATTGCCTTGCTGAAAATAACCATGTCCTTCTCAGCAGATCATCTTATGCTATTGTTCTTGTTTTGTATACAGTACATTTCTCTCTGCTTCAGTTCATGTGGGTCTTTCCAGGTTTTTCTGATAGCATCCTGTTCATCATAACTTTTATATAGTACCTTAAACTTGACAAAGAATTTTCTTCACAATAGCCCAGCAGAGTAGGTACCATATGTTTTGCCATTAAAATCTCAACCCTCCCTATGAAATCAAGCAAATCAATATATGTCATACAAGTGCAGTTATGCAGAACATCTTCCCCTTCCTTGAAAGTGCTTTGCTTTTACTGCTCCCTTCCCCAAACTTCCTTTCCCTCGTTCCCCTCTTCTCTATCCCACCCCCCCCCATCTCCTTCCCCTCCCACTTTTCCTCAGGGCAAAAATATATTACTATACCCACTTGAGTATGTATGTTATTCCCTCTATGAGCCAATTCTGATGATAATAAGGTTCACTCACTCCCCCACTCCTTCCCCTTCTTCCCCTCTCCTCCATAAGCTTTTTTCTTGTTTCCTTCATGTAAGCTACCTCTCCCTAGTCCACCCTTCCCCCTCCCCCAGTGCATTCCTCCTACCCCTCAACCCTATTTTAAAGATGTCATCATGGGTTAGCTAGGTGGCACAGTGGACAAAGCACCAGCCCTGGACCCAGGAGGTCCCAAGCCCAAATCCAGCCCCAGACATTAGACACCCCACTCTGCCTGCCCCACAAAGAACAAGGATAGAGGAGCAGCTAGGTGGCACAGTGGATAGAGCACTGGCCCTGGATTCAGGAGGACCTGAGTTCAAATCCAGCCTCAGACACTTGACACTTACTAGCTATGTGACCCTGGGCAAGTCACTTAACCCCAATTGCCTCACCAAAAAACAAACAAACAAAAAGAACAAGGATAAACAAAAAATAAATGCTTTACAGATATCATCCCTTCATATTCAGTTCAGACCTGTGTCTTCTGTCTTAAGTATATTATTCCTTTCAGCTACCCTAATACTGAGAAAGTTCTTATGAGTTCAAAGTATTATCTTCCCATGTAGGAATGTAAACAGTTTAATCTTTTAATATCCTTCATGAATTATTTTTCCTGTTTACCTCTTTATGGGTCTTGTACTTGAAAGTCAAATTTTCTATTCAGTTCAGGTATTTTCATCCCAAATGCCTGAAAGTCCTCTTTTTTCATTGAAGTCCCATTTTTTTCCTCGGAAAGATTATGATCAGTTTTGCTGGATACATGATTCTTGGCTGTAGTCCCAGTTCCTTTGCCCTCTGGAATATTATCTTCCATGCCATCTGGTCCTTTAATGTAGGTGCTGCTAGATCTTGTTTTATCCTTATTGCAGCTCCACAGTATTTGAGTTCCTTTTTTCTAGCTGCTTGCAATATTTTCTCCTTGACCTGGGAGCTCTGGAATTTGGCTATAATATTCCTGGAGGTTTTCCTTTTGGGATCTCTTTCAGGAGGTGATCGGTGGATTCTTTTAATTTCTATTTTAGTTTCTGCTTCTAGAATATCAGGGCAATTTTCCCTCACAATCTCTTGGAGAATGGTGTCTAAGCTCTTGTTAAAGTCATGGTTTTCAGGTAGTCCAATGATTTTTAAATTATCTCTCCTGGATCTATTTTCCAGGTCAGCTGTTTTTCCAAGGAGATATTTCATATTGTACACACTCAATTGGGTGGAGTAATCTCTCTAACCCTGCAGGAAAATAGGAGGGGAAAGGGATAAAGAGAGAGGGGCAAAAGAAGGAAGGGCAGAGTGGGGGAGGGGACAGACAGAAGCAAATCCCTTTTGAAGAGTGATAGGATGAAAGAAGATGGATAATAGAATAAATATCATGGGGAAGGGAATAGGATGGAAGGGAAACATTTGACAATAGTAATCATAAAAAAAGAGTAAAGGGGGAAATTGTACAAAAAAAATATAGCAACTCTTTGTGGAGGCTAAGAATTGAGAATCAAGGGAATGTTCATCAATTGAGGAATGATGGAAGAAGCTGTGCTATATAATTGTGGTGGAATGCTCTTGTGCTATAGGAAATGACAAACAGGATGATCCCAGAAAAACCTGGAAAGACTAATGAACATCCATGGATATTGAAGTGAGTAGAGCTGGGAGGACATTGTGCATAGTGACAGCAGTATTGTTTAATGAGCAATTGTGAATGATTTAACTACTCTCAGCAATGCAATGATCCAAAACAATCCCAAAGAACTAATGAGGAAGCTTACTATCCACTCCCATAGAAAGAACTGATAATAAGAACACTTGTGGACTGTACATATATAACCCGGTTGAGATCTTGTGAAGGGGGGAGGAAAGGGAGGAAGGGAGGGAGAAAAATTTGGAACTCTAAATCTTATGAAAATGAATGTTGAAAACTACCCTTACATGTAACTGGAAAAAATAAAATAAATGTTTGTTGCTAAAAAAAAAAAAATTAACCAGCCAGGGGCAGCTAGGTGGCGCAGTGGATAAAGCACTGGCCCTGGATTCAGGAGGACATGAGTTCAAATCTGGTCACAGACACTTGATACTTATTAGCTGTGTGCCCCTGGGCAAGTCACTTGACCGTATTTGCCTCAGTTTCCTCATCTGTAAAATGAGCTAGAAAAGGAAATGGCAAACCACTCCAGTATCTTTGCCAAGAAAACTCCAAATGGGGTCATGAAGAGTCCAACAAGGATGAAACAACAACCTACCAACAACAACAAGGGCTTTCAGAAGGGAGGAGGGAGAGCATTTCAGGCACAGGAGACAGTTTATGCTAGAGTTGAGTCAGGAGATAACATGTCCTGTTTAGAGCTTTCCAGTAGACCAGCTTAGCTAGAAGGTAGAGTTTGTGACAGGATAATATACAACTGGTCTCCAATGGTAACTGCAGACAAATTATGAATAGTTTAAAATGTTAAGCACACTTTGAATTTTATCTTAGAGGAAATAGGGAACCCCTCAAATTAGTCAATTAGCAAGATGAACTTGAGGTTCTAATGCAAGGAGGCAATCTTTTCCCCTTAATTATCTTTGAGACTTGGTGGAATGAGACCTTGGAATAGGGAATACAGCCCTGGGCTCATTCTCCTGACATACTCACATGGGCAATTGGGTCCTCCAGAGATGCGGACGATGACTCTCCTAAATGTTCTAGGGGTAACCACAATGAGTTGGGGCTTTTAGTAATCACCCCCCCTCACTATATTTCCTATTATCAATCAGTTGGAGGGGGGGCAGAGTCAAGATAGCAGAGAAAAGAAAGGGACTCCCCTGAGCTCTCCCAAATTTCCATCTAAATAACTTTAAATACTGCCTCAAAACAAATTCTGGAGTAGCCGAACCAGCTTAAGACAATATAGAAGGTTGGAAGGAAAGGTTTATCATGCTGGGTGATAGTGGAGCACAATCTATGCCAGTAAGGGTGATGCCCCAGCAAACCAGGAGCAGGCCTCCAGGACAACTGAATCAGCAGTGCTGTGTCTAGAGCCCTCAGCTCACAGTCAATAAGGGGGTCAGACAATTGGTCAGAAGGAGATTATAGGAGCCACTTTGCTGGCACTGGGCGCAGGACTCTGTTACATCTGTGTCACAGTCTGAGGTCAAAGAGGAGCACTAGCACACCAAAGCTTGTGGCCACAGGGGAGTGAAGATCCTGGTCACAGTTCCAGAACAGAAAAGAGGGCGGGCTTATGGTGATTCACAGACAAGTGTACAGGTCAGGAGAGTAGTAAACACCTCTCCTTAGATTATACCATCTTGGAAGAACTGAAAGCTGACAGACCCCCAGAACCAGGTCTGAAAATAGCTGCACAAAAAACCTGAAGCTTGGGACAGTGCCCTCTCCACCCTAGAAGCAGAGCTCAACTTTAATAAAGTTAAAAGTCAAGAAATAGGCTGGAAAAATGAGCAAACAACAACAGCAACAAACAATTCTGACCATAGAAAATGACTATGCTGACCGGAAAGATCAAAACACAAACTCAGAAGAAGGCAACAAAGTCAAAACTGCTACATCCAAAGTCTCAAAGAAAAATATTAATTGGTTTCAGGCAATGAAAGAGCTCAAAAAGGATTTTTAAAATCAGATAAGAGAGCTATATGACAAAATGAGAAAAGAAATGAGTGATGCAACAAAATCATGAAAAAAGAGTTAACAGCTTGGTAAAGGAAGCACAAAAAATACTGAAGAAAATAACACCTCAAAGAACAGAATAGACCAAATGGTAAAAAGGGGCACAAAAATCCAATGAAGAAAAGAATGCCTTTAAAAAGCAGAATTGGCTAAATGGAAAAAGATATACACAAATTCACTAAAGAGAACTCCTTAAAAAAGTAGAATTGACCAAATTCAGAAGGAGGCACAAAAGTTCAATGAAGAAAATAATTCTTTAAAAATTAGAATTGGGCAAGTGGAAGCTGACTCCATGAGACATGAAGAAGCAATAAAATAAAATTAAAACAATGAAAAATTATCAATTGGTTGAATTCCATCAGCTATTTTTAAATACTATTTTATTTTTTCCAATTACATATAAAGTCTTCAACATTCATTTTTTTAAGATTTTGCATTCCAAATCCCCCCCCTTCCCAGTCAGCAAGCAATCTGATATAGGTAATACAGCCCAATCTTATTAAATATATTTCCATGTTAGTCATGTTGTGAAAAAAGAATCAGAACAAAAGGGAAAACCACAAAAAAAAAAAAACCAAACAACCAAACAACAACAAAATGAAAATAGTATGCTATGATTTGCATTCAGATTCCATAGTTCTTTTTCTGGATGTGGAGAGCATTTTCCAGCATGAGTCTTTTGGAACTATCTTGGATCATTGTATTGCTGAGAAGAGCCAAGTCTATTATAGTTGATCATTCCCCAATGTTGTTTCTGCTTACAAGATTTTTCTGGTTCTGTTCACTTCACTCAGCATCAGTCCACTTAAGTCTTTTCAGGTTTTTCTGAAATATGCCTGCTTATCATTTCATATAGCACAATAGTCCATTACATTCATATATCACAACCTGTACAGATATTCCCTAATTGATCGGCATTCCCTCAATTTTCAATTCTTTGCCACCACAAAAAGAGCAGTTATAAATATTTTTGTACATGTGGGTCCTTTTCCCTTTGCGTGTGTGTGTGTGTGTGTGTGTGTGTGTGTATGTGAGGCAATTGGGATTAAGTGACTTGCCTAGGGTCACACAACTAGTAATTGTTAAGTGTCTGAGTCCAGATTTGAACTCAGGTCCTCCTGAATCCAGGGCAAGTGCTCTATCCACTGCACCATCTAGCTGCCCCCCTTTTCCCTTTTTTATGATCTCTTTGGGATATAGACCTAGTATTGCTATTGCTAGGTAAAAGGGTAATTGAAGTTTTATTGTTCTTTGGGCATAGTTCCAAACTCCTTTCCAGAATGGTCGGATCAGTTCACAACTCTACCAACAATACATTAGAGTTCCAATTTTCCCATATCTTCTCCAACATTTATGATTTTCCTTTTTTTGCCATATTAGTCAACCTGATAGGTATGAGGTAGTACCTCAGAGTAATTTTAATTTACATTTCTCTAGTCAGTGGTGATAACTGCCTATTCATATCCTTTGACAATTTCTCAATTGGGCAATGACTTGTATTCTTATAAATATGATTCAGTTCTCTATGTTTCAGAAATTAGGCTGTAAAAATTGTTTCCCAGCTTTCTGTTTTCCTTCTAATCTTGGTTGCATCCATCAGTTTTTAGGGAAAAAAATTTACTGAAAAGTTATAGCAACAACAGGAGTTAGAAAATAATCTCCAGGGCAGCTAGATGGCACAGTGGATTGAGCAACTGCCCTGGATTCAGGAGGATTTAAATTTAAATCCAGCCTCAGACACTTGATACTTACTAGCTGCCTGACCTTGGACAAGTCACTTAACCCCAATTGCCTCACCAAGACAAAAAACAAACAAACAAACAAAAAACCACTTAACCCTGATTGCCCCACCAAAAAAAAAGAAAAAGAAAAAGAATCTCCACTTGAATACAGGTCCCTGGAGTGAATTGACTCAGACTTGAGGCACATTAGTAGAAAACATATGTAGGCAAGGGGTAAATTGTCAGTATATGCCCTGAAAGTCTTTATCCTTCAACTACGGAGTCCTTATGAGGTTCTCCTTCATCATAGCTTTCTGATGGGCTCTGAGAATTGGTGTCTTTCTAGATAGAGTTCATAGTCACCACTTCTCTCAGACATAAGGGGTCTTAAGTTCCTGAAGCTGCTACTGTCTCCAGAGTTCTGTCTTTCCATCTCCACAGGGCAACTGTAGAGAAGGGGAAAGATATGAATGTCCACAGGAGGGCCACCAGAATAGTGAAGGGCCTCGGCCTTATGCCATATAGGGACCCGGGAGTGCTTAGCCTGAGGAAGACAAGAACTAGGAAGGACAAAATAACAATAATTAGCAGTTTTTACTTCACTGAAGGGCTTGTAGGTGGACGACTTGTTCTACTTGGCCCTAGAGGGTAGAACTAGGAGCCAAGGGTGGAAGCTGCAAAAAGACAAATGTTGGCTTCTTGTCAGGGAAACCTTGCTAAAGATTAGAACTGCTCCAAAGTGGGCCAGTCTAGTTTAGGAGGCAGAGGGTTCTTCATTATGTGAGATCTTCAAGGAAAAACTGGAAGACCATTTGTTGGGTGGCTATAGAGGGAGGTCTCCTTCAGTATCCCTTGGATTTCATGGTCTCTGAGCTCCTTTCCAACCCTTCAGATTCTCAAGGTCATGATTATCTTGATGGGTCTCAACATCCAAACCTAACTCAGGGCTGATCAGCATTAAGAGTGAATTGCAGGGCAGCTAGGTGGCGCAGTGGATAGAGCACCAGCCCTGGAGTCAGGAGGACTGAGTTCAAAGCCAGCCTCAGACACTTAACACTTACTAGCTGTGTGACTCTGGGCAAGTCACTTAACCCCAATTGCCTCACTAAAAAAAAAAAAAAGAGTGGATTGCAGGGGGCAGCTAGATGGTGCAGTGGATAAAGCACCGGCCCTAGATTCAGGAGTACCTGAGTTCAAATCTGGTCTCAGACACTTGACACTTGCTAGCTGTGTGACCCTGGGCAAGTCACTTAAACCCCATTGCCCTGTAAAAAAAAAAAAAAAAAGAGTGGATTGCAGGGGCAGCTAGGTGGCACAGTGGATAGAGCAATCGGCCCTGGAGTCAAGAGGACCTGAGTTCAAATCCGGCTTCAGATACTTAACATTTACTAGCTGTGTGACCCTGGGCAAGTCACTTAATCCCAGTTGCCTCACTTAAAAAAAAAAAAAGAGTGGATTGCAAGAAATGATGAGCAGGTGAATTTCAAAGAAAACTGGAAGGACTTACATGAGCTGATGCTAAGTGAGATGAGCAGAACCAGGAGAACATTGTACACAGTATCAGCAACATTGTGTATTGATCAACTGTGATAGATTTGACTCTTCTCAGCAATACAATGGTCCAAGAGAGTTCCAAAGGACTCACGATGGAAAATGCTCTCCAAATCCAGAAAAAAAAGAACTGTGGAATCTAGATGCAGATTGAACAATACAATTTCTACTGTTTTTGTTTTTGTTTTTTGAGGTTTTTCCCTTTTGCTCTGATTATTCTTTCACAGCATGATTGCTGCAGAAATATGTTTAATGTGATTGTACATATGATGTGGGATGGCAAATTAATTGATCAGATGGATCATTAAGCCATCCCAAAAGAATTATAAGACTCAGTGACTCAGTTTCCCAAGTTTTATTGCAATACTGTGAGTGACCACAAGGAGGGCATCATGGAGGTGTCTCTCAAATAGGGAAAGGAAAGACAGTTATATTTATAGTATGGATAAACTGATTATCAGTCTAGTTATAATAATCTCCACTTTAGGGAGGTGCAGGGGAGGGCTTATCCTAATTTGGAGCTCCTGGGGGCTTAAGCCAACCCCTGAGGTGGGCACCTTTTTCTGTGGAGGTGTGTTTTTGGAGTTTACATGTCATAAGGTGAATCTGGAGACAAATTTGGCCTTTTTAGCACATGTTACCTCAACTTGCCAAGGTCAGAATGTCCCTATATTTTTCATTCCCAGGCCTAATTTCTATAGTCTGTCTCTATGTCTTTGTTATAGTTTAGATCTCCATGACCTGCCTCTTTATGTTCTTGTTATGAGTGGTGATTTATGTGGGTAACAAGAGCCTAGGCCTGGACTTGTATTAACGAAGGCCCAAATCTTAAATTATTCATTAATCCCTTTCAGAACTGGGGCCTGTAGCCCCTCTTGGAGCTCAGATCTAAATTATAACTCCGGTCTTGGGTTTTTCTGTTAACCTCTTTTAGGTACAATTGATAGCTACTATTGATAGGTTATCTGTTAATCCTTTTAGCCTCCTCCATCACATATATAACCTATATCAGATTGTTTGCTGTCTTGGGGAGGGGGGAGGGAGGGAGGACAATTTGAAACTAGAAATCTTATAAAAACAAATGTTGAAAACTATCTCTACATGTAACTGGAAAATAATAAAATAATTTGATGATTAAAAAAAAAAAGAGTAGATTGGAAGGGGTACCTAGGTGGTGCTGTAGATAAAGCACCCGCCCAGGATTCGGGAGGACCTGAGTTCAAATTCGACCTCAGACACTTGACACTTATTAGCTGTGTGACCCTGGGCCAGTCACTTAACCCTCACTGCCCCGCCAAAAAAAAAAAAAAGTCCGTCGCAGTCTCACAAAGCCCTCTATGTTAGTTCTTCCCTAGATAGTTTAATAATACTGTTTCTGCCCTGCTGAAATTCACCAACCCGAATTCCACACTTCCTTACAAGTTCAGTTCAAATCTTTACTCCATAAAGTCTTTTTCAGCCACCCCCACCCATAGTGATATTTAAAAATCTTAGGATTTCTAAAAGTACACATTTCTATCACACAATCTAGAACTCTTTTTATTCTTCCCCCTATTAGATTGTAAGCTCCTTGGAGCAAGGATATGTATTATGATTATTTTTTTTTGTGAGGCAATTGGGGTTAAGTGACTTGCCCAGGGTCACACAGGGATATGTATTATTTTTATCCCTGATAGCAATGAGTCCCTCCTTAACCATTTGGGGTTTATTAATGTGATTAAAATTTCCTTTACAATGAACTCTGGGATGGCTAATTTGTTTGCTTGAATAAAAAAGATTATTCTTATGTAATAAAACCTTTCAAGCTATCACATTCCTAGCATGCTGGGAATGAAGATGTAACTCAATCGCGAACTCTAGAACTCCGGGTGTGTGAAAGAGAAAGTTAAATAAAAGTGCTTTGAATTCTCGTTGGGGAAAAGGAGCAGGTCCACCCTTTTCTTCCCGGACCTCAGGGTACGTATTTTTTAAATTTGCATTTCTTAAGTAATTAAGCAGGGTTGTTTTTTTTTTTTAAGGTTAAGGCCGGAGAGAAACGAGCTTTTAAAATATAACATCTAGACCGAAAAGTTCAAATTCTTTTCTTATGGGGAGTAATTCATAGTTAATAGAAAAAGCTAGTTACTTATTTCCTGTTTTCTTCTATTTACCCGGCTCACCAGAACCGATTATTGAGTTCGGAGCCATTCCTACAGTATTTTCAAATTAGGGAATTGTATTGAATTTGGTTGAACAAGCCTTTCCGATGACATTCAACTTCTGAAGGTGCATTTTTTAGAGGCTGGCTTTTCTGGAAGACTAACTGCATAAAGTTAAAAGGGATGGAACATTCCCTTCATGAGCTAGTAAATTGAATTTTCCTCAACATAACATTTTTGGATTAAACAAAAAATCCAAATTATTTTCCTGGAAAGTGGGGCGGTGTGTAGCACATTTGTTACGCCGGCAATCGATCAGCTTAACATCTGTGGGGAAGATGTCCGAGTGTCTGGAGCTTACAGAGGCTGGGGCCAAGCTGACCTGCCTTCGAGGCTCAGTTTAGCACCCCCTCCTCCAAGAGTCTTCGGGTCTCCCCCTCACCCCACCCCCTCACTCCCGGCCATAAGTCCAGCAGAGACCGGGCTGCTCTGTGTCTCCTCCCCTCCCTCCCCCTTCTGAAGGCCGGGATGGTTCCCAGGATCACAGACTGAAGGCTGGCAGGGACCCAAGCGGGCCAACCCCTTCCTGTAGCCGACGAGGAAACTCAGAGGTCAGGCGAGCGGCTCAAGGTCAGCCTCCCGGCCCGGGGGCTCCAAGGTCGGCCCCCCTCCTGGGCCCCGGCTTCAAGGTAGGGGCCGTCACGTGCCCGAGGCATCAGGCTCGTTCTAGGGGAAGTCCCGGGGGTACGGAAGGCACGAGAAACTTTCTAATAATTAGAAGAGCGAGTGCTTCCGTAGGTGGTGAGTTCGCGGACTCTGGAAGGATCCAAGGCGAGGGGGGTTTGGGTAAAAAGGAGTCTCTTTCGGGCGATCGCCGAGGTTCCCTCTAACTCCGCCCCGGAATCGCCCTGTGATTTGGTCTCGGCGTTCGCTCGCATGACGTCAGGGTCGTCCTCGGTCAGGGTCACCTGGCAGAGTCCCACCCGGGTCACCTGCTCGAGGAGACGCTGCCCTTTTTTCCGCCCTCAACAAACATGGCGACCAGAGACACACGCACTTCCGGCGGTATGGCCACCTAGAGCCCAGGCCGGGGTGGTGGGCCCCGGAAGCCGCCCCGCCCCTTCCGGCCGTCGCCCCGCCCGAGGTCTCCTCCCCTGCCCCGCCCCCTGGTCCGGCCTCGCCTTCTCCCCGCGCGGGACGATGAGGCTAAACGGGACCCCTGAGGCAGCGCCGCTGCGGTTACCGGGTTGCGAGTAGGACCGTGCGAGCCTCCGCAGGTGAGGCACCGTCGCCGTGCCCCGTCCCCGATTCCCCGTAGCGGCCGCAGCTGCCCCGTGACAGGCCCCTGGCTGCCCCTCTGCCGGCGGCTCCCGCCGCCGTCCCGGGTGGGAATGGGGTAGGAAAAGGGCCGGGTCACCCGGGCGGGGGTGCGCTTCGGGTCGGCCGTTGGGGCCTGAGCCGGCCCGGATCCCCTCCCGGGCCGGGCCGCCCCGCCGTGGCCGGGGCTTGGCTTGCTCGATGAGCTCCCCCGCCGGCGGCGTCGCGGAAGAGTCGTGGGATCCTGGGCCGGGAGCTGCGAGAGGCTTCGAGGTCCTGGGACGGCGGCCCGGGTCCGGGGAGGCCCGGGTCCGGGGAGGCCCGGGAGGCAGAGCTGGGACTTGAATCCAGCTCCCACGGGCACACAGTAGGCGCTCTATAAATGCTCATTCCAGCCTAAAGTCGCGGCGAGTATCTGGAGCTCCGGTCCCCGGGGGTGGGGGGTTAAGCGCTGCGGGCTTGTTCCGGACCCTGCCTGCTGTGTTATCCGAAAAGACGTACGCGGGGCCGGTCAGGCCCTCCTCTGGTGGGTTAGACCTAGTGAAGTGACTGGTCCAGGGTCACACAGCCGGGCCGCGCCTGAGGGCCAGGGCTTCCTACGCTATCCTCTGGGCCACCTAGCTGTCTCCTGCCGGGAGGGTTAGCAGGCACTCAATAATGACCAGTACAGCCAGCATTTACAATGCTCTTTTGTAAATCGCTTTACTTGTTGTCTCATTCTACCCTCGAAAAACCCTAGGGCGGCTGGTGCTGTTATCCTCCTCCTTTTAGAGATGAGGAATCAGAGACTGATTAAGTTAACCCACCCGGGGTCCCACTGCTAGTACGTGTGGGAGGCAGGAATTTAATTTAGATCTTCCTGACTTAGCTATGCACTTAACAAATGTTTTTGATTTGATTTAAAAAGTTCCTTAGCTCTAACGCTTAACCACCTGAAAGACTCTAGGCAAGACCCTTAACCTCTTTGGTTGTTTCTTATCCGTAAAGGGGTTTGGACTACTTGATCTCTTAGGTTCCGGATCTAAATCTGGGATGCTTTTCCAACTCTGAGGATTTGCTCCATCTCTTTCCTATGTTCACACGGTTTTCTCCAGCTCTTATAACTCTGCTGCCCCGACTTGGTTCTGCTCTTGTGTTGTTACCTTCTATGGAAAGCCTTTTCCTTATCCCCTGGGGTTAGTAAGTGAATCCGTATTTATTTAAGGAGAAAGTGTTTACGTATTCTCCTCTTTCTCCCTTCCCCCAGAAAAATGTAAGTTTCTTGAGGACAGGGACTACCTTTCTCTTTGAATGACCAATTCTTTGCTTATCTATGCATCCTAATAAGAATGCGTGTTGGGAAGATTTCTCTAATACCAATTGAGTCTATAACCACTTAGAGCAGTTCTCTCTCCTTCAGAACTTCATCTCTTTGTTGAAGGGATGGTGAAGGACTGTCTTTTCTAACTTTATCTGTCTCTGTGGTTTTGTTTTGTTTTTTTTAATTCCTCTCTGCTCATGCTCTGCTGCCCAGAATTAGACTGAGTGGCAGTGATTTGCCCTTGGTGACTTTTCAATGGAAAGAAGCCAAGAGAGTCTTTTTACATTCCTTGAAGCAGTTAATGGCCTGGCTCTAAACCTCAGTACTTCTTTTTGCCCTACCCGTCCTTGGTTTTTTGTAACAAAAATGAATGCCATTTGTCTTCCTGTGTTACTTCTAGGGCTCAGGAATCATTTTGTAAGACTTCTCTCTAGGCAGGCCCTGTCCCCTTTCAAAAACTTTGTGAATAAGTTATTGTTTACCAACTTGTTTTCCCCATATAGTGACAACATAATTAAAATAGATTCTTATCACTATTAAAGGGGTATAGTAGAAAATTTATGTGAGAATTAGTGCCACTTGAAAGAAATAACTCCTCAGATTTCTCCAAAACTTCTGATTTAAAAACAAATGTCTTTAAAAAGAAAAGGTTTTAACAACTTTCCCTCTCTCAGTTCCATTAGGAGAGAAATCAGTAGCATTGGAAAGCAAAATCCTTTATAAAAAATAGAGGACTTGGAGCTAGGTGGTTCAGTGGATAGAGCACCGGCCCTGGATTCAGGAGTACCTGAGTTCAAATCCAACCTCGGACACTTAACACTTTACTAGCTGTGTGACCCTGGGCAAGTCACTTAACCCCGATTGCCTCACTAAAAAAATAAACAAACAAAAACCTTTGTTTACGCCTAATTTAATTTAAATTCTTGTAAATTTTGACACACATTTCCTGCACTCTGAAAAAAATTAGGAAAATGTTCTCTCGAAGTCTATGTTGCTTAAGGAGAGAATAGAATCATAGAGCCAGAAAGGGACCTTAAGTATTATCCAGTATAGTTGTCACTTAACTGAAATTTCTATGACCAGAAGGACTTGTTAAACCTACAAACTAAAAAGCACTCCTTTTTCCTTGTCTTTTGGCTAGCTTCCATCTTGTCTTTCTCTTCTCATCCTCCAGTTGCTTGAGAATCTTGAGTGTGAAATTTTTTTTTTTTGCTTTACTAGTTCCTAGTGATCAGGTCAGGGCTCGACTCCTGTTGGAGCTGAAGAGAATGAGATCTAGGGAGGATGTGGTGACTTGCATGAGCAGAGCCAGGATGGGAGACCTGCTCTGCTTCCTCCTACACACTATACTATGGTGTCTTAATTGAAATCAAACTGCATATTCATTCCAGTTGTACTCCAGGACCTTGCAAAGCGCACTGGCACTTGGTAGCCAGAAGACTTGGGTTCAAATCCAGTCTCTTAACAATTCCCATCTGTGTGACCATAAACAAGTCATTGAACTTCCCTGGGACTCCATTTTTTCGTTTTTAAAATGAGAGGATTGGACTAGTGGTCAGCCTCCAAGGTTTTAATCTAGCTATGGATATTGGGTCCTACCTAATCATGGTGTGGCAGTGATCCTGAGTGCTGAGAGGCAGGCTAGCCCAGCAGATTGGAGGCTTCTACTGTTCCTACTGTCAAAGGTAGAAAGGTTACAGATGGATTGTGGGTGGGTCCTAGAGCAAGTTAAGGCAAATTGGCAGAAGCTTGTCACTGGAAGGCCTTGTAACCTAGTCCTCAAAGGGAGGGTGGAGGGAGGGGCCACCCACTCGCCTTGATGAAACCCAGGCCTTGGGTTGCATTGAAGTCCAAGAGCAACAAAGCACTGTGGAGAAGCAGAGGGCACAAGATCTTGTTTGGTGACCAGCTCAAGATGGGGTGTATAGATATGTTCCTTTGTGTTTGTTGTAAGTTGCATCCCTGAAATAAAACCTTGAGCCTCATAGGCTCTTGTTTTGCAATTCACTTTTGCACTAAAATTTCCTATTGCAACCTCAGTAAACTCCAGTGGTTCCCTATTCCCCAGGATCAGGCAAGCTATCAGAAAGTTTATTAAGCACTTACTATGTGCCAGAAACTGTTTAGTCCTTGGGATGCAAATCCAAGCAAAAAGAAGGACCAACCCTACCCTCAAGGATATTGCAGTCTAATGGGGAAACCAACACCTAAAAGGGAGCTGGAAAGGAAGAATGTATAGTGTCTGGAGCTTGGTTTCTAGATGCAGAGAATTGTAAGCACAGCCTGGAGGGAATGGAAGCATGTCTGGCCTGGCTTCAGCCCCTAAATGGAGGTGAGAGAAGGAGCTTGCCAGTGGGAGAAGGGGGCTGGTCTAGGGAAGGGATCTTCCAGGGTAAGAAGGCTGCTTGGTTGTGGTGGTAAAGACTGGAGTTAGAAGCCCCAAAGAAGAGGAAATCAAAGATCATTCCTCCCATTGGTTTTGTTTTGTTTTGTTTTGTTTTTGTTTGGGTTTTTTTGGGTGAGGCAATTGGGGTTAAGTGACTTGCCCAGGGTCACACAGCTAGTACATGTCAAGTGTCTGAGGCTGGATTTGAACTCAGGTCCTCCTGAATCCAGGGCCAGTGCTCTATCCACTGCGCCATCTAGCTGCCCCCCTCCCATTGGTTTTAAAGCTTTTCATAGCATGACTCCTCCATCTTACTTTTCTAAGCTTTTTTTTTTAAACACAGTATTCTTATGATTTTGCCAAACTGGCCTTTTCTCTGTTCCTTACCCAAGACACTCTAGCTCCCATCTTAGACCTTTGTCCTGCCTGTACCCCATGCCTGGAATGCTTTCCTTCCTGTAGAAAGCCACCTCTTCCTTTTTTCTCACCATTTCCTTAACTCGCTGCACTCTGGCTTTTGACCTCATCCACTCGGTCAGTAAACATTGATATAGCTTGCTGCTGGACCCAGATGACTCCAGAGGAGAAAGTGAGGTTGGTGACTTTGCACAGCCTTGCCTCACCTAAATCCAATTCACTTGTAAGTCATGATATCACCTCCGGATGTCATGGTCCTGGACTTTAAGAACAAAGGACAAAACAAACAATCATTTATTTAGCATCTGCTATGGGCCCCCTGGGGATATACAGAAAGGTAAGAAACAGAACCTCCTCTCAACTTACACTCTAATGGGGAGACAACATGCAAATAATTATGTACAAACAAGCCGTATTCAGGATATATTGGAAATAATCAACAGGGGGAAAGCACTACAGGTAAAAGAGGTTGGTAAAGGCTTTTTGTAGGTGGAATTTTAACTAGGACTTAGGTGGCCAGGGAATAGAGGAGATAGAGATAGGGAAGGAGGGAATTCCAAGCAAGGACAGCCAATGAAAGACAGAAAGACAATGCCCTTTCCCACCTCCTACCCCCAGTCTGGAGATGGTGTGTGATCCCTGGGCAAGTCACTTAACCCTATTTGCCTCAGTTTCTTTTGTAAAATGATCTGGAAAAGGAAACAGCAAGGAGGAGACAGTGGGTTTTACAGTATCTGGAGTGTAAGGTGTAAGAGGATTGTAAAAGTACTAAAAGGCCAGATTGTGAAGAGCTTTGAATGTCAAACCACTTCATATTTGATCCTGGAGGTGACAGGGAGTCAGTGGAGTTTATTGACTTGGGGATGGGGGTGAGAAATTATCTGACAGCTGAGTGCAGGATGGACTGCAGTGGGGAGAGACTTGTGGCAGCTGTTGTAGGCTTGGCATGATGAGGGCTTACAACAGGGCAGTAGCAGTGTCAGAGGGAGAAGGTAAATTGATGGGCCTTGTCAACAGATTGGATAGGAGGAAGGAGGAGAGAGGAGGGATTGAGGATGATACATCAATTCTGAGCCTTTATATCTGACTTTAACAGTAATAGGGAAGTTTGGAAGTTTAGAGGGAAGGATGGAAGAGTTTTTGGACGTGTTGAGTTTAAGATGTCTGTGAGATATCTAGTTAAGTGTTTAGTAGGCAGTTGGAGATGGGAGACTGGAGGTCAGGAGAGTTGAGGGGTGGACAGATGGACCTGAGAATCATCTGTATAGAGATAATTGAATCCATGGAAGTTGGTGAGATCACCATCAAGGGAGATGGTCCAGGGAGAAAGGTTCTCTATTCCTTCTCACTGCTCTCGCTCCATTTCTGTTTTCTCTCCCCCTTATTTCTGCCTCCCAGTTTCCCTGACTTTCTTCAGGTTGTAAGAAAACAATGGGCTTTGCCAATGCCCAAAGGCCCCAGCTCCAGGGGATTGATCTGGACTTAGTGGATTGACTCACTTAAAGTGAATTCAATTGCAGCCACACCTGCCTGGCCCTGGCAGGGGGGGGGGGGGGTTCTCAGAGAATGGGCTCTGACCTCAGCATAGGGAACCAATGGATTTGGCTGATGCTGGCCAATTAGCTTGAAGTAGTGTGGAAGGACCGCCTCTCCTTGGGATGCAGTTCGTCTCTCAAACAGGTTGGTGCTGGAGAAATTGAGGAAGAATCAGGCGAGGCTGGAACCCCAGGCTAGAGAGGCCTTTTCTTCACTTTCTGACCTAGGTGTTCTCCTTTTTCTAATAAATGCTTAATGCTCAAAAACTGGTGCTAAAGCTTCTAATTTCTAAGTAAACCCTACCTAGCTTTCCCTACACTTGGGACAGGAATAAGGTGACCACACATTTAATTTTAAAATGTCACAGTTGGCGACCACGAAGGGACGCTGAACCCAGACGTTGGGTAAGAAACTATCCTATTTTCATGTGCCTGTCCCTTTAAATTTTCAAATGGATTTCTTCAACATCCTAAGTGCCCTTTTTCTAACTTTAGTATAAAATCGTGTTAACCCTCATTGCCCCGCAAAAAAACCAAAACCTTTGAATTTGAATATTTTATTCCTATTTTTATTTTTACTTTTCTTTGGGTTATAGTAAGGAAAATTTTCAATTCCAAGAAAGGGATTAGAAATAGCATACCCTGCAGTATTCCCCAGGACTCTCCACTAGGAAAACTACTCATGGATTGGGATAAGGGAAGGGAAAGCTTACCAGACTGTGTTTTATGTGGCATGGCCTATTAGAGGAAGAATGGCCAAAATATGGGTCATTTGATCCCCAAACATTGAGTTTGCGAATAGTCCTGTGCTATGCACCCCCAAAATATCCACATTTACTTTATTGGGAACTCTGGAGTAAAGTGAGCAAGGAGCTGACCCAAGGGGATAAAAGAGAAGGGGGATCTGAGCCCGAGTTCGAATGTGAACCTGTTTCTCAGGCTAAAACGCTGAATGACCCAATTTCTATCCCCTCTCCCTCTATTTCCTCTATGCCAACCGCAGAAGAAAACTATGCTAGCTGCAAAAGAAAATTCACTTTTAGAGGAGACAGAAAAGCCCATTATTTTCTTACAAGTTCAAAGCTAAAATCTCTAAGAAGTCTTTTCTGATTTCCCCTTAATGTTAGTACCACCTTCTGAGATTACATCCAGTTTGCTCTGTCTCTAACTTGTTTGCACACAGTTGTTAGCATGTTGGTTTTCCCCACTGGGATGTGAGTTCCTTGAGAGCAGAGATTATTGCCTTTCTTTGTATCCTCAGCACTTAGCATAGGGTCTGACACTTTGGTTGGCTGGCCTTGCTTTGGAATCAGAAATTCAGGTACCCTCTGGTAGAAGAAGCCAGCCTTGCCCTGCCCCCATTGATGCCTCAAGATTATCTTTGTATCTGTTTGGCATTGTTACAGGGAAAATTGATGGGGGTTTGGGGTAGTGGTCCTTAAGAATTCCTCTTTAAAGAATTTCACCCGCTTGCTCACAAATCCAATTAGAATAAAATATTTTATTTAGGTGCTATGGAAAGGAAACCAAGAGAGAAGTCTTTGGACTTCTTCTTGTGGGTAGAAGGCATGGCACAGGCCTAGCTCTCTGAGATACCCATCTCCTAGAGCAGGAGACAGGCAAATAGTTTTACAGAGGACCAATGGTGGTCCGATGAGGTGATCATCTCATTGTGGAAAGTTCCCTTATTGGGGGAAGACCATCCCCACTGGTGGTGGCTGGGGGAAGTTGGGTGAGGGGCGGCTCCAGATCTCTCAAGTCTTCTCTTTCCCCCTCATGCCACAAAGACAGCAGCTACACCTAATCTTATCTCCCCAAGGGGTGGGGGAGACTGGAATGAAGTGTGGTGGTCCTGGAGCTAACTCAGTCCCAATCTGGTGCTACTTATCTCCTTACATGTGTCTGTCCTTTGGTTTAGTTTCTTAAGGAGAAGGTTCTTTGATTTACCCCAGAAAACTTCTGAGGTATGCTGGGCCCATAACAGGCATGTAACTCTAGATATCTCTTCCATTTGAGCGGAAGTTTCTTGAGGGCAAGGACCCGTTTTCGACTTTGTATCCCCTGTGCCTCACAGTGTGGTTGGTATATAATCAGTGCTGATTTCTACACCAGTAGGTGTTTTGCTTCATTAAGTGATATGATGTCTTTGTGCCTGCCTTTCCATTACTTAGCCAACTTGGAAGTATCTCTCTTTGTCACAGTTAAAAAATGGCAGAAACAACCAGTTCTCCACTGAAGCACTTTGTGTTGGCTAAAAAGACAATTACAGCCATCTTTGACCAGCTACTGGAGTACGTCACCGAAGCCACAAATTTTGTTGAAGGTCAGTTATGTAGCATCATCAGAAGCATTTTGATGATACTTCTTTATGTGAATTCTATTTCCAAGCTTCCATATATTAAACATACTCTTGTTTTCTAAGTTTGTATTGTTTCCAGCTATATTCAGAGGAGCCAATTGTTTTGCTGAAGGAGTTTGAGGATGACATTTTGAAGCAGAAGAAACTTGGATTTATAGAGACATGTCATTGAACCGATCTGGACTTCAATTTCCTTATCTGTGAAATGGAGGATAATGTGGCCGTTAAAGGGCCCTTCTCACTTTAATCTTTTCATTTAGAGCTTACAAAGGTGGTGACTCTTTATAATCCTGTTTTGCAGATGACTAAATTGAGGCTCTAAAAAGCCAATAACTTCCAGGGTCACACAACTTTTTTTTGTTTTTATAAGTTTCTGAATCCTCAGATGATAGCAGAGGAAACTGCAATAGGTCCCCATTCTGTCAAGGTTTGATTATGAAATTGACAAGAAGGTGAAATGTTTAACCAGTTCATTATAGATGGTCTTCTCGTTCACCTCAAGATTAGTATTATGTTCTTATTTTATTATGCCATTTTAGATAATATAATGAAAAGAAATCAGAAGCAACACTTTTCTCCAATGAATTACTTTGTATATTTTGCTTAATGTCCTGAATTTTGGGTAAAAAAGGCAAAATAATTTTGGTTCCTATTTGGATATTTCCCAGGTAGGTCACTTGTTACTTTGCAAATGAAACTTGGGGGATGCAGCAGGGGTCAAAATTGGGTTTTTTGATTTTGTTTTTAGTTTTAATTGTTCTGTTAGAAATTAAGGAAGTCATGGGTATGACACAAAATGGTGCATAACATGACATAACATCCAGTTGTGCATCTGTGATCTCTAAAGAATGGAGAACCGGGGCAGCTAGGTGGCGTAGTGGATAGAGCACCGGCCCTGGAGTCAGGAGTACCTGAGTTCAAATCAGGCCTCAGACACTTAACACTTACTAGCTGTGTGACCCTGGGCAAGTCACTTAACCCCAATCGCCTCACTTAAAAAAAAAAAAAAAGAGAGAATGGAGAACCTTCCCATTCCAGCTATCTCTTAGTCTTTGACAGTGCTGGGATTCCTCAAGGACGTCAGATAGATTTTTTGGATAGAGAGGGACTCCTTAATTCCATGATATCAGGAACCTCTGCTGTGATAGAAGAATCCTCATGGTGTTGGCTTTAAAAATCGATTATTTCCAGTTTGGAAAGAACTTTGGCTGCTAGTTATCTAATGACATCTTTTTAAAGAGGTCTTGTGAAGATAATGAGACAGTGAAACCAGAAAAAGGAAGGCAGGAAAAAACAAAACAAGAACATAGGTAGAAACAATCATCCACCCTAAATCAAAACCCAGCCAGTTTCTACCATTGTATTCATTATTTATGGAACTAAATGGGACATGATCAAGTCTCCCACAATTGAAACTTGCCTGAATACCCCCAGCTAAATGCCAAATCTCCATGTATATGGAGAAAAGCACAGAACAGTGACACCCTGTCTTAGGTCATTCAACCCATTTGTATGAAAGGGCTCATAGTAATGCATCCATTATGCTAGGTAGCAAATTACAAACTAAACTCTAAAGGTTCTTGTGGGGCCTTCAGAAATTTGTTGGGGGGGGAGGGGAGGGTGGCAGCCAGGTGTCACAGTGGATAATGCACTGGCCCTAGATTCAGGAGGACCTGAATTCAAATCTGGCCTCAGACACTTGACACTAGCTCTGTGACCCTGGGCAAATCACTTAACCCTCACTGCCCTACAAAAAAAGAAATTTGCTTGGAAGACTTTGAAATACATTTGAACATGAACCATCTGGCCATTGACAAATATATCCCATTCCCTGGATGGTCAGATTTCCATATATGAGTATAGCATACTCTATATAAATCTGAAGTCTCATTATTTGATCTTATTAATTATATAAGTTAAAGCAAATGTAAGTGCAGGGCAGCTAGGTGGTGCAGTGGATAGCATGCTGGGCACAGAGTCAGGAAGACTCATCTGTGACTTCAAATGTGGTCTCAGACACTTGCTAGCCATGGCAAGTCACTTAACCCCTCTTTGCCTTAGTTTCCTCATCTGTAAAATGAACTGGAAAACCACGAAAGTATTGCTAAGAAAATACCAGATGGGCTCATGAAGAGTCACATGACTAAAAACTAAACAACAAATGTCAGTACAATCACATTTATAGAAGCATTTTTTTAATTTTTTTGTTTTTTTGTTTTTGGTGTGAGGCAATTGGGGTTAAGTGACTTGCCCAGGGCCACACAGCTAGTAAGTGTTAAGGGTCTGAGGCTGGATTTAAACTCAGATCCTCCTGAATCCAGGGCCGGTGCTCTATCCACTGTACCACCTAGCTGCCCCGAAGCATATTTTTTTAAAACAAATTTTTATTGATGTAATTATTTACATTATAGTTTCTTCTAATATCCCTCCCCTTCCCAGAGAGCTATCCCATATAAGAAATAGTATTTTTTAGACAGTAAAAGAACAAGAGGAAATGTCAGCATATCTGATCAATAGTGTGACAAGATGTGCAGGGTACAACTCTTGTGTGCCGTCTCCCTCTGCAGAAGGGAGGGATGGGGCTGGGTCTCCTTTCTTTATAAATTTGCCACATTCATTTTTTATATCATAAAAGTATTATTATTTTCTAGTTACATGTAGAGATAGTTTTCATCATTTGTGTTTGTATGTGGTTTTTTGTTTTGTTTTGGTTTTTTTTTGCGGGGCAATGAGAGTTAAATGACTTGCCCAGTGTCAGACAGCTAGTGTCAAGTGTCTGAGGCTGGATTTTAACTCAGGTCTTCCTGAATCCAGGGCTGGTGCTTTATCCACTGCACCACCTAGCTGCCTCCAACATTTGTTTTTTTTGTTGTTGTTGTTTTGTTTTGTTTTGTTTTTTTTTAGTGAGGCAATTGGGGTTAAGTGACTTGCCCAGGGTCACACAGCTAGTAAAGTGTTAAGTGTCTGAGGCCGGATTTGAACTCAGGTACTCCTGACTCCAGGGCCGGTGCTCTATCCACTGCGCCACCTAGCTGCCCCCCAACATTTGTTTTTATAAGATTTCTAGTTACAAATTTTTCTTCCTCTTTTCCTTCCCTCCCCCAACTCCCCAAGACAGCAAGCAATCTCATTTAGGTTATATATGTACAATGTACAATGACATTAAACATATTTCTGCATTGCTTATGTTATGAAAGAAGAATCAGAACAAAAGGGAAAAACCTCAAAAAAACAAAAACAAAAAAAGTAGAAACAGTATGGTTCAGTCTGCATCTAGATGCCACACTTCTTTTTTTGGGATGTGGAGAGCATTTTCCATCATGAGTCCTTTGGAATTATCTTGGGTCATTGTATTGCTGAGAAGAGTTAAGCCTATCACAGTTGATCATCACACAATGTTGCTGCCACATTCATTTTTAGATTGTATGTGTGTGTTTCTGTTTACATTGTTCTTCCCAAATTCTAGTCATCGTGTATATCCTTTTCTAGGCTTGGTTTATTTCATTCTGCACCATTTATGTTGATCTTTCCAAGCTTCTCAGTATTCATTACATTCGCTATTTTGTACAGCACAGTAATATTTCATTACATTCATGTATCATGATTTTTTTTTAGCCATTTGCCAACTGATAGGCATCGCCTCTGTTTCTAATTCTTTCCTGTTACAAAAAGCTCAGCTATAAACATTTGATGTATATGGAGCCGTTGTTTTTATCAAAGACCTCCTTGGGGTATAAAACCTTGCAATGGAATCTCCGTATCAAAGAATGGATATTTTAATCATTTTATTTGCCTGATTCCAAATTACTTTTCATAATGGTCATATTGATTCATGACTCCACCAAAAATACACTAGTGTGCCTGTCTTCACACAATCCCTCCACCACTGACTATTTCCATCTTTTGTCATCTTTGCCAATTTACAGGGTGTGTGATGAGATATCAGGGCTGTAATTCTATGTAAGACCATATTTATTGTATCATTAATCTAGTAGTATGTTTTATTCTTCATACTAATCCTTTAATTTTATAGACACATATAAGAATCCAGAACTTGAACACATAGCCACTGAGGATGATCTGGCGGAAATACAGGCCTATAAAAATAAGTTATCAGTCATTGGTGAGGTGCTGTCCCGAAGACACATGAAAGTGGCATTTTTTGGCAGGTAATTATATTTTTCCTATTAAGTGTCATAGTTAAAGTAAACAAGAATCCATTTTCCTTATTATATGAAATTTCCAACTTTGGTAAGTCAAACTCTGTTCATTTTTCTCCAAGAAAAAAATAAATTCTTTTCAGAGGACTTAAGCATATAGTAGGTAATTTATATTACAATATTGGGATGTCTTTCTATAAAAATATAAATAATTTATGTTTCATAGCCAAATTTTGTATAAGTAAAATTTGCTTGGTTAGAGCCAGTAAGTATATCTGGACTTAATTCCTCTGCATGAAATATAAAACAGGTAACTCACAAATAAATACATGTGAAGTAAGATTATTTTTTTGTTTTGTTTTGTTTTTTAGTGAGGCAATTGGGGTTAAGTGACTTGCCCAGGGTCACACAGCTAGTAAGTGTTAAGTGTCTGAGGCTGGATTTGAACTCAGGTACTCCTGACTCCAGGGCCAGTGCTCTATCCACTGCGCCATCTAGCTGCCCCCTATTTTTTTTAATCTATTAAAGATATTAAGGCAGAAATTATGCTTATCTTTGAAATGAATCTAATTTAATTAGAAAGAATCTAATGTATGAGTTTAATTATTTTTTCTTCAGTGTTTATTAGAAATATCTCGCACAGTATGATGCTAGTATTTTAAGGTATTATATTTTTGGGATGGAAAGTATGGGTGTGAGGATACTCAAAAGGCATCATAGGGTGGGGCAGCTAGGTAGCACAGTGGGTAGAGCACAGGCCTTGGATTCAGGAGCACCTGAGTTCAAATATGGCCTCAGACACTTGACACTTATTAGCTGTGTGACCCTGGGAAAGTCACTTAACCCTCATGGCCCCCCCCCTCCCCCCAAAGGCATCATTACCCAGAGAAGGATGTTAATTTATTCAAAGGTATGCCCTAGCAAGGAGGACATTATTCACTGAGCTACACCTAGTAGACTGCCATGTACAGAATGTTAATATTTCTCATTCATAAAGGGATATCCTATATCTGTTTTGTCATTTGACTCTTAAAACCAAGTTAGGCAGAGCAGGTTAGACCTGTTTTACTGATGAGAACAGTGTGGCTCAGGGAGATGGTGGCTTACTTTGAGTCATGTAGCTAGGAAATGATAGAGTGGAAATCAGAGCCTGCTTTTTTTTTTTTTTTGGGTGAGGCAGTTGGGGTTAAGTGACTTGCCCAGGGTCACACAACTAGTAAGTGTCAAGTGTCTGAGGCTGGATTTGAACTCAGGTCCTCCTGAATCCAGGGCCAGTGCTCTATCCACTGTGCCACCTAGCTGCCCCAGAGCCTGCATATTTTTACTTCAAGTCATTGGTCATTCCACTGTACCACACTGTACTTCATAATGTGATGCTGAGTACCCCCATCTGTTATGGTGGAGACTTAGTGGATTGTACTCAACCAGATCTTTTCCCTTCTCAAGCCTTCAGTCACATCCTCTCCAAGTTACTTCAGGCTTTAATCTCCTTCCCCCTACTTTTCAGAGCTTATTATTACTGCCCTTTCTCTCTCTCTTTTTTTTTTTTCGGGGCAATGAAGGTTAAGTGACTTGCCCAAGGTCACACAGCTAGTGTCAGGTGTCTGAGGTCAGATTTGAACTCAGGTCCTCCTGAATCCAGGGCCAGTGCTTTATCCACTGTGCCACTTAGCTGCTCCCTCTTTTTTTTTTTTTTTAATGAGGAAGTGGTAATACTATTCCTTGCTGGAGCTAATCCCAGTGCTCTTGATCCTGTCATCTCTTAACTCCTCCAGGATCTCCTTATCAGCTCCTGCTTACATATGTCCTCAGGTCTTCCTCAGTCCTGAAAGATCCTTCCCATGACTCTATCCCAACCTTATCCCAACTTCCATCCTCTTTCTCTTACCCTTCACCCCCACACTCCCTAGAAAACTTGTTTGCAGCCAGTCACTACCCACTCCCCTCAGTCCATTGTCTCATGGTTTCTCTCCCCACAGCTCCAGTGAAGCAGCTTTCTCCGGGGTCACTAATCACCAAATGTAATTGCCCTTTTAGAAGTCCGTTTTTTTTATTCCTTCCTGATATCTTGGTACTGCCTGTACCTTTCCTTCTAGCGGCTCTTCCTGGGGCTGCTGAGATGTCCTGATGCTTCTCTCGTTTTCTCTGTGCACACTTCTCTTTGATAATCTCTTCTTCTCTTAATAGCTTCAGTTAGAAGCTCCAAGTACTTCATTCCCAAATTTAGGCTTATGCTCTTCATAGGCAAATTAGTCTTATGCTCTTCCCAAACCCTAGACTGACACCTCCATCTTTGGGTGTCCCACCAGTTCTTGTGTGTGTTTAAAACTCACCTGACCTTTGCCCTCAGCCTGGTCTCTCTCTGACAATGCCATTCTAGCTATTCAGTACAGTTCAGCAAACATTGATTCTTATTGTTTAATCTCCTCCTCCTGTCTCTCCTCACATACTTTGGATGTACTAGAGAGGAAGGTGGTCTCTGGGGGCATGGTGCCCTTTGGCCAACACAAGGAGGGGATGGAGTGCCCTTCACTCATCCTGTCTCTTCAGTCTAGCTCCTCCATGCTGCCTGAGGCAGGAGACCAAGAGTGCAGCTCACAGGAGTGCTTGTGAGGGCCCCTCCCCTTTGTCCCAGATATGAATAGGATCCAGCTGTCCAGAGGTGAAGCTGCCTTAGCAATCACCAGCTTCCACTTTGTCACTTTTCAGACAGGAGACTGAAGTGGGGGTTGGGGGGGCAAGGTCACACAGCTGTGTTAGAGCTCATGTACACGTGGGTCTTTGGGGATTGAAAAGCTGCTTGGGCTGTCTGGCATCAGGGGTGTCCAACTCCTATGAATGGGGGCCACTGAACTGTGTATAAGAATCTCTTCAGGCTGCATAGTGACTACATGTTACTGTATTTTTATTTTGTTAAATGTTTCCCAATTATGTTTTAATCTGGTTTGGGCTACACTTAGGAATGTTCTTACCTAGCCAGGAGGCTGTGGGACTAAAGACATCCAGCTAAGTGCTGGCCCTTGTGCCGCATGCTTTCAGTACAAAGACAAAATGGTCCTTTATTTTTGTGTTCTGTGGTGGGCAAGGAAGGCGGGTTATAATCCAGGAAAGGTGGGCAGCCGCGCTGGTGTTCCAGGTGAGAGGGGAGGAGGGCTTGACCAAAGGCGGCGGCCTTGTGAGTGAGGAGAAGGAGCCCAGGTGAGATCTGTTGTGGGGATTGAATTGATGAGGCTTGTCCACAGATCAGGTGTGAGGCACCTGAGAGCCAAGGTTGCTGCTGCCGTTAGGGTGAGGAGCAGTCTAGTTTAGGCAGCAAGCACTTCAGTCCCGGGCACTGGGCTAAGGGCTAAAGGCAGCCCTGCTTTCTAGGAGCTCACGGTCTAACGGGACAGACAACACGCACACGGTTACGGGCAGATAGGCCATAATCAGGATCCATCTGAGGTGGACTTTGAGCCGAGACCGGAGGGACGTCAGAAGGCACAGGGAGGGAGGATAGGTTAGGAAGAGCTTTAAAAGTCAAATAGGAGGCTTTGTATCTGGGTGTATTGAGCAGGCGGTGACATGGTTGGAGCAGAGCCTTGACAGCAGAAGGGAAGATGGACTGAGGTGGGGAGAGCTGTAAGGCAGGGAGATCCAGAAAGGTCCAGGTGTGAGGTGGCACCAGTATCAGGAGAGAAGAGAGTATCAGGTGAAGGCCTAGTCAATCAGACTAGGTCAGACCCACCCAACCAAGCAAGGAATTTCATTGAGGATCTAGGGCGGGAAGCTCCTTGTGTTCTTTCTACTCCAGCTTGGGTGGAGACAGATCCTTTTGTCTAGACTTGGGCTTCTTAAACTTTCTACTAGTGACCCCTTTTTACTCCCAGGGTATATAGGTGTGTAAGCCAGATAGACAGAACCTTCAAAAACGATGTTTATAATATCTATGTTATGAATGATAGAGGGACAAGAGTGAAAAAAGGGGGAGGGAAATCTTGCCTCTAAAACCCTTCGTACAGTTTGACATTTTGAGTCCTAATGTGTCACAGGCACCAAACACCTTGGAAGAGAAATAGCTTTTAATCTCAAAGTATTTTTCTGCTTCTCATTTTCTTGTGCTCTCGTTTCAGGACGAGCAGTGGCAAGAGTTCTGTCATCAATGCGATGTTATGGGACAAAGTTCTTCCCAGTGGCATTGGCCACACGACAAACTGCTTCCTGAGTGTAGAAGGGACAGACGGGGATAAAGCCTATCTGATGACCGAAGGATCAGATGAGAAGAAAAGTGTCAAGGTGGGTATCTTTGGGAAGTATTAGCCTTTTCAACTCTGTTCTCTCTACTTTTCTGCATTGTTGACAAGAACTAAAACTTTTTCTATAGTGGCAGATTCTTTGAATTTTTCACAAATTAAGGGTTTTTCTTTCTTTTTTTTAATCATAATAGTATTTGATTATTTTCTAGTTACAACATTTGTTTTCTTCTTAAAATCGTAAATCTTAATTTATTATTTTTTTAAATTAAAGTATTTTATTATTTTCCAGTAACATGTAAAGATAGTTTTCAACATTTGTTTTTGTAGGATTTTTAGTTTGAAATTTTTCTTCTACCCTACCTTCCCTCCCTCCTCCCCAAGACAGAAAGCAATCTGATATAGGTTATATGTACAATCACATGAAACATATTTCTGCATTAGTCATATTGTGAAAGAAGAATCAGAGCAAAAAGGAAAAACCTCAGAAAAAAAAAACCATCAAAAAGTAGAAACAGTATGGGTCAATCTGCATTCATAATCCATAGTGCTTTTTTCTGGATGTTCAGGACATTTTCTATGGTGAGTTCTTTGAAAATGTTTTGGATCATGGCAGTTGTTCATCACACAATGTTCTCCTGGTTCTGCTCACTTCACTCAGCATCAGTCCACTGAAGTCTTTCCAGGTTTTTCTGAAATCTGCCTGCTCCTCGTTTCTTACAGCACAGTAGTATTCCATTACATTCTTATACCACAACTTGTTCAGCCATTCCACAATCGATGGGCATTCCCTTGATTTCCAATTTTTTACCACCACAAAGAGCTGCTATAAATATTTTTGTTCTGTTCCTCTCAGTCTGCATCAGTTCATGTAAGTCCTTCCAGGTTTCTCTGAAATCCTGCTCATCATTCCTTAACAGCACATAACATTTGTTTTCATGAGATTTTTAGTTCCAAATTTTTCTCCTTTCCTTCCCCCTCCCCAAGACAAAAAGCAATCCGATAGAGGTTATATGTGTGCAATCACATTAAGCATATTTCTGCATTAGTCATGTTGTGAAAGAATCAGAGCAAAAGGGAAAAACTTCAAAAAAAAAATAGAAACAGCATGGTTCAATTTGAATTCAGATTCCACAGTTCTTTTTTGTTTTTTTGAATGTGGAGAGTATTTTCCATCATGAGTCCTTTGGAATTGTCTTGGATCAAGGTATTGTTGAGAAGAGCCAAGTCTATCACAGTTGATCATCACACAATGTTGCTGTTACTATGTACAGTGTTCTCCTGGTTCTGCTCACTTCATTCAGCATCAATCCACTAAGGTCTTTCCAGGTTTTTTTGAAATCTGTCTGCTCATCATTTCTAACAGCACAGTAGTATTCCATTACATTCATATACCACAACTTGTTCAACCATTCCCCAATTGATGGGCATAAAATAAGGGTTTTCAATTCTGTGCTTGGAAACCTATGCATAAATGCAACAGCACAATTTTGGATAAGCACCTATTTATATAATAAATATATAATAATCTCCTTTTTGTTGACTCTTTTCTTTTGGTCCTGACTTTTCATAATGACAGGGTACACACTTCTCCCACACAGCAGACTAGCAGCTCCTCTGGTACTTAGTCTAAGGGCACGGGGCCCTGAGACAGGCTTTCACAGCTATCAGGTATGGGAGGGTGGAATTGAACCCCTCTCTTCCTGATGCCTAGGCTGGCCCTCTAAGCTATACTTGCATATACAGCCTAAAGTTAAAATACTTAACACTTAGTCACAAAGAGGAAACTCACAGCCAGTCCTACTCATAGAATGTTTTTCTAAGTTACTGAAAATTCTGCTTAATTCTCAGGATAAATGCTGGAGTCAGGAAAGCTTCAGTTAACTGGACCCTGAAATAGCTTACACGGAGTCAGTGAAGGTGGTTTTTACCCATGTTATCTATATTGTTCTTTAGCCAGATCTCAGTATTTCTCACTTCTCAGAATCATAAAGTTCAAGTACACACACACTTTGCATTCTAGACAAAGAAATTACCCTGGAAAACAGCTAAGAAATAAATAGGAAGGGGCAGCTAGGTGGTGCAGTGGATAAAGCACTGGCCCTGGATTCAGGAGGACCTGAGTTCAAATCTGGATTCAGACATTTGACATGCACTAGCTGTGTGACCCTGGGCAAATCACTTAACCCCCATTGCCCTGCAAAAAAAGAGAAATAGGAAGACAAGGAACATTTTTTAAAAATTCAAACTTCTTATGAAAAACAAACAAAAAACTCAAACTTCTTTACCTTAGTAGAAAATGTGTATCCCACTCAGTAGCATTGCCATTTACTTTTTGAGATGTATAAGAAGGAATAGCTTACCTTGATTTCTGTTGTCCATAAAGATCTAGAATCCAGCTTCTTTTCTTTTCAGACTGTGAATCAACTGGCCCATGCTCTTCATATGGACAAAGACCTGCAAGCTGGCTGTCTTGTACATGTATTTTGGCCGAAGGCAAAGTGTGCACTATTGAGGGATGACTTGGTTTTAGTAGACAGGTAAGAATGTGGGTTAAAACTTGTTTTCTTGACTTTATCAGAGTATCATTTAATTGAGTACCTAGAAAAAGTTGACATGACTAGAAAGTGGATAGGATAAAGTATTGGGGTTTTTTGTTTTCCATTTATTTTAGGAATGAGCTCTCAACCTTGGTCCAATCTTTTTTTTTTTTTTTTTTTTTTTGGTGAGGCAATTGGGGTTAAGTAACTTGCCCCGGGTCACACAGCTAGTAAGTGTCTGAGGCCGGATTTGAACTCAGGTCCTCCTGAATCCAGGGCCAGTGCTCTATCTACTGCTCCACCTAGCTGCCCTGTGATAGAGTTTTTCAAGAAGTAGTTTACAGAACTAACTTGGTTAGATCATTGCACCTAAGAGGCCCAGATCAGTCACAGCTTTTTTCATGTCCATAGTAATCGAAATGCTTTTAAACTCCTATTAAACTGTTCCTTCAATTTCAAATGATTGTAATACATTGGAAACCATATTGAGTTTTCAGCAGTGGAGCCTGATTGTAAGCAGAACAAACATTGTGCAAATTGCAAGTTTACAGCTTATTGTAACCTAGAAAATGTCACTTTTATAGGTAGGAAAGTAATTTAAATCCTAGGGTTTAAACTGATTGCTTAGAAACCAGGTCTTTATGGAAAATAATTTTGGATGGCTTACTGTATTAAGACTACAGATGAACTGTTAGTATTTATGCACTCAGATTAGTGTGGTGGTGGTGGTGTTGTTGTTTTTAATAATTCTTTGAATTTTCACTCAGAAGTGTATTTTGTTGTATGACCATGTTCTTATTTTACCCCAATAGCCCAGGCACAGATGTCACCACAGAGCTGGATAGCTGGATTGATAAATTTTGTTTAGATGCTGATGTCTTCGTTTTGGTAGCAAATTCAGAATCAACATTAATGAACACGGTAGGACTTAAGCAGATTACTGTCTTTTAATGTGGGGACCTGTTCTGCCAGTACTTATTTTGAAAAGTGGTAGAATTAGGGGGAGAAACACAAACAACTTACTTTAGGGAGGTTAGCACCTCTTGTACCAAGAGGACTTACTTGTCTCTGGGAAAATTTCCAAGGCTTCAGGAGTTTTGTTCATCTTGACCTCATAGACCATGGTGACCCGAGATTGACAGAGGGGTCAGAGTTTGGTCTCTGGAAGTCAGAGAAGGTGAAGGCACCAGAACAAAAGCATTGCCTTTGTCTTCAGAGAAGGCTCTCTGACCACACTGGCGGTTTTGTATGTTTTGGAGCACAGCTGCTTTGCCATAAGATTTCCATTCCTTTGCCAAGATGTTCTGCAGTGTTTGAGGCAAACACTCATCCCCCTCCATTGAGACACAGATGTAGTGTTGGGTTAAGTGGAAAGAGGAGTGTAGGTAGCCTTGGAAAATCATTTTGGTTTTTGAGGGGAATTTATCACACAAGTCTAATTAGAGGTTAGTAAACCATTCCTGGACAAAAGTCAGTGTCAGGCTTCCCCACTTGACCTAGCTTGCTCTTCAACTCCTTCTGAATAGGTACAGACAGCCATAATAATAGTCTTAGGGACCTTTAGGGTATTGCTCAGGACTGTCACTCAGACAGGTGTAACACTTGTGGAAGTTCTTTATCTTAATTTCCCCATTTATGAGTTGATTTTATTAGAACATGCATGTGAAATCATTGTAGATCTTTTTATAGTAGGTGTTTAGATTTTTCTGAGTCATCCAAAATATTTCCAACAGAGTTTAGCTTTTAAATGTATATTGACTATCTTTCTATCTATCTCTTCATCTCTCGCTCTCTCTATTTGAAAAAGTGAAGGTTCTCTGTTTTTTTGGCCTCTTTTAGGAAAAACACTTTTTTCACAAGGTGAATGAGCGACTTTCCAAGCCTAATATCTTTATCTTGAATAACCGTTGGGATGCCTCTGCCTCAGAACCAGAATATATGGAAGACGTGAGTTATGTTTAATTTCTGAAGTGATTGTCAGCTCAGGAAATCTACCTGCATTGTCGGGCCGAATGTTAGAAAAGCTTTTTGGCCCATGAACACTGGTTTAGAGTAAAATGAAGTGTATATGATCGATCTGAATACGAGCCCTTTAAAGAAAAATACAGAATGAGAAGATTGGGAGATACTTTACTTTTATTTCTAAGTAGTTTTGCTTCTGGGGGTTTTAAAGAAGATGATTAAAATAATGGATTATGTTGCATTTATTTTATAAGTAGTTTTAATTTCACCTCATGCATCATCAATATCTTAAAGATCTTTTGTATTTTAATTGTAGTTTGAACATATTTCCTATTTGCAAACCTCAGCTGCCATGGAAGGGAAGTGTTTCTTGGCCTTGATGAGTTATGTTGAAGGAAACCACTACCCATTGTCCCACCGAACTTAGTATAAGATTGTTCCACGTGGGACTCTAATGTGACGGAACTTCCAAAATGTGAATTCACCTGATTTGGTAGCTCCGGAGAAAGACCACAATGGATGTTGGATGTTTTAAGTACACATTATTAACCTCTTTAGAGGAATGATCACAGAACCTCAGGGGAATGTTAAAGATGACAAATCCGATGCCAACACCCTTGTTTTGCATAGGGCCAAACTTGATTTACCATTGCTCTTCAAGTTCATGGGTTTTTAAAAACTCGCTACAGGTGCGTCGGCAGCACATGGAGCGTTGCCTGAATTTCTTGGTGGAAGAGCTCAAAGTTGTGGATCCCTCTGAAGCACAGAATCGCATCTTTTTTGTTTCAGCAAAGGAAGTTCTCAGCGCCCGGAAGCAAAAGGCACAAGGGATGCCTGAGGGAGGTAGGTGGCACTGATCAAAAAGAGTTTGATGTAGTCCCCCATGGCTGTTGGCTATTAGCATGAGCATATTGCAGATCTTGATTTTTTTTAAAAAAATCTCATCTTTATCTAACTATTACAGGTGGAGCACTTGCTGAAGGATTTCAGACAAGGTTCCAGGAGTTTCAGAACTTTGAACAAATTTTTGAGGTAGGATTTGTTTGGATTTCCATCTTCCTAGGTAGGTGGTAAAATAATATAAAACCCTTTCTGTTGTTTCCATTAATTCTTTCCAACAACCCAGTCAGTCAGTACTTGTCTTTCATAGGCCAGATAGGCCAGATAGAAGAGAGGAAGAAGCTGGGACCCAGTTAACTTGCAAGAATGTAAGAAGGGCACCTTTTCTTTCTTTTTTTTTTTTACACACTTTGAAAAGTCTGGAAGGGTCTTTTAGATAAAAGAAATATTTATTGCCATTTGTGGAGAAGCTGAAAATGATGTTTTGCATATGCTTCCTGCAAGTGCTATGGACATGAGATTTGAAAACTCCAGAATTAAAGGCCCTCTCCAGCCATGTTGGGGTGATAACACGGGTCCCATCCAGGGCCTGTTGCCCAGCATAGTGTTAAAATATGTGCTCTGAGGGGACTCAGATGGATCCCAGATAAGTTAAGAGTTAGCTTCTCTCTCAAGGCATACCTGAGATGGTTGAGCAAACTTTTCCTCTGACCTCTTGGTTAGAGAGTTAGTCATTGCTTCATTTCTCCTTCCAGCCATCAAAAGCTGTGGAATTTGACCTCCATCTTATGCTGACCATGCATAGGTAGGGTTGTGAGCTGTTTGTGTTCTTTTGCCAAACCCTGAGCTGTTGGTGAATGTAAGGACTTTTCTCCCCATATATCACTACAGTTAGAGATAGGTAGTTTGGTATAGTGGAAAGAGAGCTGGCCTCAGAGTCAGAAAAAGTCGGTGTTCCAGTATTGTTTCTGATAGTGTTTGAGGCCTTGGCAAGACATTTAAGCTCTCCTGGCTTCTTGAAGGCCGCTCTCCCAGGTTTATGGGGTGCAGAGAAGAGGGTAACACGCTGGGTTGTGGAAATCAAAAGGAAAGAGTAAGATTTTGAGTTGTAAATTTTTCTCTCTCCCTCCCTCCTCCCCAAGACAGCAAGCATTCTGATATGGGTTATACATGACATGGTAAACATATATTCACAGTAACCATGATTTGACAGAAGAATCAGAACAAAAGGGGAAAACCACAGGAAAGAAACAACAAAAAAAGGGAAAATAGTAGTCTTCAATCTGCATTCAGACCCCTTAAAGCAAGGGAGATGGACAAGAGTGCATCTGTATAGTTTAATCAGCTCAATTAAATTTTATTATAAGACTTCCCTTTACACAGAAAACCAATAAAATCAAAGGAAATGTCTACTCTGTTAGCACTGGGTACACAAACTGCATCAACTAGGTATCTGAAAAGGAGAAAAGGCAGAACATTTCTTCAGGTGTACATGGTTATACTGTGGCAGGTGAGAAATGAAATGACTGAGGAAACAAAGGTTCAGTCTTCCCAGCAGATCACTTTATTAAGCTGTGCCTGCCAATTGCATAACAAATTGGAACCAGACTGCTTCTACCTCAAATAGAGGGGAGACAGATTTAAATACATTAAAAAGAATCAAGTAAGGCCATTTAATTAAAAGCAAACAATACACCTTCTGTTGCTTAAAACCAACTTCATTGACACTTTTGTAGTGACTCTGGGTTTACCATCCAGGTTGCTTTTAGTGATCACCTGCTTTAAAAGGTGTTGGCCTTGGGGCAGCTAAGGTGGCGCAGTGGATAAAGCACCGGCCACTGAATTCAGGAGAACTGAATTCAAATCCAGCCTCAGACACTTGAAACTTACTAGCTGTGTGACCTTGGGCAAGTCACTTAACCCTCATTGCCCCGTAAAAAAACTCCCCCCAAAACAAAAAGGTGTTGGCTTCTTTGTAGTCAGGTGGGACTTAAATTTAGGCTTTTCTTCTTATATCTCTGTCTCACATAGAAATAATGTACTATTTGACCTTTGCCAATATGCCCTGTGAAATATGGAATTCCTACAATTAGAAAAAAACAGGTAGCTTTGGATGGTTCAAATATTGACATGTCACTGTATGGGGCCAATTTCTATGGCCTGCTCAGTGACTGCTGCCTACGTTGAGTCATCTGGGTGGCTTCAGGTAACTAAGTAGGGAGCTTTAACTCCAATGGCAAGAGGTCTACTTGTTCTTTCTGAGACTCTTTGAGAGGCTAAGAGTTCCTAAATACTGTAGTTTTTTAGGCCAAGAACACAAATGTATCAGATTCCGTGGATCATTTGCTAATTTGCTGGACATCAGCCTCAACAGAAGTGTGTTGTGTTGTGTTGTTGTGTTTTAATGAAGATATAAGGGGTGAGTGGAAAGTTCTCTTTTGCAGGACTGTATAGAAAAGCACATGAATCAGACTGCAAAGTCACTACTGAATGGATCTCAAATCCTTTTTTCTGACAAGTTTAGTTAAGGGTTTCATGTTTGAAGTGTAGGACAGGATGACTTCATTTGTTTTTAGGTTACTTAAAAAAACCCCGACAGCTTTATTAGAGAAATTTGTTTTTTCCTGTTATCTGTCTTGTTCTTTTGTTTTTACTAATGTTTATGTCTATTTGTATCACTAACTTTTGGAGCTCTTCTTTCCTACCCAGTCTAGCTCTTAGATTGTGCTGTTCTTTATAAAACTGAATCTTCATGGCTGAAACCTAGATCTACTTCATCGAGGAGCACTGCCTGCCTTTTAATCATATTGTTTGCTTTGTTTTGTTTTTTTTTCCCTTTCTAAAATTTGTCTTTTCTGCTTTCATTATATAATTTTAAGGTAATTTAACTTGAGAGGTGCTTCCATAATTGTCCCTAGGAGAATAGTTTACAACCCATTAAAAATAGTTGTTCTCATTTTTAATATTTACATAAACTAAAACACCAGCTGCTGTCAGTTTTAAAGAAGTCAAAACATGCAGTTATTTAGGACAGGTGTCAAACACACAGACGTAGTGGCCCACAAAACTTCCCATTAAAGGTTGGTCCGGATTCAAATTTATTGAAAAGTATTTAATAAAATGTAGATAATGTTAACATAATGGTTTTCTAAGTCACTCTGTGGCCCTCAGGGATCCTTAGCTATGTTTAGTGGCCCTATTTTTAAGTTTGGTAACACCCCTGATGCAGGAGACCTGCTTATGTTAAAAATAAGAATGAGACTCTCTCCCACATCAAACTTCCCAGAATGCTGTGCGAGCTGAGTCATTGATTTGCAAAGTAGGAACGGTTTCCACTTGGTTTAGAGTGGGATTGTGGGGGAAATAACTATTCAAGCTCATCAGCTAATCAGCCAAGATGCAGGGAGAGGATCTGATCTATCGAGTGGTCATCCTCATTTGAAGCTTTTAATTCTAAGGACCCTTCATACCAAGCCTTCATGCCATCCAATTGCTGTCCATCTCAAACAAGACAAATGAAGGAGAGAGAGCAAACTAAAGAGATTTAAGAGTATTCAGAGGGGCAGCTAGGTGGTGCAGTGGAGAAAGCACTGACCCTGGATTTAGGAGGACCTGAGTTCAAATCTGGCCTCAGACACTTGACAAGTTCTAGCTGTGTGACCCCTGGGCAAGTCACTTAACCCTCATTGCCCCACCCCCAAAAAACAAAAACAAACAAAAAGAAAAAAAAAATGAGTATTCAGTCTAAGAAAAGATAAAAGTTATGGGAATATGGTCAAAGTAATATTCAAAATAATGAAGAGTAACTAGGGCAGCCCTGGAGTTACCAAGTTGTGACACCAGATCTAGTGGGTACCTCTTGAAGTGTGAAACCAATTCAGCAAGCACTGCTGAGAGGGCTTTAAGGCAAAAAGGGAAAAGAGCACCATTTTTACCCCATCTGAGACACAGTGTCTCTTGGCAGTTCAAGACTTGGCCTCAAAACCCAGAAAGGCCTCATTTCAGAACCTGCCTCTGACATCCCAGCTTTGTGTGTGAGTGACCTTGGGCAAGTTATAAGCTCTCTGTCTTAGGCCGGCCTCTGAGATGAGAGTGAAGACTTGGCTTTTTAAAGTTGGACAAAGGTATCAACCTTCACTGGTAGGTAGTGTCTTTAAGCCCCCGTCCTTTTCAGTCCTCATCTCCCCAGAAGTCAGCTCAGAGAGCTGAACGTAGAATTTATGTTAATGAGAACTAAGGCTCTTTGGTATCTCCCCAGTGTCAAGGAGGGCAACACTGTTCTTCTACAAAACATACCCAAATGTCAGACTGTTTGGCCCAATGTAGTGTTTCTTGCATTGTATTGAAAACTTAATACAATTTTAGCTGTTTGAGTACTGACATTTGTTAAGGCGAAAATTCTAGCTAGTCTGTCTAAAATATCTAATGAGTGGTCGCCAATAAATTATAAGCTTCAGCAAGAGTTAGACTCTTAAGCATTTATTAAGGAGAATAAGAATTTGGTAAAGAGAAAGGCCTAGATTCCTATCTATTAAAGGGAGAGCACATTTCTAGCTCCGCTCTCCACCAGAGTCCAAAGTAAAGAGAGTGAGACCGAGCACCAGTCTCTTCCTTCCTCCTCCCACTAGCCCGCATCACTTCCTGATGCCAAAGAAAAGACTCCTGGTCTTGCCCTCAAAGACCTTCACTTCATGGGTGGAACTCTTCTACAGTAAGTCTCCAGCAGGTGGCGTCATTCCAATCGTTACACATTATTACATTTAATCCCTACATTGAGTTAAAGGCAAAAATGAAACCAACTGATTTTGGCCGTGGATTTTGCAGAGTAAATGATATTGGAGACATAGGATGCCCCTCTAGCTGTCTAAAACTAGATAATCTATATTCATAGTTGTGAAAATGACAGGGATTTTGTGAAATTCTTCACAATTTGAGTTTGGTTTGAATCTCTGATTCTAGCCATTTTCACACAGATACACAGCATATTTCAGCTTTCACAAATTTTAAAAGTATAGCATTGTGAACAAAATAAAAATGAAACCTCTTTCCCTCGTTAGGAAGGTTTTTAAGCAGGTTAGAGATTAAATAGATTCATAGTAACAAATTGAAGTGGCAGAAATTATGCTTCTTTATGTTGGAATTTTTAGCCTGTTATGTGTCCATATTTACCCATTTTGTTTTTATGATCTTTATATTATGCAGTTGACAGTGCACATTACTGTGAAAAGATACACAAAGATACAGGCTTGCTGTTTAACATCTTTTTAAGTTTTGATTTTACAGATGCTTGGTACTTTTATTTGTTTGGTTTTCTTTTTTTTCTTTCTTTTTTTTTTCTTTTGGGCAGGGAGGAGGTTTTAATTTGATAACAGCAAGTTTTTGTGTTTTAAATTCCTGAACATGTTTGGATGGAATTACAGTAATGTGTTGTGGCTTGGGCCCCTCGCAGGAGTGTATCTCGCAGTCAGCAGTGAAAACAAAGTTTGAACAGCACACTATCAGAGCTAAACAGATAATAGATACTGTGAAAAACATAATGGATGCAATAAACGTGGCAGCCGCAGAAAAAAGGTATGAATTCACTTCATTTCAATGAATGAATCTTAGTTTTTGATAACTACTTAGATTTTTTGACCATGGGAATCTAACATTATGTTCCAGTATATCATATTCCAAAACTATCTTTGATTTACTAAATATCTCCTTGTGCCATTTTATGGGTGATAATGTTTATGTATATTACAAAGGATTCATGACTCAACCATAAGTTTTGGGTACATAAAATCAACATTTTCACTAGCCAGAATACAAACCAGTTTAGCTATTAAGAGAAAGACAGTAAGAAGGGAATCAGGCCTGCTAATGTGAGGGTCAGCATTTCTTAGGATTGGAGGCCCATTTCAGGGAGAGGGATCATTCTTCATAGCTTATAAACTGTTTTTTCTCTGCCAGTTTCATAGTGCCATAGAATTATTAAACCAAGGAAATTTCTGCTCTATTTTGACAACTTGGGAAGAATGAGAATTATTTGGCTTCCATCAATAAATGAGGTTGCTTTTTACCCACTGTGGATTAATTTCCCACATGCTTCTTTGATAACAGAATATGGTTTGTGCCAGAAATCGGCTGATTTCATCCAACAGTGGGTGCCCCCTTGGTTCCTGGCACTGGAGAAGATCAAGGAGAGTAGCCCTAGTATTTGTGGCAATTAGCACTTAAGTAGTAGCAATGACAGAGTTAAGTATTTAACATACCTAACACCAATTGGCAGCTGTTAGGGCTTTTAATGCCCTAAACCTTTGGGTACATTTTTGTGAGTCACTTTAGCTGCTTTTGTTCCTTTGTATACTCCATAAATGTATACTCCTTAAATGTGTATTGTTGTCCCTTGCTGCTACCTTAGGATTTATTCCTTGGAAGAGAGGGAGGACCAGACTGACAGATTGGACTTTATTAGAAACCAGATGAACCTTTTAACACAAGATGTCAAGAAAAAAATCAAAGAGGTTACTGCAGAGGTAGAGAACAAGGTATGTTGGAGAAGAGTCTTGAGGGTCTTGTCTTTGGAATGGGGGTTTTCTGTGATGGTTAGAAGAGTTTCTGAGTTGAATGGCTCATTCTAATGCTTTCAGGTTTCATGTGCTATGACAGATGAAATTTGTCGCCTGTCCGTTTTGGTTGATGAGTTTTGTTCCGACTTCCATCCTTCTCCAAGTGTGCTCAAAGTGTATAAAACTGTAAGTTTAATAGGCCACACAATTTTCTTGTGATTGGGATATAATCTTTGCTATATGGCGTGGCACCTCTTAGGGTTGTAGGAAAGGCCAGTTAGACATCTTCTCTTTTCAGACAGGCACCTTTCTTAGCCTCTACCTACCCTTTATTTGCTTTTAGTCTTTATTTCTATGTGTCAAGTGTATAAGCTACTTGCCAAGTGAGTAGTTAGGAGATAAGAGTCCATCCACTAGGCTTACAACCATAATTGTTATTGCCCTGACAAATTAATGGAGTTCATTACACCTATTCCTTTTTTCCATATGATATCTAATGGCCTGTATTATCAGGGCTTTTGTTCCTTTTAACATTTGCAGTGTTAGGGCTGACAGCACATTCAGCAGAACTTACACATTGTCCTACACAATGTCCTACACATTGGTGCATAATAAATATTTCTTAATTTCATTGAAGTTAAAGCAAGGAGAGAGGCTTTTCCCCCCTGAAGATGGTAGTGGTCTTACATCTTGGCAGCATGTTGGCAGGTGATAAAAAGCAGGAGAAAGCATTTTAGAAGGAGAGAGAGAGAGAGAGTGTGTGTGTGTGTGTGTGCGCGCGCGCGCGCTCTCAAAGATTGGCTTACAAAACTGGCAAAACATGGAACAATTCTTAAGCAGAAATTTTGTTAGTTTTTATTTTACAGTCTTGAGATTTATGCTATTAAAATGTTTTATATCAGACCTAGGATTTAATTGGTTATGAAAAATAATAACGTATGAATTTAAAAACAGGAACTAAACAAGCACATAGAAGATGGTATGGGAAGAAATTTGGCCGATCGCTGTTCCAGTGAAGTCAATGCATCAATGCACCAATCACAGCAGGAAATGATCGGTAATACTTTTGTTGTCCTGAGATGGAGGGTTGTTTTTGGTTTTGTTTTTAACTTTCAGGATTTATTTTGTCATCTGCTAAAATAAACATCATCTTACCTGTCTACTTATTGTAGAGTTAAACAAATACACACAAAACCTGCTCATCCTTGAAAGGATTTTTTTTTTCTGCTTTCTAGAAAATTTGAAGCCATTGCTTCCTGCCGGTATACAGAATAAGCTCCATGTATTAATCCCTTGTAAGAAATTTGATCTCAGCTATGACCTGAATTGTCATAAGTTGTGTTCTGACTTTCAAGAAGATATTGTATTTCGTTTTTCCTTGGGGTGGTCATCCCTGGTTAGCCGGTTCTTGGGCCCTACAAATGCCCAGAGGGTGCTCTTAGGATTATCAGAGCCCATCTTACAGGTAAGATAAAAATTGTGCTAGAAACTATTCTGTTTTACTGCACATGAGTTTAAAATATTAGCTACCACACTGATTTATTTGTCATACCTTTAGCACATGGATTAGTTATTTTCAATCTGGCTACTCTTCACTTTGATTACCAAAAGTCTGGTCATCAACTGTCTTTAAGAGAAAATAGGCCCTAGAATGGTTATAAATCTGTGAACTCAGTTCTGCTTAAACTTTCATGGTACTCTGTTTCTCCAAAGATTTTAATCTCTGGTGCACATTAAGGGGGAGATTGGGGGGGGGAGTGGTCCTTGATTTGCAGAATCGGATCAGTTGTGAGTGGGCAGTGATGTCATCATTGGATTGGCCCTTGGTGTTCCTCTGAATTCTCGAAGACCATGTGTCTTTGTGGCCACAGGCTTATACGATGCTGAGGAAAGATGCAGAAAGCATGCTCCTAGCTGGACACTTTCTCTTGTAGAGATAGGACTTAGCAAGGCCACAGTATAAAAAGCAGCCCATTGACATCTTGGCCCACCATGACAACAGTGGCTCCTGTGCTGTCTGTCTTTTCATGCAACAAGGCAGTCTTTCCATATCTGCAAGGGAAGATGTAACTAATCAGCTCATTTATAGGGTGGTTCCTATTCCCAAGACTTCTGTTGTCTTTGCTTCTCTTTTTGTTCTCTTTTCCAAATTGTACTTGCTGACACTTGAAAGTTCAGACTATAGTCTGCTGACTGTTAGCATGTGAAGTAGGACTCATTTCTCAAGTTCTTCACAGTTGGTTATTTGAAAGTTGGGTGGGCCAGGGGGGGATGGGTAGCCCTTTCTTTCTGTACTATTGTTAGTGCTTCCTTTGTCATTTTCCTCTGAAGAACTTCATGATCTACTCATGAAGGGGACAATTTTTTCTCCTCTAAAATTAAACAATTTCTAGACAACTGCAAGACTAAGGATGGGTTATCTACCCAACCAAGCTGCCTTGAGAGGACTAGGAGTGTGATTTAGAATTTTGTAAATGCAGTAACTTTTTTTTTTTTTTTTGGTGAGGCAATTGGGGTTAAGTGACTTGCCCAGGGTCACACAGCTAGTAAGAACTAAGTGTCCGAGGCCGGATTTGAACTCAGGTCCTCCTGAATCCAGGGCTGGTGCTCCATCCACTGCGCCACCTAGCTGCCCCTTGCAATAACTATTTTGTTCTGTTTTTCCACATTGCCAGGTGCCTCGATCTATCGCTTCTACTCCCTCTGCTCCTCCTAATCCTGCAACACCAGATCTTGTGTCTCAGGAAGAACTGATGGTTAACATAGTAGCAGGCTTAGCATCTTTAACTTCAAGGACTTCAATGGGCATCATTGTTGTTGGAGGAGTGGCAAGTAACAATATTCTGATTTTTAACTACCGATAGCATTTTGACAGCAGTGCATTGTAGGACCAGGAAAAGGGTATCATGAATTCCAGGCCCAGCATTTGGAAGTTTGTAGGTCGAAAATATGCGATTGCGATAACATTCTGTAAGCCATATCATATCCATCACATTTTCATCTATTCAGTAATATTCTTGTCCAAAAAGGGAATGAGGTCAGTCCGGCATGACCGGTTTTGCTCATCATCTCATGAACGATTCCCAGAAATCGAAGCCATTGTTACTCATCAGGAAGCTTGGAGGTTGGGAAGACTTGGCTCCGACTCCTAGAAGCTGCCCGTGGCCAAGTCACTTAATCTGTTTCCTCCTCTGTAAATGGAGGAGACTGTATTCAGTAGCCTCTGAAGCTGTAACCCTTTTTAAATTGAAGCGTTCTCCAGTGTTGGGTCACTTCTCTAAAACGGTCTTAAGGGTAGCACTGATAATGCTTAGCAGTCACATCTGTAAATTCTTCCAGAAACCAAGGATGTGGTTCATATGGGCCAGGTGACTTAAAGTTGTGTTTTTTTGCAGTTAAAATCAGTTTTCTCTCCGTGTCACCACCTCTCCTTGTAAAATGCAGTCATGCAAAACAAATTTGCACATTAACCATATAAAAAAGTCTTACTCTCAATCACCCTGGGTCCATCCCCTCTCTGTTAGTGAGGGGATAGCTAACTTTCATCCTAATTGGTCATTGCTCTGTTGAGAGTTCTTACAGCTCTTAAGGTGTTTGTTCTTTAATGTGTTGTTTTTGTATTTTGTACATCATCACTTCATACATGTCTCCTCATGCTTCTCTGAATCTGTCCCATTCATCATTTCCTATGTCAGTAGTATTTCATTATGTACATATACCACCATCTGCTCAACCATTCCCCAATTGATGGGCGCCTCCTTTGTTTCCAGTTCTTTGCTACTACAAAAAGAGCTGCTATAAACATTTTGTATCCATGAGTTCTCTCTCTTCACCTCTTTGGTGTATAGACCTCCTAGTGGTATTGCTGGGCCAAAGGAGATGCATCAGTTTGGAAACATGGTTCCAAATTGTTCAATTCACAACTCCACCAATAGTGCCTTAATGTTCCTATTTTCTTGAAAGCAAAAGAATCATAATGGCACCTACTTCCCATAGTAAGCACTATATAAATGTTAGCTATTAACAAAGGTCACTTTTGCTTAATAGCAAAAACAAAACCAGAGTGGCACCATACAACCTTTTCTCTGTTGATGTTTATCATTATCTCACCCAAGTTAAGGCTCTCTTCATTAGCTTCCCTCTCTAGCCTCAGCTCATTCCATGATTTAGTATTCTTAACTCTGATGCCTGGCCTCCCTCCCATCTTCTTTACATATTGTTTGGTGAGTTCCCTGTGCATCCACATTTTTCCTATTTGTTGGAATTGCTTTTCTTCATGTCTTCAAAATTTCTTTTTTTTTTTTTTTGGAGGGGCAATGAGGGTTAAGTGACTTGCCCAGGGTCACACAGCTAGTAACTGTCAAGCATCTGAGGCTGGATTTGAACTCAGGTCCTCCTGAATCCAAGACCAGTGCTTTATCCACTGTGCCACCTAGCTGCCCCTAAAATTTCATTCTTTGGTATCTCTTGTGCCTCCTGGGGCTCCATGCCCTGGAACACCCATCCCTGTGATCTATTACTTCTAACTCTGAGTCCTCTGAGGAAACAACTAAATAACAAAGTTGGATTTGGTACTGGAAAGGACTCATCTAGTACATTTTACTAACAAACCCAGGCTCAAAAAACAGCAGTAGGTGACTTAACCTTCCAGGAAGGCCGGGGAGCTTTGTTGGAACACTGACCTCTAGAAATGACATCATGTATAGTTCTTTAATTTTGAAATCATATGTTGTCAAATTCAAGGAAAAAACCTATTTCTCTCTGCTGATACACATGTGCCCACTGATTCTGGAACTGGGTATAGGTGACCTAAGGAGGGAAGAGAAAGGGTAGTCCTCTGAATTTACAGCTGTGCCTCTTCCCCCTAGTGTAGTCCTTTATGCACAGAGGGAAAGGGATCTGGATTTCACCTATAGATCCTAGTTGTTTTTTAAAAATTGATTGAAAAAACAAAACAAAACAAAAGTGTGGTGGAATTTTTAACAGCCGCCCTGCAATTAAAATGGCCCATGTAGTGCCTCCCTTTGGGCTGTTTGCTACAAATGGTGGACAGTAATGGGTAATCGTTTCCCTTGCAGATTTGGAGAACAGTGGGCTGGAAACTGATAACGATTTCCCTCAGTATGTATGGAGCTTTGTATCTTTATGAACGACTGAGTTGGACCACTCGAGCAAAAGAGAAAGCCTTCAAGCAGCAGTTTGTCAACTATGCAAGTGAAAAACTCCAGATGATTGTTAGCTTCACGAGTGCTAATTGCAGCCATCAAGTACAGCAGTAAGTCATGAAATGTGTTTGTGTTAGTAAAAGTCTTGGGATGACACATCCAAGATCACTGAGAGCAGACCAGAATTTGAATACTGGGCCAGAACTTGGAAACAAGTGCTTTCTGTTCTTAGCACGGCTCAGGTCTGATGCTGATTCTTAACAACTCCTAGGTGAAAATAGTCTTTTCTCTTTTCAGATTTTCTTAAAACCGTGTCACCTCGATCTCATCTTTGTCTCTTTTGTAGCATCTATGAGCAAGAGATTTAGAAAGCATCTGATCAATTGAAACCAATGAAGGTTGAACGTGTCCCCAGTTTTCTGGTGTGCATTGTTTATTGGTAGAGAAGAAATATGTTAACCTTGGGTCACATCTCCTGCCTTCACATTTTATTGTCGATGGATGAGTATTACTTGTTATCCATAGTATCTTTTTTTTGGCGGGGCAATGGGGGTTAAGTGACTTGCCCAGGGTCACACAGCTAGTAAGTGTCAAGTGTCTGAGACTGGATTTGAACTCAGGTACTCCTGACTCCAGGGCCGGTGCTTTATCCACTGCGCCACCTCACTGCCCCTCATCCATAGTATCTTAAAATTGGGTTTAGGCAAACAGTCTCTGCATTAGATTGTAAGATCCTTGAGGACAGGGACCATCTTTTATCTCTCTTCATATTCCCATAGTGGGCATAGTACCTGGCACATAGTAGGCACATCCTAATGTTGGTTGGTGGGAGGCATGTAGGCGTGCATTCAGGAACCACCTCTCCTACCACAGGGCCCCTAGGTGTGGGGTTGTGATGTGGGGGTGTGGAGGATCATTAGGCACTTGTTTTCAGGTGGCCAGAACTACTGAGGCAGAGCACTGACTGGTCATACTTGATAGTTGCATTGAAAAGAAAGGTGGGTCACAGCTTTTTGGGTCGGTGCACCAGAGTCACTTCTGACTTGACAAATCAATGAATAAATTCCATTAAGCTAAACTAGAGGGTTTAGAGTGGCTCTTTTCTTTATAGAAGGTAGGAAAATCATCAGCAGACAGTTTTGGGCTAGGCAGGGGGAGGGGGGAGCAGGAGTCAGTTTCAGACCTACAAGCCAAGAGTGGGCTGCTTAACATCTGGGGATCAGACCATGCAGTACATATGACCAGGGCTAGTGGGCACCATGTTGCCTATAGGCCAAAGCCTGCCAAGTCAAAGATCTGACAACAATAATGGCTTCTGAGTGGGATTGGGAGAGAAGTAACTCATGATGGCAATACCTTACGGTCCCCAAAGCCCTTTGAGAGAGAAGTCATGTATGTGTTTCATCAAACCCAGGGTCAATGAAGTGCTCTTTCCTGTGGACCACATACCTGTCTTTTCTGTTAACCTGGATGGGTTTAGGATTCTGTTCTTCATGTTTGTGGCAAACAATCCAAGTTGTTTTGACTGCAAAGTTACACTTAGTTTTTGTTGTTGTTGTTGTTTTTGTTTTAGTGAGGCAATTGGGAATAAGTGACTTGCCCAGGGTCACATAGCTAGTAAGTGTCAAGCATTTGAGGCTGGATTTGAACTCAGGTCCTCCTGAATCCAAGGCCAGTGCTCTATCCATTGTACCACCTAGCTGCCCTGCACTTAGTTTTGTGGGGGGTTTTTTGTTTTGTTTTGCAGGGCAATGAGGGTTAAGTGACTTGCCCAGGGTCACACAGCTAGTAAGGGTCAAGTGTCTGAGGCTGGATTTGAACTCAGGTCTTCCTGAATCCAAGGCCAGTGCTTCTAGCTGCCCCCGTTGTGTGTGTGTGTGTGTGTGTGTGTTTTCCTGCACTTAGTTTTAAACTTTGTCTCCTTTGATAGAAGAGTGCTGCTCCATCTTGCGGCATTTAACAATACTGATTTTTAATACAATGTTGCTACAATCATAACTATAGATGGCCTTGGTACCTGCAGGCAACATAAATATAAGCTGAGGGGGGTTATCTTTGGCTGGTGGGCTTGAGCCTTGACTCAGCTTTTCTGAAGCAAGGCTGGTTTATCTCCTAATTTTCCCATGACTGGCTGTCTTCAATATAAATACCTTGAAATCTCATGTCAGCACTATCCCCTAAGTAAAGCAGGCTGACCTAAAGTAGTTTTCTCCCTAATCTTTCTTGAAAAAGGGAAATGGCTACAACTTTTGCTCGTCTGTGTCAGCAAGTCGATGTTACCCAGAAACAGCTGGAAGAAGAAATTTCTAGGCTGTCCAAAGAAATAGACCATTTGGAGAAAATACAAAACAATTCCAAACTTTTAAGGTATGAGTTGTAGAAGTGTTTTATAACAAAATGCTGCAAAGATGTTTATGCTGATTGCTTAACTCAGTATTTTGGCCAGGCACTTAAAAGCAGTTTAAATGGTTTTTTTCACTTCTGTGGCCTCCTTTAGCTTCTAGGCCTTTGACCGGGATGATAAAACTAGCAGAAGTAGGAAGCATTTTAAACACTATTAAAAGTGAGCTGTTTTTTAGGGTTGCATCAGGATTGAATTGTCACCATGTAGTCTAATTCTAAGGGAAGCCTTCACTCCGCTTTATAGCCCAGCTGTTCTCTATGTGTGCCTGATACACCCGCATGTACATTTTGAGTACACTTGATGACATTTTTAATAAGGAATCAATTATGTTATGGTTGTGCACATTGTTTTCTGATTAGGGTTGTATGGACACTGACACTTTGATGTGTATATTTACACAAATTATTTTCCAGATTGGATTTTGTATGATAGTGAAGTATAAAGCTGTGATTCCATTAATTGCATGTCAGATAAATTATCTCTTTGAAACCAATGGAGAAATCGCACAATTAGAATTGTTATTGGTTGCACATTGAATTAGGCTGTCATGAACAGCCTTGTATGGAAGACCTTGAAAACTCGCCACATTTCATTCTGATGGCAGTGTTAAGGAGTTAGGGATGTATTTTGCCAAATTGTTTTCCAATTTAAGACCTTGTTTTAACTACCCGCAGAGCAGCTACATATAATGAAATACTCTGAAAGTATTTGCTAACTGGTGAATCGAAGTGGCAGGAACTCAAGCAATAGCAGAATTGTTTTTCTAAATTATTGAATGGAATGCACTTTCACGAATCCATGTGCTAATTTTTGATAACTTTGTGTACTTTTGAAAACAGAAATAAAGCAATTCGACTAGAAAACGACCTGGAGAATTTTACGAAGCAGTTTCTCCATCCAAGCAAGTAGAAGAATCTCAGCAGATGGCTCTGGTTGTACCAGAGGAAAGGCAGGACTTTGTTGATTTCCGTGAAAAGTGATTCTAAATATGAATTATATTGACTTTTCCTTGTTGAAAATTGCAAATCTGGGTTTAGATTCTGGCACTGAACTATCTCAAGGTGTTTGCGTTTCTTAACAATGGTTACATGGTATGTTTGTGTTCTTAGTTGTAATGGGGGGAGGAGGGGTAAAGCACCAGATCTTTTGCTGATTTAAAATAATGAAATTGTGAAGGGAAGTACAACTGATTGTGAGAAATGTCTGAGGAATGGGCTCTTGAGCTCCTAAATAGGGTTTCTGAAAACCCTGCTTCCTGGCATCCAGGAATTAGAAAGGCCATTTCAGCCCCATTTTTTCCAGAATAATTTTTTTCTTTTATCGAGTGAGAATAACCAATCTTTTATCTTTAAAAAAAATACTCTTTATTTATGCAAATAGAAATTATTTTTGTCACTGGGCAGGTAAGCATATAACATTAATGCGCTTTTCACTATTGCCCATTACAACTACCTAGTCACATCACAGGCCTTTCATTGAATTGTCATTCACTTCAAACAGGATTTGTGGGTAATAGGGATCTCACCTGCCTCTGCTTGGGGAAGGAATAACATCTACAAAACTGAAGTGAAGCGTCAGATTGATAAAAAGAGCTTAGCTATAGAGAGCAGTAAGAGCTTAGCATGTCAGGGGTATATACAGGGATACTTTCATGTACAAAACCAAGAAGGGAGTGGTTGCCTTTGTGTACTTGGGTTTCATGTGGACCGTTGCCTAAGTAAGGTTTGCCCCCACTAATGTCCTTTTCATGTTAAGTTTTCCAGCTTGGACAGAAACTGGAGTGGTTTGTGTTTCTTCTTACCAAGGTTTTCATGTATTTGAGTATATGGTCAATCATCTGGTTTCCTTTAAATCCAAAATGGGGTTGATGGTTAATATAGGAATGAAGAAAAATTCTGTTGCTCTCATGGTGTGTGTGGGGGTGGGGAATGTATTGGCCAGGTATGACTTTTTACTGGGGAAAGAACAGAATTTCAGACTCCCTTATTTTAGGTACCAGAGCTGAGCTCTTTCCCTGGGCTGCCTGAGCAGTTTTTTGTTGAACATTTTACTGTATGCACAGATTTACTGTAAATACAGATTTTGGGGGGGTTATTCATTCACTGCTTCCCTTTTTGTGCCTTTAAGGCTTCTGAATGCTATTTATTATTCAACCTTCTCCAGGCAGGTGTGCCTCTATTTTTAAAGAATAAATAGCATTGTTTTGGGCCATTGAAAGCCTTTCAAATTATTTATATATTTTTATGCAATTTAAGTGTTTAACAGGATAAAATATTCAGGTCCAGAACCGAATGAAAAGTTAAACTGTTATACAGACTGGTAATAACTCTGACAAGGCCCAACTGAAGAATGGGAAAAGTGGGAACATTGGGTGGTCTTGGATTAAAATTAATACTCCTCTTAAGCCACAAGTTGGCCCCCAGTATGAGCCAGCTCTCTGTATGCATGTGGACGGTGCAGTGGCTTGGTTGCATCAATCTGATTAGTATAGCAGTCATCAGTTTCCTTCAGTATTTTGAAATAAAGCATTGCCACCTGATTGTTTGGACATTTGTTGTACGCATGTTGGATATAGCAAAGATGGCTTAAGAAACCAAAACAGTCCCCCCCACCTCCCCCCACCTCCCCCCTCCAATGACTTGCACAGAAATTATGTGATTTTAGTACTAATGTGGTTCGGACTTTTGCAAGATACTTGATGTTTATTTTCTATGTATGTTTGCAAGATCATTTATAAACTTTGTATAATCCTAAACTTTTTACAAACATAGTTATTTTATAGCTGTTCAAACTTCCAAGGGAAAAATAAAGCTATACCCATTGTTTGCCTGGTGATATAGAGCAAAGCTTCTTAAATTATGAGTCACAACCCTATATTGGGCCACATAATGCAGTGTTGGGGGTCATGAAAAATTTGGCAACAAAAAATTACCTATTTCATATACTTATATACCTGGGGTCATGTAAAAATTTCTCTGGTGAAAAGAGGCTGTGAGTGGAAAAAGTGAACATTTATATTGGTGCCAAATTTAGGAGTAGTACAAGAGACTTCTTGGGAAGACTTTACATCTTAATTTTTTTTTTAAGTGAGGCAATTGGGGTTAAGTGACTTGCCCAGGGTGACACAGCTAGTAAGTGTTAAGTGTCTGAGGCCAGATTTGAACTCAGGTACTCCTGGCTCTATCCACTTCGCCACCTAGCTGCCCCTACATCTTAAAAAGACTGCATTCACCTTATTCCCTTGTGAAGTTTTGAATCCATGGTGAATGACTAGATGTGCAGGCTTGAAAGATCTTGAAAAGGTCTCTGGCTTCCTGCCACTTAGTGCTGCTTAGTTTTGAAGAGTACTCTTGGATAGAAGGACTCTGGCATATGGCAGGGCTAACTACTCAGAGTAGTAATTGACATTTGAGTCTTCAGAGAAATAGAGCTGCCCCGTATTTTGATTGTAGTAATTACTAAACTGGGCGGGGGGGGGGGTGCGGTTGGGGCATGCTTAAAACAAGTCTAAATAATTGGACTAATTATGTTTCACTGCCTTTCTTTACTTGGAAGGAATACAGGTGTCCCATCTTTTGGGAAGTTAGATGACTCTGGTATTCACTAATCCTCACATATTTTCTAAAAAATTACAAATGGGGCAGCTAGGTGGCACAGTGGATAGAGCACTGGCCCTGGATTCAGGAGTACCTGAGTTCAAATCTAGCCTCAGACACTTGACACTTACTAGCTGTGTCACCCTGGACAAGTCACTTAACCCCAATTGCCTTGCCAAAAAAAAAGAAAGAAAGAAAGAAAAAAGAATAATTACAAATAACTAGCCCAGAATTCTGGTGGTGTAAAATAAGCTCCAAGACAAATTCAGCTTAATTCACCATTAGCTCCTAAGACTGCCCAACCTTTCTGCTTCAGATGCTGAAATGTACACTTCAGAAGTGGCTGACTATTTAGGAAGCTGTGGAAGGAAAAAAAAAAAAACCCTGCTACAAACTCTGGTTAAAAGCACTTGTTTATTGGTTACGATATCAACTCATGGCAACATGTTTCACTGAGCCACTGTACAAATACAAAGATCAAATCCATTGGAAAAAGCTATAAACTGAAGTTCATAGCAAGTGACCATTTTCACAGGGAAGTCATTGATGCAAAAGCACTATTGGAGAATGCACGGCACAAGTCTCTGGTTTTTATTAGCTTAAGTTAAAGCTGTTAAGACTTTTTCTGGATACAGACACACTCCAAAGGCAGTGTGGAATCAATTCAACTTTTGTAATAATTACTGACTAGTCCAAGTCAGCACAGAGTGTGTAAAACATATTCTAAGTAAGATGAGAAGAAATATATTGGAAATTTGACTATTATACAGTGACTTCAAAACAAAAGTTTTTAAAAACCAATTACATTTGGACTCCTTTGGATGTAATATGTAGTACAAGTGTTCAAATGCCTCTTTGAAAGGAGAAAAACACGGAATAGAGCACCATTGTGTAAGTAAAACAAAGGCTTGAAATATCTAAAGACTATTCCACTGAAGTCCATATTAGTCAAAAACCTAACATACTGTGTGTGGTACAAGATTTTGTCAGGCACATTTAATCTGTTATCAGTTATATCGATTAGTAACACTTTACACATTTTTACCATTACAACACTGCATTAACATTCTGCATGTATTTTACATAACCAGCAACTGGATAAAAAGGCCTGTGGTGCCTCCAAAATGTAGGAAGAAATTTTACCAGCATGCATGCCAGATTACGGAATACAAGGTGCACCACCAGCCCATGCTTGCTTAATTTATACATGAAATGCGATCTTAAAATCAGTCATTCTGCTATGGAACACAGCAGGTAATGCATTTGTTTTCACTAATTCATACCTATTCTATTTTAAAGTATAGCACTAAAATCTAGTGGCATCGACTGTCCTTTGAACAAAGGGAGAAAAATAATTATGGAATGTTTTTCATGCTCCTCATAAACATAAAACATGATGTCACAATGGGACAAGTGGTACATTGATTCTAAAGGTTATAATGTATTGTAGGATCCGCTAAGTTCATACAGCATTGCTAATCCAAACTGACAGAAGGCTTTGCTAAATCCATGATTTTATTTATCTTAACAGGATGTTAGAAATACGCTTCAGATGTTACTCTTGTACCATTCATACCACTCAGTCTTCTAAAACATGTCAGGAAAATTCTAGAAAGAAGCCCTTCATAGTTAAAAGAATCAGGCTTACAAGTTCATTATCCCACTTGGGGGATGACTCAATCCATTTCCTTCCAATTCATGTAAAATGAATTTTGGGGATACAGAATGTTTGAAACCACTCATCAAAAAGCAGAAAGGGTTCCCTTCAAACATCACAAAGATATCAAGTTTATTTTGTGGCACAATATTCCATGACTACCAATAATGTAAATGACATCATCTTTAGTTCCTCCTGTCACCATGGATGGAGCAGACCTCTTGTGGAGGCAGCAGATGTTGCAGGCTGCTCATCATAACCCAACAGTTCTGAGAATTTCTGTAGACAAATTTATCTTCATATGACACAAACTACCAGGCCAGGGCACCTGAGCCCTTTGCTAAACAGCTCCACTGAAATCTCTTGGAGATGAAGAGAAACAAAGGCAACTTCTTTAAAAAGAGTTTTAGGAATCTTATTATGCCAAAAGTATTATAAAGTGCACTATGCTCAAATGTCAATCATTGATAAGGTACAGTAAAAAGCGGCTGAATACATTTTAGGATTAGGGGAAAATTTTATTTCTAAGAGGCATCAATATTTTTGATTTGTGGAATTTGGCATTGGTTTTTGATTTTGACATTTAAATCTACAACAAGTAGAGTTCAAAACCCATGTGTGTACCTTCCTGCTTTTAGGAATACTAACAACAGAAATAAGTGGTGGGCAACTGTCTGAAACAGCCTCAGACACAACTAACTGGTAGTCACTCAACACAGCACAAAGATGATTTTTTTACATCAATTATATGCATAAACTTTTCAAATATTTGTTAATCACACAAATCATCAGGTTTATTCTACTTAAATATTAAAGTAAGCATTTTATTTTTATTTATTTTTTTTTTTTAGTGAGGCAATTAGGGTTAAGTGACTTGCCCAGGGTCACACAGCTAGTTAAGTGTTAAGTGTCTGAGGCCGGATTTGAACTCAGGAACTCCTGACTCCAGGGCCGGTGCTCTATCCACTGCGCCACCTAGCTGCCCCTAAAGTAAGCATTTTAAGAAAAAAAATCTGTTGGTGACTTTATAACACTTGTGGCTTGTCCAAGTGCCAAAGACTGGCTATTGGCATGCAGAATTGTTGGTGAGCACTTCTCTCATTTATTTCATAATGATCTGGAGCCAAATTACTTTTTTCCAGAGTATTTACCGTATGTACCTTTAAAATACATATTCTGCCTGATCTCAAAGAGCTGCTCTTTATGAAGATACACAGACATTACATAATTAGTACAGCACACCATTCATAAAAGTCATCACAGAAAAATAAAAATGTAGGAGTTCCTGTAATCTATACAGTATATACTAATTTTGGTCCTATATCTCTTTAATTGGCCTTAAGTGTATTCTCTTTCTAGCACATGATATAGAACTGATACTGAATTCATCGTGGTTGGCACACTTTATTATTTGTAAACAAGACAGACTCACAGGCACAATTTGGAAGTGCTGACATTAGGAGTGACAAGTGATCACAATTTCATGTTGGTCTCAGCAATAATCTGTGGTCTAAGCATATTTATAGAATCTCAGGCCCTTATGTTCTCAAAAACAACAGGGTATTTCCCTACATATAATGCAACGTGACCAATTAAATGACTTTCAGGGGAATACAAGATAGCACATTTTTGTCAAAGACTACTGGTCCTTACAGCCCAGTTTTTGTGGCACATCCAATGCTACTAATATAAAATCACTCTGGTAAGGAAATTTAGCATGAGTATACTTAAGACTGCTGAGATTGGTTAGATCTCTTGGCTTAGATGCAGTCTTTTATTAGCAAAATAGTTTAAGAAATGTACACTTGGCACTAGAGGGAATATTCAAACAAAATAAGTGATTGATTCAATTTAACAGACCACGGGTATCTACTAAAATGTGAAGGCACAGGCCATTTTCACAAAGCTAAATTTTAAATTAAGAGGTCATAAAATTTGTAGAAACATGGTTTACTTAAGGATTTAAATAAGGTTACTGACCCATAGGGATAATATTCTTCATTCAAAACAGTGCTACCCATCTTAGTACACTAACTATACATAAAACAGGCATATATACTCAGGTGAAATACTGGGAAATATCCTCAGATTTGCAGGAAAAACCATTCTTAATTTCTGAGGCAAAGAACCAATAAGAAAAAAATCCAACCTGAAATTATCTAAATATCCTCAAAACACAGTATAATAAAATTCAATTGGCTAACTTCACAGTGGGACATGTCACTCATAGTGTCATTGTATTATAATTAGCTTTGAAGAATGTACAAAGAATGTTGGCCATTTGTCTACTACCTACTGTTTTGAACAGAGTCAATTCTAAAATTTTCTGTATAGTCCTAGAAAAGAAAATGGCTATCTGGCAAGCGTAGAGAACACTTCTAGGATTCTACAGAATTCATCTGTCCCAAATGAATGTGGGCACTTAATTCTGGGGAAGAATGTCCACTGGTGTTAAAGGATGCACCAGAAACCACAAGGGGAAAAATGGTATCCTCGATGTTGAAGAGGAAGGGGATAAAGAAGTAAGGCTCTAGGTACTAGAATGGAATCACGGGGGCCCATCTGACAAGATAAAAGGTCAGCCTTCCATGGTGCCCATACATCAAAAGACATGGCCTCACTTCCCACACAGAGCAATTTCACAAAAGAGCTGAGCTTCTTCAAAGCTATCGTTTGATTCATCCTCCAAAAGACTCAGAAATATGACATTTCAGAAAGATGCAAAGCTATATATATATATATATATATATATATATGTAGTTCTTTTAAAAAAACGCAAACATTTTACAGACAGACAAATGTTACAGGAGAGGCGGCAATAGTGTGTGCATTCTGTTCCATACCAGGAAAATATAGAATTAGCAGACTTTGAGCACAAGCAGAAACTCCTCAGATCAAGCTAACCAAATTTCCCAAAAAAAAACTGGGTCTGTATTTACTTTGATGTCACCATGATTTTATACACTGGTCCCCTCCACTTTCTTCATTTATTTTCTAGTTTACAGAAAGCCTTTGTGTGTGTGTGTGTGTGTGTGTGTGTGTGTGTGTGTGTGTGTGTGTGTGTGTGTGTGTAATAGCGAATAGGAAAAAAAAACAAACTTCACCTGCAAATACAAGGTAGAAATGTTATTTCACAGCTACAGGCTGCAGCATTGATCTCTCCAGATCTCAAAGGAGAATGTAAAACCTATTACAACCCAGTTAATTCCAGATTCTAAGAAAACTGTCCCAAGATCCTGTTGCTACAGCCATGCCATCATCAGTAACACCTAAACAGCTGACACGGTTGTCATGGCCAGCAAGAACACCTAAAAGAACAAAGAAGGGAAAAAGAATGAGAAGTTGTATCTAATAAAGCTTAACAATGAAACAAGCTTCAAAATATGGGGAATTTCAACATCTCCATCATCATTACATGGAATTACATGTCATTTCCATACAACTAATGTAAGAGCCCTATGAATTCACTGTAGTATTTTACCACCTCGTGAGTAAAAACAAAACTAAGTAGAAAACATCCTTCACTTTTGGTATGAATGATCAACCTACAGAAACAAGAGACGCTCAGTGCTTCCTTCACTCCCTCATGTATTTCTTGGATGCTGCTCCCATTGACTCTCCTCCTGAATCCTGGCAAACACCATAAAACCTTCATACCAGGATACTCATTAGAGCTCCCGGCTCGTTCTGTTTCAGCTCCCGTTTTATGGGTTGTCTTCCCCCATTAGAATGGAAGGGTCTGTTCCCAGTAATTAGCACAGCACCTAATCCACAGTAAACACTCAAGTAAACTCCGTCCCTCTCCCACCCCCAAACGGATTCCTATACCGTTTCTCTAATTCCTAAATCGAGAACATCCCCCTGAACAAGCTCCTGTCCCCTGCTACTTTTGCCCATTTTGTCACCCCTCCCCTGGGGGCTCTCCCACCTTGTCCTGTGTCCTCTGACAGTCTTTTCTTTCTACACCTGTGGCCTGAAGGAGGGGTCCTGTGAGGCAGCTCTGGGCTTCCTGCAGCCCCCTCCCCTCAGCAATCCATGCCAATGTCCTGTCACCCATCTAGACCCCTGGGAACAGGGAAGCCCTGCAGAAGGCAGGAAGCGAAGGGGAGGGAGGAAAGCATTTCTGCCGCGGAGTCAGGAGATGGAGCATCACTGGCTGAAACATGCAGCCAATCATAGAGCTGGACTGTGGTCTGTGGGAAGGGAAGGCAAGTGTGGAGGGAGCCAGGCAGGGGAGTTCTCTGGGGGCCAAAGAGAAGGCCTGTGCTTTAGGGGATGCCTGGCAGATGACGAGATGGGGTGGAGGGGGGACCTGAGGCAGGGAGCCTGGTTAGGTGATTGCACTGGCTCAGGCGAGAGGGGCTGAGAGCCTGCATCAGAACAGCGTCAGAGAGAACAGCGGATGTGTGGAGCTCATGACCATGGCTAACAGGAGGACGGCACTGAAGTCTGCAGCCTGCTGAGGGGGAGGTTTGGGGGTAAAGGAACGCATTCTGTTCTGGACACGCTGGACTTGAGATACCTACAGGACAAGGGGTTGAAGACGACTGACAGGAAACGGGTGACGTGGGATTAGAGAGTTCAGGAGTGATTAGGGCTGGGTATACAGATCGTGGGATCACCTGCACAGAGATAACTGACCCCCATGAGAACTGATGACATCACTAAGGCACATGGTAAAGAAGGCCCAAGACAGAGTCTGGGGATGGAGCCCATGGGCATAAGCTAGATAACAATCCAGCAAAGGAGGCTGAGGAGAGATCAGAAAGATACAGAATGGACTGGAAAAAGGATTTATTAAGCACCTACTCAACCAGCCTATTCCTCAGAACAACCCTGTGAAGTAGGGGCTATTAACTTCATTTTACAGAAGAAGAAGTGACTTGCTCAGGGTCACACAGCTAGTAAGTGTTAAGTGTCTGAGGCCGCATTTGAACTCAGGTCTTCCTGACTCCAGGGCCAGTGCTCTATCCACTGCGCCACCTAGCTGCCCCTTATTAACTTCATTTTACAGAAGTAGAGACCTGCCCAGGGTCACACAGTGAGTGTCTGAGGCCACATTCAAACTTAGGTCTGGTAGTTAATAGGTCACTGAAAAATTAGGAGAAAGCAGTGTCAGCTGAATGATCAAGTCAGGAACCAGAGTGTGGTGGAAATTTATTTCCTTTAGGCTGAGATTAGAAAGCCTTAGGCCCTCAGGGTCTCTTCCCCTCCTCCTCAGCTTCAGCTGAGCCAAAAAGCCCGGGAAGCTGTACAAGATGCCAGGTCAGACAGCTGGGGGGAAAAAGCCCCCAGCTCCCTCCGCCCTGAGCAGAGCTATCTGTGAGATGCTGGGCTCTGGCATAGCCTGTGCGGAGGGATGTGAGGCTCAAGCGCACCCCCTCAGCCCCAGCCGCAGCCCTGACTGGCAGATTAGCTTGGTGTGTGGGCGCAGGAAGCCCCGAGATTTGAGTGGAGAGAAGAAAAGGGATATATAGACCTGGGAGTGAGACAGCAAGAGGGGGCAGATGAGAGAGGCTGAGAAGAGGAAGGCAGACAAGGTATGAGGGCTGACAGGAGGACTGGAGGCCTGCAGACAGGCGAGGGGTTAGGACGGACGAGATGAGGCGGAGAAGAGGTCAAGCGGCGGCTGACGAGATTAGAAAGGTTGGAACGTGGCAGACTGGAGACGGGGCTACAAGGACGCAGGAGAAGACAAGAAGGACTAGGAACAGGGAAAAGAGAGGCTGAAGGGCAGACTGACAGAGCAGACAGACAGAAGGTCGGTGAGAGAGAAACACAGGGGTTCAGCGGTGGCAGTAAGGATAGGAAAGTTAGAAGCAGGGGGATTTACAAAGTGAAAGGGGTTTAGAGTTAGAATAAAGTACCTGAGTGCCCTGAGATGAGGCGGCTAAGGCCCTTATTGTATTAAAAAAGTACGAGGCACAGCAGGTGGGAAAGAGCCGCAGTGGAAAGAGACTTACTGCAATGCAGTCAGGTTGTACATTTTATTTCCCTGTATTCTTAATTTTAGATAGTATCTCATAAATAAACTCTGCTTTGATTATTTAGTTAAGAGGCTTCTTAATATTTTGCTTATCAATTTGGGAGTGGAGCAGTGTGGTGGAACTTTATAAATGGCCCATATTAAATTAAATGCAGTCAGCCAAATAGTCAAAGGTCCCCAGATTAGTCCTCCAGTCAGATTAGCCCCAAAATTAGGCTAGTCGGTAAAAATATTTTTACAGTGTAAAGGATTTCGAAGTTAATGTGAGGAAAGGAAGTGCAGGCACAATGGATAAGATGGAAAGATTAATTAGACTATGGGTAACAGGGATGGTCAAGGGGCAGCTAGGTGGTGCAGTGGATAGAGCACCGGCCCTGGAGTCAGGAGTACCTGAGTTCAAATCCGGCCTCAGACACTTACCACTTACTAACTGTGTGACCCTGGGCAAGTCACTTAACCCCAATTGCCTCACTAAAAAACCAAACAAACAAATAAACAAAAAAAGAACAGGGATGGTCAGATGAAGTGAGGGTTTTTCAAGGATGGAAGAGAGGTATCTTACAGGATGCATGGAAGGAGTGAGTAGACAGGGAAAGACTGAAGACAGGAGAGGGTGGGGATGAAAGCAGGGACAATACAGTGGAGGAGACAGGAAGAGTTCAGACCAAGAGAGCCTGTAAAGGGACCTGTTTTGGCAAGAAAGACCACCTCTTCAGGGTCATGCTTAGGACCTCATCATTCAATTCAAAACATATTAGATACCTACCATGTGCCTGTCATCAGTACTGTACAAAGTGCTGGGGATAAAAAGAATGGGGGCAGCTAGGGGGTGCAGTGGATAAAGCACCGACCCTGGATTTAGGAGGACCTGAGTTAAAATCTGAATTCAGACACTTGACACTTACTAGCTGTGTGACCCTGGGTAAGTTACTTAACCTTCATTGCCCCGAAAAAAAAAAATCACAGAATGTACATTTAGAGTTGGAAAGAATTTTAGAGGTCAATGTACCTTGTCCAACCCACTTGTTTACAGAGAAGGAAAATCTTACTCTGAAAAAATATTTACTGACCTGCACGTTCTCCTTTCAGTGTGTCCCATACATTACAGTTAAAGTCATCATAACCAGCTAGCAAGAGGCGGCCACTTTTAGAGAAGGCGACAGAAGTGATTCCACAGATGATATTATCATGAGAATACATCATCAACTCTTGGTCTGCACGAAGGTCAAAGAGCCGGCAAGTGGCATCATCAGAGCCAGTGGCAAAGGCGTGCCCGTTAGGAAAGAACTGAAAAGAGAGTCCAGAAATAACTATTAGAGATAGGGAGAAAATCTTGCAGTTTTTATTAAACACTTCAGTCCAAGAAATTCAAGATCAACATTTAAAAGAAAAGCTTCAAAGAGTTATCATATAAATCATAAAGATCTAACAAAAACAAATGCAAAGCACTTCCCTGAGGACAGATGACAAAGAAGGCAAATCCATTTGTGTATGTGATTAGGCTTCACTATTAATTCCCAGGTATTAACAGCTGTCACACTGCTTCAATGTAACTCTGCTTTTTAGAAAGGTAAGCCAAATGCTTGGATTTATTGAAAGTTAATTAATGATGTACAGAGATGAAAACTAAAGGAGACTATTGGTCCTGGATTCAAGAATAATTCAACAGTATTTCTTTTGCTTCCAGGTGAAAGTGGCCAGTATCTATACCTCATGTGTACTATATAGGTTCTCATTATTAATAACGAAGTTTGTCAGATTTAAGATTTAGATAAGAACTTAGACATTAACAAAACAAATCTCTTCTTCTCAATTGGTTCCTGCCTATCTACCTGTAACGATTGGAATGACGCCACCTGCTGGAGACTTACTGTAGAAGAGTTCCGCCCATGAAGCGAAGGTCTTTGAGGGCAAGACCAGGAGTCTTTTCTTTGGCGTCAGGAAGTGATGCGGACTAGTGGGAGGAGGAAGGAAGAGACTGGCGCTTGGTCTCAGGCTCTTTCCTTTGGACTCTGGTGGAGAGCGGAGCTAGAAATGTGCTCTCCCTTTAATAGATAGGAATCTAGGCCTTTCTCTCTCTCTTTACCAAATTCTTATTCTCCTTCATAAATGCTTAAAAGTCTAACTCTTGCTAAAGCTTATAATTTATTGGCGACCACTCATTAGATATTTTAGACAGTTTAGTTAGAATTTTAGCCCTTAACAGATGGCTGACCACGAAGAGGAAAGCTAACCCTCAGTCTTCTGATCTTCTGGTTGGGTAAGAAATTTCCCCTCCCTCTCCCTTTAACTGCTAAGTACTGGCTGTGTTTTCCCTTTAAAATTTTTCGAATGGACCTTTTAAACTCCCTAATTACCCTATTTTTGATTTTAGTCTGTTTAACCAGACAAATGGGAGATAAGATCATGTTAATGCTTTGTTTTTGTGGATTTTCTATTTTTCTTTTTATTTTTGTTAAAAGAGCCAGCAACTTACTCACACAAGGAAATATCTCTCCCTCTCCCAACCATGCTTTTTCAGAGAAACCTGAAGAGATTCCCGCAGCTTTTCCCAGTTCTAACACTAATTGTTGTTTTAATTTTGCATGCCTGGAGGCAACGACCCACCCTCTAGAAGCTTTTAATCCCCTAGCGCCTGGAGGCAAAGTGGGGGAAGAGGAATCCAGACCTGAGTTCAAAATCAAGTCTGATTCAAATTGCCCTGGTCCCTCCCCTCCTCTCCAAACCCCACCCTCTACTCCTCCCATGGCCAAGCCCATTACTTCCCCTGCCTGGGAAGTCCAGAGATCTGATGCGCATGCTCAACTTTCTGTAACTACATTTGCAGCTTCAGGCTCAGCCCTTCCCCAGCCTGGATGTGCTTCTGAGACAACCTTAGAAAGCCCTTTAAATTCCACATATGCCTGTTTTGTTCATAATTTTGCTAACCTGCTTTTGTCTTTAATTAGTAATCTTATAAAGCATTTGTATGGTGAAAAGACTGACAGACAATATAGAGGGGTTAAAGAAGAAAAACTTAAGCTGAATAAGAATGACAATCATCACCATAGTTCAAGACTCTGCTTCTTTTGCCATGGAAGGGTATATATTGTACAGAAATGTAGAAGTAAGCAGCAAGGTATTGATATGAGTATTGGGGATTTTAGATACCGAAATCAGAAGTGTTCTGAATTCACTCAGAGTATTAATGTCAGTTCAGAGGTTACATAGGATTTCTATGCTATTACATCTACATTTTGAAATTAATGGTTTATTTTCATAGAGATTTTCATGCTTTTGAGATTGTGTTTTATACTTAGTTGGATATTTTAGACAGACCAGCTAGAATTTTAGCCCTTAACATACCATAAAGAGATTAAGAGGAATAGATATTTATAAGCAGCAGACCTAATTTATTCACATATGAATGAGGTCACAGCAAAGAGAAGGCATAAAATAAAGGGTAGGGCTTTCTAACTGAACTGGAAAGGAAGGCACCTTGCACTCTTTCCTCAGGAGCCCATTTTTATGAGCCCATATTGGTCAGTGCACTAGGCTGCTTGAGTGCTACAGGTGGGTTTGGACATGGGAGAAGACCTCTAGTTGGAGAACATCTTTGAGAATTTGCTGTTTCATATTAAAAATACTACATAGTCTAATGAAAATTATCTACTTGCTAGGGATAGCACTAAAAGCAAGGTCAAGATTTAATCTTATGAAACAGAAATGAAATGTTTAGTCTGATTTAAAGCACAATACTTTATCTGCTTTTTAAGTACCAAGAAGGCAGGCAAACTAGCATTTCTAGATAATCTTTTTTTAATTGAAAAATTTTTTTCAATTAATAAGAACATATTCTCTCTCTTTCCATCCCCTACTCTTGTAGGGGGAAAAGTAAAAGGGGGTAACCCTTGAAAAATAATAGGCAGATACCCTTTGGCCCAGCAATACCACTCTCAGGTCTTTTTCCCAAAGAGATCATAAAAAAAGGAAAAGGACCCACATGTACAAAAATATTTATAGCTGCTCTTTTTGTGGTGGCAAGGAATTGGAAACTGAGGGGATGCCCATCCATTGGGGAATGGCTGAACAAGTTGTGGTATATGAATGTAATGGAATACTACTGTGCTGTAAGAAACGATGAGCAGGCAGATTTCAGAGAAACCTGGAAGGACTTGCATGAACTGATGCTGAGTGAGATGAGCAGAACCAGGAGAACACTGTAACACAGCATCAAAGAAGCAATCAGAAGCAATTCGAGGTCAATAGTGCTGAAGGCTGCAGAGACATCAAGAGCTCAAGAAGAATGAGAACTAAGGACAGACCATTGGATTTAGCAATTTAGAGCTCATCAGTAACTTTGGGGAGAGCAAAGGAAATGGGGGTGAAGAAAAAGAAAGCATTTTCTTGGAATTTGGATGAGAAAGGAAATATAGGATAGCAGCTTAAGGAGATGGTAGGGTCTAGTGAAGGTTTTTTAAGGATGAGGAAACTGCTATGTCCATGGAGAATGAGAGAGAACATAAAGACAGAAGAGCCTGAAGATGAGAGAAAGTGGTTGTGACTGAGGAAATCTGGTGGAGGAAATGGGACCGAGGAAAGGATGCAGTGCACACATAGGAAGATTGGAGAAAAGGGGCCACCTCACCTTAGATAGAGGAGGAAAGAGTGGGGGATAATGTCAAGGGGTTTTGAGATAAAGTGAAGTTCAAACCAAAGAGCCTCTATATTTTCTTTCTTTCTTTCTTTTTTTGAGAGGCAATGGGGGTTAAATGACTTGCCCAGGGTCACACAGCTAGTGAGTATCAAGTTTCTGCAACCAGATTTGAACTCAGGTCCTCCTGAATTCAGGACCGGTGCTCTATCCACTGCACCATCTAGCTGCCCCCTCCTATATTTTCTATGACACAGATAAGGCCCCTAGAAAGCACTGACAAAAGATTACAAAAGCTTGAGCAAGAAAGTGGAACTCTCAGAAGCACAAGTGTTAATTTTAATCAGTGCTGCCACTAAAGAATTCAGAAAAGAAAAAACAATTTGTGAACATATAAGATAGTAAGATAGCATATGAGTATATAAAGTAGTATATAAGAAGATAGTATATGAGAATAAGATCTGGATTTCTGCACTACAGGCTAAAAATACAGGAATGACAGGCACTTGGCCAGAGATGAAGTATATCTAACAAAGTCTGGTTAAGAATGCATTTGCAGGGGGAGGCTAGGTGGCACAGTGGATAGAGCACCAGTCTGGATTCAGGAGGACCTGAGTTCAAATCTGGCCTTAGACCCTTGACACACTAGCTGTGTGACCCTGGGCAAGTCACTTAACCCCCATTGCCCCGCAAAAAACCAAACCAAACAAACAAAATAAATGTGATGGGGTTTAAAAAAAAAAAAAGAATGTGGATAGAGCACTGTCCCTGGATTCAGGAGGACCTGAGTTCAAATCTGACTTCAGACACTTGACTCTTATTAGCTGTGTGACCCTGGACAATTCACTTAACCCCTCATTGTCTCACCAAAAAAAAAAAAAGAATGTATTTGCCTAGTCACTGTACCCCTCTCTGGCTCAGTTTCCACTTTGTAAAATAGGAATGATGATACCTGCCCTCCCTGCTTCACAAGAATGTCATTAAGAAACGCAATGAGTAAAGGGTAAGATACTCTTTTAAAAATCTAATCAAAAGGGCTTTATGCCTAAAGGGAAAGGAAAAGGAAGGGGGAGGGGGCACTGCCCATGTATCACCAGGCTAGATATCATAAACAGTAAAGTACAACAAAAATGGATGACAGTGGAGAATAGCAGTGGAGATTCTTGGGAGTTTACAAGAGACAAAAATCCAAGAAAGAAATCATTAATAATAAAATTCATGGCCCTACAATTTTGAGATCAATTTAAGGATGAGGAAACTAAGATCTGCACGAATGCTCAGTTTAAAAAAAGATGAACCAGAAATTCTAAAGCAAGGAGGCAAAGTTAACCTCCTAGGCATCACTGAGACTTGGATGAATGAGATACATTCCTGGAATATGATTCTGGATAGGTACATGTTATTGAAAAAAAAACCAATCAGGTAAAGAGATAAGGTAATACTGGGGTAGCAATGTTTATTAAGAAAATACAGTCATGTTAGAAAATCCAAGAACTAGAAGAGAGAAACAAGGTAGAAAACATCTGGTTGGTTTTATCAATGGAGACTGAAAGAGAAGTGATGACTTCTATTGTAGTAAGCTACAAGTCAAGACAAAGAGCAAAGAGATGAGCTATTTAGGAAAGATATGATAATTCTTGCACTGAAGAATCATCTAGTGTTGACGGGGGCTCCAATTATTCAGACATCTGTTGGGATTCTCTCTTTGCCAAAAGCAGAGCAGAAAACTAACTTCCTGATTTTCATCAATGATAAATTTTTTTCTAGTAAGTGTAAAGTCTATCCTAGAACTGATGGGAACCTAAAAGGCACTCCCTCCTAGAGTCTGAATGGACATAGTTATTTGCATCTCATCTCACCCATAGAAACGTGAACTCCTTCAAAGCAGAGACTGTTTTTGCTAAGGTTTTTTTGTATCCCTGATGCTTAGCACAGTGCCTAGCAAACAACAAATGCCTAATAAATGTTTGCTGCCTTCTTGTAATTTGTTTTCCCGGCAAACATATCTCTTATTAACCATGTTACCAAAAACCGAAAACCAATAAAACCCGACCCAACAGCCATAAGAAGCAAGAAACATAAAGTTAAAAAAAATAGGCTTCAATCTGCAATCAGAGTTCATCAATTCTCTGTTGTGGAACAGCCCTTTTCATCATGGATCCTTGGAAACTGTACTGGATCAGAGTGTCTCGATCAGAGCAGCTAAGTCTTCCACAGCTGATCACGAGAACAATATTGCTGTTACTGTGGACAATGTTCTCCTGGTTTTGATCACTTCACTCTGCATCGATTCATATGTCTTCTCAGGTTTTTCTTCTATAGGATGTTTCTCTAGAACCCAGATTATTTTTGTTTTTTTGTTTGTTGGTTTTTGTTGTTGTTTTTTTTTTTTTTGTGGGGCAATGAGGGTTAAGTGACTTGCCCAGAGTCACATAGCTAGTAAGTGTCAAGCGTCTGAGGCTAGACTTGAACTCAGGTCTTCCTGAATCCAGAGCTAGTGTTTTATTCACTGCCACCTAGCTGCCCCTCCAGGTTTTTCTTTTTTGTTTTTGTGGGGCAATGGGGGTTAAGTGACTTGCTCAGGGTCACACAGCTAGTAAATGTCAAGTGTCTGTAGCCAGATTTGAACTCAGGTACTCCTGAATCCAGGGCCAGTGCTTTATCCACTGTGCCACCTAGCCACCCCCCAGGTTTTTCTTTTTAAAAAAATTTTTTAAATAAAAGTATTTTATTATTTTCCAGTTACGTGTGATAGTCCAGGTTTTTCTAAAACCATTCTGCTCGTCATTTCTTATAGCACAGTGGCATTCCATCACAATCACATACCACAAATTGTACTGACTAGAGTTTGTGATAGAGAAGAGAAGGAAAGCTAGACACAGACTGACATAAATCCTAAATTTGATGATGAAAACATATTTCAAATGATTCAGAGGTTAGAAAAACAGGCTTCCAATAAATACTATAGGGGAAGTCTACTCATGAGGAATGGGGAAATCTCAACATGAAGTAAATCCTGAAGATATAAGAGAAATAACTGATGAGAAAAAACATGAGTTATCTGAAGAAATTGACTGTGGATGCATATTAACCTCACCCATCAACTTAGATGTGAAATATAAAGAGGATGGAAGCAAGAACGTGGAATAGCAGCAGAGCTAAGCTTATAATGAGCTAGTGCTGGGAGAGAAGCTAAGGACAGTTTTCCCAGGAGTGCTTGTTGAACAGAGAATCCTTCTCTCTACAGTTCACACTATCAAGCTTACTGACACAATGCTTACTCCATACATTTTTTAGTTCTGTTTTTCTAGGATGTTCAACTGATCTAAAACCAAAGTGTTTTGATGATTACTGTTTTATAATATAGTATGAGGTCTGAAAGTGCCAGGCCTTCCTTCATTCCCACATCTAACCATTATTTCCCTTGAGATTCTAGACCTTTCATTCCTCTATAGAATTGTGTTACTCTTTTATCCTGTTTTATAAAATTACCCCTTGGTGGTCTGACTGGCACAGAATCAAATCTGTTAATTAATTTAGTTATAATTTTTATTATACTGAAGTGGTCTAATCATGAGCAATGATATCTCTCCAATTATTCAGATCTTTTATATCTGTAATAAAAGTTTTAGAACTGTATTTATATATATTGAGGGTCTCGGCAGATTAACTCTCAGATACTTTATACATTTTGTAAGTATAAATGAGATTTCTCTGTTTCTTTCTATTGTTATGATTCTACAGAAATGCTCTCAATTTCTGTGAATTTATTTTGTATCCTGCTACTTTACTAAAACCACCAATCACCTCTATGAGTTTTCTTTAGTTACTCTGAAGTTTTCAAAGTGAAGCATCATGTCCTCTAATAAAAACGGATAATTCTATCTCCTCTTTGCTCATGTTCATGTCTTTTAATTTCTGTTTTATTGCTGTTAGAATCTCTAAAACTACATCCTGCTGAGTCAAAAGGAGATATCATCAGAAAACTAACACATTACCCTATCAGACTTATGAATAGAAGAATTTATGAATAAACAAGAGATAGAAAACATCGTGAGAAGTAAAAGAGATCATTCTGATTACATTAAATTTAAAAAGGGGGGGTTATAGACAGTTTCTTGGATAAAGGTCTTATATCTCAAATATATAGAGAACTTTGTCAAATTTATAAGAATATGAGTCATTCCCCAATTGATAAATGACCAAAAGATATGAACAGGCAGTTTTCAGATAAAGAAATCAAAGTCACCTATAATTATATTAAAAAATGCTCTAAATCATTATTGATTAGAGAAATGCAAGTTTGAGAAATCATCTCACACTCATCAGATTGGTTACAATGATAGAAGGGGAAAATGCAGCTAGAACAATGTCTGTGGTAATGAACCATAGTTCAACCATGAAGACTTTGGTCTTAAGAACACAGTACTATAACATTTCATAAGTATAATTTGAAGCAGATGACTTTGAAAATTAGAATGCAAGACGATTTATACACAGTATGGTAAATTCTCTGTAGTGATACCATTCACTTACACAGACAGCATTAATATCTGACACATGCCCAATGAAAGACTGCCTACACATTCCATCTCGGATATCCCAGAGTTTAGAAGAGGCATCACAAGCACCAGAAACCAAAGTTTTCATGTCAGGACTTAGAGAGAGACTCATCACATCTCCAGTATGTCCAGTAAATGTGGTGGTCTGCTGGCCAGTTTCAATGTCCCATAAAGCACTGTAGAAAAACAAATGGAAATACCTCGTCACATTTTTACATTTTAAATATATAATTTTTCTTCTTCAATCAGTTTTCTTTTTACACAGACCTACCAGGTTGTATCTCCTGAACTTGTAACAATTTGGTTGTCATCTAAGAAACGGCAGCAGGACAAGTAGCCTGCAACATAAAAAGTATAAAATGTTATCATTCATTCAGGAAGTTGAGTGCATATACAATGGTAACAAATACAAAAAGAGTTATAGCCTGTTACAGTGGTGCTCAATGGTAAACTAATTCTTTTTCTTTTCTTTTTTATCCCTGACAATGGGGGTTAAGTGACTTGCCCAGGGTCACACAGCTAGTAAATGTCAAGTGTCTGAGTTCAAATTTGAACTCAGGTCTTCCTGAATCCAGGGCCAGTGCTTTATCCACTGTGCCACCTAGCTGTCCCGCACTGTGCCACCTACCTGCCCCCACTAATTCTTTTAATATCTAAGTATCTGGCAAATCTATACTGTTTGTAAATGAATAAACATGGATAACTATACCTAGTAAATATATAGTTAACCTTATAACTATTATATTACAGTACTCATTGAAAATAAAGAACCAAGTTAACAAGGATCTATGTCATTACAAAGAATCTCTCATTTGGATAACCACTATGAATTTCTGATTTAATAACTGTATATAGTTGCTAATGTCCTGAAAGTGTTATATGACAGCAGAACATTCAGAAATCAAATTTCAACACAAAAGGTCCTATTTTTGCACTTATCAGAAAGCTAAAGGTTCCCATAATTTAAAATAGTTTTTGCTCTCTCATCCAGTTAGTACTAATGCTGCAGCCATTAGCCCAAATTTTGCTTCTACCTGTACTCACTATAGCACAACTCACTAAAGGTCCTTATTGCTGTTTGATCATTTTCAGTTGTGTCCCACTCTTTGTGACCTCATTTGAGGTTTTCTTGGCAAAGATAGAATGGTTTTCCATTTCCTTCTCTGGCTGTTTTAAAATGAGGAACTGTGGCAAATAGGGTTAAGTGACTTGTCTAGGATCACACAGCTAGTAAGTGTCTGAGGCCAGATTTAAACTCAAGAAGATGAGTCTTCCTAATTTCAGGCTTGACTCTGTGACAATTAACTGCTGACTCTAGGTTAGTTCACCATAAACAATTAGAGAATAGGCAGGCCCAGGGCAGAGAAAAGGGTCAGATTAGATAAGCATTGATATAATGAATGGAGCTCACCTGTATGGCCTGGTAACTCCCGGCTCACTCTCACATTGCCTTCCCTAGTTTTCAGGTTGTAAATGGAACAGATGTTGTCCAAACCACCACAAGCAACATAATTACCAGAAGGAGCATAAGCACAGGTCATCACCCAGGAGGATCTCAAAGGAATGGCATGCATCTTGAGAACAAATATATCAAAGCATTGATAAAACATTAAGAAAAATTATTGTTTCCATATTTGCTTGAGTCTGAAGCAAATATTAGTAACATCAAAGATTAAATATAACTCATAAGACTAAAACAAATGGCTAAAGTAAAAATATTTTGGGTAAAAATGAACAAAAAGGGGAGAAAAGCAGCCACTATAAGTGTTATTTTCTCATGATCAAAACTTTTCTCAAACGAGACTCCCCCAAATTATTTTTTACTCTATTCAAATTACTCTCTACACCCTTTTAAAGCCTGCAAAGTCTGCTAGAACACTGAGTGCTAACATAAACACTTAAAAATGAAATAAATAAAGCTCTTTCCCATGGAAAATCATGGGGTTTGTTGGGTTTTTTGCACTACTCTAGTGCTAGTATTTTAGAAATAGCAAGTGTTAAAATTTGATTTGTTCTTTAAGAACTAAAAATCAAAACAAAACTAGATCATTTCTATTCCCTCAGCCAAAACATTATGCAACAGGAAAAGGAAATATTTTATAGAGATTAGTTTTAGATAATTTTAATAATAATCTTTATATTAAAAAAATGATTCTACTCCTCACTAGATTTCTGTTAGTCCATCCACACGACCACCTGGTCTCCTTGTGCCCAAACATGAAGTAACTTGCAAGACAGTTGACTGGTGTTGAAACAACGTGAACCTGAGCCACAAGGGGTTCAAATCCATGAATCTTGGTGTCATTAGTAATAGGCTCTTATACCAACCACAACTATTTACTATATGTAATCACCATAATATCTCTATCTTGATCCTGTGAAGACTGCATTAGTTTGCAAGTCACTCTTTTGTGAGGCCAGAGTGAAACCATGAAGGGGTCATTGGCCTCTCCAGGGGATGTCCAGAATTAAGTTCATTTTCTAGGATTTCAGACCTGGGCATGTTCCAAAGGCAATCTCAACTCCTACAAAAAAGTTCTGCAATAACATGGTTATCTTGAAAGCCATCCTCAAAGAAGGAACACAAGTTTATATAGCTGGACTTGAAATTTAAGAACTCAGTGTTTTCCATATTGATGCTTAATACCTCAAATTTAGATAGAGATGTCAAAATATACATATAAATTTATTTGTAAAAAAAAATCCAGATAAAGCAAAATCAAGAAAACCAGGGTTGTCAGACTATTGGAAGAGCATTTAAAAAGCCAGATTTTGTATGAAATGGTCTATTCCTAAGTTTAAATTTGAAATTTGAGCAACATTTGCGAAAGTACTCATATTGAAATAGATTTCGGTGATTGCAGAAGAAGAGGCAAAACATTCACAAATTTAAGCCAAGTTTAAGGAGTATATTAATTAATATTCCAAATTACTTTTAGAAGTAAATAGCAAATTAAAACCATGTTTAAAACAGCAAAATAAAATGGAAGAAACAATTAGCAGATAGCAAATCAAACCCAAGAACAAAACAAAAGGACCTGGATAAGCAACCTTACCTTATTTGTTGTATAGCTATCCCAAATGATTAGTTTTCCATCTTGGGAAGCACTGACTAGGAGCCTAAAGGAAATCAATACATAGAATTCAAATATTTAGGGAAAAGCTTCACATTAGTCACATAGCATACATTAATATAAAGAGCTACTCAGAAAATAGGCTATTCTTTTTTCTAGTGACAAATAAATGGTACTCTAAATAGGTGAAATGGCAAATCAGAAAATCTTATGTACCCACCACAAAATAAGAATAACATCTAATTAATTCCTTGTTTTATTCTTTTTTTTTTTTTTAGTGAGGCAACTGGGGTTAAGTGACTTGCCCAGGGTCACACAGCTAGTACTTGTTTTATTCTTATTTAACTTCATGGTAATGGAAGTTATGAATGTCTGAAAACTAAAAAAAAATAAAACCCAGCCAGTGCACAGATATAATTAAAATAATATAATTTGTTGAGAATGAAGTTTACTAGATTAGCTAAAGCTTTTCAAAATATCAATGAAGAAATATTTTCAGGGAATGGGAAATTAATTTGCACAGTACATGTGTTATCTTCCAATTGTTCTAAACACCACTTTAGTATATTCAAATTTTTATCATTAAAAAGAAATCAGGGGGCAGCTAGGTGGCACAGAGGATAAAGCACCAGCCCTGGAGTCAGGAGGACCTGAGTTCAAATTCGGCCTCAGACACTTGACACTTACTGGCTCTGTGACCCTGGGCAAGTCACTTAACCCCAATTGCCTGACCTAAAAAAAAAAAAGTTAAAAAAAAAAAAAAAAGAAATCAGAACAGTGATTCTCAACTTCATTCTTCCGGTAATTGCAGATGTACAAACCTTGAATCATATCCCCAGTGCATGGCATAAATCTTAGCTAAGTGACCTCGCAGGGTACGTCTTGTTCGCATCTGGATTCTTCCTACAGAATCCAGACTTGTTGTCATCTTTAGAAATAAAGAAAAGAAAATTATTATTTCTTAAAGGTAATTCTAAGTGCTAACAACAAACTTTTCCAAATATACCCCTCTTTTTCCCCTACTACCTAGCAAACTGTTTTTTATAACAAAGATTTTAAAAGGATGGCTTAAGCTTAATAAGGAATACTTAAATAATTCTACCACTGTATAGACTACACTTGAAATTCTTCCTCAAAGAAAGATGACAGAGACAATATCTGAAGAAAGATCACAGAATTTTTTTTTCAGACCATTCATTTTACAAATAAAGCACAGAAGGAGTTAAGTCACTTCACCAAGGTCACAGAGCTAACTAGTGGCAGAGTTAATAACGATCAATACAATGCTCAGTACATTACACTATACTGTTTCTAACTAAAAAACATGAAAAACTGTGATTGATTCAACTCCTTTTGTACCCCTCCATGAAATCATCTTTTGTTATCTTCATTCATTTCAGTTGGAGGTTAGTGAAAAGATGGAATTCTACCTGCCCCCCCAATTCATGAACTTCTTGACATCTACCCACAGGTCCCTTAGGTGTCTGATTAACAGGGCAATCCTCCCTGGTCTACCATATAAATAAAACAAGGCCTAGAGAGATGAAATTACTCATTAGTTGCTATGTTAGAAGAGTCAAGATGTACGCCTAGGCCTTCTGACTTCATGTCTATGGCTCTTTCCACACTGTCTTGTGGAAATCCCTTCAGAGCCACTATTTCATGCCCCACAGCAACAGCTCTCTGAGCCCCTTATATCATTGCATTTAACATCCTATTCCTCAGAAACAATTAAGTATGCTAGTCAGACAGAGCATACCTCTATCGCACTTACATTTTCTATGACTTATAAAAAGTTAGTCCTTTAGCAAACATGCAATTTGACTTTTGTGTACTGCTTAAAGTGAGGAAGACTCTTTTTCTTTCAATGCCAAGTTGTCACACATAACTGATGGAATATTAAGAAATAATAATTTACCTGACTGAGTGTTGTGTCACCACATGCTTTCCTAGCATCCTAAGGAAAAGAGGAAAACATACTTAAAATGAATTTAGACAATGTTTTTGACCATTTTGAAAAAGGTCAATTTTACTGAAAAGCATTAAGATTTACAACACTTACTGTAACACTTTTGGTTGACAATGAACTTTAAGAGATTGTTCTTAATTTGTTTTTCCTGAAACTTAAGGTAATGGAACCAAATAAATACATGGTATTCAGGGTTATTCTTATTGTAAATTTACTGTCTTGAAGTCTCTTCTATTTGCTTCTTTCTAGAAGATGTAAAGGTTGTTGAGCAATTCAAACATCAAAGAAAAAAGTTCTCATAAATATCCTTTATAAATATCAAGATAAGTTTAAAAGTCAAGAAAATAATTTTATGTTTTCACACTTTGTAAAGCCACTTGGTTCTTTACAGTTATGTGACAAAGCCTCAAGGTAGTCAGAAACCTCCAGTATGGGGGTCTTGGAAGCACCAGAGGCAGAGACCACAGCACTTACACACAGACTCCTGGATCCAGAGAGAGCCCTAAAGATCTTGTTCTCTAAACCTCAAAGATCCAGGGGAGAATAAGCCTGTTAAACAGAAATCCACACAGGAATGCTGGGCGGGACCACGGAGAACCAACAACTCTACCCTGAAGTGAAGCAGGGTACAAAGCTTGTCCTAGCACAGATCCTCAATTCAGCCCTGAAAGCTGAAGAGATGAATCAATCAAAGAAAATGCCAAAAGAGATTAAATTCACCTATCGCTCCCTTAACGGTACTCCAAAAGGAAAAGTTCAGGAATTTCAAATCCAGAACTCTCACATCAAAGAAAAAAATACTGCAAACATTCATAAAGACGCAGTTCAATGGCCAAGGAAGCATAAATAGTCAGGAAAACACAAGACCTAACAGCTTCTACTATAAATGAGAGGAGTTCTTAGAACAGAATATTACAAAAGGCAAAAGAGATAAGATTCCAATGAAGAATAACTTATTTGTAAAGATGAATCTAATCCCACAAGGGGAAAGAACGGATCTTTAATAGAACAGAGGACTTTCAAGTATTTCTCATAAAAAGACCACAGCTGAATAGGAGGATCTCTGAAATACAGAGAAGTCCACAGAAATCTAGACAGGCAAATTTATTTGGGCGCCTAGAAGGAACTGTATAATGATGTAGCACTAACATTTTAATGGAGGGAAATGAAATACGTGTCTTCATAATCATAAGGTCTTCAAAGAGTATTGGGGGTGTTAAATAAGAAAGAGAGAGTTCCTGGGGGTGAACTGGTACTGTTCTTGAGGGCTTTAAAAAGGAAAGGTAGAAAGAAGAATATACTAGCTGACAAGATAGCATATGTTAAGGGGCAGCTAGGTGGCACAGTGGATAGAGTACTGGCCCTGGAGTCAGGAGGGCCTGAGTTCAAATCTGACCTCAGACACTTGACATTTACTAGCTGTGTGACCCTGGGCAACTCACTTAACCCTCACTGCCCCCCCCCCAAAAAAAAGATAGCATATGATCTTTATGATGCCATTTTGGGTCCTTTTATCATCTTAGCTCCCTATCAGTGGACACACGAGTTTGCTGATATTCCTTTTCAAATGCAGGACACAGGGTATCAAATAATTATGAACCATCTACTATGTCGAGGTGAAGAGCAGCATGGCCCAGTGGACGGAAATGTGGCCTCAGAGCCAGGAGGACCCAAGTTCAAACCCACTCTCTGCCCTTGTGACCCTGGTAGTCACTTAATGTTTCCCGGTGGCTCTCCAAGACTAAGAGGGACAGAGCGGCTGAACTGGCAGAGGGAGCTTCCTCAGCCGGAGTTCCCGAAGTCAATGAAATCCCTATTAAAATGTTAGGCACTGGTGATACAAAGAGAAATGACAACAGTTCCTGTCCTCATGGAGCTAAATGCAATCAGGGAAATAACACAAGTATTTACAAAATAAATACAAAGCTATTTTGAGGGTGAAATCCTAATAGCTGAGGGAATTCAGAAGGGCCTTTTGTCACTAAACGTGGAAGGAAGTTAGGGATTCTAAGAGACAGATGAAGAGGGCACGGGGGGGGGGGGGGGGGGCTGGCCAATGGCTAAAGACCTGGAAACAGGCGACGGAAAGCCCTGCGTGGAGCACAGGAAGGCCAGACTGCCTGGAACAGAGAGAATGAAGGAAAATAAGGTCTAATAAAGTGGGAAAGACAGGCTGCAGCCAAGCGGTGATGGGCACTCCAAGTCACACCCAAGGCTCAGAACTGAAGACAACATTCCGAATGTAGTCTGCTCAGTATTCACAACATCCCGCTTATGTTAGGAAGTGGGAGATGACACGGAGCTTTCTGGAAGTCAAAGCAAAAGGCTGCCCAATGAGAATTTAGAGTCTATTAGAAAACCCCAAAGTCTCTTTCACTACTCTAGTCAGTGCTGAAGAAGCAAAGAAGCTGGTCAAGAGCTTTTGGAACTCTGGTGAGGGTACCTGCTTTGTACTAAGAAGCGCTCTCCAAACTTTTTATAGAAGGCACTGTAAATGACTGTCCTCCTGGCACCTCCTTCCCCACCAATAAATGAACAATATCAGGCACACCATTTCAAAGAGGAACAGAACAGTATGTCAGAAGTGTTGCTGACAGCCAAGGGCATTCTGCCAGCTGCTGGTGAGCTCCCTGGCCAGGGTTTCCCTGTGTTGATTCTGAGTTAATGTAATGGACCTCTCCTCCTAACACAGTGAGGGAATCGCAGGCCAAGCTGCCAGCGGAGGGGAGAAGAAGGCTCTCTATTCTTCCGAAATGGGAAGGTGTGTAGCATTCTACTGGATAGAAGAATGGCATTCAGCATCGTGAATACACATTGAAGGCTCCCAAAGGAGCCACAGTAATCTCAGTTAAAGCTAGTGTATTTCTTTCTCCGGTGAAAGCTGATTCATGACTTCAGCTCACAACCAGATTTCTCCAAGATCATTCCTCAACTCTTTTTTTTGGGGGGGGGGAGGCCAGGTAATGAGGGTTAAATGACTTGCCCAGGGTCACACAGCCAGTAAGTGTCAATGTCTGAGGCTGGAATTGAACTCAGTTCCTCCTGAATCCAGGGTCGGTGCTTTATCCACTGTGGCACCTAGCTGCCCTCTCATTCCTCAACTCTTAACAATCACTTGCATACTCTACCTGAACATGTCCACTGACAGAAAGCAATTTCTGGACATCTCAGACATTTGATGAGGATTATGTTAAGTTAATGAATGTGAAAAAGTTTCTAACAGAATCTAAATTATACATTAAGAGGTTTGTTTAAGGGTTTTTTTGGGCCTCAAATTTAGAAGAGTCAAGTCAGTCAATAAACATTTAAGCTTCTAATGTGTGCCAAGAACTGTACTACATGTCAGGGATTCAAATAGAGGCAAAAAAAATTCCTGCCTTCAAGCAGCTAACACCCCACTGAGGGAGACAAGATGGAAATAAGGCAAATACACGATTCCTGTAGAGAGTAAATGGAAGGTAGGTGAGTAGGTACTGCTACTAGACCTACTTTATAAACGAGGAAGCCAAGGGAGAAAGAGATCAGGTAACCTGCTAGGGGTCACACAGCCAGGTGTCAGAGGTGAGCCGTGACACCGGGCCTGGTGCAACTGTACCTGCTCTAACCTCCATCCTGCGGCATGACCCAGCTAGCTGCCTAATAAGATGCACATTCTGTGCCGGGACATGTTCTCAGGGCACTCAGCTGGTTACACTGCTGTACAATTATTTGCACTACGCTCTTTTTGATTGAAAAAGTATCAAGCAGAACTAAAGGATCAAGACAAGGGAAGCGTCAGGTCTTACCTTGATCTGACCCCGCAGCTGTTCCGCTTCCTGCCGTAACTGCTCCAGCTCACTCATCCTCCACGCCTGTGTTTGCTTCTAGCTTAGTGACAGACAATACTGCTGAAGACGACTGTCAAAAAAGACATTTATTTTCCCATGTAAGCAGTAATCTCTTTCAATATGCATAGGCAACTCTTTGCATTCATTATGACATTTAACTAAGCTATTATTGGAACACAGTTATATGCTGCACACAAACCCATTTAATACCCTCATTTTTAAAAAAAGGAATGTCATCAAAGTGGTAAGTGGGGGGAAAAAACTTAGCTAAAGCATTCAGCACTGATGACAGGGCACAGAACTGCTAGAAAGGAGCTAGTAAAATAAATTTAAACCATCTTGCGGGCAAGAAGGGGATTAGTGATTTGGTTTTAGTAGCAAAAAGGGGTTAGTATGAATAATTTTAAAAGAAACAAGGGAAAAGGATCCACATGTACAAAAATATTTATAGCTGCTCTTTTTGTGGTGGCAAGGAATTGGAAATTGAGGGGATGCCCATCAACTGGGGAATGGCTGAACAAGTTGTGGTATATGAATGTAATGGAATTCTATTGTGCTGCAAGAAACGATAAGCAGGCAGATTTCAGAGAAACCTGGAAGGACTTGCATGAATTGATGATGAGTGAGATGAGCAGAACCAGGAGAACATTGTACACAGTATCAACAACATTATGTGTTGATCAACTGTGATAGACTTGATTCTTCTCAGCCATACAATGGTCCAAGATAGTTCCAAGGGATTCATGATGGAAAATGCTCCCCAAATCCAGAAAAAAAAAAGAACTGTGGAATCTAGATGCAGATCGAACCATACTAGTTCTATTGTTGTTGTTTTTTTTTCTTTTTTGAGGTTTTTCCTTTTTGCTCTGATTCTCCTTTCACAACATAACTAATGAAGAAATATGTTTAATGTGATTATACATATATAACCTATATTAAATTGCTTGCTGTCTTGGGTAGGGGGAAGGGAGAGGAAGGAGGGAGAAAATTTTGAAACTAGAAATCTCATGAAAACAAATGTTGGAAACTATATCTACATGTAACTGGAAAATAATAAAATAGATAGGTAGATGGATAGACAGATAGACAGACAGATAAAGAAACAGCAATCTTTAACAGCAAAGTATATAGGAAAATCATCATGGAAAAGCCAGACTACTTTCTAAAGTTTACCTGACTGATACATCTTAAATAGTAATGAGCTATAAGTGACAAGCCCATCAACAAGCAATTATTATGTGTTCTCCTAGATGCAAAGCACCGGGAACCAAGAATTGGCAAAGTCATGGCCATTTGGATGCTTCTATTAAAGAAATGTCCCAGGGGTAGCTAGGTGGCACAGTGGATAAAGCACCAGCCCTGGATTCAGGAGGACCTGAGTTCAAATCTGGCCTCAGACACTTGACACTTACTAGCTGTGTGACCCTGGGCAAGTCACTTAACCCCCGTTGCCCCGCAAAAAAAAAAAAATGTCCCCTGGCCCCACAGAATACATCACAGTCCATGAAGCTTTTATTAAATGCCTCTTACATGCTAGACACTCTGCTGGGAATAAAAAGAAAGGCAAAAGATAGTATCTCCTCTCAAAGAACTTATGGTCCAGTGGGGAGTCAACATACAGATGAACTATGAACAAGCAATTCTATATAGGACAAACTGGAAATAATCAAAAGAGAGAAGTCATTCCCACTAAGAGGGATAAGAATAAACTTATTGTAGAAGGTGGGACTGTAGACTTGTAGTAAACCAGGAGGCCAAGATGAGGAGGGAGAGCTCCAGGCTCGAGAATAGCCAGAGTCACTCGATCCCAGAGTTCATGGGGGCTGATGTAAGGTCCAAGAAGATTTAAGTAAGGAAGGGGCTAGGTTATGGAGGGCTTTTTTTTTTTTTGGTGGGTCAATGAGGGTCAAGTGACTTGCCTAGGGTCACACAGCTAGTAAGTGTTAAGTGTCTGATGCCAGATTTGAATTCAGGTCCTCCTGAATCCAGGGCTGGTGCTTTATCCACTGCGTCACCTAGCTGCCTCAAAGAATGAATGACTGAAGAAAGTTTTTTTTGTTTTGTTTTTGCTGGACAATGAGGGTTAAGTGACTTGCCCAAGGTCACACAGCTAGTAAGTGTCAAGTGTCTGGGGTAAAATTTGAACTCAGGACCTCCTGAATCCAGGGCTGGTGCTTTATCCACTGTGCCACCTAGCTGCCCCTATTATGGAGGGCTTTAAAAACTAAACAGAGGATGACAGTCAGTTTTGTGCTTTGGGAAGATCAATTTGACAGCTGAATGAAATATGGACTCAAGTAGAGGAGGTGAAGCTCGAAGACCAACCAACAAACGAAATTGCAATAGTCTAGGTCTGAGGCAATGATAGTATGCGCCAGGATGGTTGCAGTGTGAGAAGAGAGAAATGAGTGGATACAAGAGTTGTGCAAACTACAGGCCTTGACAATTGATTGGATATGGGCATTGAGAGAGGAGGAGTTGAGGATGAAGCCCAGGCTGGGAGCCAAGGTAACTGAGAGGACAGTGGCACCCTCTACAGTAATAGGGTAGTTAGGAAAAGATGGAGAGATTTAAACATCAGTGACGGGGGCAATCTCCTGGTGAAGATGGGATGGGATGGGATGACTTGTACATGTAGAGGAGTTTGCCTTGGCAAGGAGAAGGGACACTTCATTATAGAGATAGGGATGAAAGTAAAAGTGGTGAAAAGCCTCTGGAGTGACATGAAATGAAGAGGGGAATAGAAGAAGCCTTAAACTCATCAGCTAAGGGGGTAGGGGTGGGGTCGCATGAGAAGTTTGAGGAGGGATGAAAAGGTTTAGAAAAGCTGATGTAGTTACTGAGATACTGAGTAAATTAGGGAAGCAGAAAAGACTGTCTTGCTGCAGTGAGGGCCAAGTTGAAATTCTGGGACAAACTGAATAGTGGATCCAACAGCAATTTCAATTTTCTCCATCATTCAGCAGTACTTAAAGGCAGGAAGTGGTGGGAATAATTTAAGGCTGAGGTTTGGAAGGGGAAAATTTATCAGATAAAGGGGCAGGGAAATCACAAGAAGACACTGTGGAATTGAACTGGTTCATCAAGGGGTCAAGACTGGCAAGTGTAGACAGGACAGGGTTGATGGTCTGGGAAACAACTGAGGGGTTAAGGATCAGAGGCAGCAGTGAAGATAAAGAACAGGTTGGGGAGCTCAAGGCAGAGGGAGAAGTAGAATAACAGATCATGAAGAGCTAAAAGAATTTCAAAGTTCATGGAGATGGAACCCTTGTAGGTGATTACAAGAAAAAGGGCATGGCCATCTTAGTGGGGCAGACAAGCAGGTCGCTGGAAGTAAGTAAATTGAGAAACTAGGAGGTGAAGATGTTTGAGGGAGTATCATATGTATACTGAGAACAGCACTTGGAGAGCAGAGTAAGGCCCTTATTGTATTCAAGAAGTTCTTCCAGGCGCAACAGGTGGGAAAGAGACCGCAGGAAAGCAGTCAGGTTGTACTTTATTTCCCTGTATTCCTAATTTGAAATAGTATCTCATAAATAAACTCTGCTTTGACTATTTGGTTAAGAGGCTTCTTAATCTTTAGTTTATCAATTTGAGAGTGAAGCAGTGTGGTGGAACTTTACAAACGGCCCACATTAAATTAATGAAGTCAGATAGCCAAATAGTCAACAGTCCCCAGTTTAGTCCTCCAGTCAGATTAGCCCCCCAAATTAGGCTAGTCAATTAAAAAATATTCTAACATTTGAATGGCGACCACGAAGGGACTTACGGCCCAATTATAATTTTTCTAAATTTATCATTTTTCATATAATCATAATTTTTCATAAATCCAATTATATATAATTTTTCCAGGTTAATAACTAACATTCTGGAGGAACAGTAACCACCAATACTGCTATGGAAATAAAGGTAGGAAAGCAGTATCTGCATTAATCCCTGTCTCTCTCCATTCGCCCCCTATACATTCCACTCACCACTAACCACCTCTCAGATTGAGCTGCTCTGGAATAGGGTATTTGTGTGTTGCATAATTTAAATCTGTATAACGCTTGAAATTAGTTCACAAACACTTCCTTTACAACAAATCTATATGGCAGGTAGTACAAATACTATTGTTCTCATTTTAGTGATGAGCAAACTAGGCCTGATAGGTTTGGTTTTTAATTTTGTTTTAATTTTGTTTTTTGAGGTCTGATAGGTTAAATGATTTATAGTCACACAGTCACTCAATCAACAAGCATTTATTAAGTGCCTACTATATGTGTCAGGTGGGGCAACTAGATGGATCAGTGGATACAGTGCTGGGCTTGGAGTCAGGAAGACGTATGTTCGAATCCGGCCTGACACTTACTAGCTGTGTGACCCTGGCCAAGTCACTTAACTCCCGTTTGCCTAAATCCATTAGAGAAGGAATTGGTAAACCACTTCAGTATCGATGTGTTACGTCCATGGGATCACAAAGAATAGGAAACAACTGAATGACTTGACAATGTGTCAGGTACTGTGCTAAGTAAGCACTGGGGGTCTAGAGAAAGGCAAAAAAAATTCCCTGCTTTCAAGAAACTCCCAACACGCAAACAGCTTCTAGAAACAAGATGAAATCAGGGTCTAATGACTCTAAATTCAAAGTCAGGTCTCCCTGACTCCTATCTACTATGCTACCATCCCTTGCAGAACTAAGATTCGGTAAAAACACATTTAAAAGCAAAAAAGTAACAGGAAGGGGGAAGAAAGAGAAATTATTCTTGTTCCTGATAAATGGTAGCATAGATCCATAATTGAAAGTTTCACTTTGTAATGGTAATATCATGCTCAAAGTAAAACATTTGAAACACTCCTGTCCTTAAGAAACTTAGATTTCATCAAGGAAGACAATACATAAACACACAAATCTATCTAAATCTATTTCACGCATATATATATATATATATATATATATATTTAAGTGAGGCAATTGGGGTTAAGTGACTTGCCCAGGGTCACACAGCTAGTAAGTCTGAGGCCAGATTTGAACTCAGGTCCTCCTGACTCCAGGGCCAGTGCTCTATCCACTGCGCCACCTAGCTGCCCCACGCATATTTTTAAAAGACTAGTTTGGCAGGTCAGAGTGTATGGAAGCAAGTAATGTACAAGAAGCCTGGAAAGGTAGGCTGAAATTAGATTGAAGAGTTTTAAATGCTAAGGAGGAGTTTTTGACTGACTCTTAAGATGAGAGGGAGTCAATAACGAGGTCTTTGTATGAGTTTTGCACATAAACACAAAAATGGGACACGCGTCCCATCTGTTAGAACACAAGCTCCATGAGGGCAGGGATAGTTTCACTTTTGTCTTTACTATACATAGTCAATACTCAATAAATGCTTGTTGCTTGATAGAGATCATAATCACTCTCATTAATCATTAAAGTTTATTAAGTTTCTACTATATGTGAGGCACATAAGTAACATAAATGCAAATCAAACTATCACAACTTTCAAGAACTAGGTCATTTTCTAACTCTTTGCCTTTCTAAAAATTTTTAATTTTTCTGAGTGAAGAATTTACCTCTAGAATTAATATACATTTAATGTAACTTATCCTCTTGACAAGTTCTTGGGCTTTAACCTGTCAGGATGACCATGGCAGTGACATCATAATAAATGTCTCAGAGTTGATTATAAAATTTCTGAAATTATTTGCTTTGCTTTGAAATGATAGGCTTTGCCACTTGTCAAACAATATTTCTGACAGACAGCTCTACCATTAATTAGAAACATAATTATTAAAACATTTAATGGGATCAAATGGAAAATGGAAAAGTTTTTAAAAAATTATCTTTTTCTAGGGGCAGCTAGATGGCGCAGTGGTTAAAGCACCGGCCCTGGATTCAGGAGTACCTGAGTTCAAATCCGGCCTCAGACACTTGACACTTACTAGCTGTGTGACAGTGGGCAAGTCACTTAACCCCCACTGCCTAAAAAAATAAATAAATAAATAAATAAATAATCTTTTTCTAATCCAATAAAAGTGCTTCTTAAAAAGAATTTCTTTCTTTTAAAAATAAAATCACAATAAAACCAATTTTCTATGTACAGTTGACAATATGTAGAGGGGTTGATTAATTTTCTTTCCTTTTTTTTTTTTTTTTTTGGCAGGGCAATAAGGGTTAAGTGACTTGCCCAGGGTCACACAGCTAGTAAGTGTCAAGTGTCTGAGGCCAATTTGAACTCAGGTCCTCCTGAATCCAGGGCAGGTGTTTTATCCACTTCACCACCTAGCTGCCCAAAGGGTTGATTAATTTTCAAAACAAGTCATTTTCTGCTTATGGGATTTAACACAAAAAGTACCATGTAAATGTTAGGTAACAACACTATTACCACTATTGTTCATTGCTGATAATAACAGTAATTATAAGCATACATATTTGTCATGGGAAGAGAACAACAGATATAATTATTCCTTGCTCAGAAAAATTTTCAGCATATGAAAAAAACAGTACTTGAGGATTTAGAGCATCATAGCAACATGGATATCTAAATTTTATATTACTAATTATCAAATTAACTATATATAATAATACATTACTATTTATTGAATACTATTTATTCAAACAGAAAACCAAAACATTTTTTAAAAAACAAGCCATTCTTGGAACTGAATTCAGGTTATTTTTCTATGAAAAAGGACAGCATTGGCTCTAGCATTTATTACACATAATTACTATATCAATAATTCTTGCCTCCTGAAGGAATGTGAATATAATGGGTTGGTTGGGGGTTTAGGGGATACAGGGAGAGGGAGAAAAATTATTTGGGGCAGACATTTAAATGCAGGAAGGGTTAATTTTATTTGGCATAGAACAGCTCCTTGTGGTGTGCATATTCATTTTACAGCCATCTAATTTGTATCGAGTATTCTTTTTCTTACCTATTTTCTTCAGTGTCGCTATCCTTTTATCACTTTAATATTAAAATATACTATTTTTTTTAATGTATGAGGTATTTTATTTTTTCCATTACATGTAAAGATAGTTCTCAACTTTTGTTTGTACATGCTTTACAATTTCAGATTTTTCTCCCTCCCACCCCTCCCTCCCCCCTCCCCTAGACAGCAGGTAATCTGATATAGGTTATATCTATATATCTCTATACATATACATATAGATATATATAGATATATACACACACACACATATATATATACACATAATAACATTAATCCCATAAAATATACTATTAATCCTTTTTACTTGTCTCTGGAATCATAATACTTTGTTGTTGTTTACTTCAAGAGAAACAACATGCTCTTTTCCTAGGTCCAAAAAGGTAATCATTAACTTACAGCATAACATGTGAATTTAGTATATTGCTTTTTAAACATCTGATCACATACTCATACCCTTTGAAGATCAAAGGGGAGGGAAGAGAGCCTACACTGTTAGTTTTATTCTTAAAAGAAAAAGTAGTGTCCGAAAGTATATGTCCTAAAATCTGAACGTACAACCAACTGGTCTTTTTAAAAAGAAAGCAGCTCAATTTCAAAGATGTGACCAACACATTAAAATTCCTTTATTAATATCATGAAGTGTTAAGCATACAGTAAATACTAAATACATGAACAGAACTGAGAGTCAAAAGCCTGAGATTTCTTTTTCCACCCTAACAAAGCAAACTACTCAACACTTCTCTTGTATAAAGAACCTCTGAAAATCAGCAGAATTGGCCACAAGAGTTACTGGTAAGAAAAACAAAGTTCATTTCCCAGATGGGCCTTTTCTGAAGTCATTCCTTGCTCTGTTGTAGTAAGGAAAAGAGAAGGTACTGGAGAAAAGTAAATGTTATTCCAAATCCACCCCCCCCCAAAAAAAAAAGCAAGGAAGGGAAGAAGGCAGTCTACAAAGTGAGTCCAAATTAATTTACTTCTTGGCAAAATTCTAGAATACATTACTAAAGGAATAATTTGGTGAACATCTAAAAAGAAAGTAATGCTCACAAAGACCCAGTATAGCTTCATTAGGAGCATCCCAGGACAAATCATCAAAAACAAACCGTATTTCCCTTTCTTTATAATACCGTTACTGGATTGTAGATCAGTGAAGGTGCTGCAGAAACAGTTTACATCAATTTTTAGCAAGAATCTGATGAAGTCCCTCATGCTCCTCTTGGGGATCAGTCAGAAATCTGGGCTTCATGACAGCAGACACTGGTGGATTCAGAAATGGCTGAATACTCAGGCCCAATGGGTAGTCATGAAATCATTCAGTATCAACTTGGAAGGAGGCCTCTAGTGAAGTACCCAGGAATAGATATTGCCCCTGTGCTACTGATCTTTTTAATGAACGATCAGGATAAAGGAATAGAAAGCATGCTTATCAAATCTCCAGATAATATCAGCCACAACAAAAACAACAGTAAAAATAAGCCCGATTGACTTATTGTAATGACCAATCTTGGTCCTAACTCGATAGTCTTTGAAACGCACCCCCTCTTCTAAGTAGAGAGATGATGACAACGTGTACGTAAGTTGTCCCAGGTGGCTGCCGTTGTCAGTCGGTTGTTTATGTGTGTTTTGTTGTTGTTGGGAAAGGGAGGAATATAAGGAAAATAAGGAAAAAGATTCAGGTGTAATATAACTGTCTTAATGATATGAGGGGTTCATGTAAGAGGGTTGGCCCCAGAAGGCAAAGAAATAGGTCGTGGAGGTAGATTTAGGTCTGACAGTAAGGAAACAATTAGAAGTGTTCCAAACTAGCCTAGGCTATCTAGCAAAGTCATGTGTTTCTCCTAACTCATCTCCAAAAGAGAGGTGAGATGACTTCTCACAGAGCGTGTCACGATAAAGTTGATTCTTTCCAATTACTGCTCTGGCAGGAAGAATTCCTGTTAAGGCACAGGTTGGAATAAATGGCTCCAGAAGTCCCTTTCAAGTCAGATTCTAGAGTTCCAAGATTGCCTTTCTTTATTTGTTCTATTCACACATCTCAAAGCAATGCTTTTTTTTTTTTAAACTGAATCCTTTGGGGGGTGGGGAGTGAATCATGCACATCTTTTTGACAGACTAAATTAAAGGGGAACAGGATTAGAGGTAGAATAGTGCCAACCCATTTTTAGAAATAATTCTCCCTACACATCCTGCCACTTGTGGATTCATTTGGGTTAATTAAGTTCCTCCTCAAAATATTAGTGAATCCTGGGAGAGTTAAGCCTAATTCATATCTTTATGTGAATTCGTTTTGATTAATAAGAGTCATCAATACCACAAAAGCTCAAGGGTAGGCAGTGAGTTTTTTTATCTTTGTATCTTCAACACTAGTACAGCAGCCTAATGAAGAAATCTCTTTGGGGGGCAGTTAGGTGGTACAGGGGATAAAGCACAGGCCTTGGATTCTGGAGGACCTAAGTTCAAATCCAGCCTCAGACACTTGACCCTTACTAACTGTGTGACCCTGGGCAAGTCACTTAACACTCATTGCCCCCCCCCCAACCAAAAAACACTTTTTTGAAACCAAGCTGATTGTGAGAGGAGAAAAGGGAAATTTTGCAGTTAAAAATCTTTCAAAAGTTGGGGTGGGGAAGCTGAAAAACTTCCTATACAGGCAGACTGTTCTTTTTTTTGTTTTGTTTTGGCAGGCCATGAGGGTTAAGTGACTTGCTCAGGGTCACACAGCTAGTAAGTGTCAAGTGTCTGAGGCCACATTTGAATTCAGGTCCTCCTGAATCCAGGGCCAGTGCTTGATCTACTGCACCACCTAGCTGCCCTTACTGCCTCTTTTTTCCCCCCAGACTCTGTATGTATGAGGGAGAGAGAAAAGGCAGCAAGCTGTAGAGTAACAAAGACACATTCCTGTCAGAGCAGCTGGGGGGCCCCTGAGAGCCGAGCGAGGACTTCAAAACCCATTGGCAAAGGTTATGAACCTCAATTTCTCCTAGGTTCACACCAGTCAAGCCTGTCCAGTTCAACCAGTATTTTCTCATCCAAACCTTGTATTCACTCCAGAGATGAAAGAAATAAGAAGAAATGTACTTAATATTGATCAAGGAGCATTTTCAAAGCACACACTATGTGCTAGGCCCTGGGCCAGGTGCTGGGGACATAAAAACAAAACAGAAGTCTCTGACCTGAAGGGGCTCACAAAGAGACCACACACACACACACACACACACACACACACACACAAAAGGTAATGGCTGAGGAGTTGGGGGGGGGGGAAGTTTGGGACAGGGAGACATAACCTAGCAGTTAGGGGTAGGGTCAGGGAAGGTCCCATGGAGGAGTTGGTGTGTGAGCTCAGCTTCTAAAGAAATTAGGAATTTTTAAAAGTAGGGAGTGATAGGAGGGCATTCGGGGCACAGGGGGACAAGCTGTCTCATGTGAGAAACAGGCCAGTTTAGCTAAATTGCGGATTGTGCAAATGAATGGATGAAAAAGCATTTATTTATGCTTACAATGTGACATGCACCATGTTAAGTATTAGGAATAGAAAGAGGCAGCTGGGTGGCAAAGAACAGTATTGAACTTGTCATCAAGAAGACCCAAGTTCAAATCCCACTTCAGACACTTAACTAGCTATGTGACCTTGGGCAAGTCACTTAACCTCTTCCTCAATTTCCCCATATGTAAAATGGGGATAATATTTCACAGGGTTATTGTGAGGAACAAATAAGATAATAAATATAAAACACTTTGCATCTTTAAGGTACTTTATAAATGCTAGCTATTATTATTATTATTATTATTATTTCTATTATTATTTAGAAATGCGAACCTTCCTGAAGCTCACCATTCTAACAGGAGGAGACAACACAATTAGGAAGGTTCAGCTGTAGAATGGATGGAAAGGACCTAAAAATCCTATTGGTGCAACAGTGGGGACTCTGGCAAGGCCTGGGCTACATCAGTACATCAGAGGGCGATGTGCAGAGGTCTGGAAGGTGTGTGGGTGGGCTGTTGTCCTTGTTCTCTAAGAGGACCAAAAGGACATCACTGTTAGAGTCGAGTTACACTGTGTGTGACTGTGGCAGAACAATCCAAGCTTCGAATGCTCTAGCACAGGTCAGGCACAAATAGGCCATGTGAACATTTGGAGTGGATTCTCTAAACGTGAGCACGTCTGGAGGAAGATAATGCGGTCTGGGGGGTGCTCCATCTCACCATGACTCCATGCTCATCCAAGCAGTTTGAGCAACCTTGTCTACTTGGAAGCAGAGAGGGCCTATGGTCCAAAAGAACCTGCTAAAATGGGTGAAAGGGAGGGACGCCAGCAGAAAAGTTCGAAAGGAAGGGTAACTCTCCACATTTGCAGGGCCTGGATGAAGTCTGGGCAGTCTGTGTAGTAGATGGGAGTAAGGGGGAGGGAGGGAGAGAAGAGAAGCTTCCAAAATCCACTGGGACGACATTTCGGGGGGGCCTGGGGCCAGAGTGGGAGAGAATAAAGCAGGAGAGTAAAGATTTTAAATGTCAGAGAAACGTGTACTTAACTCTAAAAGCGCTAGGAAGCCACTGGAGTTTACCAAGGAAGAGTGACATGGTTAGATCTATGATTGATAATAAGCCTTTGGTAGTTATGTGGAAGATGAATCGGAAAAGGGGATTATTCAAGCAGAGAGACCCATTGGGAGGCTATTACACAACAGACCACATGAAAGGTGACATGATAGCTTTGAGTGGAGAAGTACAGAATCTGAGAGTCTATAGCACACCAAACAAGTGTTCAGCCAGCCACTGCCACAGAGAATCACGGAGTTGCCTCAAGAGGTGATGGGTGGGGCAGCTAGGTGGTACAGTGGATAAAGCACCGACCCTGGATTCAGGAGGACCTGAGTTCAAATCCAGCCTCAGACACTTGACACTTACTAGCTGTGTAACCTTGGGTAACTCACTGAACCCCAACTGCCTCACCAAAAAAAACCCAAACCACAAAAAGAGGTAATGGGCGCCTTTCTGTTCTACTTTTGGATAATTTTAACAGTCAGGAAGTTTTCTTGATATTAAGCCTAAATTTACTGTTCTGTCACTTCCACATAACCTAATCCCTCTTCCATTTGACAGCCCTTTATATACCTGAAAAACAGCTATCATATTCCCATCAAGTCTTCTCTTCTCCATTTTCTTCAATCATCCCTCTAAAGACATGGGCTTAGGGCTCTTTATTCTAGGTGCCCTCCCTGGGAACCTCTCTAGCTTGTCCATATCATTCTTAAACTGAGCAGATAAAGGAGTACTGTTGCAGAGATGGTCTCTCCTTTTTGTTATTAGCACAAAAAAATATAGAAAAAAATTTCCATATCCCAGCGAATTAGTTCCTAAAAATACAGACTTTAAATAAGATACTATTAATAACTGATATAAATTAGAATATTATTTAATTACATTAAAATTATAGAATCCACTAACAAATAATTCTCTGTGGCTTTAATACACTAAGAAGCAAATATATGGGATTTTAAAGTTGGAAGAGGAAGTTCACAGCCATCAAAAAAAAAAATTGAGAGAGCATCAAAATAACATGGTTCCTAAAAGAGAGATGAAGATAAAGAGATGTGAAAATTATGGTATATGTTTTCTACACAAGAGCAAATAAAAGGAGTTCAGTGGACTGATCAACTGTTAAAATTCAAAAATTTAAATACAAATTCTTAAAGACATCTTAAGATATTAATTTCCTTTTGTCTAATAAAGTTTATCTTGTGCATGGAAAAAATTTCCAACAAATATTGTATTTCATATATTTAAATAACATCATGTAGTTATTAGACCATTATGAAGTTCAGAAGAAAGCAGTAAATCCAGACATTTTATAAAAACAGCTGAGCTGTACCAGTTACGATAATTTGAATGATACCAATGAACCATTGTATCCAAGCCAATTTGTTAAATGAATTTTAAAAACACACACACACACACACACACACACACACACACACACAGATGTGTAATTCAGATGGTTTTCCTTTGCTCTTTCCCTCTTAAAATTCTCACAGAATTAGTACTAAAAGGAAACATTTTATGGCATGTACAATTATGCAACTATGTCAGCACACAGCTCTCTCAATCCATAATCAAACAAGCTCTTCTTACTTCTCATTTTCATGCTAATCGTTACCAAAGCTAAAGAGAGAAATTCCCCAAATCCCAATTTTAAGTTGTTTTCAACATCCGAAACATATACGTCTCTTTTTGCTTCTGAAGAGTTGAAATCTACAAGACAGTAGTAAAAGGTTTACTGAAAGGAGAATTATTTCAAATTTTTGATTACTAGAAAAATGTAAAGCTCACATATATACTACTAGTCCATTCGATTTTTATTTTAGTACAGACCAATGCTTGCACTGATACGGAGAACTGCTGGTGAGAAAACTCCCTCTACCAAGGCAGACAGACACCTTCTTTGTAACTTTGAATACTCAGAGTTGCCTCGAGTCCTGAAGGGTTAGTGGTTGCCTGGGGTCACATAGGCAGTATGAGTCAGAGCTGGCACTTGTACTCAGGCCTTCCTATCCTAAAGGCAATAGGAAGTCCCTGGATTTGGTTGAGTTGGGGAGTCACATGATTTGTATTTAAATGATTTGGTAAGAATAAGGAGGACACTTGAAGTGGAGAGAACCGAGGCAGGAAGAACAACTGGAAGGTGGCTACAATAATTGAAGTAATTTAAGGCCTGATCTACGGTGGCAGCTATGTCACTGGAGAAAAGGGGTCTATTGTGAGATGTTGAGGAGCTAAATATGCTAAGGTTTATTACCTTGATATTGAAATGAGGGAGAGAGAATAACAAGTCCAGGATAGTGATTAAATTACAAACCCAAGACACTGGACAAATGGTGGTGCACATGACAGAAAAAGTAAAGTTTGGAAGAGGAGAGAATTTAGGGGAAAAGATAACAAATTCAGTTTTAGATATGTTGAGTTTTTAAATGTCTCCAGGATATCTGCTAGACATAAAATATCCAACAGGTGATTGGTGAAGTCAGGTCAAAGACAAAAAGAAAGCCCTCACATATACCAAAATATCATAGTAGCATATATGGTAGTAAGAAAGAACTGGAAAAAAATACATCTATTATTAAGGAATAGCTAAACAAATCATGGTTTGTTCATGAACATAGTGGAATGTTACTATATGTAAGAAATGATGAATATAAAGAATTAGGAAGTATGAGAAACATATGTACTAAGGCAGAATGAAATAAAGAGAACCAGGAAAACTATATATTCAGTGACAACCACAATATAAAGCAAAAGAAAAAGAAAGAAACTGAACTGTGTAAATTACAGTGATGAAGAATCTTGGCCCTGGAAAAGAAATGATAAAACACATCTTCCTTTCTTTGCAGAGGGGAGGACAGAGAGAGTATGAGTGTAGAACACTGCCTAGACTGTCAGACTCAGAAACACATTAGTTAGTTTTTTTTATAAGACTTTTTTTTTTTTGGTGAGGCAATTGGGGTTAAGTGACTTGCCCAGGATCACACAGCTAGTAAGTGTTAAGTGTCTGAGGTCAGATTTGAACTCAGGTACTCCTGACTCCAGGGCTGGTGCTCTATCCACTGCGCCACCTAGCTGCCCCACACGTCGGTTAGTTTTGCTGAATTGTTTTTCTCTTTTTTAATTCTTTATTAGAATGGATGGCTTCCTTGGTAAAAGAATGGGGAGAGGATGGGTATACTTGGAAATGTAGATAATGTAAAAACAACCCCAAAAAAGCAAAAAAATTTCAAAAGGAGTTTGGTTGATGATGTTATGATGTGAACTAACTGATAACCTGTCTAAGTACTACAGTGGTACTGCCAAGATATTAAAATTACAAGAACATAACATCTCTGGATCAGATAAATAATCTATGAAAGTTTAATGGAAAACTACAAAGGACACCCAGTTTGATAGTGTTGGGATAGTTTTGTTCCACCAAAGCACCCTTCTTGATGACGCAGAACATCATTTTGGTCTCTGGCTCAAACACAATGAGGCCATACTTTCAGAGAAATCTATGAGATTTGTAGGCTGGGGGCAGCTAGGTGGCACAGTGGATAGAGCACCGGCCCTGGAGTCAGGAGTACCTGAGTTCAAATCCGGCCTCAGACACTTAACACTTATTAGCTGTGTGACCCTGGGCAAGTCGCTTAACCCCAATTGCCTCACTAAAAAAAAAAAAAAAAAGAAATAAAAGAGATTCGTAGGCTGCTTTTCAGTACCCTATAATTAGTACTTGAATACAGCTTCGATTATTTTCCTAACTTGACACTTGCCTGTCATTTTGATGGTACTAATATGGAATAAGAGTCAGTGTGGCATTTTATAGCCTGGGAAAATTTAAAAACAACTGTAAATCTAGTTTCACTCTCTCTCTCTTTCCCCATTATGTTATTTCACTAAGAACAGTCAGGAACTCTACGGCTAAAATTTGTCCATCCATTTATTTATCTCTATTCTCTTTAAACTCTTCTGTAAACTACTAATAATTTCCCCTTTGTTAAACAGTTAGGAGGAATCATATTTGGAGATGGAAGGGATCTTGGAGGTTGCTAAGTCCAAATCCCTTGATTTTAAAGATGAGGAAACTGAGGTACAGGATCATAGAATTAGTGTCAGAGCCAGAATTCTTCCTGACCAAGTCCAGTATGCTATCCACTATACGACCTAACATCTAATTCCTCTGTTGTAAAGAATGAAGAGGTAAATACATTCTATGAAAAATTCAATTAATTTTCTCCAAATTAAATCAACATATACTTTGATACTTGGAGACTTCAATGAAAAGGCAGAGTTAGGTAAAGAGAGCCAAAAGATATTGAAAAATATGATGTGGTTATAGTAAACAACGAGAAAGGTCAAGGCTCCTGAAGCATCATGACACCAAGTCATGGATACATTCTTCAAGAAAAGGATTGGTTTGCATTGGACATGGGAGGCAACAAGCACAAAAATGAAACTGATATTTTACCAGCTAGGAAATCACACATTACTGATAAGCCTGTGTACAGATCATCAACTTGTTAAATAAAGATAAAAATTTGTACAAAGTTAAAGAACAAAATGTGGGGGGGGGCACACTCCAACTTGACATATTTAAACAGTTATTGATGAAAGGGGGGGGCAGCTAGGTGGTGCAGTGGATAGAGCACCAGCCCTGGAGTCAGGAGGACCTGAGTTCAAATCTGGCCTCAGACACTTACTAGTTGTGTGACCCTGGGCAAGTCACTTAACCCCAACTGTCTCACTTAAAAAAAAAAAAAAAGAGGGAGGGGGAATAAATGGTGGTAAGACAAAGATATCAATTATAGCAATTTCATATAGAACTTTAGCCAATGAAATACAATGAAATGAAACAAAAAGAACAAAACAACAACAACTGTTGGCCAACACTTGGATCTCCTTGCCAAGAGAAGAGACATGGAAGTCAAGGGCCACACAAGTCTGGGATATCTTCATTTGTACAATCCTTCACAGTAAAATACCAGAAAAGTCTAAGCCGTATAGCCTCCTAAAACAGTAAAAATGTATAAAGAAAAAAGAAAGTTTAAAGAAAAAATAGGGGAGAAACTGAACTAAACAACATCACTCAAAGGGTTATTAAAGATGGAGCCATAAGGAAGCCAACAGACCAAAGACAGAAAATATGCAAAGAGAAGAGAAACAGCTTTAAGGCCCATGGAGGCATTGCACGGGGCGTGCTTACAGAAGAGAGTACAGGCTCCTCAAGCTCTGGGACTGCAGCTGTGCCTTTGTGTCCTTGGTACCTAGTACTGTGCCTGCCATATAGTAAATGTTTGCTGAATTAAACTGAAGTGGAAATGGCACTGAAAAGAGCATAAAGTCGAGGATCACACCAATAAGCAGATCAATTAGATCAACTGCACACACAGGAGAGCCGTCCATGTGGGGGTGGCAAGGATATTAAGTGATCATTTCTCAAAGTATGTGAAAGGGAAGGGACTAAATTCAGGGGGAAAAGCCAGATATCATTATTACTCAAAAGGCAACTGAGAGACTGTCAAGAACCAGAAGCCCATATGCCTATTTTCCCAGCTATAAAAGTGTTTTCACAGAATAATGTATGCACACAAGGCATCCTTGATGAGAGTGTTTGAAGGGAACAGGCAAGGTTTTTTCCAAGTAATATTCTACAGCAGGTGACATCTTTATCATCATGCAACTCCCTCAAAGATGCAGAGAATTTAAGTTTCCACTGTGCTTATTCTTTGCTAAATGTAAAAAAGTATTTAATCCAGTCATGCAAAACACTGTCTTAAACAATCTCCAACAACAAGGTGTATCTCATGCTAATGTCAAAATGATACAAGATTCTTTGAAAAACAGAACAGAGATGACTTTGTTTGATAATCCTCTGGTCACCAGGAATGTGTGATGGTGAAATCTTCCACATGCTGTTCTGTTTATGCACGACACTGAGCCGAGCATATATCAAGCTCAGGAACATTATACATCCTCATAACTATTAGCAACAGCTGCTCAAAAAGCCTAACCAAATGCATGGGGAGGGGAGGGGGAATCAAGTGGATGTGGATTCATCAACAAGTATTTATTAAGTACCTACTATGTGCCAGGAACCTACCTAGACATTTGGATGGACAACACAGAAAGCTAATCTATCATCATCATCTTAGTTATCATTTATTTATAGAGTACCTACTATGTGTCAGGCACTGTGCTAAGATGATCTCATGTGATTCTCACAACAACCTGGAAGGAAGGCACTATTATTATCTCTATTTTACAGATAAGCAAACTGAGGCAAACAGAAGTGAAGTGACTTGCCAGAGTCACAGTCAGTAAATATCTGAGGTCAGGCCCAGCATTCTAAGATGGAGAGTTACCTAAGGGGCAGTGGTGAGGTGCACATGAGCATAAGCAGGATAACAACATATTACAAACAAGGAATTAAGAAGAAGCTGAAAAAAGTAAGTCATCAAAGAAATATATGAATGAAAAGGCTGGCTATTTAATTGGTGAGCAAGGGATAATAACCAATGACGGTCTGTCTTCCACTGGTTTTGATGTGACATCAACAGAAAATGAGTAAGGCCACTCTGGCCAGCTTACAGGCAGACAAGGAGATTCAGCAAGATGTGTGGTGGGTGGAGTGTTAGACTGGGAGTCAGGAGAGCCTACGCTCCAATCTTGTTTAGACCATTAGTAGCTGTGCCTCAGTTCCTTCATCTCTAAAATGGGGATAAAAAACAGCACCTGCCACCTCAAGGTTGTTGTGAGGAAAAAATGAGATACTTTATGTAAAGAGGCACATAAATGTTACCTATGGTTATTCACACAGGATGGGCAAGCACAAAGAGTCTCCAGATCTGTGATGGTGGAGGGTCTCCATTTTCTACCGACAGCTTGGCTTGGCTTGAATCCCACCAAACAAGGTGCCCCTTGATCCCACTCCCACTGGGTAGCTTCCTTTTGGGTCTTGTCTTCCCCCATGTGATTTCAGGTTCCTTTTTCTGATATCCTCTGGGCTCAGCACAGTGCCTGGCACAGAGCAGGCTTTTACTCAACACTTACTGAATTGATTAGTATCCTGCTACCCAGAAACCCGTGTTCCTGTAAGAATTCTAGAACATCTAACAAGATTCTCTAAAATGTCTTTTCATCTACCACAAGCCAACATACCACAAACACATGAACACATATGAATTTTCAAGGAATCAAAGAATTAGAGAGTTGGAAGAATTTTGAGTACTGAACTTGTATCGAGGAGGCTTGTCCTGCCACTGGTTAGTTATGTGGTCTTGGGCAAGTCCCCTCACCCACACAGATCTCAGTTCAGCTTTCTCATTGTAAATTAAGTCCTTCACAAAGCCCTTATGCTTGACTCTCTCAATCTACTTGATACTTTCTCAAACAAAAATATCCTCACTAAAATCTTGAGTTAAATTAGCAAAGGAAAGCTCAGTGGTGATATACTAGCCACATGGGTAGCTGCAGCTAAAAATCAGAAAAAACCACTAAAGAGAATAGTAGTAGGGAAGCACACTCTTTGAAACCAAACGGTCAAAGCACTTGACTCTGATAGATTTATTAAAAGTTGCAGGTTTTGAAAACCAATCACTAAAATGGTCAAAATATTGCTTGCTCTGCTACTATCCCAGAGCGAAGCAAATTGTCTGAAGCACCTGGAGAAGTCTGTACTAGGCTTTCTATTAATAAATCAAATCAATCAATAAACATTTCTAAATATCTGCTCTTGTGCCGGGCCATGTGCTTAATGTGCTAAGCACTGGGGATACAAAAGGAGGCAAAAGACAGTCTGGTCCCTCAAGGAGCTCGCAATCTAATGAGGGAGAGCCAACATGCAAACCTATATGTACAAACTACATACAGGATAAGTAGGAAATAATTAAGAGAAGGAAGGCACTAGAATTAAGAGAGGCTGGGAAAGGATTCCAGGAGAAGATGGAATTTTAGTTGGGGTTTAAAGGAAGCCAGAAAAATCACTGTGGAATTAAGGAGGAAGAGCATCCTAGGCATGAGGGACAGCCAGAGAAAAGGCCCCAAACCGAGAGATGGAGTGTCTTGTACACGAACAGCCAGGAGGTCGGTGTCTTTGAATTGAAAAGTATAAAAAAGGAAGAATGGAAAGGGAGGAGAAGGCTAGGTTAGAAAGGGCTTTGGATGCCAAACACGGGACTTTGTATTTGATCCCGGAAGCAACAGGGAGTCACTGGAGTTTATCAAGTAGGGGTTGGACCTACACTAAGAAAATCGCTTTAATGTCTGAATGAAGGATGAATTGGCATGGGGAGACTTGAGGCAGGCTGATTCACTAGCAGACTACGGCAACAGTCCAGGCATATAAGGGTCTGCCCCAGAGTGGTCAGAGAAGGGGAGGGAGCTTATTAGAGACATTGCAAAGGTGAGATCAGCTGGCCATGGCCAAAGACTGGCTATGTGAGGTGAGAGACAGTGAGAAATCCAGGGTGACTCATGGTGTACCAGAGACTGGTAGGATAGTGTTGTTCTCTTTGGTAATAGAGAAGGGGGTGGGCAGGAACTTTAGAGGGAAGAAAGAGAGTTGTTTGGGACATGCTTAGTTTAAGGTGTCTATTGGGCATCCAGCTCGAGATAACTGAAAGGCAGATGAAGAAGCAAGACTGGAGGTGAGCAGAGAGGATGGAACAAGACAGGGAGATTTGAGAATCATCATACAGCAAGAGATGGTAATTAAATCCATGGAAGCTGATGAGATCACCGAGTGAAGTAGTGCAGAGGGTGATGGGAAGATGGCTCAGGACGGAACCCCTGAGGGACACCTATGATCACAGGACATGATCTGGATGAGGATCCAGCAAAGGAGACGTAGACGTAGAAGAACCAAGAAAGTGATATCCCAAAAACCTAGAGAGGAGGAAAGGGTAACAAACAGTATTAAAGGCTGCAGAGAGGTCAAAGAAAACCAGGATTGAGAACAAGTACTTTGAAGAGTTCTGACAACAGACTATTTTAACATGCTATGGCTCAAACCACAGAATTATAGAGCCAGAGAGAACCCAAAGAGTAAATGAGAAATAAGTTTCTAAGATTTGTAATGAGTATGTCCAAATAAAATATAAAGGGGAGGAAGGGAGAGATACAAGAATACAAATTCTATTTTAAAATGACCTATGTTTCCTACTTAAAAAGAGATGTAACCATCTATTTTAGCTATCTTCAGAGAAAATAATCCTTACAGAAGTAAACAGGAAGTACTTGTAGTGGGGAAAATCTATTTTACTGGTTAATCTATGTGATGTTACACTCTTATTATATGTAACTGTGTTCCAAAGGTCAGGTTCTGTCATGTAAAAAACTAACCATGTTAATAATAGGGTTCTACTGTATTCTATAGTATTATTAGGAATATTATTTGTTCTAGAAGGGGAATTTGGATGAATGATAAAGTACTCCATATTAAAGTTAGATTTAAGCAGCAACTACTGCATATAGTTAGATTTTTTTTTACCAGAAAAGTATTTTATTATTTTCCAGTTACATGTAGAGATAGCTTTCAACATTGGTTTTTATAAGATTTCTAGTTTCAAATATTTCTCCGTCCCTCCCACTCTTCCCCCCTCCCCAAGACAGCAAGCAATCTGATATAGGTTATACGTGTACAATCACATTAAACACATTTCTGCATTACTCATGTTGTTTGAATATTTTATGAGGCTAAATTGACTTAAAAAAAAAAAAGAGACCTATATTCCAAATCTGACTTCCCTTTTTCTTCTTTCATACACACTATGATTAATTAGGAAGTGTTGTCTAAAACAAAGTGAATTAGTCAATTCTTGATTATCATTGTGTTCAGTCACCTATCTTGCTTCTCGTTTTTATTCCATTTTTCTCCTTTCCCTAACTTTGTTGTTTATTATTGTTACCTCCACCAGAGGGCAGACAAATGAAATAAGAGGATGAGGAAACTCAACAATGTTACTTTTTAACTTCCTGAGAAGTTTTAACACCCCCCCCATCCCCACTCCCCATATTCAGTATTAAATGGTGGGCCAGACAGGACACTCTTGAACCAATCTGCTAGAATTGAAGCAAATACAGCCACACCAGTTTTATGAGTGGGCAGAACAGAAAGCCAACTACCTAGGCAGCATAAATGGAGGGGACCAAAATATTCTCCCAACATATTTTCTCATGTGCCTTTCATCATGCCAGACTTCCACAATGAATAACCCATGCTTTAGGGTATTTTGTCACTAAGACACTTTAAAGCCCTATTGTTAATGGAGGACTATTAATGCATTCTGCCCTATTAATATATATATTTAAAATATTAGTATCTTTTAACGAAAAGTTTCTCTCATTATCTAGGCTATCACCAAGCAAGGTCTTAAAGTGACAGACAGAAACACAGGAGAGGTATATTTTGATGATTGGGAGAAAAAAAGAAATGTCAGAATACACATCTTGATAGGAGCTCTGAGATATGAAGATTTAACAAGTGACTATTTGTGTCTTTGCAAAATATACTATACAGAGAAATGGAACTCTTGTTAAAAATAAATTTCAGCATTTTGCTTAGGCTTAATTCTGAATAGAGATGCTCAGAAGTAGACAAATAGCTACTGTATGAATAGTAAAACAGGGTCAGAAAAAAGAGAAACAACTTCAGAGAATTCTATGAATACTAGTAAGCATCAGCAGACAACAAGAAGGTGATAAAAATGAGATTAAGTGTTTAAATTTGTCAAGCAGCAAGACAAAGTAGTGAAGCATCAAACCACAAGGAACGTAGCCACCAACTAAGGAGAGTCTTCATTACACAAACGCTACAGGAAAGACTGTTGGCCTTTTCAGTAACTAGCCCAGAGAATATTAAGCCAGAAGCAGTATCACTGATGACAATTTCTGGACGTCTAATGGCGGAGTGAGAGTTTTGCATTATCCGTGCTATTTCTAGCAGAGACACATGCTTTCTTTTCCTTTCAAAAAAGTAAAAGCAATAAATATGGTTTTACATACAAAGTGGGAAGCTCCAGGTCCAACGACTGGGTTCTGGTGCCAACTCTGCCATTAACTAGCTGTGTTAATCTTAGACAAGTCCCTTAACTTCACTGGACCTCATTTCATCTACAAACAAAAGGACTAGATGAGATATCCTCTAAGTTTCCTTTTGGCTCTAGACTCTGATGACTGTTTGATACCATTAAGAAATCAGGCAGGGGGCAGCTAGATGGCACAGTGGTAAAGCACCGGACCTGGATTCAGGAGGACCTGAGTTCAAATCCGGCCTCAGACACTTGACACTTACTAGCTGTGTGACCCTGGGCAAGTCACTTAACCCTCATTGCCCTGCAAAAAAAAAAAACAAAAAAAAAACCAAGAAATCAGGCAGTTCATGAACCTGAACGAACGTTTGTATACGATGGCTGTTGTTAGCTTAGTTACCATGTACTGCTCCTGACCAGAGAGCTAAATTCTACATACAATTCTGCCTTTTGGTCCAAGCAATAGCCTTCCTTTGAATTAGGCAATTCTAACTGATAAGTTCATCAGTAGGCTCTATGAGCCAAGACTGTTTGCTATGTACAGTACAATAATGTTACTGTAGTATATTCTTTCAAACGAATTTGGCCATGGAACACTTTGGGGCTTGAACGAAGTCTATATAAACTGACCGAGGGGAGGAGGGAACAGGGTTTAGGAATATGTAATATTCTCCAGGATAATGGATGAGAATTGGGAAATTCTGGGGCAAAAAAGGGTAAACTAAGCTTAGTTGCCTAACAACAACAAAAATTGCCGTAAGTATTTTTTTATAATATGTTGATGAATATTTAATTTTTAGAGGAAAAATATTACTAGTATCGAAAGTCTCAGGGAACTCCTATTCACATCTTTTGGAATACCAGGGCTCTATAGAATACAGGTTGGGAAACGTGACTTTGGAACGATTTTCAGCTTAAACACTACCAAAAAAAGGGCAGGCACTGTTCTGTGGATATTTTCCATAAAAATTCAAGGCCAATATCATCGAACCAATTTCAGTAAATTGTTCTCTCCCAATATGAGAGTAGGCACACAAAAGCATTCTGATCTCCCCTTAAAAGATTTCATCGAGTATTCACATTGGCAGGGGAAAAAAATTCTGGGAAGAGTTTTTCACCTTCCACCCAGTGCAAATAAAATCTTCAAAGTTAACATATCCACGAATCAAAATTCAATATACAACCACCATAAGAGACAGGTATTTTGGCTCTAAACATTTAACTATATAATAGCACTACACATTTGTGGAACAGGTAAAATATTAACCATTGTTTCATAATGCTGAATAACTTTTAGGAGAAAATTAATCTCCACAGCCCACAGAAAATTCCAGAATGAGTCTTCCCTAAAGGTTAGCCACAGTTTAAGCATAAAAGACTCTCCACTGTCATACAGTGTTCCCCAAACCAGAATACCACAAAAATAGCTTTACTGTGCTGTGTTTCCTCAGTCTCTTTTGCCCACTTGACCAGAGGATGAATATGACGGGACACATTAAGGAAAGGGGAGGGAGCCTAGTAATCAATCAATCAATAAGTATGGTGAGGCCGAGTGGTACAGTAGCCCTCCTAACAGTCAGGACTGAGGCAGGACGGTACGGGTCTAACTCTGGCCTCTGATACACGCTGGCTGTATGACAGGTCACTTAAGCTCTTAATGCCTCCAGTAGCCAAGACCATTAATTGCACATCAGGTGCCCACCCTATCTGCAGATAAGTTCCCGGACCAAGGTATTTCTTACACTGATGAAATCACAAGTCCCACCCAAAGGCGGGGTGTCGGAGGAGTGTGCACTGTGCTAGCTACTGGGGATGCCCTCAAGGAACTTCCATTCTATACAGTGTCACAATGCACACACAAAGAAATAACACTGATTTACTACAACTCTCCAGTATCACATATCTGATGAACACAGCTATGCTGAAGTAATACAATAAGTAAATTCATTCTAGGCTCAACAGCAAAAGATTCTTACAAAATCACTTCATTATCTAAACGCAATTTGCAACCATGCAAAAACAATGCAGCCACTTAGTTCATTCCTAATTCTAATTTTTCAAATGATTCAAATGTCTACTTAAAAAAAAAGAAAACTCAGACGTACCTTAAACTTACACAATAGCCCAGTCATGGAAAGAAAATCAATTCCACAGATTTAAAAGGAAAAAGAGTTATCCAATGTGTCTATTAGTGGTCCCACGAATAAGCATTATCTATTTTTGTGTCTAAGAACCTATGGTCATCGTAGCAAACTTTACAATTGTTTACATAATTTTAAAAAAAGGTAACCAATGTGGGGCAGTTAGGTGGTGCAGCAGATAGAGCACTGGCTCTGAATTCAGGAGGACCTAAGTTCAAATTCGGCCTCAGACACTTGACACTTACTAGCTGTGTGACCCTGGGCAAGTCACTTAGCCCTCACTGCCCCGGAAAGAAAAAAAAAGGTAACCAATGTAAGACATTAAAGCATCAATACTACTTTATCATGATGGATAAGCTTATGATTATTCTGAACATTAGGTACCAGTGGAAGTTTCTTATTCTTTTTTAAAACTGATCTCCAAATGAACTGCACTAGGAGAAAACAAATATTTATGGAAAACCATGATTTTTGGCCTATATCTGCAAAAAGGGCTCAGTTAATTGATGAAAAATGTAATTTCAAGAATCTAGGAGTAGTGAGAAGGAAAAGTGTCACCTAAAAACCACAACTCAATTATGCAAGGCAGAATTTCTCCACTCTAGTTGGAATGAAGAAAGCTGAACTCCTACACAGAAGAGTTATTTTTAAAACAAAATTTGAAAATATGTCTTGTCAAAGGGCCTAAAAGTACAGGGATTACATTTTAGAGTTGTACATAATTTTAAGTAGCAGGAAAACAGCCCCCAAAGTATGTTTCTCTACTAATAGAACTTCCAACATATCAGAAAAGAGTTACATACCTGTCTCAATCTTAGTTCACAAGACTGGGAAGATAGGATTGGGAACCTAATTAATAAAGGGAATCGTACTGATTATCAATTGGAGGCTAAAGTATTTCCAAATCCAAAATCATCTCAGCAGAATGCATATTTAACAGGGAGGGGAAAACATAACCCTTTCTTCATGTACTAAAAAAATTAAATAAAATAAATGATCCATGTTGGCAAAAGCATTAGCACAAGTAAAACCTGTTTGCTTTTCATCATAAATCCATGTCTCTGAATCAGTGAATGGCAAAGTTTAAGGCAGTGATGTATTTGTTAGGGAGGTGGAAGAATGTTCAATCACAAAAAGAAAAAAAGGAAGGAAAATAACTCCTCTCCCTTATAAACAGTTTCTCCATTTACAAACAACCTTTTTTTTTTGGTGAGGCAATTGGGGTTAAGTGACTTGCCCAGGGTCACACAGCTAGTAAGTTACAAACAACCTTTTAAAGTCCACTAACATTTCCACAGAACTGCATTTCTGTTGTTCTAGACCAGGGGTTCTTAAATTTGTGACTCCTTTGGCTGTCTGGTGAAGACTAGGGACCCCTTCTCAGAATAATTGTTTAAATGCATAAAATAAAGTGCACAAAATTACAAAGGAAACTGATTATGCTGAAATGGTCATCAAAATATTTTTTTTAAAAACTAAGTCCAGGGGCAGCTAGATGGCGCAGTGGATAGAACACCGACCCTGGATTCAGGAGTACCTGAGTTCAAATCTGGCCTCAGACACTTAACACTTACTAGCTGTTCAACCCTGGGCAAGTCACTTAAGCCCAATTGCCTACTAAAAAAAAAAAAAAAACCCTTAAGTCCATGGAAGCCAGGCTAAGAATCCAAGCTATGGACATAATGTAATATATAGGAATTACCATCTAAGAAATATTTTTATTTGATATCACTGACATCATTATTAATTATCCTTCTAGAATTTAATGCTTGTTGAATTGTACATGGGGTCTTTTATGTGGCTTACTAAAGTTACTTCCCTTCTCTCACCTCCTTCTAAGTTTTGTTTTGTTGGGTTTTTTAAAACAAATTTTTGTTGTTCAGTCATTTCATGATTCCATTTTGGGGTTTTCTTGGGAAAGATACCAGAGTGGTTTGCAATTTCCTTCTCCAGCTCTTTTTTTTTTTGGTGAGGCAACTGGGGTTAAGTGACTTGCCCAGGGTCACACAGCTAGTTAGTGTCAGAGGCTGGATTTGAACTCATGAAGATCAGTGTTTTTGATTCCAAGCCCAGTGTTCTAGCCACCATACTACCTAGCTGCCCTTTAAACAAAAACAAATAATCATTACTTTAAAAGATTCAAATACAATCTAATGGTACTTAAAGGATATTGGTGCTAGATTGGTCTCTAAGGAAAGATGAGTGGTCTTGGCAGGACACAAAGTAAAGTAAAGTAAAGACTCAAATCTCAGGATTGCTTTACTACATATACCAAGACAGACAGACAAGGCAGACAGACAGACAGACAGACAGACAGACAGACAGACAGACACACACACACACACACAAAAAGCTCTCTTTCTAATTCTCCTGGAGAATAGGACTATTTGTAAAACCAAAGCCCAAACCTCCAGATAATATCCCCAAAGCAACACACCAAAGATATGACTGGATAGCAAGGCATAATGGAAAAAACACCACTTTCCTGTCAGAAAATCTGGGTTTAAATACTAGCTCTGCTACTATGTGACTTGGACCTCTCTGATCCTGTTTCCTTATCTGTAAGAGAATTGACATGGGCTAGATTATTTCTAAACTGAATCTGCGATGCTACTTTTCTCATATTAGGATAGCTGAAGACAAGAAATAAAGCAGAAACCCAAGTCTTAATCTCAAGGTACAAGTTGAATACAACACCCCTTAAACACATACAAAAAGAAGGTCAACATGGAAAAGAAGCAAAGTCAGAGAACCACAGTATTTAGAGGTAGAAAGGAAGCTAGAGACCATATGTAATCCAACCTTCTACTTTACAGATGAGGTAACTGAGACTCAGTGAGCAAAAATAACTCGTCCAAGGTCTCACAACTAATTGGAGACAAAGCCAGGAAGAGAATTCAGTCTATTGTTCTTTCTATGACACAATGGAGATGAGTTGGATCCATGGACCAACAGGTTCAAATGCACTCATAGAATCATTATCTTCTCCAACTGTCACTTTATACATGAAGAAGATGAAGAGTAGAGAGGTGCAAGCCTCCTTGCAGGAGGACAGGAATGGCTTTCTTCCCTCCAGCTCCATCAGAGGTTAGGAAGAAACAGGATGAGGGTATCCCCTGGAAGAGGAGGAAGCCCAGCACTCAGGGGGAAGGAAGGGCGACAGAAAAGGAGGTTTTAGTATAAAGCAAACTCAAATCCTCATGCAATTTTAGGTTTTCTTGAGAGAATAGTATCTATGATTAGAGAGGCGAGGATACTCCTACTGAAGGTGAAACAGACCCCACAGTCTGTTCTGGGCACCTCATTTTGATAAAGTGTAAAATGTCCAGGGGCAGACAACTATGGCCTGGAGATCGGGTCAGCTCTGGATCTGCTGTATGAACTGAAGATGTTTAGCTTAGAGGAGAGAACTCTGGAAGGGGCATGGTACTTAAAGACTCTTAAGTAAGGTTACAATGGGAAAGAGTGATGATGGGGGTTATGATTAGGTATAATAGGTAGAAACAGCAGGGAAGCAAATCAAGAAGCCACCTATGGTCTATTATCTTATGTGCCGAGCACTAAGTGATGGGGTTAAAAAGAAAAGCAAAAAAATTGTATGTGTGTGTATCCCCTCTTTCAGGGCCCTTACATTTCAGTGGCTGAGACAACAGACACAGAAGGAGGTTTAGACTTGCTAGAAGGAAAAAGAAACTCGGTTCCTCAACAGATCCCCAAGTGGACTGGGTTGCAGTTAAGTGACTAACCCTCCCCAGAGGTCATCAAGCAAAAACCGAAGGGGGAGGGGAGGAAGAGGGAGGGAAGAGGAGAGGAATCTCATTAAAGCCAAGGCATCTTAGCAGTGTGGCAAGGCCTCAAGAAAGGACTTTTAACCTCCTAGGACCTAGTTGACCTAGTTGGTCTAAAGGACCTCTGAGGTTCACAGGATCACAGATCCACAGTGGAAGGACCAGAAGTCCACCCTCTCCCCCCCCCCCATCCCCTCGTTTTACAGATGGGAAAACTGAAGCCTAGTGATTTGTCAAGTGTGAAGGTGGGATCAGAACCAAGGACCTCTATTTCCAGGACCAGCACCCTTACCACGATTCCCCTGATGGCCCCCAAAGGGAAGGGAATAAATATTTAGTAAGCACCCATTTCTTAAGCTCCTATCATGCTCAGGCACTATGCTAAGTACTTTACAAATATGATCTCATTTGATCTTTTGGGGGGGGGGGCGGGGCAATGAGGGTTAAGTGACTTGCCCAGGGTCACACAGATATTAAGTGTCAAATGTGTGAGGTCAAATTTGAACTCAGGTCCTCTTGAATCCAGAGCTGGTGCTTTATCCACTGCGCCACCTTGCTACCCCTCATTTGATCTTCACAACAGCCCTGGGAAGCAGGTGCTATTATTATTCCCATTTTATAGTGGAAGAAATAGAGGCAGGTGGAGGTTAGGGGACTTGGTCACACAGCTAATAAGCCTCTGAGGCTGGATCTGAACTCGGGGCTGACCCCAGGCCCGGCCCTCTCCCCACTCCCGCAGCCCCGGCTGCCCGAGGTTCCTCCTAGTTCTAAAGCAACGATCTATCCCAGGGTTCTAAGGGTTGGCTTGGTTCCAAGGCCTCTGAGGGCCCTTCTTCTTCCTCAGAATCACAGAATTGAGAAAACTGCAGGTGGAAGAGGAGGAGGAGGGGGAAAAGGGGGAGGAAAGGGAAGGAGAGAAAAAGGAAGGGGAGGGAAGAGAGGAAGAGGGAAGAAAGTGGAGGAGGAAAAAGGAGAGAAGGGTAAAAGAAGTAAAAAAAGGAGAAAAGAAAGGGGAGGAGGAAAAGGAGGAGAAGAGAGGGTGGGAAAAAGAAAGAGAAACAGGGTGAAGGAAGAAGAGAAGGAAGAAGAAAAGGGAGGAGGAAGGGGAGGAAGAGGAAAAGAGAAGAGAGGGGAGGAGGAAGGGGAGAAGGAGAAGGGAAGTGGAGGGGAAGAAGAGGAGGAAGGAGAGGAAGGGGGAAAGGGAGGGGGGAGAAGAGAGGAGGCGAGGAGGAAGAGAAGAAGGGAAGAGAGGGAAGAAGAGGAAGGGGAAAGGAGGAGGAAGAAGAGAAGAGGACGCACGGAGGAGGAGGATGGGGAGGCGAGGGAACAGGGAGGAGGACGAGGAGGGAGGGGAAGGGAAGCCGGGCCGGGCCGGGCAGGGGGCCGGGCCGCTCCCGCCGGCCGCGGGCTCACCTGCCTGGGCCGCGCGCGGCTCCCTCCTCGGCCGCCCGCCTGCCTGCCCGCCCGCCCGGCGGCCTCTAGCTGCGGCGCGGGCTCGGGCTCGCGCGCTCGCGGCTCATAGCCCCGGGGCCGGAGGCCCGGACAGCCCGGCCACACCCAGAGCGGCGCAGCCGCCTCCGCCGCCTCGGCTGCCGGGAGCCCGCGTCCCGCCTGGGCCGAGGCTGCTGTGGCTTCGCCGCCGCCCCGGAGCTGCGTCCTCTTCCCTGTGCGCCGCCTCTTTCTCAGCTGCTGCCGCCGCCGAGCCCCAAACCGCTCCCGTCCGGCTCCCGCAGCCGAGCCACCAGCCAGCAGCGAGCTGAGGAGGGAGTGCCCCGATGCCGCCGCTGGGGGCCGCGCAGGCACCGCCCTCTCCCCCCGTTCCCGCGCCGCTATGGTACGGTCCCGCCAGCTGGGCCCCCGGCGGACCGACCCACTCCGACCACAAAAAGGGGAGGACGGGGAGGGAGCACGGCGCATGCGTCGGACATGGCTGCGGCCCGACCGGCTTCCTATTTTCCCACTGGGGACCAGAAGGGCGGGGAGGGGGAGGGTCGTTCCCGGCCCCTTTGGTTTTCTCTGCAGCTGCGGCAGAGCCGGACTCCGGGAACCTGGTGCAGAGAGCTCTAAAGCCTCGGGATACGTGGGGTTCAGCTCTATTCCGAGGCCACTGATGAAAGGGAGAGGGCAAGCTCCTTGCGGGCATGCTCTGTTTCACTTTTGACTGAATCTTCTATGCCTCCCACTGTGCAGGCTCTCCAAGACCCTGACCCGTCTCTCCACCGACACCGGCCCCACCCGGGGCGGGCCCTAGTCAATCCTATCCGCAGGGGGTCTGCCTGCCTCTAGTCTCTCCCCACTTCATCCTCCATGTAGGCACTCAAGTGGTTTTCCTCCAGGAGCAATTGCAAAATGCTCTGTTTGACTCCTTCCTGCTTGTCCAGTCTTCTTACAGCTGACTCCCCAACACGAAAGATCCGATCCGGTGACACCCGCCTCGTGGCTGCTCCACAAATGAGACTCCCCAGCCATTCATTCTGGCCGTCCCCCATCCCTAGAATGCTCTCTCCCTTCTCCCCTCTGACCACTGACTTCCCTGGATTGAAGTCCCGACCGAAATCTCACCTGATACAGGAAGCCTTCCCTAAATCCTCTTTTTTTTTTTTTTTTTTTTTGCGGGGCAATGGGGGTTAAGTGACTTGCCCAGGGTCACACAGCCAGTAAGTGTCAAGTGTCTGAGGCTGGATTTTGAACTCAGGAACTCCTGAATCCAGGGCTGGTGCTTTATCCACTGCGCCACCTAGCCGCCCCCTCCCTAAATCCTCTTAATCCCAATGCTTTCCCTCTGTCCCTTATTTCCTATTTCTTTAGCTTGCCTTGCATATATTTGTTTACGTGTTAGAGTGTCCTGTGTTAGATTGTAAGCTCCTTCAGGGCAGGAACTGTCTTTTGTCTCTTTTTGTATCCCAAGCGTTCCGCGCTGTGTCTCGTACACAGTAGGTGCTTAATGTTTTTTGATTGATCAATAAATGAGGGACTAGATGACTTCTGAGATCCCTTGGGCCAGACCCTGTACTAACCTCTGATCAGTAAGTCTGTTAACAGGCATTTATTAAGCACCTACTATGTGCCAGGCACTGTTAAGCTCAGGGAAAGAAAAGGCAAAAAAACACTTTATGTACAATATCTGTAAAGACAAAATATATTCTGGATAAATTGGAGATAGTCTAGAGAAGGCTTCAGCATTAAGGAGGTGATACAAAGACCAAAAAAATGAAAATCGCAGCCCCCAAGGGGCTTACAACCTTTTTAAAAAGAGGAAAAGGAGGGGGGGTAGGTAACTTTTGTCCAGGGCCACATAGCTAGCAAGTCTCTCAGGTCGAATTTGAACTTAGGTCCTCTGACTCCAGGACGGGTGCTCTATTCACTGTGCCCCAGAGCTTACAAGCTATTGAGGGAGACTGCTGTATACCTGTAGGATCAGGGATCAGACTTGCAGTTGCACTGGTATAAGGAACTTCTTGGTAAGGAACTTCCTATATAATTCAAGTTGGCTTCTTCTCTATACTTTATATTAAGGAGAGATGCCTAGAATAGGGAGAGATTAATATGCAGAACTTGAACCCAGCACCCTGTGGCTCTCTTTTCATTGTTACCCTGTCTTTCTTGTATGCAGATAAATATATACAAAAATCTTTCTAGACTATAAACTGCAGAGAAGGCTGGATCTCCATTTGTTAGGGCAGCTCCTCATGGAGCTTACACACTGTTGAAATCACAGGTCCGGTAAAATATGTGTGTGTGTGTTTGTGTGCATATGTATGTATATATATATATATATATATATATTCATAGCAAATGCATAATAACTGTCTACTATGTGTAAGGTACAGCTCCCCAAACTGCCATGCCACTATTTAGCACTATGCTTAGTGGCAAATAGTAGGTACTTAATAAATGTCAAATATTGTTTCACTTTCTAGGCTTTGATTTCACCACCTATAAAATGGGGCTGGGTAGCAGAGACCACTTCTAGATTCTTCAACCCAGACACAGAGTAAGCTAGAACCCAGTTTGCTTCCACTTCTCAATTTCTGATCCAATATGTTGTTTCCTCAAGCTTCCCCAATGCCTACCAGTTAATTGTGCCCTACAGTCTAGAAAGCATTGCTCCATGGACGTCATAGAAAAAAAATATGCATATTGCTCAAGGAGGGCTGCAAAAACTTGCCACCACCTCTGCTAGCTGAAGCCAGTATTTTAGATTTGTGTATCCAACTAAAACCTCAAATAAATATACCCATTGCATTCGTTCACTTTGAAATCTATACCCCAGAAAAGAGCAGTCCCCCCCCTTTCCCCCTTCTGCCTCCCTTTCTTGGGGGCTAATCTGATATGATGGACGGTTGCTATAGCATTAGATCTCTGACGTTAAACAGTTTTAAAGAAACAACACTGAATTGTGAAAGCTACTGAGGAGTTAGTGCACTGAAGCCTCTTTGTTGGGGGAAAAAAAAGAGAGATTTGAATAATATCATTTCAAGGCTGGAATACTCCCACAGCTTTCCAGGCTGTCATTCTTAGATAGACACTTTCACCTGCAAGAAATTAAGAAAGACTTTGAAAAAGATGTTAGTTCTTATACTTTCCTAGGATGTAAAAAAAGAGAAGGAAAGGGAAAAAGGAAAAGAGGAAGAAGAGGAAGAGAGTAGAAGACGAGAGACAGGTAGGGGATCAGGCTAGGGAGGCTAGGTTAGGGAAATTTAATGGTCCTGTACAAATTGGACCCCCCCCCCAATTAGATTACAAGCTCCTGGAAGGCAGAAAGTGGGGTTTGGTTTTATTTTTTTGTCCTTTCTTTTTATCCTCTATGCTTCCCACCACTGACATATAGAAAGTAAGCTCTTAATAAATGCTTGTTGACCATGAGATCCTTGGATAGAATGTAAGCTCCTTGAGCACCAGGAATGTTTAATATTTGTCTTTGTGTCCCAATGTGCCTGGACACACAGCAAATATATATATATGTGTGTGTGTGTGTGTGTGTGTGTGTGTATCCACACATGTATATGCATATATACACATATACCTTTATGTGTGTATGTATATATATGTGTGTGTGTGTGTGTGTGTGTGTGTATGTACACACAAATTTCCCCTCAGTCTCATTTACATGAAAGCAATCCTCAGAAAATGCTATAGGTTTGGTTAGGATAGGGATATCATGTGTTTGAGAGATCTTTCAGGGAATTCAAACTAAGATATTCCACTTTCATCAGAGATGAGCAATTCCTGGCATTGAGATGGAACTGGGGAAGTGGGGTAGAGTTTGCTAAAGATTATCACCTAGCTTTTCTCATTAGATCCTATCCCCTTAAAACAGATTGCATTTAAAGGCATCACCAACCTAAAAGCATAAAAAGTATTTTGCTGCTACTGCTTCAAACCTTGAGAATAAATAATGCAAAGCAAACGCTTCTATATCTCTTAGACTAATAAATGATCTGGGCAGAGAAACTGCTGAATGGATAAAGTCCAAGTACCAAAGGGGTGAATTTTAATTATCACCACGATTCCCCTTCCAAGAACATCATTCATTATACTGGTGTTTTGCTACATCTGCTGCCATATCATTCTCCAGCCAGTGCTGGTTAAAGCAGAAAGCAATACTGCAAATCTGAAAGTGGAATTGATGAACAGAATTTCATTACCAGAAACCATTTGCTAAGCACCCAAGGTTGCCACTAAGCAATCTAGCAATTATGGAATGTGCTAAAAGACAATAGAAATTATAAAAGAGAGTAAAAACACAAAGCATAATTTCAAAAATGTAAACCTGCTATATTTTGGAGCTGGTAATTGTAGTAAGGTATTTTTATTACACTGTTTATATTTTCTTTGTATTTCCAGCACTTAGGGTAGGGTCTGGCACATAGTAGGCACTTAATAAATGCTTTTCGTCTGACTGCTTCTTTCCTGCACACTAAATATTTTTCTTTCTAAATATAATGTGCTAATACTAATATTCAACAATTCTGCACAACCCACAAATAAATCAATGTGTAATACGACTGTATGACTGATGCTGGAGATGGCAGGAACCATGATCAACAAAACCTCCACTCCCTTTCTGAGCCTTAGAGCATCAGGAACAGACCTTTTGAGATAAAATCACTAAAACTAGCCCCTTTTTTCTTCCCCAAGGTGTGCCCCCTATGCATATCATCATCTTCATTACCAACCAACTATAAAAATTAAAAATGAAAGTGTCGTGGTTTTATAGCTACCGGGCTCAGGTATTTTTAGGAATCCAGAGGAAGCAGCCACTTAATCTGCCCCTTAAGAAGTGTGTATTGGTCTTTGTTTAATTCTCAGAAGACAGACATCCTCAGCACACAACAGTGACGTGGAAGCCATCCCCTTGCCCCCCGTGTACACAATGAACTATTTTTGCCATATCTTTCTACTGCTGAAGTTCAGGAAATTTCCTTCTATTTCTTCTCCAGATCTAAAACCCTATGATCCTAGTCATGGCTTTCATAAGCCACAGTATTGTTAATGTTATGTTGCAGACTGGCCTGCTCTTTCCCTTGTACTCCCTTTCTCATATAGCTTTGGTCTGAATGCATGTCAGGATAACGGGGAAGTCCTATAAATTCACAGTTTGGCCTAGGGTCCATCATATGTATCAGCTTTATATTTTCACCATCAGATGGTTCAAATGATAAAATTGCAAGTATTTATTTAGTAAAATAATAGTCTAAACATTTTCCCATGGACTCTCTGGTGGTGTTCTATCTTGTGCATGTAGGTAGGTTTCAAATGATCTCAGCCATACCAAAGTCCTACTTGCGTCCATGCTCCTGCCATAGAGGTGACCCAAAGTTCCTCAAAGGCTATTCCAGGGGAGCATAGCTTCTGGCCTTTGGTCTCATGTACCTAGTCAACAAGCCAAGTCAAATGAACAGACACTTGTCAAAGCATCCCAGCTCATAGCTGGGTGCTTTCATTGGCTGTCTCCCATGCCTGGAGTGCTCTTACTCCTTGGCTTCCTTCAAGTCTCAACTAAAATTCTACTTGCTGCAAGAAGCCTTTTCCAGTTCCCCTTAAGGCCAGTGCCCTCCCTCTGAAGTCACTCCAATAGCTGTTTGTACATAGTTATTTGCATATTATCTCTTCTATTACATTGTGAGCTCTTTGAGTGTAGGAATGCTTTTGCCTTTCTCTGTATTCCCCACACATTTGAGTCTTTTTTTCCATCCTCTCCAAATCTTCAGGACCCTTTTTGGTTTGGGAATGGTGTTTGGGTTTTTTGGGCAAAGATACTGGAGTGGTTTGCCATTTCCTATTCCAGCTCATTTTACAGATGAGGAAAATGAGGCAAACAGGGTGAAGTGACTTGCCCAGGGGTACACAGCCAGTAAGCATCTGAGGCCCAGTTTTAACTTAGGAAGAGGAGTCTTCCTGACTCCAGGCTGGGTACTCTATGCACTTTGCCACCTAACTGCCCCAACTGGCACATAATAAGTGCTTAACTAGTGCTCATTAACTTGACTTTCAGCTCCACTTATCCTGACATCTGAAGATGTAAGATCAGTCAGAAACAGTGGCAGAGATATTAGCCTGACTAAGAGAATGTAGGGGTGGTAGTGACCAGCAGAGAAGAGGCCTAAATATTTTTATTTTTAATTTTTTTTATTTTTGCAGGGCAATGGGGGTTAAGTGACTTGCCCAGGGTCACACAGCTAGTAAGTGTCTGAGGCCGGATTTGAACTCAGGTACTCCTGACTCCAGGGCCAGTGCTCTATCCACTGCGCCACCTAGCTGCCCCCAGGCCTAAATATTTTGATAGAAAATTAATTTCTGCTGGTAATTATCTTTCTTTCTTTCTTTCTTTCTTTCTTTCTTTCTTTCTTTCTTTCTTTCTTTCTTTCTTTCTTTCTTTCTTTCTTTCTTTCTTTCCTTCTTTCTTTCTTTCCTTCTTTCTTTCTTTCTTTCTTTCTTTCTTTCTTTCTTTCTTTCTTTCTTTCTTTCTTTCTTTCTTTCTTTCGGGACACTTGCCTAGAGCCAATTGCTTTACACACTGTTATTACTGTGGACAGAGACAGCTCTGGAGTCTGGGGCCCAGATACCATCACAGATACTTAGTACCTCTGCACCACACCCTTCACTTCCCTGGGCTTGAGTTTCCTGTCTGTGAAATGAAAGAGTTGGGCTGGATGACCTTTGAGGTTCCTTCTGGCTCCAGATCTCTGATCCCATCGTCTGTTGACTGTGAGGTATATTTCCTTGTCAATGAGCTCACTACTTAAAAAAAAAAAAAGTGTATTCATTGAAAAAGAATGAATTCAGCATCCACTAGAGTCGTGCTGGAAACAAAAACAAAAACGATTCCTTCAGCGCTCACACTCTTCAGCAGGGGAGGAAAGGGGGAAAAGAACAACAGAAACAAACAGAAAATAGGTACAAAGGGTTGAGTGTAGATGTAGGTGTAGGGAGGCAGAATGAGGAAAGGCCTGGTATGTCAGGCAGCACTCGAGTCCTGAAGGAAACTAGGGATTCTTGGGGGGCAAAGGTGATGAGGGGAGGATGGGAGATTGACTTTACAAAAGCATGGAGAGGGGAGATGGGATTGTGTGTGTGAGCCATGGCCGGTAAACATCTTTTCAAAAGGAGCTTTGTTAAGGAGTACTTTTTTCTATCTTCTCATGAAACGACCTTAATATTATTTATTTATTTTATTATTGAAGACTTTACTAAGTCTGGGTTCAACCCTTGACCAGTTGTATCTCCTTAGGTAAATAATGGAATGTTACCTTTTCATTGGCTGTCCCCCCAGACCTGCAGTCCTCTACCTCCTAGACTTATTGGAGTCCTTCAAGACTCATCTCAAATCCCACATTGGCAAAGAGGCCTTTCTGGGTCTTTTGTATTGCTGATGCTTGCCCTTTGAGATTAATCATAGCTAGGCAGAGTGTTGGACCTGGAATCAAGAGGAACTGAATTCAAATTGAGCTATGTGACCCTGGGCTAGTCATTTAGCTTCTGCCTGCCTCAATTTCCTCATCTGCAAAATGGAGGGGCAGCTAGGTGGCACAGTGGATAGAGCATGGGCCCTGGATTCAGGAGGACCTGAGTTCAAATCTGGCCTCAGACACTTGACACTTACTAGCTGTGTGACCCTGGGCAAGTCACTTAACCCCAATTGCCTCACACATATACACACACACACATACACACACACACACACACACACACACAAAACCAAAAACAAAATGGAGATAATAATAACACCTACCTCTCAGAGTGGTTGTGAGGATAAAATGAAAAAAAAAAACTTTATAAAGTGCTTTGAAAACCTTGAAGCATTAAATATCATTAGATATTAGATATCATTAGATAGATATTAATATGTGATTTCCTTCCATTTACATTCTATGTATCTTATATGTGTATTGAATGACCTCATTTTAAAGTATTGTTTAGATAGGCTAGTATCTTTAAGTACCACTATATTTTTTTGGGGGGGGCAATGGGGTTAAGTGACTTGCCCAGGGTCACACAGCTAGTAAGTGTCAAGTGTCTGAGGCCAGATTTGAACTCAGGTCCTCCTGAATCCAGGGCCGGTGCTCTATCCACTGCACCACCTAGCTGCCCCTCTCTTTGCACTTTAATGATTCTACCACTCTCCTGGTTCTCCAGTCTGTCTGACCCCTATTTCACAGGCTCCTTTGGTGACTCATCATCTACTTCTCAGCCCTCTAATTGGGAATGTTCCCCAAAATTCTGTGCTAGGCTCTCATGTCTTCATACTCTGCACACTGCTTTGACCATATCATCAGCTCCTAAGAGTTTAACTGTCATCTCTAGGCATTTGATTCCCAGATCATAAATGTGAATAAGCATTTATTAAGTGCCTACTGGGTTAACCACTAGGGATACAAAGAAAGGCAAAAGATAGTACTCACCCTCAAGGAGGTAGACAAATACAAAAAATTATGTACAAACAAGATATAGATAGGATAAATGGGAGGTGTAATCAGAGTTAAGGTTCTAGAAGCTGCAGACCAGAAAAGCCTCCTAGAGAAGGTAAGCTTAAGCTGAAGGAAGACAGGGGACTCAGGTGAGGAAGAAGAACATTCAAGGTCCAAGGACAGCCAATGAGGAGGTATGGGTTAGGAGAGGGAATGTAATGTTTAAGGAACAGATAAAAGATCTAGCTTACCTCCCCCATGCTTCAGTCCTACATTAATAATTGCCTATTGGACATTTCAAATCAGATGTCCTAAAGAAACTTTAAATTCAACATGTCAAAAACTGAACTTATTATCATTATTTCCTTCAAAAAGGGATACGATCAACAAAATTAAACTCCCTCTTCATCTTCTTAAAACTCTATACTTTGAAGTGGGTATCACCTTAACTGGAACAGATAATAACACACACATTTTCATCCTGTTCAGCTGATTGTTGTCAGTTCTCCAGAGACAGCCTACTGAATATGATGGTAGCCAGACTCTAGGACTATTGTCTTTCATGGATTGTAGTGGCACATGAAGGTTTTCTGATCTCACTACATAACTAACCCACCTATTTTCCCAGTTGCACATCTCTACAATGACATCCTTTATGCCACTTTTGTCCAATTCTAAAATGACAATATGGGGGCAGCTAGGTGGCACAGTGGATAGAGCACCGGCCCTGGAGTCAGGAGTACCTGAGTTCAAATCTGGCCTCAGACACTTAACACTTACTAGCTGTGTGACCCTGGGCAAGTCACTTAACCCCAATTGCCTCACTAAAAATAAATAAATAAATAAACAAATAAATAAAATGACAATATGTTTTCATCTATTTGCACCTCCATTGTCCTTTGGGAAGTTGGTGACCTTGCACAGCCTTCCCTCACTTAAACAAATAAAGCGCAAGTCATGACATCACCCCAAAGTTTTAAATCTTTATAGGCAGTGGAATACACATATTCTATTCTCAACTTCATTGCTTATTATGTTGAGAAATCTTGTATTTTCTATCACATGGCAGGGTTCAGGTAAAAACTAAGAAGTTGTCCTATAGATGTGAGAGACTCAGCAAGAAATGTTAAAGTTTAGGAGGCTATATATTTAGAGGAATTCTTCCCTCTTCCTTCAAAGCACAACTGAGTTGCCACCTCATATACTTTTCAGATCTTCCTTAGAATGTTCTCTTATCTGTAAGAATGTAAGCTTCCTGAAGGCAGCAACTGTTTTCATTTTTTTTCTTTCTATCCTCTGTGCTTAGTACAATGCCTGCCACATAGTAGGTGTTTAATAACACTAGTGCCTTCACCTCTAAGCTTTCCCATCTTTCTAGCCTCCTTAAACTCACCACCCTTTCCCCATTCCGTAATCTAGCCAAAATAGCCTTCTTTCTATTTTTCACACACATCACTCAATCTCCTTTCTCTGCACCCCATGATTAGAATGCATCCTTTCTCACCTATACTTCACTGAATTCCTCTCTTCTTTCAAAATGCAGATCAAGCATATAGTAGGTGCTTAATAACTGCTAATGCCTTCCTCTCCAAGGTTGCCTTACATCTGCTTTATATGTGTTTTGTGTATTTCTACACAGAGAGAACTATAACTTATGTATACACATATGTATTGTTTCCCTTATTTCGAATGTAAGCTTCTTGAGGGCAGGGTCTGCTTTTGTCTTTATAGTCCCAGGATTCAGTACAGCAACTAGTATATGGTATCTTCTTCCTCATTGCTAGTGCCTTCCCCTTCAAGATTCCTTTCCACTTTATTATTTGCTTTATATATGTTTTGTACCTACCTATATATATGCATTTTCTCTACTATTAGAATATAAGCTCTTTGAAGGCAGTTTTGCTTTTGTCTTTTTAGAACCTAACACAGTACTTGGCACATATTAGCAATTTATAGATGTTTGCCTACTTGGTTGAGCCAACAAAGAATGTGAAAGCCCATTGGGGACAAACTCCATTCTGGTTTTCATCTTTTTATCCCAAAGTCTTGCATCTAGTAAGTGCTTAATAAATGCTTGTTTAATTTAATTGAATTTGAATTTGAAGTGCTATCTGCATCACTGAGTTATTGTGAGGAACCACTTTGTTAAGAAGGTAGCACTATACAGTGGAAAGAGCATTGGCTTTAGGGTCAAAGGTTGATGTTGTTGGGTTGTTTTCAGTCTTGTCCCACTCTTTGTGATGCCACTCGGGGTTTCTTGGCAGAGATGTTATAATCATTTGCCATCTCCTTCTCCAGGTCATTTTACAGATGAGGAAACTAAGGCAAACAGGGTTAAGTAGCTTGCCCAGGATCATGTAGTTAGTGCATGTCTGAGACCAGATTTGAACTCAGGGTGATAAGTCTTCTTGACTTCAGTCCTGACATTCTATCCACTGAGCCACCTAGATGCCTTTGGTGTCAGAGGACCTGGGTTCAAATTCTGCTTCTCATACTTACTAGCCATATGCCCTTAAGCAAGCCACTTTGCCTTAATAGGTGTTCTGGGCCAGGCCTAACTCAAACTGGTCTGTTGGTTTAGGTTCAGTATGGAGACAAAAATGAGATACTCATAGAGCATCTAATATTTAATAAAAGAACATTTACTTGTCAGTGGTGTTAAAAGGATCTCCAGCAAGGATACAACATTGATTCAGTTGTGTGTGTGTGTGTGTGTGTGTGTGTGTGTGTGAGAGAGAGAGAGAGAGAGAGAGAGAGAGAGAGAGGAACTAGGAAGTTCCATCAAAGGGTCAAGCCTCAAGCTTCTGAACTATTTAGGTCCCAAGGACGGTTTCATTACTTTGTAAGGAAAAATTAGTCCCACCCACAAGGCAGGGACTTTGGTAGATGTTGCTCCTACCACATTGGGCCTCAGTGCTGTCATTTATAAAACCAGGGGATTAGACTTGATGACCTCTCTGGTCCCTTCCAGTTCTACAATTCTGCAGTCCAATGAACCTTAAATCACTGACTATATAAATGTGAATTCTCCTCCTCCTCTTTCTTCTTCTCCTTCTTCTCCTTCTTCTCCTCCTTCTCCTCCTTCTCCTCCTTCTCCTCCCCCTCCTCCTCCTCCCCCTCCACCTTGTCCTCCTCCTTCTTCCTGGTTGCTCAAAGATGAGGCCAATAAAGACCAAGCTCTAACAATTTTTACCAAGGTGGAAAGACCTCAAGTTCAGGTCCAGTGACTTTCCGAACCAGACCAACTGGTTTTGGAGAACCTCCGCTTCAGGTTGGCAGCAAGGGGATGGCTGTTTCAACTGTCGCAACTATCGAAGGTTACCCACCAACATCATCATTCATTGGATCTAGAGCTAGAAGGGACCCGAGAAGCCATCTAGCTGAAGGATCCTGGGGCTGGAGCAGGAAAGGGAGCTCAGAGAGTGTCTTGTCTGAACCCTTTATTTTACAGATGAGAAAAATCAAGACCTAGAGAGATGAATTGCTTTGCCCAAGGTCACAAGGTGGTCAGCATCAGAGGCAGAATTTGAACCTTAGTCAGTTGAAGAGGTGCAGCCTGGGGGCAGCTAGGTGGTGCAGTGGATAGAGCACTGGCCCTGGAGTCAGGAGTACCTGAGTTCAAATCTGGCCTCAGACACTTAACACTTACTAGCTGTGTGACCCTGGGCAAGTCACTTAACTCCAATTGCCTCACTAAAAAAAAAAAAAGAGGTGCAGCCTGGGTAAGGGAGTACCCACAGTGGCAAGTTCACCAGTCCTCTTAAGTATGAGAGCAGCAGCAGTGACAGTAACACAGATTTTGGTCTTTCAGAGCATCATTTCTTCCTTCTCAGCACTTGGATGAATTGGGATGCTAATAAAGACTCAGCTCCCTTGTTCCAGTGACAGGTTTCATGCTGGAGCTTTGATAGCTCGTTCCTTCATCTATTTAAGAAGATGCTGTAACAAGAGCTCAAGGCAAGAACGAACACATATGTGCTGAATCATAGCACAGGATAAAGGTTCCCTGGTCCACAAAGATATTAGCATAATTACTCCATTTAGGAGCAGATATGGGGATAGCAAAATGCTTGTTCTACATGTTTCTCCTAGGAATAGAATCTGCTTCAAGCAGTTGAGTTTGGAACATGAATGTATGCAAAACATCTTTGCCAGAGTAGATGTGATTCAATTCTACAAACCTTCATTAAGTACCTACTAGAGGTAAGGCACTCAGCCAGGCATTGAGGATACAAAGACAAAATGAAAAACAGCCCTTCAGGTTAAAAAAAAAAAACAGACAAACAACTTACTTTTTTTTTTTAACCATTCTACACAAAACATTTACACAGATAACTGGATGTTACTGCTGGAAGGAGAAAGTATTATGCCACATGTGGAGATGAGGAAGGGCCTCCTTCTTCTAGGAAATGGCACCTGAGTGCAACCTTAAAGAAAGTTAAGGATTGTGAGAGGTAGAGGCAAGGAGGGAGTGTGTTTCAGGGTCCTAGGAATATAAACTTTCAGCTAGAGGGGATCTTGGAGGCTACTGAGTCAAACTCCCTAATTTTTAGTTCCCATCTTATTAAATTAATTACATTTAGTTTAGGCAGCCCTGTAAAGGATCGATTGGTGAGGAGAAAAACCGGGAGCACGGAGACCAATTAGGAGGCTATTGCAATGGTCTTGGTAAATTGAAATGGGATTAGGGTATGGACTAGGGTGATTAGAGGAGGGGATGGATTCAATAATGTTTTGGAGATAGAATTGACAACACCTGTCAGCTGATGAGATTTAGAGGTCAGAGGGAGTGGAGTCAAAAATAACCAAAGTTGGGTATGTGGGTGACTGGAAGGTTGGTAGGATCCTTAATAGAAATAAAGAAGTTTTGGGGCAGCGAGGTGGCACAGTGGATAGAGCACAGGCCCTGGATTCAGAAGTACCTGAGTTCAAATCTGGCCTCCGACACTTAACACTTACTAGCTGTGTGACCCTGGGCAAGTCACTTAAACCCAAATGCCTCACTAAAGAAATAAGGAAGTTTTGAGACATACGGACTTAGTGTGGAAGATAATGAACTACATTAGGGAGCTTTTGAATTTGAGATACCCATAATACATCCAGGTGCATATGTCTAATTCCCATTTGTGCATCTATTCTGCACCATTGTTGGGAAAAGATGGGAAGTGGTAGGGGAAGAACAAGTTTTAAAGGCCATAAGATTCATTTGCCTTTTCTGACTAGAACCTTTGATATTTTAGGAAGTAATAATAGCTTATGTTGATCTAGTGTTTTTAGGTTTTCAAAGGACTTTAGTGACATTATCTCATTTGACCCTCAAAATGGCTTTTAGGAGCAAGCGCTATTTTTTACTTTTTAAAAAAAATTTTTTTTTATTATTTTTAATTTTTTGGGGGGGGGTTTGGCAAGCACTATTTTTAAAAATAAATGTTTCTTAATGTATTTTTTCCATCACCAAAATCCCCCTCTAGAGTCTCTCCTTTGCCCTTTCCCAAAGAGCCATTCCATAAAACAAGTAATTTTTTTTTAGGACAAAAAAGATAAAGAACAGAAAAAAATCAACAGAACAGATTAATATATGGAAAAAGTCTGAAATATTTGCAATGTTTCACATTCATGGACCTCCTGTCTCTGCCGTTAAGTAGGGAAGGGTCTTCTCAAATCTCATCTTTTGAGATGAGATGCTTATTCTTTGTAATTCACTTTTGATTTTGTGGACTCATTTTTTTCTATTTATGGGACCTTTTTTTCTTAGCCAGATCTGTCATTTCTTGATATGGGGAACTCCAGGTGAACAAATTCCTATTATGAATGCAGATACAAACCTACTCTGCCACTTAGAGCATTAGAAAGTTGTCTTGGGACACTAATATGTTAAGTGACAAAACCAGGGTCACACAGCCATTATGCATGAGAGATCATACTTGAATTCCTTTCTTTCTGACCTCAAGGCTGATTGTTAGTAATAATAATAACTAGCATTTATACAGCATTTTAAAGTTTTCAGATCACTTTATGAATATCATCTCATAACCCTGAGAGGTAGATGCTATTGTTATCTCAATTTTACAGATGAGTAAACTGAGGCAGATCAAAGTTAAGTGACTCTTCCAGGGTCTTGCATTGAATGTATCTGAGGCTGGATCTTGACTGAGGTCTTCTTGACTCCCAAACCTGCACTCTCTTCACTGCCCCAATGTGGCCTTTCGGGTATGTTATCCTTACTGTACAGATGAAGACATGGAGCTCACAATCAGAGGCAGGATTCAAATCGAGGTCCTCCAGACGTCAAGCCAGAGCTGATTTTACAGGTTTGACAGTGTCTGATAAAATCACTTTAGTCTTTAAATTGGAAAAAAATGAGAGAAATTGGATATGATATAAGCACCCAAACTTTGTCATATTGACTTACACAGAGACCACCTTAATTCAGGCCCTCATAACCTCTTGTCTATATCATTGCAGTGGACTCCAAATTTAGCCTCTCCTCCTCAAGTCTCTTCCCCACTCCAGTTTATCCTCTATGCTACTGCCAGTGATTTAAAGTATAGATCTGACTGTGTCACTCTCTTTACGCTATAAGCTCCAATGGCTCCCTATTGACTCTAAGAGCAAATACAAATTCATCTATTTAGCTTTTGAAACCCTGTACAATGTGGCCAAGATCTACCTTTCCAGCCTCCCTATTGGCTACTCTCCCTTCTGCACACTCTGTAATCTAATCAAACTGGTCTTACCAGTGTTCCTCACATGCAATACTCTATCACCCACTGCAGTGCCTTTGCATTGGCAATACAAGGCAATACATTCCCTTCTTACCACTACCTTGAGAATCTTTCTCTTCCTTCAAGATTCACCTCTGGCATACCTTCTATATGAAATTATTCCCAATCCTTCCAATTTAACAACTTTGTATTTATTGTATATATCTATATATTTATATGTCTCTCTCTCTCTCATTTTACAAATATTATTTCACTTTTTTCTCACAACAACCCTAGGAGGGAAGGTGCTATTATTATATTCATTTTATAGATGAGGAAACTGAGGCACAGAAAGCCAGTAAGTAAAAACATATCAGTAGAGAAGTACATAAATAAATAAGCCAATAAGCAAATATAAGCTCAGTAAGTCTGAGACTAAATTTGAACTCAGGACTTCCTGACTCCAACACTCTATCCATTGTGCCACCTACCTGCCTAGATAGTTACATATCTGTAGCTCTACCTGTATAACTACATGTGATTGTTTACATGAATTATCTCCTGTTAGAATGCAAGCTACCTGAGAACAGGTACATGTTTCATTTTTGTATTTTTATCCTCAGTGTCTAGTACAGTGGCTAGCCCATAACAGCTGCTTAATAAATACTTTTGATTGATGGATCTCAGTGATTGCAATTAACTAGCTATCTTGAGAAATTCTCACTTTAATAGAACAAAGAGAAGTGATACACATAACTGCAAAAATGCAAAGGAAAATCACCCCCGAAATATCAGAAATCACATCCACACAATGGTTGGTACAGATGATGAAACCGATCTCCTTTCCTTCTTTCAGTAGGAGATTGGTGAACTACAGAAGCAAAAGTAGGCATGTGGGACAGCTAGGTGGCACAGTGGGTAAAGCACTGGCCCTGGATCCACAAGGACCTGAGTTCAAATCCGGCCTCAGACACTTGACACTAGCTGTGTGGCCCTGGGCAAGCCACTTAACCCTCATTGTCCCTCAAAAAAAAAATAGGCATGTGATATCTAACATGGTCAATATGCCTGTTTATTCTGCTTAACTGTATTTAATGGAACAGAACAGTGATGCAAAACAAACAAACACACACCAATAAAACTTTAAAAAAAAAATCACACTGCTTATGGAGTAGAAGTGAGAGTTGGTTAACATCACGAACTGCCTTTTGTTCTCAAAACCATCACTGGCAGCACTCACCTCTGCTCCCTCTTCACCTGTGTTTAAGTGCTCTCCAATTCAGCCTAAGCTTTTGAACTCCGTCTCAAGGGAAACCAATGGATTAGTACAATAGCTGTTTAAACAGTAACTACTTTTCAGCTCCCCCAGGAGCCACAAGAATGTATCAACCTGAAACACTTAGTAATAAGCACTTGGAATATCTACATCTTCGCTCAGAGTAAGAGCAACTGTGATATTTACACTTGCTATGTATTCAGCCCCACTCCTTTGGCAACTCCTTAGCATGTTTTTACTAAGTCAAAGTAAAGTTGGTAGAGGGAGATTCTCACAGATCAGAACCCTAACCTCAGTTAATCACTCAAGACAGTCTTCTTTGGCATCGGTGAATTACTGGTTCTAATCCATAAACACTAAGACCTCTTTAGGAATCCTATCAGATTCCTTTTGCCTCTCATGATTTTCATTTTGGGAATACCCTTTCTTTGTTTCTTTTGTTCTCCCTTCCTCTCTTTCTCTTTTTCTTTCTCTCTCCCTCCTTCCTTCTTTCCTTCCTTCCTTCCCTGCTTCCTCTTTTCCTTTCTAGCTTTCTTTCTCTTCCTTTATTTTAAAATTTCATTTTGTTTTTAATTTATGGAATAAAACAAGCACTTCTACAACATAGTTTTTTGTTTGCTTGTTTTGTTTTTTTTGGTGGGGCAATGATGGTTAAGTGGCCTGCCCAGGGTCATACAGCTAGTAAGTGTCAAGTGTTTGAGGCTGAATTTGAACTCAGGTCTTCCTGAATCCAGGGCCGGTGCTCTATCCACTGTGCCACCAAGCTGCCCCCTATAACATAGTATAATAAAAAAAAGTTGCACATGAAACTGCAAATCTATTATGTACAACTTGCTATTCTTTTTACATATAAATATTTTTCACACCCTTCCCTCTAAGTCTAAAATAGCTAGATGCTGTCTTTTCCCAGTTTTGCTTTAGTATCAATTAGTATCTGCTGTTGTCACTATTAATCTGATGAACTTTTTATGGTTTCCTAATTTAAGGGTTTTAAATTAAAATCACACTAATTTCACATTTTCTGGGTGTCACACCACTGCTGATTTTTTGAGAGTTTCAGTGAGTTAATTATTGAAATGGTGCCACTACTCTAGATTTTCACAAAACCAGAGAATTTCAGAGTTGTAAGAGACCTCAGTGGACATGTCTCACCCCATTCATGAAAAAGACTTTCCTCTTTAATATCCCCAACAAAGGGCTATCCAGCCTTTGTGTGAAATCCTCCAGTGAGGAAGAAGTCCCCATTCCTGAATGCATCTCATTCTGCTCTTATTGTTAAGAAGTTTTTCCTTGAAATTAAGCCTACATCTGCCTCTTTACAACTTCCACCATTTCATATTAATCATTCTCCCAGTGGCAAGACTGTAGTGATTTTTTTTAGTGCTTTGTTAAAAAAAAAAACAAAACAAATTTTGCTTTAAAAATGTATATGATAGGGGCAGCGAGGTGGTACAGTGGATAGAGCACTGGCCCTGGAGTCAGGAGGACCTGAGTTCAAATTTGACCTCAGACACTTAACACTTACTAGCTGTGTGACCCTGGGCAAGTCACTTAACCCCGATGGCCTCACCAAAAACCAAAAATGTATACGATAGTTTCTGATTCTTTTTGTCTGAAATGTTGCTTTCTTTACAATCAAAGATAGAATAGATTATATTTGTGCTCACTGAAACCAAGAGAAGTATATTTTCTTTAGAGATGGATCACTAAAACAATTGCTCCAATCTTTGCAAGGAGGGCTCTTCCTCTTCTTTGGCGAAAGTGAGTCAAATTTATATTGACTCAGAACTGAGATGGGCGGGGGTGGGGGGACCCTTGACATCCAGGGAGTGCTTTTCTTTCCTCCTTGTTTGGTAGATACAGCAGCTCTAAAAATAAAATTACCTAGGAGGGTTTTTTCATTCTAAATTGCAAAATCAAACCTGTTTCTTTGGTTCATTCCATTATTGTGCTTCTTTTTCTCATAAAGAGTTAGGGAAATTAGGATTTGCATGCTGAAACATCCCATGTTCAGTTTCAACATAATTGCAGCGGCCAGTCCAAATCTCAAGCAGCATCTTCCTTGTGGAGATTGTTACATGACCTATGTTTAATTTCCTCCCCTTACAATATATAATTCTCCACATGTGCTCTTGCCAAGCATTTATATTCCCTATACCTTTGCATGGCTCCAGTGTGGTATAATGGTGCCATGGGAATGAAAGCACTGGATATGGATTCAGAAGACAAAACAGGCCAAATCTTAGCTCTGCCGCTTACTGGTTATGTGTGGGCAAGCCAATTCATATAGTGGGTCTTGTTTTGCTTATAGAGAGAGCAAAGGAGTTGAGTTAGATGATACCTAAGGTTCTTGCTGTTCTAGATCCTATGCCCTGTGATAATTTTTTTAAAATTTGGTAGTTGTTTTAGGGTATGCATGTGACGAACGATATTCATTAATTCATTGACTGCTCAACTAGTGAGCAGTGAAAAGAGATCAATTGTATATAGTTTGGGGCTGAATTGAAAATAATCCATTAACACATTAATCTGGGATGTTCAAAGAAATTAAATTGTCTTTGTTATATACCCTGGAGTCAAATCAAATAAATAAGTATTTATTAAGTACTTGCCATGTGTTTTTTTTAAAAGATAATGTGTAGGGGCGGCTAGGTGGTGCAGTGGATAAAGCACCGGCCCTGGATTCAGGAGTACCTGAGTTCAAATTCGGCCTCAGACACTTGACACTTACTAGCTGTGTGACCCTGGGCAAGTCACTTAACCCCCATTGCCCCGCAAAAAAAAAAAAATTAAAAAAAAAAGATAATGTGTGAAGTGCCAGCAATACTATGAACAAAAATAAAGATAATTCTTGCCCTCAAGGAACATACAAATGAATGAGAACAAGATTACTATATGGAAGAATGGATTCTTATCAAGGACAATGACAAAATCAATATATCATCACTTACTCAAATTAGCCAATAGATCTGTGATCTCATCAATTTTAATGTTCTTTCTAGTGATGCAAAATGTATCCATCCATACCTACCCATCCTGTGTGACTCTTGTTCACATCGTCCTATTGATGTACCACAAGGGTTCCACCCAATGGTTTCCTCACTTTCCCCTTACATTTCATATCTTTTTTCTTTTCTTTTCTTTTCTTTTCTTTTTTTTTTGCGGGGCAATGAGGGTTAAGTGACTTGCCCAAGGTCACACAGCTAGTAAGTGTCAAGTGTCTGAGGTCTGATTTGAACTCAGGTCCTCCTGAATCCATGGCCGATGCTTTATCCACTGCACCACCTAGCTGCCCCCCCTTCCCCTTACATTTTGAGAATGCCACTGGAGAACTGAGGATACCACTTGTTAGCTATATTGTCATGTGACCAGCTCATATCCTTTTTCTATCATACATTTCCATGAAGTGTTTTTTCTTTGACCTGGAAAGTTCTGGACTTTGGCTCTGTCATTCCTAGGAATCTTCAGTTTGAGTTTTCTTTCAGTAAATGACTAGTTAAAAAAAAACTGAGCAGTTATCCTTTATGATTTTTAAAAATATGATGTCTTAGTTCTTTCAGGTATTACAGTGGCTGGCCACAGGTTTTAGGTTGTCCAGTGATTCTTAAATTATATGTCCTTGATCTGTTCTCTAGATTAGTTGTTTTTGTTATGAAATGCCATACTTTTTCAACTATTTTCTTTCGATCTTTTGATTTTATGTTAATATTTGTTGTTACTTTGTGGAGCCATTAACTTTTGTTTGGTCCATTTTAATTTTCAAGGAGTCTGCTACTTACTATCATACATTTTGCTGAAGACATCAATTCTTCAAAGTTCCTCATTTGTCAAATGTTTCAGCCTGTTCATACCCATTGTGGCCTCTGCATTGCTCTCTGGGTAATTTCATTTTCAGTTCTTCAAAGACTGTCATGTACTTTGTCTCAAAAGGCATATAACCCTGGTAGAGAGCTTTCGTTAAAAAGATAGGCCTTCATTTCTTGGAGATGTCTGGAGCCATTAAAAGAGCTTAGCAATATGCTGAAGTCTATGAAACTCAATTTCCTTCTTCCATCCAACCCATGATCTGCTATGCCACTGGACAAATGAAAGATGATTATGATGATATAGAGGTTAATGTATTGTAATGGCTAAAGAGCCAGCCTTGAGGCTAGAAAGATCTGAGTTTAAGGCCTACCTTGGACAGGTGCTGGCTGTGTTATTTCCAGGATCACTTAACCTCAGTGTTCTAGAAAACTCTCTGTGATGCTATATTGTCTGTAAGGTGCTGGCCAGCGTTGGTAGAGAGAATTTCCTCATCTGGGAGTTTTCTATACCAATGAAATCATAGGCCCCATCCCTATCCCTATTCCTCCCTAATAATAATAGCTGTTTTAATGCTTCCATGCCCACCTCTCACTCCCTAGTCAATAGTTCGGTACTTTGCACATGGTAGGCACTTAATAAATGTTTATTGATTGATATGATTGATTGATATTTCAGTCAAGTACATAGAAGCTTGGGATGGGCCTGCTTTGGGGCAAAGATGATGGAAAGGCCATTCCTACCTCCTTCCCCTCTTCCACAGCCCTTTAGAGCAAAGCTTCTTAAACTGTGGGTTGCAACACCATATAGGGACATGTAACTGAATGTAAGGTTGTGAAAAATTTGGCAACAATAAAAGATTATGTATGCCTGTTTTATATACCCAGGGTCACGTAAAAAATTCTTGAACCTAAAAGAGTCGTGAGTAGAAAATGTTTAAGAAGTCCTGCTTTAGAATAGGAACAAAAGTGCCCTGACTGCTTTCTATGCATGGGGAGGACTTGGATTCATACTAGGTGATGAAAAGTCTTTTCATGAATGGGCTCCTCAGCCAACACTCTATGGATGTTAATGGAGCAATCCACACCCAGCTTGAAAGTACAAGAAAGACTTTCTGGAGTGGGGATTGGGCTAACCCCAACCAGTCACAAGCTATGAATTCACAGCTTCTTAGTCAAGCCTATGCCTGTGATTGGGCTAACTCTTGTTTGTGTCTTCTTTCCTTTAGGATAGGGCCTGGTAAAATCTCACCAGCAGCTATCTTCCCCTTTCCAGATATGACAGGAGGAGGGTGGAACCTATTGGAGTAGATGAGGTGGCAACAAATGTAGAGGAAGATACATCAAAAGGGAGAGCTGTTCATAGTTTGAAAGATGACCAGAAAGAGCCCACCTAGTATTGATGAGGCCACATTCATTGGAGGTGAAATGTGAACCAGCTAATTAGCAGCCCTTAGAAAGAAACTGCATATATCCCCCCCCAAACTTGACCATTAGACTTTCAGCTGACTGTACTAGTAGTGATAAATTACTGCATTCTCGTCTAATCATTCTATGATTCTTCATGGCTTAGCACTCCCATTTTTTAGTAGGGGAATCAAGCTACCTGTTTATATTCAGGATTCCTTTTTTTTCTTGCCTTTTCTAGGGAGAACCTATACAACAGAGACAAAAGTAGAATTGTTCCTCTCTGGAAAATCTGAGGTGGGATTGGAATTGAAGCTCTAGGGAGCCTAATTCCCTGAGAAAACAGGTACCTCAGATCAATGAACCTAGAGCAAACCACCAGGGCAATTAGGGACAGCAACTGGCAAAGGTCACTAGCTCCTGTGGCCTCAGCCTAGCAGTGCCTGGCTAGTAATTATGATAGACTAGCATTTACATAGTGTGTTGATGTTTGCAAAGCACTTTGCCCATGTGATCTCATCTGATCCTTACAACAAGCTTGTGAGGTAGGTGCTATCATCATTCCCATTTTACAGATGAGGAGCTCATAAAGGTTAAACAATTTCCCCTAGATGACATAGACACTAGGTACAATCTCTGTTTTCCACCAAAGCCACCTTCCTCCACTTTAATTCTGTCTTCTGAAAAATCCCCTTTTAGTGCCTTTCATCCTTGCAACTTCCCACAGCTGCTGTAGTCCCTACCAAAAAGTTGTGCTGTCATGGATAGAGCACAACTGGATTCAGGAGGACCTGAGTTCAAATCCGACCTCAGGTACTTAACACTTACTAGCTGTGTGACCCTGGGAAAGTCACTTAACCCCAACTGCCTCACTTAAAAAAAAAAAAGTTGTGCTGTCATAACAGTTTTCCCGACCTCTGTGCAATAACAAACCTAATATTTTCAGAAGTCATAAAATTTCCATCTTGTTGGTAGTGCGACCTTGGGATCTACTTCTTAGACCCTTGGTGTTCCCATCTATAAAATGAGGTGATTGAAATAGCTGATCTTTCAGGTCCATCCCAGCTCAAAAATGCTATTTCTAAGTTTTCTGCCCCGGGGGTAGTCCCATTTTTTTCCTCTCCCTAGCTCCAGTCATTTGGGAATCAGATTGGAAAGATTCTATTAGTCCTCAGAAATAATAGATTGGATTGGAAGAGTGCTTAGAAATTCTGAATCAAAGTGCAGTCAATTTATAAGCATTAGGAGGAGCATGCAATGCTGAAGTGCTCTCTTTTCTCTCTACACTCTTCCTCTTCTTCCCTGTTGGAAATGGTCATGGTCCTTATTTATTTGGAGCCTCATATATAGTGCTATAAGCAAATGGAGCCAAGGAGACACATTAAGGAGGCAAAAGGAAGTAATCAATGCTTTATAAACCAAACAAACAGACAAACAAACAAACAAACAAAAAACCAAACAAACAAACAAACTTTTTTTCATTCTTGAGGTATATCTGACTATGGTGGGGTGAAGGTGGTACCTTGATGGTGAGGTTCTCAGTTAACTGCCATTTACTCTTATTTCCAGAATTGGAGGTAAGTGGCACTTTGCGGTTGCTAAAGAGGCTTCTTGAACAGGGGAAAGTTTTTTTTTTTGCTGCTCTATTTATTTAAGAAAATGCTGAAACACAGGTCCTGACTCTTTCTAAAGCTGAGATCAGAGCACAGCCCATCTCCCATTCTTTGAAAACACCATTTTACCAAAAGTATGCTGTAGTGCCTTCATGACATTTGAGTTGTTACTTCCAAAGAAGGGTGTTCACTTGGGAAAAGGCTGATGCTCCAAGAAAAACCTAACAGCAACAGAATGTATGCTTTTCACAGACTGCGATCTGGGGGACTGGCTTTCAAATAGGGGAAGAAATGTCACCAGAAGCTCATGATATTTCAGTCTAGTGTGGCATGATGGGAAAAAAACAGCACAGAAATAGGATAATGGAAAAAGTACTGGATGTAGAGTCAGAAGATGGGTTCGATTTCCAGCTCTGCCATCTGTTTGACCTTGAGCTATTGAATAATCAATCAGTTTTTTATATTAATATATTATTTTCCCAATTATATTCCCAACATTTTAAAACATTTTTTAAAAACTGAGTTCCAGAAACCAAAGCTATCTATTCCCATATGAAAAAATGCTCTAAATCTCTAATGATTAGAGAGATGCAAATTAAAACAACTCTGAGGTACCACCTGACACCTATCAGATTGGCTAAAATGACAAAAAAGGAAGATAATAAATGTTGGAGAGGCTGTGGGAAAATTGGAACACTAATGCATTGTTGGTGGAACTATGAGCTGATCCAACCATTCTGGAGAGCAATTTGGAATTATGCCCAAAGGGCGATAAAGCTGTGCATACCCTTTGACCCAGCAATCCCACTTTTAGGTCTTTTGCCCAAAGAAATCATGGAAGGGGGAAAGGGACCCACATGTACAAAAATATTTATAGCTGCTCTTTACGTGGTAGCAAGGAATTGGAAGTTGAGGGGGTGCCCATCAATTGGGGAATGGCTGGACAAGTTGTGGTATATGAATACAATGGAATACTATTGTGCTGTAAGAAATGATGAGCAGGAAGAGTTCAGAGAAACCTGGAGGGTCTTGCGTGAGCTGATGATGAGTGAGATGAGCAGAACCAGAAGAACATTGTACACAGTATCATCAACATTGAGTGTTGACCTACTGTGATGGACTATATTCTTCTCACCAATGCAATGGTACAGAAGAGTTCCAGGGAACTCATGATAGAAGAGGATCTCCAAATCCAAGAAAAAAAAAGAAAGAAAGAACTGTGGAGTATAGATGCTGATTGAACCATATTATTTCTTTTGTTTTGGGTGCTGTTTTTTTTTTTTCTATTTTGAGGTTTTGCATCACTGCTCTGATTCTTTCTCTTGTAACAGGATTAATGCAGAAATAGGATTAATGTTATTATGTGTATATATATGTGTGTATATATATATCTATATGTATATGTATAGAGATATATAGATATAACCTATATCAGATTACCTGCTGTCTAGGGGAGGGGGGGAGGGAGGGGAGGGAGGGAGAAAAATCTGAAATTGTAAAGCATGTATAAACAAAAGTTGAGAACTATCTTTACATGGAACGGAAAAAATAAAATACCTCATACATTAAAAAAAAAAAAAAAAGATGCTTAGCTACTCTGAGCTTCAGCTCTCTTTTGTAAAATGAGGCTACCAGAAAAACTGAGTTCCAAATTCTCTTCCTTCACCCCTCCCCACCCTGCTCATGGAAAAGGCAAGCAATTTGTATAGATTATACATGTCTGACACACTTGATCAATAGGCATTTATTAAATGCCTACTGTGTACCCAGCATTGTGCTAAGAGCTGGGGATAGAAATATAGGGGGGGAAATCCAATCCAGATCATGCCCTTACATTCTAGTGGGGGTGGGGGTTGGGGGAGAAGGACACATAATGTATATGTGTGTAAGTATATATTAAGAAAAATACATGAAGCAAGATAATTGGCAGAGGGTACTAAGAGCTACGAGCTGGGGGAATAAGGAAAAGCTTCATGTAAAAGATGATACAAACTAAGCCGTGAAGGAAACATGAGATTCTAAGAGGCCAAGTAGAAGAGAAAATACATTTTAGGCAAGGCACAGTCTAGATAAATCACTCTTCCTCTCCAGGTCTCAGTTTCCTCATCTGTCAAATGAGGGGATTAGACTAAATGACCTTTAAGGACACTTTCAGCTTTGGCTATGATCCTATGAATCAGAGGAATCGGGTTCAAATGCTTCTTCTGCTGCTTTACTATCAGCGTCGGTTTCTTCAGCTGTAAAATGAAGAGGTTAGAGTAGATTGTTTCTAATGTCCTTTCTGGTTCTAAGTTCTGTGAATGTCTTTGTTCATACAGTCTGAGGTCAGGCTCAGGAGTCAGTTTCAGTTTTGATCTGATTCCTTCCTGGGCCTTAATGCGAGTCAAGGGTACTCGCACTGTTTCCCCATTTCAAAAACAAGGAAATAACTTTTTTCTTTCCTGAACTTGCCTAAGATGTAACTTGTTGGTACTGGCTTAGGATATGATTGGTGTTTTGGTTTGGGGGGAAAATGTCTAGCTTGGGATATGCATCATATTACAGTGATAAACAATCAAGTACAGGCAATTACTGCCTTGGGCTCAGGTGACATATGGAGTGAGGAGCCAGAGCAGTACTAAGATAAATCTTAGAACATTTTCCTTTGAGTATTGGATCTGCACCTATCGACAACAAACATTTATTTTATTTTTTCCAGTTACATGTAAGGGCAGTTTTCAACATTCATTTTCATAGGATTTAGAGTTCCAAATTTTTCTCCCTCCCTCCCTTTCCTGCCCTCTCCACAAGACATCAACCAATCTGATGTAGGTTATGGATCTACATCTATTGAAAAGATTAAGGATAAAGGCACTCTTAAATTAGCTTGATGGCTGGGTTAAAACAAACAAAATCACCTGGCTACTTTTTTTCTTATGTTGGTTCCAATGTAAAACAATGCTTCAAAAGAAAACATTTTTTCCCATCTTTCTCTGTTAGCATCAAAACAAGATTTGTACTAGTCAGAGACATCCGCAAAACCAATTATATGCTAAGGTTATTCTCAAGATAACAACCACTTTGACTTCATAACTATTTCATCTAGCACAGTACTTGACATATACAGATGCTTGCTGGCTGACAATATGAAGAGTGAATCTATAGAATTCTTGGGAGTTATTTGGTTCCAAATGCTTGGTTCTCCTCTCAATTCTTCTCCCTAGGAAACCAACTCATCAACTTTCTTATCTCTTACACTTGGGGAAAAAGGCTCTGCAAGGATTGTGTGATTGCATTGTGTAAAAAACAAAATCAAACTGAGAAACAATGCAGTAATAGTGAAAAGAAATGGTGAAGAAAAGACTAAGGAAGTGTAATACATACATATACATGTAAACACACAAACATACATGTATTTATCTATCTTCAAAACAGGATCTACCCATCTTGTCCAGTTCAAAAGTAGAACAGCCACTCACCTGTCTGACCCCACTGCTGATCTGCATGGGAGCTTTGACCCTACTCCATTTCCAACCTGGGTTGGTTCATACCTCCTTAGGCAGTGCAGTGACCCCACACTCTAGGGACCTCACTGTATTAGTGCCAGACTTAATAAGAACATTATGGCTTAGTACATTGCAGCTCAGAACTCCTGAGCTCAAGAGATCCACCCACCTCGTCCTCTTCAGTAGCAAGGATTTTTGGTATGCACTATCACACCCAGCAGAAGTGTAAAAATATTCAGGTCCTTGCATCAGAGAAAGAACATGGGTGGATGATGCTAATCTTTCCTTGAGTGACAAACCTCAGTTTCTAGAACCCTTGAACTTTTCTACAATATCGGAATTTATCTGGGATTTTTGCACATCCTTTGGTCATAAAATCATACTATTTGGAGGTTACAAGCCAACATCATAGATGGGAAAGAATACTGTACCCAGAAATAGGAGACTTGAGTTCCAGGGCCAGCTCTAACATCCAATAGCATTTTGATCATGAACAAATTGCCTAACTTATTTAAGGCACACTTTCCTTGTCTATAAAATGGAAAGAGTTGCAGTGGCTATATCTAGAGCTTGGGGTGCACTTCTCTTCTCTACCTGCCTCCTTAGAATCCCTAGTTTCCTTCTATTGTCATCTCAAGGGCTATCCTCTGCATGAAGTCTATCCTGATTCTACTAACTCCTAGAGCATTTTCTCTTCCCTACAAACAGATAGACACAGATAGATAGATAGATGGATAGATGGATAGATAGATAGATAGATAGATAGATAGATAGATAGATAGATAGATAGATAGATAGATAGATGGACGGACGGACAGGCAGGCAGACAGAGAGACAGAGAGAGTATTTACTAAGCACTTTAGGTGCAAGGATCAGATCTGTATTACTAAGATTGAATCTGTAGGACATAGGAAAGGATTACAGATGATAGGTGGGATCATAGATCTTGAGCTCAAAAGGATCTGAGATGTCTTCTAGACTAACCTCCTCATTTTACATATGATGAAGTGACTTACTGTAATGGGGGAAATGGAGTACAGGTTTGTTAGGGGTTGGGGTAGGGGTAGAGGCTCTTAGGAATTCCTCTTTAAAGAATTACACCCTTGGGGCAGCTAGGTGGCGTAGTGGATAGAGCACCGGCCCTGAAGTCAGGAGGACCTGAATTCAAATCCGACCTCAGACATTTAACACTTAACTAGCTGTGTGACTCTAGGCAAATCACTTAACCCCAATTGCCTCACAACCCCCCCCCCCAAAAAAAAACAAAAACGAATTACACCCTCTTGCACACAAAAGCACTTAGAATAAGGGGGTAGTTTATTTAGGGGCAAAGGAAGGGAAGGGGGGAGGGAAGGAAAACCATGAAAGAAATCCTTGGACTTCTCATGGGGAGATAGGCACAAAGCACATTGCTCAGAGGCACCAATCTCCTAGAGCAGGAGACTGTAAGGTACTTTTATAGAGGACTGATGGGGTGGACCATCTGCCTGTGGAAAGTTCCTTTAGTGAGGGAGGACCATCCCCCACTGGCCGTAGCTGGGGGAATTGGGTGAGGAGTGGAGGACCATACCCCACTGGTAGTGACTAGAGGAATTGGGTGAGGGGTGGATACGGATCCTTCTTCAGAACACAAAGGCCGCAGCCACACCCAATTTTATCTCCCCTGGGTAAGGGAGACCAGAATGAAGGGTGGGAATCCGAAGTTAGCTCAGTCCGATTTGGTTCTGCTTATCTCTCTAGGCATTATCTGTCCTCTGGTTTAGTTTCTCTAGGAGAAGGTTCCTTGATGTGCCCCGGAGAACTTATGGGGTGCTCTGCACCCAATGACTTTCCTATGATCAAACAGGTATAAATGATCAGAAACAGGATTTGAACCCAAATCTTCTTGAATAAGTCCAATGCTCTATCACCATACCACTCTCAGATGCTCTTTTGGATGGAGTTTCTGCCTTGGCTCAAAATAAGTAGTGACTCTGACCTCATGGACCACACAAGCCTCTCAGGGTAACACAAACATACCATACAAGCCCTTGACTCACTGCGCTCCCTGGTACATCTATACCAGTAGGGACAACAGGATGGAGAAACCCTATACCACAGGCGGGCAACTTGAAGCAAAAAGCCCAATACAGTGAAAAGAGTACTAGACTTTGGAGCCAGATATCTTGGGTTCAAATTTCAGTATTGCCACTTCTTCTGCCAAGAAAAGTGATCTTTGTATCAGGAAGGACAGAATAGAAATAAAGAGTTGACACTCAAGAAAATCAAGTAATTAATAAGAGAACACACAGCTGTCCTGAGTGAATTCAAGTGACTGATCCAGATGCCTGAAAGAAATGGCGGGTAGGGCTACTGGTCTATAATTGTCTTTGAAGTTCATAGAAGATGGGAGAGTTCTCTCAGGACTAAAGAAGGGCAAATGTTGACTTAGTTTTCAAAAAAGAGACAAGGGCATATTCTGTAAGCCTGAATTTAATTCCTGGGAAGATTTTATAATATATGATCAAAAGGATGATTTGGGAAAGAATATTTGTTAACAACAAGAAAAAGAAGTTCTGATTTAAAAAAATCTTATATGGCTTCATCAAGAATAGATCATATGAGATTTTTTTAAAAATAGGGCTCTTGGACATCAGAGAAATGTTATAGCTGTGCTTTATTCAAATTTTTAGTAAAGCATATGATAACATTTTTCATGTTATTCTTGTAGACAAGATGCAGAGATATGGCCTAAGCAATAGTATAATTAGTTGGATTCTGCTTGAATAGTAGGACCTACTACATGATGATTAATAGTTCTGAGAACTGCAAAATTTACTGAGAACTGATTCCCACCCCCCCCTCCCCAGTCCCCTCTTTCCCAGGCAGGTGAATTACCTGGGGCTGACTGTCTTTGTCATTTCCAGACTCTTGATGGATTTATGGACCTTCCCCCAAGCAACTTATCCCCTCCCATTACTCCCTGGACTTTATGTTATTATGTAAAAAGGGTCCACCTACATTAAGTAGTTTCAATTCAGAGTCAGTAACACCTATACTGAAATTAGGAGCTGTTCTATTATTTCTTTTGTCAAAGGTTCATTTACATTAATTAGCTATATGTCACTCTGCAGCGATCTTTTGGTTCCCTTTTTGTTCTGTTACCCCATTAAAAACCCTGTCCTCTGTTCCCATCTTTGGGTATTCCTCGAGCTATAGTTCCTCTGCCCCGATTAAAGACCTTATTTCTTCTATATTGATTGTTTCCTTAATTTCCAGGTTAACAGTTCTAAGTCAACTCTGAAGGACAACTCTAGCGGAGTATCCCATTTCTATAGCTGTACCCTGTAAGGGGCTAAAATTCTAGGTATACTATCTAAAAATCTAATGAGTGGTCGCCAATAAATTATAAGCTTTAGCAAGAGATTTAAGTGTTTAAGTATTTATTAAAGAGCATTAGGATCAGAGAGAAAGGTAAAAATCTAACTATTTCTAAGAGACCCCATCATCCGCCCTGCCATGGCGAGGTCAGGAACAAAAAGGACCCAGTGCTTCCCCCTTCCTCCCAGAAGCCTTCTGTGAAACTGGGAACATACCCCCACCCCACCCCCCACTCCACAGCTCCAAGCTAATTGGCTGGTAGCTTTGATAGACAGTACCCTCAAGCAAACGTCACTTCCTGACACCAAGGAAAGCTGCATGGCTTGCCCTCAAATGCCTTCTCCTCAAGGCGGAGCTCTCCTACAGTAACTCTCCAGTAGGTGGCATCATTTCTATTGTTACAACCCCTTGGGTGTTGCATGATAATTACCTTGTATTAAATGGAATTTCTTTTAAAGGAGAGCACACCATTGATTAGGGAATGGCCAAATAAATTGAAGTATGTGAATACAAGGGAATATTACTGCACCATTAGAAATGAATATAAAAAAATCAGAGAAGTATGGCAAGACTTCTATGAACTGATGCAGAAGGAAGTAAGCAGAATCAGGAGAACAATAGACACAATGATTACAACATTTGAGGCATCTTGGTGCCATAATGGCTAGAGTGTGGATGTGGAGTTAGGAAATCTTGAGTTCTAATCCTGCCTCTGATGTTTACTAGCTATGTGACTTTGCACAGATCCCTTGATGTCTCAGTTTCCTCATGTGCAAAATCAGGATAACAATAGCACACCTATTATACAGAGTTTGTGTGAAGGTCAAATGAGATTATATAGATAAAGCTCTTTGCAAACTTAAAAATGTTCCATAAATGTTTTTATTATCATTATGTTCACAATAGTGTTCATGGAAAGAAGAAGAAGAAGAAGAAGAAGAAGAAGAAGAAGAAGAAGAAGAAGAAGAAAATTTTGAGGGTAATTATAATAGTAATTACCATGACCCAGCTTGGCTCCAGAGAAGAGATAAGCTACTGAATTGAATTTAAGTGAGTCAGGGCTGTGCAAATTCACCAGCTTCACTCTCTGCTCCAGAGTCATCTGGGTCCAGTGGCAAGATATACATCAGGATGACTTGAGACGGCCCTAGATATTTAAGGCAATTGGGGTCTCTCCTCTTTTTGTATAGGTAGGGGACTATGGATGTGGAATATTCCATGTGGTCAAACTTGGTTGATATGTGGGCTAGTTTTGCTGAACTTCCCCCCTTCCTTTTCAGTTTCAATCTTTGTTAAAGGGATGGCTTGCTGGGAAGGGGACACATCTGGAAACAAATGTAATAGAAAAGGTAACAGATATAACTAAAAGGAACAATTAAAAAAAAGAACAGCTTTTAAAGAGGATATGCTATGGTAACTTCAGTTTAAGAATGGAAAATACTGGCCCTAACTGTAAGAACTTTGTAGCCTTGATACTGTTAAGAAACTAAGGCTTCAGAGTTCCTGAAAGCACTGTCCTTCTTGAAATTGCATTCTGTGCCAGGAAGTGATTACCAACCCTCCAACAAGGGCTGGAAAACACTTAGAATGACCATTTATCCTAATGCTACAGGATGTATGTAGATAACAAAACATGTCAGAATGAAATATAGTGGATCAGTATGTGGGAGGTTGGCATCTTGATGACTAAATTGTACCCGTGCCAGGCTGGCTAGCTCAGTCACGGACATATCCATTGTGGTGCTTGCCAAAAAATGACAATCTAAATGAAAAAAGAAAGTTGATTTCATGGTTGTGTCCAATTAAGGGCAGAGTCACATTCCAGGTCCCTACCCACCAAGTTCTGATGTTGGGCAGTTTCTCAGATGCAGACTAATCACATGCATCATTGGCAGAATCTGATGTACAGCACTGCAGCTGACTCTTCTCAAATAGCATTGGCTGTCCCTGGACACTGGACCACTGCCTCAACCTGAACATAGGCTGCGAAGATATCCTTTAGAGAAACATATATACCACCTACTTTGCCATCAACCTCATTTCACAGATGAAGAAACTGAGACAAAGAAAGGCTTCTTCATAGAACTGGCAAATCTCAGAGCTGGAAGGGACCTTAAAGTCCAAGTAGTGTAGGGGTTCTTAACCCCAGCCCATGGGCCCCTAAGGGATCTATGGATAGATTTTAGGGGCACTGTATACTTGGATAGAAAAAAATAACATCTTTACTTTTTAAGATCTCTAGCTGAAATTTAGCATTTTCTTCAATTAATTTAAAAGTATTATTTTGAGAAAAGGTCCATTAGCCTCTCCTGCCTATCACAAGGCTGGTCTATGTCATAACAGAGGTTAAAGACCCCTGATCTACTCAAAACCAACTCCCCACCCAAATCCTCACTACAACAGCTGTCACCTAGATTCTGCTCGGTGAAGGAAGGTCTTTGAGCACTCAGAAAATAGTGGCTGTTTTCTGACACAGCCCATTCTTCCTCGGGACAGCCCTGATTGTTTGAGAGTTTTTCCTTATGTTGAGCCAAAAACATTCTCTGCAACTTCTGCCCAATACTCCTAGTTACAGGAGCACAAAATCTTAGAGTCAGAAGGGACCTTAGTAATTATCAGGTGCTGCTACTACTGCTGTTGTTGTTTGTCCTTCATTGTTGAAGAGGACCATTACATCGGGATGATGTCATGACTTGCACTGAATTGAATTTAAGTGAGTCAGGGCTGTGCAAATTCACCAGCTTCACTCTCTCCTCCAGAGTCATCTGGGTCCAGTGGCAAGATATACATCAGGATGACTTGAGACGGCCCTAGATATTTAAGGCAATTGGGGTTAAGTGACGTGCCCAGGGTCACACTGCTAATAAGTATATGGTGCAATTCCATACCTGAATGACCTCTTCTAATAATAATAATATCTGATATGTATAAATGATCTCATTTCAGCCTCACATCTACCTTAAGAGTCAGTTGCTACAGGTATTGTTATTATTGCCTGTTTACCAATGAGAAAACTGAAGCCCACAGAGCTACTCAGGGTGACATGCTTAAGGTCACACAATTAGGAAGCATCAGTGATGGGATCTGACATCCAGTTCCACCTGACTCAGAGTCACAAAAATCACAAAATTTCTTTTTTTTTTAAAGTAATAAACATTTGTATTTATAGTTTTGAGTTCCAATTGTTATCCCTCTTTCCTTCCCTCCCCTGAGGTGGTAAGCAATCAGGTATGGGTTATACATGTGCAATTATGTAAAATATTACCATATTAGTCATTTTATACAAGAAAACTTGAATAAAAGAAAAAATGAAAGAAAGTGAAAAGTAGCATGCTTCAGTCTGTGTTCTATCAATATCAGTTCTTTCTTTGGAGGTGGATAGTATGTTTCAGCAATTGTTCTTTGAGATTGTCTTGAATCATTGTATTGTTGAGAAGAGTTAAGTCATTCACAGTTCTTCAACTAACAATATTGCTGTCTCCGCACAACATTCTCTTGGTTCTGCTCACTTCACTATACATTAGTTTCTATAAGTTCTTCCAGGCCTTTCTGAAATCATCCTACTTGTCATTTCTTATAGCACAATAATATTCTATCACCATCATATACCACAGTTTGTTTAGCCATTCCCCAATTGATGGGCATTCCTTTGATTTCCAATTCTTAGCCACTGCTTTAAAAGAGTTGATATTGGATATGAAAAATCAACAAATGACATCACAAAGAATCAAACTGATAACATTTTATCGATCAGAAAACTATTGGTTACTAATGTGTGAGTCATTCATAATAATACCTAATATTTATATAATGCCTACTGTGTTCTAGTCACTGTGCTAAATGTTTTACAATTATTATTTCACAACACTCTTGGGAGGTAGGTGCCCTTATTATCCCCATTTTACAGATGAGGAAAGTGAGGCAAGTAGACTTACCCAGGGTCACACAGCTAGCAAGTGTCTGAAGCTGGACTTGAACTCAGGTTCTTCTTGATTCAAGACCTAGTACCCTATCCACTGTACCACCTAGCTGAATAATTTCTGAATTGTCTTTCTTTGTACAGACAAATTATTGGCTTTTTAAACCAAAGAGGCAATAAGTCAGCCAATATCTCCTGACAGGGCCAGAGAAAAAGGACATGCATGTATAGGGAGTTCATTGGTTATATGGACAAGGCAGCAACAGCATCTGAGAGTGGAGACAGAATTAGAGTTAAGGGTCAGAGCAGTAAGTAATCAAAACCAAGAACAAAGCAAATCCAAGTTGGATGGACAGTGAAAAGAGGGTGAAATAAATGGTGCACTGGACCAACTTGTACACAGTAACCACATCAGAAGGCATATACAGCAGGCAATAAGGCATGCCTGCCTAGTTTCCCCCAGCCCCCACCCTTCATCGCCCTGATGGGCTGGAGGATGGTGTAATTCACCTCTTTTGTTTTCCTCTGAATGGGAGTTATCTATCACCAGTGGCTCATACCTCCTGACATGTCTTTGGAATACTAAGCCAGCAACCAGAAATAAAATTTCAAGAAAGATGCAAAGGCCTGACACCTTTTGCCATCACTTTGAATGTAAATTTTTGTAACTAGTGCTTTAGTTATTGTAGGCAAAAAGAGGACTTGGTTCCTACATTGCATCTTTAGAGAAAGGAAGCAGAGAGGAAGGAAGGCAAATATCCCTCAGTTAACAATAGAAAACCTCTTTTCCTGCCTGGGCCCTGATTAGGATTCTAACTGCTGGGCATACAGAGGATATTCTTGCTGCTTCCATGTACATATTCTGATATATCCCTGAACACAGGATCATTCATTTTTCTAATCACTAAGTTTTGTTTGAGTTTTTCTTATTGCCTTTTGTTTTTATTAGAATGTAAGCACCTTGAGGGCAGAGATTGTCTTGTTTGCTTATATTTGCATCACAAGTGGTTAGCACATAGGAAGCACTTAGAAAATTCGGGCTCTCTCTCTCTCTCTCTCTCTCTCTCTCTCTCTCTCTCTCTCTCTCTCTCTCTCTCTCTCTGATCATCTAGCTATCCTAAGGTGGTGCAGTGGATAGAGTGCTAGGCTTGGAATCAGGAAAGCCTGAGTTCAAATCTGGCCTCGGACACTTACTCACTTTGTGACCCTGGGCAAGTCAAGTAAACCCATTTGCCTTGTTTCCTCATATTTAAAATGAGCTGGAGAAGAAAAGGCAAACCACTCCAGCATATTTGCCAAGAAAACTCCAAATGGGGTCACAAAGAATCAGACATGACTGAAATGACTGAACAATTATCAATCCTACCTACCTGTCTGCCTCCCTCTCTCTCTCCCTCCCTCTGTCTCTCTATCCCTATCCATCTCTATATTATCATACACCCATCTTTCTCTCTCTCTCTCTCTCTCTCTCTCTTCATTTTTAAGTATGTTTCACCATCTGTCCTCTGGATCCTTGATTCTATGCAGTAATGGTAGAAAAATAATAGTTAATTAGTATACCCCCACCACACACATACTCCAACTTTATTAGTTTATTCATTTCTGCATTTAATCATTCAGTTTCTGTTTATCTTTTGTTCTCATTTAAAAGGTAAAAGCCACCCTTTATGTGGCAATTGTAGATCCTCGTAATATACTGCTTTGCAGTTTCAAAGCACTTCCTTCCCAACAATCCTGAGAGGTAGATAATATTACCTAAAAAGTGAGTAATATTTCTATTTTACAGAAGAGGAAATTGAGGCTTGGGGCAAGGCTGAAGGTCACTTAAGAAGCTTCAAAGTGGTGGAGCCCGAACTTGAATCTATGTCCCCTTACTAGCCCACTTCTATTGCTTTTACATCCACGTGGCTTCACAGGGAGAAAACATGGCACACAGATGGTCTGATTCACAATAATCTGAAGGTGATTATGGGAGCTTAGCAAACCAGTTAGAAGACTAGTGCATCTCCCAGGTGGGAGGTGAGTAGACCTTAGAATAGAATAGTTGGGGCAGCTAGGTGGTGCAGTGGATAGAGCACTGGCCCTGGAGCCAGGAGTACCTGAGTTCAAATCCAGCCTCAGACACTTAACACTTACTAGCTGTGTGACCCTGGGCAAGTCACTTAACCCCAATTGCCTCACTAAAAAAAAAAAAAAGAACAGAATAGTGGCAGTCAGGATGAATAAGAAGGGGACCAAGCAGATACGTTTTTATGGAAAGCCATAATCTGGTGAAAATAAGGGATGATGAAGAGGAATGAATGAAAGATGATTCCAAGGCTTTTAAGCTTTGGTAAAAGGTAACACTGCTTCCCTACTTCCATCGACACACAAGCCAAGGAGATTTTGTTTTCAGTAGAGCGAGGGAAGTGATAGGTGTGGTTTTAGACAAGCTTGATGAGATATCAAGATGGAAATGCAGAGAGGCAATATGTTATTGTAGATTGAGAGCTGACTTCAAAGTGAGGAAGACCTCAGTTCAAGTCCCTGCCCTGACACATGCTGGCTGTCTCATTGCTTCTCGGTGATCTTGACAACTCTCTAAGGCAAATTTAAAATTTAGTTCAGAGAGTTACTGACCTGCTTTGGCACAGAGAGTTTTCTCATCTGGGATTTCCTTATGGTGATGAAATCTAGCCCTTATCCCTTAAGAAACAAATAATAGAGGTTGCTCTATAGGAGGGTTTTGGGGTTTTTTTTGGTGGGGCAATGGGGGTTAAGTGACTTGCCCAAGGTCACACAGCTAGTAAGTGTCAAGTGTCTAAGGCCAGATTTGAACTCAGGTACTCCTGAATCCAGGGCCGGTGCTTTATCCACTGCTCCACCTAGCTGCCCCACTCTATAAGAGTTCTTAACCTGGGGTCCATAAACATGTTTTTAAAAAATATTTTAATAGTTGTATTACATATAATTAGTATCCTTTGTAGTCCCGTGCATTTTATTTTATATGTGTAAAAATATTCTAAGCAGGGGTCCATAGCTTTCACCAGATTGCCAAAGGAGTCCACAATGGAAAAAAGGTTAAGAACTTCAGCTCTAATATAAGGCACAGATGTAGAAGCAAGAGCTGAAACCAGAAGAATGAATGAGCTCTCTATAGTAGTGCAAAGAAAGGAGAGTCAAGAATAAAATTCTGAATTCATCCAGATGTTGACACAGCTGCAAGCCCCAACAATCCAGTTGCTTTTCAAGCTCTAGGGGGAAAATCTATGGCAATTTTCAATGATTGCAAATGGACTGGGGAGGCTAGGTGGCGTAGTGGATAGAGCACCGGCCCTGGAGTCAGGAGTACCTGAGTTCAAATCTGGCCTCAGACACTTGACACTTACTAGCTGTGTGACCCTGGGCAAGTCACTTAACCCCAATTGCCTCACTAAAAAAAACAACCCCCCCAAAAAACCAAAAAAAAAACCAAATAAGCCCATGGACCCAGGTTAGTATTTTGTCCTTTAGTGCACAAACTCCTCAAGCATTTTTGTGGACCAATCAGCATATTACAAATAGTCCCCCAAGGCAAGGAGGATGACAAATAGAGAGAGGGATGGACAGCCAACTGACCAAATGGGACATGAATAGAGCAACACCCAATTATTGTGAAGATTCTCACCTGCAGCAAGTAGAATGAAAGGGACTCTCAACTAAACTTTGTAATCCACGATAGAAAAATCAAGCTAGTACTCAATTCAGGAGAAAAAAAGATGTAAGACACATCCTTCTCCTTGGTAGAGAGGTTGGGGGTTCATGAATGGGCTCAGATTGTAGCATGAGCTGAGTGGTATTTTAGATTTGTTGGTGTTACTGACTTAGCTTTCACTTTCATTACAAGTTAGTGTTCATTTGGGTTGGGGAGCATATCAGGAAATGACAGTGATGTAAAAAAGACATCAATAAAAATGGAGGAAAGAAAAGGATGGGCAGCTCATAGATGAGTGCAATCAACAACAGGTGCTTGTTGATAGCTTCTTACTTTCACTAATATTTCTTGCCAACCAGCTCCTAGATTCAGTTGTTTTTGCTGCAAGAGTTCATTTAAACTTTTGCATTTCCTAAGTTTCTGAGGCCTGGGACAAAGTCTACAATCACCCTATTTTAGCTATATCTATGTATACAGACTGTACTCTCTCCCCACATTCAAGTCATACAGTTTTTCCTTTGTATAGATTCATAGTTTTCGATCTTGAATAGATCTTGAAGGGACCTTAGAGGCAGCAGATACCACTCCTCCATTTTGTAGATGAGGAAACTGAGGCACGGAAAGGTTAAGTAACCTTCCTGGGGGTCATACAGCTAGTAAATGTCTGAGGTGATATTTGAAGACAGTCATTTCTGACTCCAAGTTCAGACTTCAGTCTATCCATTATACTATACTGATTTTGTTATTGGTGGTGGTAGTTTTGATCGCGGTGGTGGAGGTACTTTGTTGTTGTTGTTGTTGTTTTTTGGTTTTTCGCAGAGCAATGAGGGTTAAGTGACTTGCGCAGGGTCACATAGCTAGTAAGTGTCAAATGTCTGAGGCCAGATTTGAACTCAGGTTCTCCTGAATCCAGGGCTGGTGCTTTATCCACTACACCACCTAGCTGCCCCCAGTACTTTTCTTTTTTAAGGCAGCTAGGTGGCACAGTGGATAGAACATTGGACTGAAGCTCAAATATTGTCTCAGATACTAACTGAATTACCCCACCAAATCATTTAACCACTGCCTGCCTCAGTTTCTTCATCTCTAAAATGGGACTAATAATAGCCTCTTCCTCCCAGGGTTGTTATAAAGATGAAATGAGATAATATTTGTCAGGTGCTTTGCAAACTTCAAAGCACCATATAAGTGCTAGCTATTATTATTTTATCACACTACTAGAAGTGATTTTTAGATCATATTTCTTGCTTGTTCCCAAGACCACAAGCATAAGTTTGCCCTAAGTACTGAGCTATAGTTTTTTGGAGTAAAGAACTAGATTCCTTAAAGTTCAGAACATTTAAAGGGAAAAGCTTTTGGGGGACTCCAGGCTATCTCTTGGATTCTGACAGTCTCGCCTACTCTGCTAAGATGAAAAAGAATGGCTGAACTCAAATATAGCCTTCTCAACATCTTCTTGATCTCTCTCTGAGAACATCTTTATGCCAAGACAGAAATATATATCTTATGTGTGGGGAAAGAGTAAATTTGGATTCTTTTTGAATTTCAAAGTTATTTTGCAATTTCTCAACTTTCATAGTTTCAGATGTTGGCAGGGCTTCTTCTAAGGCTGCGTTTATAAGTTAAGAATCTCATAATCAAAAAGTGTCTATTTCTCATTCATAGTCTATAGAATAAATCTAATCAAGGCATTTCCATTGATTATAATTGAAAATCTTGGCCTGGAACAATTTAGAATGTGGGTCCAGAGAAATCTAGGTGTCATCATGTACCTGTCTGCCCAAAGGTTATTTGATTTCTGAACTCATCTCAATGCAAGAGTGACTTTCTGGGGTGGCTAGGTGGCACAGTGGATAAAGCACTGGCCCTGGAGTCAGGAGTACCTGAGTTCAAATCTGACCTCAGACACTTAACACTTAGTAGCTGTGTGACCCTGGGCAAGTCACTTAACCCCAATTGCCTCACTTAAAAAAATTTTTTTTAAAAAAAGAGTGACTTTCTGATGGTCATTAAAAGTGACTTTTATTCTTCTTCAAGGTATATGGAACAGTGATGATGGATAACAGAGAACAGGAAGAACTACACCATTCTTAATTTTCTTCTACCTTTTTTTTTTTGCCAAGAAAAATAATCTTTGTACTGGAAAGGACACAATCAAAATGATTAATATGGTATTGTTAGTACCCAAGATAATTGTGACAATAGTGAGAGAGCACCTAGATGCTTGTCATGAGTTCAAGTCATAAAATCCAGATGAACTACATCTTTGGGTACTGCAAAACTGTAGGTAGCTATGATTATTGAGCCACTGTCAATTTTCTTTGAAAGATCAGAGAATGAGAAGGATGCATTGGTACTGAAGAAGAACTGTTGTACCAGTTTTGAAAAAAAAAAAAGGATGAGAATAGAGCCTGCAAATGATAGTTCAGTGGGCTTGATTTCAATTCCTTAGAAAAGTCTAGAATGTATTATTAAAGATATGGTTAGATTAATATCCTACCTACCTCATAGGATTGTTGTGAGGGTTCAGACAATATATGTACCAATGTTTTGTAATCATATAGAAACTATCATTATTTGTTTGGTAAAGAATAGTGGATTTAATTGCTACTAAAATTATTCTTCCCTTTAAGATTTAACTAGAGCAACAGTTCTCAAATCATTATCTAAGACCACTGTTGGTCTGTGGTTGTCCTCCAGCTGGTCCCAGAATGGTGTTTCATGGCATCAATATTTATAATATTACTTACACATATTTAAAACTGTTCTTTATTTGGTTCATGCCAGAAACAAAATCTTTTCCTTAGGCATATAATAAAAATCAGTCATTACTCCATTGGTCTCTTATCAAAAGGATCAAATAATGGTGAAAATGATGATATGAATGCAGTTATTTCTGCAAGGTGCTTTATGTATGTACATTGCCTCATCTGAATACTACTTCTCAGCCCCAAGATATGTTATAAATCTACCGGACTTTATTTGTCTCTGAGTGCTTCTAACTGGTAGTGCTATGTGTGCACATGCACGTGTGCGTGTGTGTGCGTGTGTGTGCGTGTGTGTGTGTGTGTGTGTGTGTGTGTGTGTGTGTGTGTGTGTATGTGTGTGATGGACCTCTTTTTAAAGTCTGGTGATGCCCATAGACCTTTTCTCAACATAATGTTTCTGGCATACATTCGGAATTCAAGGAAATGCTAAAAGAAAGGAAATTAGTGGTGGGTGAGTGAAAATTAAGCTTTAATTTCTTTCTCCATTCACAGACCCTCTGAAATCTATCCATGACCCCTGAGCAGGGTCTATGGACTCAATGTTAAGAATATCTATACTAAGGGGCAGCTAGGTGGCACAGTGGATAGAGCACCGGCCCTGGAGTCAGGAATACCTGAGTTCAAATCCGGCCTCAGACACTTAACACTTACTAGCTGTGTGACCCTGGGCAAGTCACTTAACCCCAATTGCCTCACCAAAAAAAAAAAAAAAAAAAAGAATATCTATACTAGAAGAAGGGGATTGCTTGACTCTTTTATTTTGGAGTATTTTTCTCTCCTCAAGGAGGCTATATCAATATTAGTACTATAAATCTTGAGGATTGTACAGGTCCTTTGGGGAAATGGAAGCCCATCAGATGGGGAAGGCAAGTTGTTAGACTGATAAAGTTTCACTCATATTCAGTGTATTGTTAGCCTAAATGCTTGCATAAAAATTCAGGGTCCATTCCCTTTTTTTGTAGAGACTTAGACAAAAGTCAAATTCTGATGCTCTTGTGGAAACTTGGGCTGGGAAAATGAGCCAAAGAGAGATTCATATATGAAGCCCATAAGATTGAAGCCCACTCACATAAACACAGAACTTTCATTCAGGTTACAACTTAGTACTTAGAGTAGGTGATATCTTACCCCTTATAGTGATCTATGCTGTAGATATCTGTGGACCACTAAACCACTAGATACTATTCTGTTGAGGTAGAGTTGTATAAACCCAGACAAACACAGATTAAAAAAAAAACCCACATGAAAACTCATTGTCTTGTTACCAACTGGACAACCCCTTAAAATAGCTCTGTCTTCAGTAACTGAGCCAATATGCTAAAACTGTTGGCTTTCCCATTAAACAGAGACATTCCATTGAACTCAGTCCTTGGCCAGCCCTTTTGCAGGCTGGTAGAGCATTATGAAGACATTTGCTTTACTTTTCTGGGTTTGCTATTACTATTTTTAGTCACTCATAATTAACACTGAAGGGAGCATGACGCCATTGTACCTCGTATTATGTAGCTCTGGCATACTGAATTAGACATGGGCAGCTGTCTTCATCATGGGGTGGCTCATTATCAGAAATGTGAGGGTACTTTTCTACTATGGTTGAGTTCAAAAGATTAAATTAAAGGGTAGTGGCTTTAAATGACTAAGTCGGTCACAAACCAAACTTGTTCAATCTGTTATTCATGGCAGCCAAGATCTAAAAGATTATTGTTGAGTCTCTGAATTTCTCTTTACTGCTGTACAAATGAAGTATAGCCAAAATGAAAAATGGCACTAAGTTCTAAGTTCCTATCACCTTTCTTTCAAAATGTTTTAGTGATTTTTTTCTTTAAATTGTAGTCACTTCCCATCAAATTCTCTCTTCCCGCAACCCAGTCCTTCCATACTACTGGAATGTTTCTTGAAAAAAACAAAACAGAACAAAACAAAAACAAGAAGCAAATCAATCAAATACATTAGCCATATTTGGTAATATGTGTCACCTTCCACACCTACAGGACACTATCTGCCAAGTGGAAACAATATCATTCATTGTTAGTCCCTGAGTCAAGATTGGTCATTACACTGAACAGAATTTTTAAGTTTTTCAATGTTGTTTTCCTTTATGTTACTAGGATCATTTTGTAAATTGTTTTCTTGGTTCTGCTTACTTCACTCTGTAACAGTTTGTACAAGTTTCCCCAAATTTCTAAGAATTCTCCATATTCTTCTTTTCTTATATAATAATAATAATAGTCTGTTATATTAGCATATCACATTTTGTACAGTCATTACCAATTGATGGGCACAAATTTTGTTTAAATTTTTTATTTTAGGGCATTTCAACTGACATCTTTGTGGCTCTGCTCAATAATCCCTGTGACTTTCCAGACCAAAACACCCTTTCCTGGACACTATTCCCCTATGTGTATATTGCCTTGTATGAATATAAGCTCCGTGGGGTCATGAGCTGCCTTGTTTTTACATTTGTATCCTTGGCACTTAGCACAGTGCTTGGCACATAAAGAGAGCCTAATAAATACTTCTTACTCATTAATTCATTTTGTGAATGGCATTCCCACAGGACTCTAATGATGACTCAAATGTCTTATCCACTGGCACATAGTAGGAGCTTAATAATAACAACAAGTGGGTGTAGAACACTGCATATACTGATAGTCTTTTTCTATGTTGGGTAGTTTTGCTGAATTGTTTTTTATTCTTTGATATGAAAAATAGGTTTCTGGGAATTTGGGGGGATGGATATACTGAAAAATATAGGTAATAAAAACAAAAGATCATCAATCAACTTCTACCAATATTTCACTCACCTAGATTATGATTTCTGCTTTATAGTGGGGAAACTGAAGCCTGGAGAGTCTATCTATCTATCTATCTATCTATCTATCTATCTATCTATCTATCTATCTATCTATCTATCTATCTGGGAAAAGGATATGATAGTCTTGTCCCTATAATACCTCAAGCAGGATAGGGAGATTAGTTGTGGACCAAAGATTCTGACTCAAGCATTGCCTATTGTAGATGTAGCTTTGGAATTCCCACTCCTGCTGGCATCTTCTTAACTTTTAAATACTATCATTTGCTATCACATGCTATTATTAGCCCCTCACCTTTTCATCAAGGAGGATGTAGGTATGAATGTGCCAGGCACCATGGGGAATAGTGGATTTTAATTTAATGACTTTGAATGACAGGAAAGCTCTGATTTATGGACAGTACTATCACTAAGTGTAGGTATATAAATGATTATTGTAGCTGACAGTAAAATATGTAATTGAATTGTTCCCATACTGGATGACAATTTAGATTCAATTCAGTTCAATTAAAAAAGCAAACTAAACAGTGTCTGTTCTCATGGAGCTCATATTACATAGGGGAAAACATAGATTATATGAAATTTGTAGACAATTTGTCTCTTTTTGCCCACCCCCTTTATTCATAAAGTGCATCCTCCTGGACCAGAGCACAAAAGTGTTGAGAATTATCTTGGTATTTCAGGGCTGGAAGTGGGCCTGCTATCCCAGTCAATTTTCAGATAAAAAGACTTCATTCAACTATAAATATGATTATCATAAATTCTGGTTGGGTCTGGGCTTCTCCACCCCATCTTTTTGGGGGGATTTCTTTTAAACCCTATTTTTAAAAAGCTATTTGAGAAGCTATTTTAGGAAAAGTTATATCAAATAAAATAACAATTACTCCCTAAAGATAAGCTAACAACAAAGAGTGTGGTGTTCAAAAATAAAATTGATGTCCTTTATTTTTACATCACAATTATTTCTGGGAAAAAGACCCAACATCTAGCACATTGTCTGGCATGTAGTATGTACTCAATATATGCTTTTTGAACCAGACACATCAGAAAAAAATGTAGCCACTCTTTTAGGCAATGTCCCTAACTCAACATTATAGGTTGCAGGTTGCATCCTTGGGTGTGACTACTTTAGGTTCAGGGAATTTTGTGAGTCCTAAAACTCACATGGGGTGTCATGAGCCCCCACCAGTTTGCTTACCTTTAATAGACAGACAGTAGACATAAATTATCTCAAAGCAAAGACATTTATGTGGAAGAGTAAGAACAAAAGCTATAAAACATTCCTCCCTCTCCACTCCCAAATCTGAGGATTGGGTCTTCCATAAATACACTCAGTGTTGGTAGGAAAAGAAGGCACATGCACAGCACACATTAGTATGAGGCACACATAAAAGGTACACATGCACTCAAGGCAACACACCTCCCAATCTGTATGCCCTTCAATATTTTCTCTTCTCTTGGTAGATTCATGTAACTTCCCTTTGAGTCCACTATCTCTACCATGCAGGGCTCTTAGCTGAACTCCCTGATCCTGGTCCTTTTTGCAGCTGAACTCCCAATAGCTAAGACTAATTCTTTAATTGGTGGTTGCATCTCTTCTCAGCTTCCAGGAGACATTCTCCCCAGAACTGCCTCCACTGACTGTCTCTCTGACATCCTAGATGCTTCTCCTACTGCAAGAGTAATGCCATAGTGGTTTAGGGTGGGTGAGAAGACAAATCTCTCCTCACAGCTTGCAATTTCCCTCTGGTAGAAAGGGCAAAAGCAAAGAGAGAATCTTCTCTCACAAACTAGGTTCTTCCTCTTTTTGTGACTTTACTTTCTGCCTCCAGGGGTTACATTTCTCAGAGCTGTATTTCCTCACTTCCAGAGCTGGCAAGTTAGCTTCTTAAAGGTTACCAGGGTATAGCAGGTCCTTGGTCAGCCAATTTTTTATCAAAGGATTTCTTTATACTTTGCAAAAGAATTACAAAATGAAAAAACCTTCCTTTGCACTTCATTTTTAGGATGAGATTATTTAGTTTTCAATTAATTTTTGTTCTATCTTTCCCACATAATAATTTTTATTGCATCATGATCTGAAAAGGATGCATTTACTATTTCTGCCTTTCTGCATTTGACTGTGAGGTTTTTATGCCCTAATACATGGTCAGATTTTGTGTAGGTACCATGTACTGCTAAGAAAAAAAATGTATCCCTTTCTATCCCCATTCAGTTTTCTCCAAAGTTCTATCATATTTAGTTTTCTTCCTTCCTTCCTTCATTTCTTTCTTTCTTTCTTTCTTTCTTTCTTTCTTTCTTTCTTTCTTTCTTTCTTTCTTTCTTTCTTTCTTTCTTTCTTTCTTCCTTCCTTCCTTCCTTCCTTCCTTCCTTCCTTCCTTTCTTCCTTTCTTTCTTTCTTTCTTTCTTTCTTTCTTTCTTTCTTTCTTTCTTTCTTTCTTTCTTTCTTTCTTTCTTTCTTTCTTTCTTTCTTTCGGTGAGGCAATTAGGGTTAAGTGACTTGCCCAGAGTCACACAGTTAGTGTCAAGTGTCTGAGGCCGGATTTGAACTCAGGTTCTCCTGACTCCAGGGCCGGTGCTCTATCCAGCCACCTAGCTGCCCCATATTTACTTTTGTAAAAAATCTTTTTACCTCTTTAATTTCTTTCATATTTATTTTGTAGTTAGATTTATCTAGCTCTGAGAGAGGGAGGTTGAGGTTCTCCCATCCTCAGTATAGTTTTACTAGCTGTTTCTTCCTGTAGCTACTTAATTTCTTCTCTAAGAATATGGATGCTATGCCACTTGGTGCATATATATATATTATTGATATTACTTCATTTTCTATGGTACCTTTTAGCAAGATGTAGTTTCCTTTCTTATCTCCTTTAATTAGATTTATTTTTACTTTTGCTTTGTCTGAGATAAGTATTATTTTAAAAAATATATGAAGAAAACAAATTCACCAAGCCCAGTATAAGAACCCTAGCTGGACAATGCTACTGTAGGAAGTATAGAAGTTAATGTGTTGTACAAGTAAAAAGTCATAAGTACATGATACAGGGGCAGCTAGGTGGCTCTGGATAGAGCACCAGACCTGGAGTCAGGAAGACCTGAGTTCAAATCCGGCCTCAGACACTTAACACTTACTAGCTGTGTGACCCTGGGCAACTCACTAACCCCCAATTGCCTCACCAAAATAATAATAATAATAATAATAATAATAATAATAATAATAATAAGTACATACATGTAGACAGAAATCAGCATCCAAAAATCTGCACTGGGCAAAAGAGAACATGCAGAAACTTAGTCTGAGCAAGAGTTAAGGTGCAGAGTTCAAACTGGCCCTGGTGGGCTAGGAGAATGGAATCTGGACAGGGAAATGATCACTAGAGTATCAGGGCTCAAGACTGGCCGTTGAGTACATACAAAAGTACAAGTGGAGGGGGCAGCTAGGTGGCGCAGTGGATAAAGCACCAGCCCTGGATTCAGGAGTACCTGAGTTCAAATTCAGCCTCAGACACTTGACACTTACTAGCTGTGTGACCCTGGGCAAGTCACTTAACCCCCATTACCCCGCAAAAAACAAAAACAAACAAAAAAGTACAAGTGGAGTTTAGTCATGGATTCTGGGCTTATATAGGTCACCTGCCTGGCTGTCCTGGTCCTAAACATCCTGCTTGGCTGTGATTGGGTAAGGAATAGTAGACAGGTGCTGCCTTGTCACCAGCCAGAAGGCTAAGTTTCTGAAGAGAACTTATGATCCTCAGAGTGGGAGCCAAATAGGAGAAAATTTTGGCTGTGTACATTTAGCCACAGTATACAGCTGAGCATATGGTATATTCCCCCATCCTTCTGCCTCTGCCCCTGAGGGCAGGGACTGAATAATATTTTAATTTTTGCTTCTCCTGTGCCTATAAGAACCTGACACATAGTAGGCTTTTGTTCAGTTGTTTCAGTTGTGACTTCATTTGGAGTTTTCTTGGCAGAGATACTGGAGGGGTTTGCCATTTCCTTCTCCAGCTCATTTCATAGATGAAGAAACTGAGGCAAACAGGGTTAAGTGACTTGCCCAGGGTCACAGTTAGTAAATATCTAAGGCTGGATTTGAACTCAGGTCTTCCTTACTCCAGGCCCGGCACTCTACCGACTGCCCCACCTAGCTGCTTTTCTCAATAAAAATTGTTTAAAATTGAATTTATGGATGCAATATCAAAACATGATCCCAGAAGACCTACAATGAAATAGGCTACCCACCTCTTGGCAGGAGAGGAGATGAATACGAGATGCAAGATGACATGGCTAATGTGTGAATTTGTTTTTTCATGACATATTTGACAGATAGGAGCACTTTTTGTTTGTTTTGCTTTGCTTTTAAGCAAGACGGCATGGATTGAGAATTGTCCTTAAAGCCAGGAAGCCCTGGATTCAAGTCCTTCCTTTGATTCAAACTGGCTATATGACTCTTGGCAAGAGACACATCCTCTCAATACTATAATAAATAACTAGCATTTATATAAAACTTTAAGGTTTGCAAGGCACTTTACATATGATCTTTACAACCACCGTGTGAGGTAGGGCTATTATTATCCCCATTTTATGGATGAGGAAACTGAGGCAGGTAGAGATGTATTAGTAGTAGCCGCAGCAGCAGTTAGCATTTTTACAGTATAGCACTTACTATGTGCCAGGCACTGTGCTAAATGCTTTATATATGTTAACTCATTTGATCTTCACAACAACCCTGGAAAGTGGATGCTATTATTATCCTTATTTTACAGTTGAGGAAACTGAGGCAGGCAGAGGTTAAGTGACTTTCCCAAGATCACACAGTAGTAAGTGTCTGAGATGGGATTCGAACTCAGATTTTTCTGACTCCAAGTCCAGTGTTCTATTTACCAAACCACATAGCTGCCTCCAGCTCTCAGGGCAGTTGATTATTAATTACAAAGGAGGTGCCAACCAGTACTGGTGAAGGGATTCTCCTCACTTGGGAATTACCTATGCTAGAAGCCACAGGTCCAATCTCAATCCCTACCCTTTGTTTTTTAAATCCTGGGAAGAAATTTGGTGGAAAAGCAGGGAGCGGCGTAATAGTGATGAATCATTAAAAACATACACAGAAGAGAACAGAGGAAGGCTCAAAGGGGAACACAAGCAGAGCAGTGTTGAAACCAACATGCTGTATTTATTATATGCTTTAAAAATAAAAAGAGAAGCTGTTTGTAGTAGAGCTTTTTGGCTTCACATGCAATTCCTTTCTTCCCTTGTTCTTTGTATGTGAAAATGCTCATATTAATTGGTGTTTGTTAAGAATAGAATAACAAAAAATAAAACATTGTCTAAAAATAAATTGAATTTATTGAGCAAAGGATTTTTAATAGGAAAGAACACCCAAATCCATCATTTTTCATCCTCACTTTATGATTATAAACCTGGTCCCTTGAAGCAAAAATTCATTTCATCCTTGACTCTGCAGTCTCACCCAATATCTTCAATCAGTCCAAATCTTGTCATTTCCATTTCTACAGTGCTTCTCATATGTAGCTCCTAATCTATTGAAACAGCCACCACCTTACCTCTCACCTTGACTGTTACAAGAGCCTCCTTCCTCCTGGGTCGATCTGCCTCTCTGCCTCCCTCCAATCCATCCTCCACACTGCTGCCTAAGTGATTTTTCCTAAAGCAGAGTTCTAACCTCCAAGCACTTGACTACTCAGTAAACTCTAGTGGCTCCTTATGTCCTTGAAAGATCAAATAGAAAGCGCTGTCTGATATTTACAGCTCTTTACAACCTGGCCCCTTTCTATTGTAATGCCTGTTCTGGGCCCATTCTCTAACTTCCACTCACACTTGAATCAGGGTCCCCAGAGGGCATAAACAACTTTTTCCTTCAAGGTTCTAGGGGTAGCCTTGAGGGGTTAGGAACCTTTTTTTTCCTTCTAATTTCTAAAGCTCATTAGCCTCCACCATTGTACCTCCTCCACCCATTATCAGTTGATGCAAAGTACTCAGTAAGATTTAATTAGTTTTTGGAAATGGGTATTTTTAAGTGGGCATAGTAAGAACAGTTGGTATAAAACTTCCCCCCAAAGTCTGCAATGCATTTTCTCTCAAGTGCATATAGAGTTCAGGAGAACATGGGCTCAGGCTTAGAAAGCACATGTGGGGGGCAGCTAGGTGGCGCAGTGGATAGAGCACCGGCCCTGGAGTCAGGAGTACCTGAGTTCAAATCCGGCCTCAGACACTTAACACTTACTAGCTGTGTGACCCTGGGCAAGTCACTTAACCCCAAATGCCTCACTTTATTTTTTATTTTTTTTGTTTGTTTTTTAGTGAGGCATTTGGGGTTAAGTGACTTGCCCAGGGTCACACAGCTAGTAAGTGTTAAGTGTCTGAGGCCGGATTTGAACTCAGGTACTCCTGACTCCAGGGCCGGTGCTCTATCCACTGCGCCACCTAGCTGCCCCCCAAATGCCTCACTTTAAAAAAAAAATAAAGAAAGCACATGTGGGGCAAGTAGATGGCGCAGTGGATAGGACACCTGGCTCTGGAGTCAGGAGGACTTTAGACACTTAGACACTTGTTAGCTGTGTGACCCTGAACAAGTCACTTAGCCCCAGTTGCCTCAGGAAAGGAAGGAAGGAAGACAAAAAGACAGAAAAACAGACAGGAAAGAAGGGAGGAGGGAAGGAAAGAAAGAAAGAGAGAGAGAGAGAGAGAGAGAGAGAGAGAGAGAGAGAGAGAGAGAGAGAGAGAGAGAGAGAGAAAGAAAGAAAGAAAGAAAGAAAGAAAGAAAGAAAGAAAGAAAGAAAGAAAGAAAGAAAGAAAGAAAGAAAGAAAGAAAGAAAGAAAAGAAGGAAAGCAAGCAAGCACATGTGTAGCTCTAGGAAGTCCTTTTGCTAGAATGCTCAAGGTTTTCTACTTAAATAGGGAATAGCTTTCTGCCGGGCTCCTAAATCTGCTTTTCCTCAGTGGATCTACTTGGTTCTCAGCTCATGCTGCCCATTATAGCTTTTCTGCTACACTGTTAGGACACGGTTGAGGAGTCCATATCCTTACATCCCCTAATTTCACAAGATCATCATCAAACGGTCAAGACTGGGGGACAGAGGCTTTTCTTTGCCCAAGTCCTCAACCAAATCCCTCTGAAGAGGGACTGGAACTACTCTCTTCTCAGCTTCCAGATGCTCAGATGCTGAACTGGCTTGCTATTTTGTGCAAAACCTATAAGGTGTGTCCCAATTTCCCCAGCCAAGCCAATAACTCTACTGTGCAATCTTACCCTATTTCTTTTTCTTTCTTTTTTTTTTAAATAGGGTTGTTTTTATTTTATTCTTTGATTATCAAGGAGACAAAAGGTGAAGGGCAAAGGGAAGAAGATGAAGGAATAGGGTTCCAAGGGCCAGGGTCACCCCATACAACCTTCTCCCCTGTCAGGCCAGCTGTTACTCTTCTCCACCAGGCCCCCTTGGGGTAAAAGGCTCCAATGCCGGGATAGCAGGATGAGGGGCTTATATGGACTCAATCTGTTTTCGGACCTTTTCCAGGGCCTTTCGGTCCAGTGATCTCTGACGAAGGATCACAAGGCAGGCAAAGACTGCAGCCACTCCCACCACAGCCCCCTCAAACTTCCAAAACAGGTGTCGCTCCATCATTGCTGAGCGGCAGCTTTTGAACTCATCTCTCTTAGACCCCGAACAACTGATTTTCTCCACAAAGCCAGTGGTACCACACTCAGGGGTGGTTTTAGCCTGGAAGGTGGTACAAGGGGCACATTCCTCCGTCACCACAAAGTCTTCCACCAACCAGCAAGGCATGGATACCGAGGTGCTTACCAAGCTCCAAGACGAAGGCGAAGAGCACCCAGCCGAAGACGACGAGGAGGCTCCGCGGGTGGCAGGCCGGCGTCTCGGGGACGTCGATCCTATACGGCTCCCGATGCATCGGGAGCAAGGGGCGCATGGCGCCTCACCTGCCGACACAAAGATGTCTGGGGCCGGACAGATAGGCGCGAGGAGCTCGCCCACCTCCGCCCAGCCTCGCCGCCCCTGGACCAACCTTACCCTATTTCATCTAAAAACTCTCATTCCTTCCAAATTGCTTAACCCGACTGTTCACATCTAGTCTAATGCCTTTAATATTCACATCTCTGATTCACATCTCTGATCAGGGTAGCCCTCATCCTCGCACGTTTCTCTCTCCCATCTACCCCATGGTCCAGCCATACCGGCCCTCTTTTGTCTCCTCACACGCCCCCATCGCCAACCTCCAGACCCTTGCGCCAGTCATCCCTACGCCAAGAATGCTCCCGTTCTTTACCTCTAACTCCCAGAATCTCTGGCTTTCTTCAAGGTTCCCCTCAAACGCCACCATCTTTCTGCAGGAGGCCTTTCTCAGTCCTTCCAGCTGGTAGGGCCTCTCCCTTTCAGGATATCCTATATCTTGTTCATACCTATTTATGTACTTGTTGTTATTGTTCTCTCCCCCCCACCCCCATAGGAATGTAAGCTCCGTGAGGGCAATGACTGTTTTTGCTTTTTCTCTATATCCCCAGCACCTAGCACAGAATTTGAAATATAGTAAAGCACTTCATAAATGCTTGTTGATGGATTGATGTATTGCTGGGGGTGGGGAAGGAGTCCAAACCTATCATTTTATCGCGTGGGGAAATCCCAGTGTCAAAACTATCACTGCCAAGATAGATCAGCCACTCATCTGTAATTTATAGTCTCAGAAAGTTGCCCGGGGCAACCATCTGAGATGTAAAATAGCATTTCTCTATTGTCTTACTTGGCTGCTAAGACAGTGGGGAATAAACGATTTCAAAATTTTCAAAGCAGTCCGCTGATTTCTCATTTCTTTCTTATTTTCAATGTTTTGATTAGAGTGTAGACAAATATATGCCACCCCCCCTTGGCGGTGGGGGTGGGGAGCAAGCATATGTGTATAAATAAATGTATAGATTAGCTTGAAGCTCAATCCATAGCTTTGCTAAAGTATGGCCAAAACAGAGTAATCATAATGGAGAGAGGAATGATGCATTCTACTCCTGGAGGGATGGAGTGTGTGTGTGTGTGTGTGTGTGTGTGTGTGTGTGTGTATGTGTGTGTGTGTGTGTCTGAGAGTCAATATGCTTCTTTTTGAGGACAAAAAGCTTCAAATAAATAGTGAAACATCTCCTGGTGTATAATCCTCCCCCACCTCATACCTACTCCCACCCACACACCCATGTAGAGCCCCAGCCCCAGCCCTGATCCCTAGGCATTGTGAACTTGACCATCAGTCTTGAAGCGTGTGGTGGTCAATGATGGTTTTATTAGTCTGCACTCCAGGGAGAAATGTTGTCACAAATGTCATCTTTCTTTGCAAGGAGCCATAAACAATAAACAAAAATAATTACGCTCTGAGATCGGGAGCTATACTGATATTTCCCCCTACTGCTCCCCCCCCATCTTATTCTCTGTCCAACTAGATTCCAATTGTAGATCCCTACCCATCTGAAAATGGAGAAGGCTGCTGTTCTAATCCTCCCTTTTCTCATGTATGTGTGTCACTGTCATTAAAAAAATTCCAATCCAAGAGAAAACAGGACCTGAACTGCTCCATTTCTAAATTAAGCTACAGCTTGAGCTAAAAATAGCTTTCTCATCTTGAGAAGCTATGCAGCCTGAATTTCAATGGCCTGTTTCTCCCCAGACAGATAGTGTAGTATTTGCTATATTGCAGCAGGATTGAGCTAGGGGAGAACTCCCTGGACTTTTCCTCTGAGCTCGTTTCTCCTCCCATAGGGTCAAGGCAGAATGAAAGAAATCCAACCATGCTTTTAGCTTTAATATCTATGCATTTTTTCTTGGCCCAAGGGGAATTTCCATGGCTTTTCCTTCTTGTAAAAACATGTTTTATTGATGTCTCTTGTTTTAAATCACAGTCATTTCTGGATATAGTGGGCCCCGGGCCTATGAATCCTCCCTCAGAACAAGGAAAGACAGGTGAATAGCATCACCAGACATTGTAGGTCTACTTGGGAATATGTTAAACACATGTATACACATACACAAATATTCACATATGTACACGAACATGCATTTGTATATATGTTTTGTTGTTGTTGAGTCGTTTCAGTCATGCCCAACTCTTTGTGACCCCATTTGGGGTTTTCTTGGTAAAGATACTGGAGTGGTTGGCCATTTCCTTCTCCAGCTCATTTGACAGATGAGGAAACTGAGGCAAACAGGGTTAAGTAACTTGTCCAGGGTCACACAACTAGTAAGTGTCTAATACTGGATTTGAACTGAAGTCTTTTTGACTCCAGGCCCACTGCTCTATCTACTCAGCCACCTAGCTGCCCATTAATATATATACATACACCTATATGTACATATATGCATACATGTGCATACATATATTTTCTTTTTTGTTATAAGGGATGTCTGAGTGGTAGGCAGAAAGAAAAAGGACATATTGAGAAATACAAGTGATGCAAAAATGTGTGTATCCATATATATGTGTGTGTGTGTGTGTGTATTTATACACACATTTATGTCCATGTTATCTCCCCTGATAGAATATTATCTCCTTGAAGATAAGGACTATTGTTTTTCATCTTTGTACCCATAGCATAATCTCTGGCACATACTAGTCAATTAATAAATGTTAATTGTTTGACAATACTGAGTGGGAGGTAGTGGGAAGTACACTGACTACAAGAGTCAAAGGCCCTGAGTTCAAATTCCAGCGCTGCTATGTTATCTATATGACATTAAACAATTCAGTAATCTCCAATTTTCATTTGCTTCAAGTGTAAAACTAGAGGTTTTCATAAAACTCAAGGGCTGGAAAAGAATCAAAACTGAAGATGATGAAATTAGAATAACCAAACCAGACTCCAAGGAAGAGCTATGAAAACATACCACCCTTTCTTCTTTGTAGATGTGGAGGACAGTAATACCTATAACGTCAAACCTGGTTGCTGTGTCAGTTATTTTTGATGAATATTTTTTCTTTTCTTCTTTTTCTTTTTCAATAAGGGATGGCTAAGTGGTATGCAGAGGGAAGAGGGATATATTGGAAATGCAGGTGATGTAAAAAACAAAGATAATTAAAAAACAGTTTGAGATGGATGAGACAGAGGGGGGAGAGAGAGAGAGGGGGAGAGAGAGAGGGGGGGGAGAGAGAGAGAGAGAGAGGGAGAGAGAGAGAGAGGGGGAGAGAGAGAGAGGGGGGGGGTGTGTGGGAGGGGGGGGAGAGAGAGAGAGAGAGAGAGAGAGAGAGAGAGAGAGAGAGAGAGAGAGAGAGAGAGAGAGAGAGAGAGAAGAGGGGAAGGAGAGGGATAGACAAGACAGAGACAGGAGAGACTGAGGGTTCCCCAAGCCATCCACCATAGAGAAGAAACTTCCTTAGAGGCCAATCTCAATCCAGTCTTGTGGGAAGGAAATCAAATGGCCCCCACCCCTACCCTAGCTTTTCCCAAGCCTCCCTGCCCCACCTCTGCTCAGTGCTTCCTTCTCTGCCACATAGCACATGGATAGCACTGTTGTCTACACTTACCCATGGCAGGGATGCTAATTGTTCTTTGTTTTAGCATTTTTCTGCTCTTGCCCAGCTGTCTGGCCTTGCAAATATTCCCATTTCTCTAATCAGTTATAAAGTTCCTTATTCACGATTCTCTCGCAACTGACTATTTGATAAATTGCAGAGACTCTCAATAGTCTCTGGAAACCTGCAAGGCGAGGGGTGAGGCTGACTCCTGCAGTCCCTCTGCCAGATCAAGGCCTGTGAAGCACTTACTCACCTTGTCTCATTTTGCTTAGGCTGATACCTTGGAAGAGGTTTTGATCCTTGGCAGGGTTAGGTCCCAGAGCTGTACCATGTAGACAATGTCTTATGCCTGGCTCATAGTAGTCTCTTTTTAAATGGCTATTGAACAACTCACTGACTGCCTTTGAGGACTAGTCATTTATATTTTATTCTCACTGCTCATTGAGAGCAGTTAAACAGGCTCGTTGTCAACCAGATGTGGCTACACATTGAATTAATATTTAACCATAATTGCTATATATGAAAGAAATCATAGGTCTACAGCTGGTTATGATCTCAGAAGTTTTTAAGTCCTATCCTCTTCTTTTACAGATGAAAGAATTTAGGCTGAAGGATTATGTGACTTGCCCAGGGTGACAGAGCTGGTGTCTGAGGCAGAATATGAACTCAGATCTTCCTAACCCCAAGTCCAGTACTCCATCCACTATGTCAGTTAACTACCTATGACATAGCAGTGTATGCTAGAGCCAGTTTGGACTTAGCTCATGAGTTGATTGTTAAATTTTCAGTGTGACCATTTATATACACCTCAGAAAGCTACAAATTGGTCCTTGATTTACTGTTTTGTTGATTGTCTTGTCTTAAGAAAATGTTAATAATAGAGATAAACTTAAAAGTTTAATCCCCACCCAGAGCCAGTTGTTAAACATGTAAAAGCATACTACTGCATATGCATAGCACATGTACAGCAAGGCTCCAAAGAAAATAGGAAGAAATTTACTGTGGCCATTCAGACTTGGGGTTTAAAGGACTTCCCTTAACCTGTTTCTGTCCAAATCTCTCCTCTACCCTTTCCCTGTCTTCCTCATCTCTAATGTGTACCCCGGGCTACAATACCCCACAATCCCTGGACCAAGCTTCTTCCACTTCCCAGGCATCCTGTTTAGGCAGAGGCTTAGGAGGAACAGTAAGGGACGGTGTGCAAGGGGTCTGGGCCTCTTTGGTTCTTTCCTCATGCATAAAATAATGGTGTTGGACAAAATAATCTCTAAGGTCCCTTCTAGCTATAGGTCTACAATCACATCCATCAATCAATAAACATTTATTCAGTGCTTACTATGTGACAGGCATTGTGTTAAATGCTGGGAATACAAAGAGAAGCAGATAGAATCATATGATCCTACACTGGAATAAAGATCATTTGTCCAACACTATTATTTTATGCATGAGTAAAGTGCCCAGGAAGAGGAAGAAGCGAAGCCCAGGGATTGTGGGGAATTATAACCACAGTAATTTCTTCCTATTTTCATTGGAGTCACCATTCACTGGACTAAAAAGATTTTAATTCTTAAGAGTAGAAAGGACACTGGGAAGGTCTATAATCAAAGCTGGTGAAATCATGAAAGGCATAGATAAGGTGAGCATGGGCTTTTTAATCCAATTCCAAACCAGTGGAACAAGGGTCACTACCTTATCTCCATGAACTTGAAGACTGAATGGGGGACAGTCTTAGGACAAATAAGACTATAGCACATAATTGGTAGCAAGCTCATGGAAACTTTTCCTTTCACCCAAGAGATGGCACATCTGAAAATAGAAATAGTTTCCCCAAAGGGTTAGCAAAATCCAGGCATGACTGACCTATGATGGGTTATAAAAGGAACCTAGGGATGTTTTAGGATCATATCCCTGGCCTTTGGTTCCTGATGTCATCAAGGGTAACTGTGCCCCAGCACAAGATGTCCCTTGATGCATTTCTCATGTAAAATGAGTTTTCAATATGCTCTTTCAGGGCAGATTTTCCCTAAGACATTATTTCTCATCTTTGATGTAGAAAGAGAGAAGAAACTAGTTTTAGTGTTTGAAAAGCATGGGGACCTAAAAGAATATTCGTACTTAGTGGCAAATACAAGCTATACCACCCAACAACATTATCAGTCAGGAAGTAGGCAAGTTGACCTAATGGTGGTGCCCATGTGAATCTAGAGAAATGATGGATATGAGAGATGCTATGGAAGTAGAATTGACAAGCCTTGGCAAGTGATCAGCTCTGGGGTGGGGGAAGGAGAGAAGAAATGAAGATGAACTTTGAGACTATGAACTTTAGTGACTGGGAGTTTGGCAGTGCCCTCAATTGAAATAGGAAATTTTTATTTGGTGTTTAGTTTAGAATAAAAATGGATTTTTTTTTAAATGGGGAAGTTAGAGAAAGGAGAAGCTTAATGTGAAAGATAATGTGTTCTGTTTTGGACATACTGAATTTAAGATGATTATGGGACACCCAGTTTAAAATATCTAACAGGCAGAATGGAACTCAAGAGAGAGGAGAGGACTGGAAATGTAGATATCCAGTAAAGGGAGAAGAGTTATAAGGTGATGACTTGAGGGATTATAGAGTCAAGTGAAAGGTTATTTTTTTAATGTTTAGGAAAGACAAGGGCATATTTCAGGCTGCAAGAAAACAGTCAGTAGATGCAATCAGATTGAAAATTAGAGAGAGACAATCATATAAATGAATGCTCCAAACCACTAATAATGAGAGAAATTCACATCAAAACAATCCTGAGATTTTGCCTCATACCTCATAAATTGGCAAAAATGACAAAATATGGGACTAGTCAATACTGAGGGGCTGTGGGAAAATAGGTACACTACTCCAGTATTGGTGGAGCTGTGAGTCAGTACAGGTATTTTGAAAAACAATTTAGAATTTTGCAAATAAAATGACTAAAATGTCCATATCCTTTGAGCCAGAGATTCCATTACTTGGCTTATAATCCAAGGAGGCCAATGATAAGAAAAAAGTCCTTATATACAGCAAAATATTTGTAGGAGCCTTGTGATAGCAAAGAATTGTAAGCAAAGTAGATGTCCATCAACTGTGAATGGCTAAATAAATTGTGGTAAATGAATATAATGGAATATTGCTGTGTCATAAGAAATTATGAATATGTTGAACACAGAGAATCATGGAAAGATATATATGAACTGTTGTAGAATGAATTAAGGAGAGAAAAGTAAACAATATACATGATGACTACGACAATGTGAACAGAAAAGACAACCATGAAAAAAACAGAAGTTAATGTTGAAAAATGATAAAGAACAAGCAGGGCTCTAAAGAAAAGATATGAAAAAAATAAAAAAAAAGAAAAGATATGAGAAGACATCTCCACCCTGCCCCATTTCGGAGGTGGAATATCCAACAGTGTTGTACATTTTGCGTATCTTAAATTTTGTTTTGTTTTGTTGATGTATTGATCACTTATGGTACTTTTCTTTTTCTTTTTTGGCTTTTAAAAATACTGTTCATTTTTGTTGTTGTTGTTGTTGTTGTTGTTTTTGGTTTTTTGGTGAGGCAATTGGGGTTAAGTGACTTGCCCAGGGTCACACAGCTAGTAAGTGTTAAATGTCTGAGGCTGGATTTGAACTCAGGTCCTCCTAAATCCAGGGCTGGTGCTCAATCCACTGCGCCACCTAGCTGCCCCAATACTGTTTGTTATATTAGATGACTCTCTGGGAGGGAAAGGAATACTGAAATTCAAAAGACTTAAAAAAAAAAAAAGCAAAGACATCATTTTTTAAAAAAAGGAAAATGAGAGAAAGAGAAAGAGAGAGAGAGAGAGAGAGAGAGAGAGAGAGAGAGAGAGAGAGAGAGAGAGAGAGAGATTGGATAATTGTGGGGGCAAACTGCCAGAGCAGATAGAAGGGGATGAAATAAAAGACATAAGAAAAGGAGTTGGCCTTGGTGAAGTGCTCATCAGAGACTGAAGCAAAGGAGGGGAGGCAAGATATCAAAGGGTTCTGAGATATAGAATAACAGTTGAGGGAATTCTCAAAGAATGGCCTCAGTGAAATCATGTGCTAAGAAGGACAGGGAAGAAGGTTGTGTGGGAGGCTTGAGGAGAGAAGAAAAGGTTTGGAATGACCATGGTGGGGATGGTCCTATGGAGAAATCCCTCCTCAGCCTCCATACTTCTAGCCTTAGCTCTCTGGCCATTCTTACTTCACTCTTAGTCAATGTGTGATCAAGGGTCATGTATTCTTCACCAGGGTAGAAAACCAATCCACCTTGCTACACCTGGAGAAGTCTACTTGGAGAAGCACTGAAACTGACCAAGCCTTAGAGATTTCATAGGAAGAGGCAGCATCTTAATCAGGCACATCTGATTGGTTTTCTACCTCTGATGTCATGGGTGGGAGTTTCCAATGAGCAAACTTACATGAGGCAAGGAAGCGTCTATCAGGGCAGGTACACAGAATAAGGGATCCAGTAAAGGGGAGGGGGTGCTAGGTAGGAGGAGGATGTGTCTAGGGCAGAGATAGACTGTTCCAAACAACAAAAAAAAAGACCCAAGAAAGAAACTGGTTACAACACAGTCACCAGATTTTATTTCTAATCTGGGCTTTACAGCTTCCTCTTAAACTAAAATGTGCAATATTTCATTCTATTCTGAACAAAGACCTTGTGGTCTTTGAGTCCATAGGATTCTACAACTTGAACTTGGATAGATCTCAGAGGCTTATATGGTTCATTTTTATAGGTGAGGAAACTGAGGTTCATGAAGGTTAAATGATTTGTCCATGGTCTTAGCATAAACTAACCTACTATAATGAATTTTTGATATATATTTGGCTAATTTGGGGGCTATCTTCCACAAACCAAGAAAGATAATAGAAATATCTGTACCACACTTGGAGTATTTTTCATAGCAGTAGATTTCCTATTAACTGGAATGTTTTAATTCTGATGGTGTGATGAATTTAAACATATGTGATGCTAAAAGGAACCAAAAAATGAGGAGGGGGAAATCTATGCTGTCTTTTCTTACAAGCTTATTGCTAGGCGCAAGTAGCCATTACCTTGGCAACCCTTACAAATTGCAAATGACGTCAAGAAAGAGGGGGAAATACCACTGAGAGCAGAAGTTGCTGTGCATTAGAGATAATTCTGGGAATTTCAGCTCCTTTGTGCACTAACCGGCTGAAAATGAGCAATAGGGACCTTGTATTTCACAAAAATGCTGGGAAATATGAGTGAGAAACTTTTTGCATGGGAAGGAAAAGAGCTTGAGTTTTTAATTGAAATAGAAATGGGGGCTCTTGCAATCTTGATGAATAATTCAGCTTACATCTTACATGGTCTCTTCTCACTGCCACAGCTAAACTCATTAAAACAGTCGACACTGGTAAATCTCTGCTGGCAGGGGAAAGCTGCATTTGCTTTAAAAAAATATCTTTAAGACCTAGCTCAAGGCTTCTTGTTTCTAAGATGCCTTTTTTGACTAAATAAAGGAGATGTTGGTCTGCTCTCCAATTTAGCAGGTAGGTCACTTACCATTTTGCTCAGTATTTAATGGAATTCATTTTTAACCCTCCCTTATCCAGACTAAATTTTACATTCCCAAAGGGCAGAAATTGTCTTCTCTGCTTGGTACAGTGGAAGAAGTGCTGACTTGGAAGCCATAAGATCTGGGTTCAAATCTTTTATTTTTGGTGGGGCAATCAGGGTTAAGTGACTTGCCCAGGGCCACACAGCTAGTAAGTGTCAAGTGTCCGAGGCTAGTTTTGAACTCAGGTCTTCCTGAATCCAGGGCTGGTGCTTTATCCACTGTGCCACCTAGCTGCCCCCTGGGTTCAAGTCTTGGTCTAGCCACTTCTACCAAGATAATTTTGTCTGAGTTACTTAACTCTTTTTGGGCTATGGTTTTCTTACCCATAAAATGAAAGGAATTGGGTTCAATGACTGCAAGGGTCCCTTCTTGCACTAACAACTGGCCTCATGGAGGAGGTGATATCTGAGCTGTGCTTTGAAGGAAGCTAGGAACTTTAAGAGGCAGAGGTGAAAAGAAAGGACATTCCAAATGTGGGGGGCCACTAATGTAAAGACCCAGAGGTGGGAGATGGAATATTTTTTTTTAGTGAGGCAATCGGGGTTAAGTGACTTGCCCAGGGTCACACAGCTAGTAAGTGTTAAGTGTCTGAGGCCGGATTTGAACTCAGGTCCCCCTGAATCTAGGGCCAGTGCTCCATCCATTGTGCCACCTAGCTGCCCCAAGAAATGGAATATTTTTAATGGGAATGAAGCAGCAGGACACTACAAGCAATTATCCCATCAGTCACTTGAAGGCATTGGCAAGAGGTATTAATATAAAAGCTGGCATTTGTATTTACAGCTAACAAATTTACATTTGTATTTTTAGCTAGCAAAATCTTTTCTTTGGGAAAAAATTAGAGGAAATACTCCTTTTTTGGTACATGTTGGGATTTCTACTCTGTCATATTTTTCTTCTCGGGGGCAGTTAGTTGGTACAGTGGGTAGAGCACCAGCCCTGGAGTCAAGAGGGCCTGAGCTCAAATATGACCCCAGATGCTTAATAAAGCTGTGTGACCCTGGGCAAGTCACTTAACCCTGATTGCCAAAAAATCCATTTTCCTTCTTGGTTTGTGGAAGATATCTGCCTCCTCCAATTTCTTTAGAACCCTAAGTATGGTCCATCTCCATTTTACAGGTTAGGAAACAGTCACAGAGAACTTGTCTGTTGTCACATAGCCAGTAAAGGACAAAACCAGTCATTTGAAGGCGCATCTATAAGATGCCAGAACAGTCAATCAGTTCAGTGGTTGGGGTGATTATATTAGTTTAAATGAAACAATGAACTTATCAAGTATTTTACTTTCAAGCTAGTTTTTCTCCCCTTTAGAATATGCAGCCGATTTTTCAAAAAGAAATCCCATTTTGTGTTAGTTTGATTATCATCTTTTTGCCTAGGGTCCCAGTCTTCCCTCATGGTTGCACCTATAATAAGATTCCTGTTAATACTAGAATGGAGACGGCTGCATCTTCTCATCTTACCCCTATCTTCCCTTTAGAGGGTTTTTCCCTTCTTGGTTTTCTCTGCAGTCTTTCATACTGTTTCCTCTTCATCAGTTACAGGAACTGGGGATGTTCAGCCTGAAGAAGAGAAGTCTCTGAGGGAATAGGAGAGCTGTCTTTATTTGAAGGGTTGTCACAGGGAGAAATTAGACTTCTTCTATCTGGTCCCAGAGGGCACAATGAAGAGCATTGGATGGAAGTTGCAAAGAGGGAAATTTAGTCTTGACATCAGGAAAGAAAAACCAAACCAAACCAAACAAGTATCAACAGTCTGAGCTGTCCGAAAGTGGCATGGGTGTCCTCTGGAGATGATAGGTTCCTCCTCTTGGGGAGCCTTCGAGCTGAGGCTTGCCAAGAATGTTACAGCGCAGATTCCATTCGTGGATGAGTTGGACTAAATGGATGCTGAGATCCCTTTCAATTCTCAAACTCTGTCATTTCTTCTTGAGTAGGCATTTTATCCCCAGGAGGCAAAAGAAGTTAGAGGCAGTGTCATTTAGTGGGAAGAGTGTTGAGACTTAGGAGAGCTAGGTTCAAATTTCTTTGTTATTTGTTAGTTATATCATCTGGGGCCAGTCACTCCATCTCAGGATGTTTCCCTTTTCTGTAACATAAGACAGGGTTGGGCTAGATGATCCCTTAGGTTCCTTTCATCTCTAACATTCTGAGTTGGGCAGAAGTGAATTTCTGATTTTCCTTTGTAGCAGACATGTTTGGCAACTTGCTTACTTCCTCCTTGGCTAAATGTCCCAGGATACTCTAGAGCAGAGAGTACTAAATTCTGAAAGGGAAGTTCAAGGGGTTCATGTCATGGAGATGGGGGAATGGGTATAAGGACTTTAAAGGTGAAAGTCAGAGAGAGATGGTCAATAGGATCTTTTCCCTGGTCAGAGGAAGGAAAGCAGCCAGCTCCTTCCATACCCTCAGTGCCAAGAAGGCATGAATTAGACCCTGGCGCAAGCAACAGTGGTCACAGTGGAATGATCTAGTACCTCTTCTGTGGAATTGATGAATGAGAATCATTGAGAACCTGTGAGTGTGGTCATTGAGGTTTCTAGCACCATTCCATCTAAGAGGAAAAGTCTATTCATTATCTAATGCTGATTTTCATGACCAATTGACACAACCCCTAGTGCACTAAGTGTGAATCAGGAGGCTTGCTTTAAGAACCTGAACTTTCTTTCACCCTATAGGGGAATCCAACCCTGTGAATGGGAGGAAATTGATATGGTTGTTGCTTCTAAGATTTCTTATTGACCTTTATTATGTACTAATTGAATCCATTTAAACCAATTAATATAGTTATGAGCCTTGAAAAGGGATTTTGATTGACTTAGCATGCTGGAAGGAATGAAAGGGTAATGGTTATTTGGATGAGGTTACTACTGAGTAATCCACATCAGAAAGTCCTAGGGGTGAGGTCCAGAATTGATTGACATTCACTCTTGTCCATGGTCCTGACTGCTTATCACAGTTACACATATCTGCTAGTAATTTAAACATTTTCCTGGCTTTCTTTATCTTCATGGGAATGCCTTATAGCAAGAAAGAGTTCAATAGTTTTTGTCTATGATACCTCAGGGGTTTTCCAGGGAACAAAGGCCTTGTTTATGTCATGAAATGTCAGAGGTTTGGTGATCCCTCCCTTAGGAGAGAAAGATTGCCTGTTAACTGGCTACTGAAGGCTGATCTAACATTCCTAGGGACTGCATAATCTGCTTCTTCACTGCTCACAGAGCAAGGCAAAACTAAGTGCCTTTCATCCTTTTCATGGCAATGTTGGAAATCAAACCAAATATGGTAGGAGAAGGAGTAGAACCTGGGATGCTGCTTTAGATTTGTCTGTTTTGAGTATAATAATCCCATGATTTATCTACGTAAAAGTAGTTTGGGGAGACTTGTCTTTTGATTTCCTGAACTGCTTCATTATCAATAATCCCAAATGACACTTTTTGTGCCCTGCCTAATGCGCAACATTCAATACTCCATCTTTGAAGAAAAAAAAACAGAATTGTTTTGAGAAGTGATGATGACATTTACTCTATTGAAGCAAATGCATAGACTTGGGTCATTCGGGCTTTGGTGCCATTGGATGTTAGTCCTGTATTTCCAATAACAATCTCCTTTGTTTGAAAATGAAGAACTGCCCTTCACTAATGTCTTGGTGCCATTCCCTGAAAGCATGATCTGTTTGTTGGCAGGTTTCTGCAGAGGCTGATCTCTGTTATATGAGCAGGGTTCTAGTGTGATTAACTGATGTCTCCATCCCCCTCCTCCAGGATCAGGGAAACAAACATACTTTATGCAGTTTATTCTACATTTTTCACTTAAATAATATACAAAATGCATCTTTTTAACACCTATATTTTTTCTGGTGATATAATGTAACATCCAAATCTCCAATGCATCAAAACTATGGATGACTCCAACAACAACAGAGAGACCTATAGTGGGTATAAACAAATTACAGCACATTGCAATAATGACAAGTACAAAAAGTGGAGTAAAAGATATCATCCAGGAAATGGAAAGTGGGGGTGGGGAGGTGCTATGGTTCTGTAACCAGAGTGAGAAGTAACAGATGGACATTTCAATCTGTTGTCCTGATATCCATTGAATGTTAAAAGACTGTAAAAATTAAAAGAAAAAATGACTTAGAGGGTGGCCTTCAGCTCACTAGGTATATTCTTAACAGAAGATATAGGAGAAGAAACAGACCAGATTCTCAAAAGATGAGGTGTAGACGGGTGATATCTGTACATTGTGGGGAGTGTTCCCATGCAAAATCAATATTGACAGATACATTGAAGTTAAAGTTCACTTGGTGGGTGTAAGGATAAAGCCAGAAATTACTTCAATGTAAAAACAAAAACCATCAATAAAACTTTTAAAATATGAGAAGTTCTTGCTCATCATTCAGTTCTCTGTCTTTTTGAGAATGAATATACTTCTTTGTATCTAAAAGAGGTTGATGCCTAACAAATGGGAAGAGAGATGCACTATCTAAGCTTTGTTGTTTCTATAAAATTAACATAAGATGAAAACTACTCATCATGTGTAAGAGCTATCTAATAGCATCATCCCAAATCTTTAGGCATAATGCCAATGACCTCTGATATGACTGAGTACCACTTTCAGCATAAAATCCATACTTCTACAGAGAAAAATAGGCTACTAAGTCCAAGTATCTTTGACATCCTTCCATATCTGGTTGGCATAATAGAGAGACCCTGTGTTCTTATCACTCCCTGAATTAGCCTAGAATAGATCCCGGGTTCTAGATTTCTAAGTGCATTCAAACTTTTGGATTGGTCATAGGACACCACTGTAGCCTCCTTGGGCTGCTCTGAACCAGAGAAAAGCATCAATAAAGATTAAAAAAACTCTTCCCTTTCTATTCCTTTAAATCATCATCATATATTTCTTCTTTTTATAGCCAAATTCCTTGAAAAGATTGTCTACACTCATGGTCTCCATTTTTCATTTTCCTACTCACTGCTAAATTCTCCCTCCTCACCTTCATCTCTAGCCTTTACCAGCTTCCCTCAAGACTAAGCTGAAAGCCAACCTTCTGCAATATGTCCACTTTGATCATGTATGTACCAAATTATTTACATGCTGTTTTCCCCACTAGAACATAAGCTTCTTGAGGGTAGGGACTATCTTCCTTTGGATTCCCACTACATGGCACAATGCCTGGCACTGGTCTAAGTTTGGAGATTTCATCTGTGCAGGTTTCAAGGTAGGAACACACTCCACTTCCTAGCCAATGCTCCTGTGTTAGCTTTGGGGCAGGGCTCAGGCAGGGAACAACACACACTTTAGCTCTGGGCTCTGTTTTAGCTTTTGGCTTTTGGCTTGGGTGAGGGGGAAGTCAGCAGGAAGCCCATCCCAGTTTCTCCAGGCAGGCAGCGGATGCTACTGAAGCACCTCCTATGGTGACAGTCTCCTAAGCATTCTTAGGAGGAACTTAGGAAACTCCATTAAGCAGTGGCTTCAAAGGCTGTTGGCTAACAGCTGAGGAATTTTCTTCAGGAAGCAGGCCTGCTTCAAGCTGAGATGCAGGAGATAGGACTGGCTCAAAGTAGGATTGTGAAGCTGTCAAAAGTTTTGGGTTTTTTTGATGACTATTTCCCTTCCTGTGGGTGCCCCCCTCAGAGGCCAGGTTGCTACTGTTCTAACACTGCTTCCAACTTCCCTTCCCTTCCCCCCCTCCCCCCATGCTAAATTCTCCTTAGCAGGCCCTAGAGGTAGGCTCAGAGGCCCAGGTAATTGAAGATCAAAGTCACTCAGGTAATAATAAGTGGCAGATCCAGGATTCGAACCCAAGCCCTAAGACCATATGTAGTTTTTTCCACTACAACATGCTGCCCCTGAAAGGAAAAATTTAGAAGGGTTTTTTCCCCACAATTTCATCATTTTATTATAAGTTTTTAAATTAATATTGATATGTGTGGGGGTTTTTTGTTTTGTTTTGTTTTTTTGCAGGGCAATGGGGTTTAAGTGACTTGCCCAGAGTCACACAGCTAGTAAGTGTCTGAGGTCGGATTTGAACTCAGGTCCTCCTGAATCCAGTGTCGGTGCTTTATCCACTGCGCCACCTAGCTGCTCCAATATGTGTTTAAACATTAAATTTATTTTCAAATATTTCTCTATCCTCTCCCCTACCCAGAGAGCCATCCCACAGAGACTAAAAAAGAAACAGATAAGAAAGGAGTTCAAGGAAAAAAAAATCAATACGCAAACCAAGTCTGCCAGAAATATTCCGTGTTCCACATCCACAGACCCCCCCTCACCTCTGCAAAGGAGGAAGGAGGGTACCTTTCTCATCCCTTCTCCAGGCCCTGCTTTGCCATCCTGTAAGATATATTCAACTTCAGAATTTCTCCTCAAAGATGCAGCCATCGCTGACCTTGTTACTCCCAATTATAGTTATCCAGATGTTTGGTATATCCAGCACTTGAGACCTCAGGCAGTTTATTACAACATAGCCCAGTGCACAAGATCCCCTCCCCCCCAACTAACAATATGGGGGGAAACAAAGGCACTGGAGGCAGAAGAGACACTTCAGATAACCAGATCTGATTTGGATCTTTTACCTTCCCTTTTTCCCAAAGCAATTAGTGCTACAGTAACAGCATAAGGGCAAGTTTAGGAGTGCCAACCCAGAGGCTTACCATCTCCCCACTTTTATGTGCCACTTATACAACGTAAGAGAACTCAATCACCCCAATAGGAATATTTGACATCTGCTAATACCTTTCTGCTCCTATAATTCTGTTGACAACCCCTCTGCCTGTGCTAGCAGTGCAGATCAAGGACTGGGATCTGGTCTTCGGAAAGATTAGTAAGGGTAAGGACCCATTCCTAGAGGAGCCAGGATGTCAGAACAATGTGGAGTAAAAAGAACTGAATTGAGTCACAGGACCTGAGATTAAATCCTGGCTCTGTTATATAATTTTGGACAAGTCACTTACTTTCTGTGCGTCTTAGCTTCCTCTCCTGTATGCTAATGGAGTTGGACTATATGGCTTCCAGTTTCATATCTCTAATGCTATGACTAAGGCATGGACTCAGGCACAGGAGAATCAGGCAGGGATCTGGTTATGGAAATAAGAACACTAGGCAATGGGTGGACAACTCAAGAAGCATTAGTTAAGTGCTTACTGTAATCTAGCCATTCCACAAAACCCAAACCGCTCCCTGCCCTGAAAGAGATTCATTCTAATGGAGAAGCTGCAATTCTCTTGGGTGTGAGCCATCAGTTGTTTAGATCATCAGCATACCTGTAATGTATTTATCTTGAGGACCAGTAGAGATTTTCTTTTTTCCCCCAATTACAAATGTGTGTGTGTGTGTGTGTGTAGTCATGCAAAGCAAATTTTTATATGTTCCTCCCCCCCAAAAGGAAGAAAAATAACAGAAAACTTTGCTTCAATCTTCACTCTTAGTCCATCCAACAGGACCAAGCCTTGTCACCACCAGCCTCTCCTCTGGTAAACCTGAGGTATGTTTCTATTAAGAGGGGCGGGTCACAAAGGATGCCCTGATGGATGAGGAGCTTGGTCTATTTCTGGGAACTGATGGAGGTGGGGTAATAAATGGGTTAGGAAGACACTGGCTGCCTCTAATAGCACCATCAAGTTTCAGCCTCTGTTTCTCTGGTGTACTTGAGACATACTTCTTTCACAAGAGGAGGTAGGTATTTAAAATAAAGCCTTGCCTTGCCACTATTAGCCTTTTCTTCTGTATACCAAAGAAAAGGACATGAGCAACCAGTACAATTCTTTTATAAAGTCAATACAGAGAGACAGTTAAGTGGTGCAGTGGATGGAGTACTGGACCTGAGTTTGAATCCTACCTAAGATACTTACTATGTGACTTTGAATAAGTCATTTAAGTTCTTTTGGGCTTATTTTTCTCACCTGTAAAATCAATCAATAAACATTTATTAAGCACCTACTAAGTGCCAGGCACTGTGCTAAATGCTGGGGATATAAAAAGAGGCAAAAGGCAGTTCTTGGCCTCAAGGGGCTTACAATCTAATGGGGGAGACAACACACAAATATGTACAAAGGAAACTAGATACAGTATAAATATGAAATAATTAACGGAGGGAAGGCACTGAATTAAGAGGGTTTGGGGGAGGCTTCCTGTAGAAGGTGGGATTTTAGTTGGGACTTCAAGGGAGCTGGGGAAATCAGTAGTCAGAGCAGAGGAAGGGAGAACATTCCAGGTATGGAGGACAGCCCCAGGCACGAAATGGAGTGCCTTGCATGTGGAATAGCCAGGAGGAGACCGGACTCTAAGGTCTCTTAAACCAATAATCTATAAAATAATAATAATAATAATGAAGTAAAATAATCAATGATCTATAAAAGCAAGGCTATCTTGATGTTTGTTGGCAACATTGATTCTTGGGTTGACAACAGATATCCCAGGTACATTGCAGAAGAGCAACCTCATCCATGTTGGAGCAGAATGATGTTCCCGTTGGAGACAGTTAGCTAGTACCCAATGTCCGTAACTTCTCTAATGTTGATCCTCTGGTCTGGCTGGTTTTCTCATTTTAGCTAATGGAGGTCCAGACTACCTAAGGGGCTCTATTCACTTTCACGCCTGGAATGGGCATATTAGAGTGTATGTTCTAAGGAATTTCTACAGTGTCTGGAATTCCTAACTGAACTGACCCTTTTACATGAATCTTTATAACTCCCTCTAGATCAGACATTCAGGAGTGGTTAAAAAAGAAGGGGTAGGTGAGAACGGTCTATCTATGTTCCTGGTAGAGTAAGGGTTCCCAGATAGAGACTCATTCATTTGTGTCTTCCTCTGAATATTAGGAAATAATCAGGGAACTAGCCTGAACTGGTCAGACTGCCAGGAATGACAACTCCTAATGAAATCTGGCCCAAAGATGGGCTGATTAGGCTCTGGGTTGAGAATGTGGTTCTCAAGCCCCCTCTGAGTCTACTTCCAAGGACCAACACTTGAGAAAGAAGACAGTACCCTTGTAGTACTTGGCAATCCCAGATATATATCCAAGGGGTCTCTCTATGACAACCTTAGGCTGGGCTAGGATTATGTATGAGAATTAAGGGACCCCAGCTGGGGAGACTAGAAGGATATAGGACAGAAAACCGTTACAGAAAGTCATTCTGCTCAAACCCAGAACTCTCAAGGGTGGTCTGGCATAATGAACACGGTGCTGGACTTACAGTCAGAAATATTGACCTTTGGATCCCACCTCCAAGACCATGGGCAGGTAACTAAAACTCTCTAAGCCTTAATCTCTTCCTCTGTTCACATTCAAGGGAGATAAAAGATATGTAAAGCCCTTTGAAAACTTTTAAGTGTTGAGGCATGCCAGCTCTAATGATTACTTTCAGTTCTCTTCCCTTTCATATAGAACAATCTGTTTTCCCTAACCTTAGCACAGTGCCTGGCACATAATAGGCACTTATTGATTATTGATTGATTTGGAAATATCTAAAAAAACCAATTCACATGGTCATGCAAATGACTGATAGTAGTTTAACATGTGTATCCCTTCATGTGCATATTTGTACTTTAACAATGCTTTAATCCAATGCCCAGAAGCACTAATAGAATTCCAGGAATGGACAGGAAGCTGGGCCAGGAAATAGGGAGTCTTCTTGGAGACCCTTGTGTTGTATATTGTATACCACCACCTATTCATAAGGCCAACACTGATGGCAATCGGTATTTTTCTTACTCAGGGAATAATGAATGGATCCCATTTGTTATTCATCATATTTTAAAATAGAGTCATGGTGCAGTGGGCAGAGCTAGCCTAGCAGTCAAGTAGATCTCAGTTAAAATTCTACCTCTAACCCTTAGTGGTTTTATGACTCTTAACAAGTCATTTCATTCCTCAGTAATCCAGCAACTTGTAGATGCTCAAGTCTTTAGGACCAGCTGCACTGCTAGGAGTTTTAAACGCTGTGGTCTAGCCAAATGGACTTTTTTTTTTTTGGGTGAGGTAATTGGGGTTAAGTGACTTGCCTAGGGTCACACAGCTAGCAAGTGTTGAGTGTCTGAGGCCGGATTTGAACTCAGGGCCTCCTGAGTCCAGGGCTGGTGCTCTATCCACTGTGCTACTAGCTGCCCCCCCCCGCCCCCCTCAAATGGACTTTTGACTATTCCTCACATGTGGTTTTCCATCTCCAGACTCTGTGCCTTTGCATTGACCATCCCCTCTGCCTGGAATGTCTGGCTTCCTCACCTCTACTTCTGTTTTTTTTTTTTCTAGTTTCCCTCAAGACTCAGCTTAAAGTTGGCCTTCTGGAGGAGACCTTTCTTTGTTTCTGCAGTTAGTAGTGGCTTCCCTTCTCGAATTACCTTCTATCTAATCTGTATATATCTTGTCTGTACCTAGTTATTTATAGGTTGTCTCTTCCATTAGAATGTAAGTTCCTTGAGGGTAGGGACTGTTTTTCTTTTTCTTTTTACTCCCAATGGTTAGCAAGGTGCGATGCCTGGAACATTCTAAATTATTAGCTGTTAACTGATTGACTGACTAAAGCATTTAATTGGGACAGAATGAATAGAGAGCTCATTTCATGCACATTCCTGAGGGAGCATACCCTTATTTCTCTTTCCCCCCCAGAGAAATGGGAAAACAATATTCTCTAAGATTCCTGGCTGAATGGGGGGCACAGTGTGAGCCTTCATCCCACTCAGTGTCATTGTTTCTTAAAAACTGACACCTGTTGCTATCTCCCCACTTGTTTTTGTTCTTTACCCTAATTGTCAGCCTTGCTGAGTTTATCTTAGTGATCTCTTGCTTATGTCTCTGCCCTTTGTGGTCTTGAAATTTGGGAGTGGCTACCATTCTTCCTCATCCTCAGACATCATCCTCATGATGTGTTACAGTCTCATAGGAACTGAAGTCCTGGGAACATGGCCTGGGAGTGATCATACTGTGACCCAGGCATTCTAGGGAATGTAGTCCTTTCTTGGGCAAGGCTACTACATTTAATTCAAATCCACAACCACCTAAGGGAAATCAGCATTGATGCCTAACCCAGAGTCCTTCTGCAGTGCACTTAGCAGTGTAGGGCTCATTTTGATTTGTGAAGGAAGATGAAGGGATGTATCAAAGGAGAGATGTATAAATGACCTTGCTGGGTTTTTTTTCCCCAATACCACTCTCATAGCTGTGAAATACACTTATTTGGATTTGGTGTGTCACTATAGGTATAAAGAGCAGCCCTCAATCCTGAAAGCAAAGAACAGTACCAGAAAACATGATTTATTTTGGAACAGAATAAAATAATCATTGCTATAACTGATGGCATAGACCTGTATTGGAGGGGGTTGAGCAGGGACATAACAATATAAGTTAGAGTAGAAAGAACTCTTGAGGGGGAGTCAGAAGATCTGAATTCAAATCTCAGCTGTGTGAGTTTGAGCAAGTCACTTCACCTCGGTAAAATGAGATGTTTGGAAGAGATGACCTCTTGATCCTCTCCTGGCTCCAAAGCCTAGGAATTGCAGCTAATGATGACTCACATTCTTCAGATCCACAGATGCCTCTGATTTTCTCCACTTAGGTAATGTGGAATAATGGACCTTATTAGAAATGCTTTAATGAGAAATCACCAGACAGAGTGGTGGCCACAGATATGAGCTTCTTTATGCTTCATTTAGCTGGAAGCTGAAGCTGGCAAGAATCTCAATTAGATTTAACAAACATTTATTAAGCACCTACTAGGTATACAAGGCAGCTGGGCGGTCCAGTGGATAGAGCCCCAAACTTGGAGTCAAGAAGACCTGGAGTCAAATCCAACCTCAGATATCTATTAGCTGTGTGACTCTGGGCAATTCACTAAACTTTTGTCTGCCTCAGTTTCCTCAACTGCAAAATAGAGAAAATAACAGACCTATTTCCCATAAAATGAGATATTTTTAAAAAATCCATCATAAACCTTAAAGCACTATATAAATACTAGTTATTATTACTGTTCTTGTACTAGGTTCTGAGGATAGAAAGTTCTTTTATAATGCCAATGAATGACCTATGTCTGTAGGTCATTGACCTAATAAAAGATCTAGTCTGGGGCAGCTAGGTGGCGCAGTGGATAAAGCACTGGCCTTGGATTCAGGAGGACCTGAGTTCAAATCCAGCCCCAGACACTTAACACTTACTAGCTGTGTGACCCTGGGCAAGTCACTTAACCCTCATTGCCCTGCAAAAAAAAAAAAAAATCTAGGCTGGTAATTAAACTCTTGTTCTCCTTGGTGTACAGAGGAAGAGACTACTAGTAGAAAACTAGTCCTTAGACTTATTGAAGAAAGGCCTTATGGAGGGTGGTGGAGGGGGAGATGGGGTATCCACAGGATTCTGGATTTAGAGCTAGAAGGGACCTTATAAGCCAACACGTCTGACTCCCTTATTTTATAGATGAAGAAACTGAGGCACAGGGAAGTTAAGTGACTTGGCCAGGTAGTGTCAGAAGCAGGATTGTATATAGGGAATAGCTTATAGACAAGTTTGACTCCAACAAGGGTTGTGAAGGTCAGTGGGCACAAGATAATGACCAGGCTAGTTTTTCATTCTGGCTGACCACTCATACTGATGAGTGATTCTTTCTTTTAAAGCTCTGGTGCCCTCAAACAAATATATTCTTTCCTGACCCTTTGCTCTCTTCTCCCCAATAAATACTCCCCATTAAATATACATGGAGATTTTAAACATATCTCTGTTTTTAAAGAAAAATATGCAGAGATATTCTACATGTTGTGATTAGAATATGACTGCCATGCTTATAATGAATCTGGGTCACTCATTCATTTATTCAGCAAACTCTTTTTAAGTAGCTATATTGCACAAGGGGTTGTGTTGGGTTTTGGTAGGGATGCAAAGCTTAGATAACTTAGGTTTCCTGCCTTCTTGGAGCTTATTGTATAGTAGAAAGATAAGATACTGATATAGGTAATATAATATACCTTGCTACATGATGAGTGAATTCATTTTTTCTTTTTTCCTTCCTTCCTTCCTTCCTTCCTTCCTTCCTTCCTTCCTTCCTTCCTTCCTTCCTTCCTTCCTTCCTTCCTTCCTTCCTTCCTTCCTTCCTTCCTTCCTTCCTTCCTTCTTTCTTTCTTTCTTTCTTTCTTTCTTTCTTCTTTCTTTTGGTGGGGCAATGAGAATTAAGTGACTTACCCAGAGTCACTCAGCTAGTAAGTGTCAAGTGTCTGAGGTCAGATTTGAAGTCAGGTCCTCCTGAATCCAGGGCCAGTGCTCTATCCACTGCACCACCTAGCTGCCCCTGTGAATTCATTTTTGTTTTGTTTTGTTTTGTTTTTTAGTGAGGCAATTGGGGTTAAGTGACTTGCCCAGGATCACACAGCTAGTAAGTGTTAAATGTCTGAGGCTGGATTTGAACTCAGGTCCTCCTGACTCCAGGGCCGGTGCTCTATCCACTGCGTCATCTAGCTGCCCCTCATGTGGATTTTTTTTTTTTTTTTTTTTTTTTTTTTAGGCAATAGGGGTTAAGTGACTTGCCCATGGTCACACAGCTAGTAAGTGTCAAGTGTCTGAGGCTGGATTTGAACTCAGGTACTCCTGAATCCAGGGCCGGTGCTTTAACCACTGCGCCATCTAGCTGCCCCCCTCATGTGGATTTTTAAAAATGAATTCACGAGGGCAGCTAGGTGGCACAGTGGATAGAACACCGGCCCTGGATTCAGGAGGACCTGAGTTCAAATCCAGCCTCAGACACTTAACACTTACTAGCTGTGTGACCCTGGGCAAGTCACTTAACCCCAATTGCCCCACCAAAAAAAAATAATAAATCTACATGAGGCCCTTAAAAATATTTTCCTTTTTGTTATTTTGAACTTGACAACACCAACAAACATGAACATTACCCTATACAAAGAACAAAAAAGGGAACCACATATGAAACCATAAGCCTCCACTCCATGTATAACTTGGGTTTTAAAAATACTTTTCAAATTTAACATGGTAAAATGTAACATGAGGTTCCCATTCTCAAGTCAACAAGCATTTATTAGGCATTTACTATGTGTTGGGCACTGTGCCAAAGTCTGGGAATACCAAGAAAGGCCAAAAAACAGTCTCTGCTCTCAAGTTCCTCACAGTCTAATGGGGGAGACAGCATGCAAATGACTACCTACAATCAAGATATGGATAAGATAGATTGGAGATGATGTTGGAAGGCAGGCAAGAAGATTAAGGATGACTGGGAAAGGCTTTTTGCAGAAGGTGGACTTTAGCTGAGTTCTGAAGGAAGCAGAGATACCAGGAAGCAGAGATGAAAAGAGAAAGAGTTCCAAGAATGGGAGATAGCCTGAAAAAATGCTTGAAATCTACAGATGGAGTATCACATGAGAGGAAGAGCAAAGAGTGAATACTCTAATTCTATAGTGCCCTTCCTAATGAGCGAAGGCAACCGTTACATGTCTGGGGGCTTTGAGTTTTTAAGCATGGAATAGAGGCTTTACATTTGAAGTACTACCTTATAAGGCAATGGACAATGAAAGAGACTGAGAGAAAGAAAGAAGGAAGAAAAGCACAATTGTAGATATTATGGATACTGGGTGATTACCATGACCCACCTCTTTGAAGCCTTTTTTTTTTTAGCAGCTGAATTAGTGGAAATTTTGGGTTGTACCAAGAGTATAGTATACTGGTAAATATTTAACAACTGGTTTTGGGAGCTGGGGCAGGGGGGGGAGGCATAGGCACCACACACTTTTAAGTTTAAGATGTATCATTCACTTTTCTGCATCACTCTCTTAATTCTAGACAATCAATCAAATAATAAATCAATCCCTAGTTTGTAGTGTTTGCTGATTTCAGAGGTATCAATAAATGCTCACATTGAAAACTGAATAATTGGCTCTTGGCTGGCTCCAGTTCAACCCTGGCTATACTCCAAGGAACAACCAGAACCCCTAGGTAGCCATTCCCACATTGCGTCGGAATGATCATAGCTTAAGGACTGATGTGAGAGAAACATCTTGACCTTTTGAAAGAGCACGCTAGTTCACAATGCATAAAAATCGTGACTATGTATTGGAAAATGAAATTGATGTTATTTCAGAATTATTACAAATGTTCTGTGTAGCCAGCATAGAAGCGCGTCTGACTTCTGGCTCCCTGTACCACCATGTAAGTGTTCCTTTCTTGAGTTGCTGCAGTGATCTAGATTGCTGTTTATGTTTCAAGCTGTGGCTGTAATTGCCGGGACAAATGCCAACAGTTCATCTACTAATGAGACCTTACCTGAACCTGGGCCTATGACTTGCCCAGTCATTGTCCCTGTATTTGGTACAATGCCACTTGACACAGATGCTTGCTTGCATATTGGAGATTCTTTATTACCTCATAGGTGTGGCATCACATAGACTAGAAAATATTAAAGCAATGTTCCCTTAAAAGGCACATTATTTTAGTGTAGCTAAGGTCACACTGCAGACTGGCCAAATGCATGCAGCTCACTACATCCCATCTTAGGAGGCTGAATTATTTTTTAAAAATTATTTATTTATTTTTAACATTCTTTTTTCTAAAAAAGCTTTGACTTAAAAATCCTTTCCATCCCTCTAGCCCCTCTCCTATCCCTTGAGAAAGCCATAAATATCATATAAATTCTACATGTGAAATCATACAAACATGTGTTTGCATATTAGTCATGTTATTAAAAGGGAAAAATCAATACAAAGCAAGAAACAGAAAGTAAAAAAGATATGCTTCAGTCTGCACTCAGAGTTCACCAGTTCTTTCTCTGGAGGTAGATAGCATTTTTCATCATGGGTCTTTTAAAATTTTCTTGGACCATTGTGTAATGAGAGTAGCTAGGTCTTTCACAGTTGATCCTTGCTATAATATTGTTGTTACTGTGTACAATGTTCTCCGAGTTCTGTTCACCTCAATTTGCATCAGTTCATAAAAGTCTTCCCAGGTTTTTCCTGAAACCATTCTGCTGATAATTTCATAGTATTCTATCACTTTCATAAATCATAACTTGTTCAGCCATTCTCCAATTGATGGTCATCCCAATGTCCAATTCTTTGCCATCCCAATAAGAGCTGCTATAAATATTTTTGTAAATATAGTTCATTTTCCTTTTTCCTTGATCTCTTTGGGATGGGGACATATTTTCAAGGTCGAACAAATAATAATTTTATTAAAAATTTTTTTGAAACAGGAATTTACATAATTGAAATAATGTATAGTAAAAATAACTTAAAATAATAATGATGAGAAGGCTAGCTGGCCTTGGAGTCATGAGGACCCAAATTCAAGGCCTGTTTCTGACACATACTAGCTCTGTGATGATGGGCATATCACTTAATCGCTCCATGCTCCAAGAGAAATCCAGAAGGTCTTCCCCTCTCAGGCTTACTTTTATTTGAGTAGGTAAAAGAGGCCATTTTGGGGCTTTATTTCTTACCTAGCCTTAATCACTGAATGGCTGTTGCACCAGACAAACAGACCTGGGAAAGACCTTAGCTTAAAAAGGCCAAGGTCTCCCAATGCATCTGGGACCATCTCCAGTGGTCCTGATCTATGTCTTCCCACTGGACCCAGATGGCTCTGGAGGAGAGAATGAGGCTGGTGACTTTGCACAGCCCTGCCTCACTTAAATCCAATTCACTGCAAGTCAAGACATCACCTACCTGATGTCATTGGTCCTCTTTAAGAATGAAGGACAGAATGGGGCAGCTAGGTGGCACAGTGGATAGAGCACCGACCCTGAAGTCAGGAGGACCTGAGTTCAAGTACGGCCTCAGACACTTAACACTTGCTAGCTGTGTGACCCTAGGCAAGTCACTTAACCCCAATTGCCTCACCAAAAAAAAAATCTCATGTATTTTAGGGGCAGCTAGGTGGCCCAGTGGATAAAACACCAGCCCTGGATTCAGGAGGACCTGAGTTCAAATCTGGCCTCAGACACTTGACACTTACTAGCTGTGTGACCCTGAGCAAGTCACTTAACCCTCATTGCCCCAGCAAAAACAAACAAAAAACCCCCCTAAAAAATAAAAGAATGAAGGACGGAGAACAACAACTATGCTCCAAGCAATTCACAAAGACTATGAAGTTACAGGAGTTGCTGTTCTGTATCAGTGGTAAGAATTTCCATACCTGGAGTTCTCCACACCAGAGAAGATACATTTTTTTTTTACTTTATTTTACTCCTTGGCACATCTCAGTCACATGACTGGGACAGAAAAAAATTTGCCTGATATATGAATGCTTCACCTCTGTCCCATTATAATGAAATATTATGTGGGACTCTACCTCAAATTATAACTGGCAGAAAAATCAATGGGAAACCTTAGATTTCATATAGGAATAAAAAATTTAGTGCTTGTCTTGTGTCTCTCGGATTATTTTGCTTGTTTTTGATGATAGCTCTGTGGGTTTTTTTGGTTTTTTGCAGGGCAATGAGGGTTAAGTGACTTGCCCAGGGTCACACAGCTAGTAAGCTGAGGTTGGATTTGAACTCAGGTACTCCTGAATCCAGGGTCAGTGCTTTATCCACTGCATAACCTAGCTGCCCCCCTCTGTGGTACTTTTAAAGGGTTCAATCCCTCGGGAAAGTGAGGCCCATGCATATTAACCCCTGACCTCTCAGAGTGTGGCTCTTACATCCTTCCCCTTCTCTGCACTCACTGCACCTCCACCCTCTTTCAGGCCCTCATCATCTGGACTGCTTCAACTGCCTCCTAATTGGTCTCCCAATCTCAAGTCTCTCCACACTCCAATCCTGTCTCCACACAGCCAAAGTGATTTACCTAAAGCCTAGGATTCACCACATCACTCCTCTCTGCTCAGGCAGCTGCTTCTGTGACTCCCTATGGGCTCTTCGTTAAGGTCCAGATTCCTCCTTCAGACAATCAAAGCCCTCCACTATTTCACCCTAACTAATCTTCGTGAACTGATTAGATTGCATTACCACTCCTGGCTCAACTCACTTGCCACTTTCTCACCAGCAGCTTTGCCTACCTTGACACATCTCCTCTCTGAGGTCTGTGCTCCTGATTGCTGAATTCCTGGTTGCCATTTTATGAGGAGCTAAGGTCATGCTCACTTTACTCCCAGTTTGACTCATTCTACTAACTGCTCCACCTTCCTTCCTCTCACTGGCAGCCTGGTATCTGTGCCCTTTCAACACCTCCCCTCCCCCCAATCACTTTCTAGCTTTCCTTTATCTTTGGTCTTCCCCTAATAGAATGCAACCTTAATAGTAGGGACCATTTTGTTTCCTCATGTTTCTATCCCCATTGCTTATACAGTGCCTGGCACTTAGCAATCTAGCGCTCGCTTTCTCTCTCTCTCTCTCTCTCTCTCTCCTTTCCATCCCTCCTTCTCTCTTCCTCCCTCTATGTCCCTTTCTTCCTCCCTTCCTCTCTCCCTCCCTCCTCTCTCTTTCCTTTTACCTCTTTCCCTCCCTTTCTTCTCCCTCTCTTTTTCTACCTCCCTCCCCCTCTCTCCCCTGTTTGCTCTCTCTTTCCTTTCTTTCCTCTCCCTCCCTCATTTATTCCATGTTCCAATCAAACCAATCTACTTGCTATTCCCCATATATGAAATTCCACCCATCTCCTACCTCTATACTTTATTTTTTTTTTGGCGGGGCAATGGGGGTTAAGTGACTTGCTCAGGGTCACACAGCTAGTGTCAAGTGTCTGAGGCCGGATTTGAACTCAGGTACTCCTGAATCCAGGGTCAGTGCTTTATCCACTACGCCACCTAGCTGCCCACCTCTATCCTTTTGCATAGGCTGTTCCCCACACCTGGTGTGCTCTCCCTTCCCACCTCCTTTCAAGGCTCAGCTCAAGTACCACCCCCTACAAGGAGCCTTTCTTGCTCCTTTATGTTGTTAGCGGCCTTCTGACCTCAAATTACTTTGAATTTACTTTGTATAATTTTGTATTTACCTACCTAGGTACATGCCGTTTTCTCCCAGTAGAATAAATGCTGCCTGAGTACAGGGACTGCTTTGTTTATGCCTTTGTAACTCCAGCACCAAGGATAGTGCCTAGCACACAATAAGCCCTAAGTAAAGGTTTTCTGAAGTTTGAGTTGAGCACCCCCCCCCCCCACCCCATGGTTCTATTCAAATGGATTTGTTTGATAGTGCTCAAGGCCATTTACATGATCTTGCTCGATAATGGTTACTGCTATATGCTTCCCAGCAAGAAATCCAATCTCTCTAAGTGTACCCGGATGAGCTCTGTGTCTTTTCTCTTGGCTCCAGCTGGCTGCCAGCTCAATGTGATGATTGATTACCCTTGGCATCTGAACCTTGTTTACATTAATGGCAGTTTCCAAATTGAATCACAGAAAAGCTTTCCTTATTTCAACTATGAACTTGGTGGAACTGGCAGAGGCAGCCAGACAGTGAAGTCAGTAGCCCATTATTGGGACTGATCTGGTCTCATAGCTGAAATGCTGACATAGTTTGCTAAGAAGCATAGGGATGGTACTGGTATCCAGGCAGATCCCAAGAGCTGGAGGCCAGCAACCCAATGGGGCAATTTAAAAAAAAAGACTTGCTGTATCAAGATGTGTGTGTGTGTCTAAGAGAGAGAGAGAGAGAGAGGAGAGAGGAAGGAAGAGAGCAACTTTCATTGCTTGGGTTTGCAGGGGATTTTTGGAAAGGAAAAATATTATTATAATTATTCATTTTTATAAATTTAGGTATTTCTGACTTTTATATTTAGATTGAAATATTTGATAGCAACCCAGAACCTCTCCCTCCCCCCAACAACCTGAAAGTTAGTGATCAGAACACAATTTGTGGCTATAAACTGAAATAAAATCCAAGTCCCTGAGTTTTCTTGGAGTTCTTATTTGTGACAGGGAGGCTGTGTGGTATGGCTGATGGGATACTGGACTAATCAGGAAGGTCAGGGTGCAAATCCCACCTCAGACACTTAGATGTGTGATTCTGGGCAAGTCAACCCCTAGGTGCTTCAATTCCCACATCTGTCAAATCTAGGGGCTGGGTTTCATGATGTTGAAGGTTCCCTCCAGTTCTAAATTTATGAGCCTTTGACATATTAAGATATTTGAGAATGAGATGCTTAGGAAATCACCATGAATACCAGCTATTTTCTTTTGGTAAAATACTTTGTTGTATTTGTATTACTTTACTTTACTCAGTCCTCCCCATGCACAATCTTCCAGCTCCTGCCTTAACACAAGCCTGGAATGCCCTTCCTCTTTACCTAAAACTCTTAGAATGCCTTACTTCCTTTCAATTTCAGGTATTCCCTCCTACAAAAGAACATCCATGGTTCCCCTTTGTCCCCCAGTTGTTAGTGCTATCTCCTTTGTGAATTTACTATGTATATACTTTGCATTTACTAATTTTTGGACATACTGTATCTCTCCTCCCCACCTCACCCCCCTCCAATAGTATATATAAGTTCCTTGAGGGCAGGGAATGTCTTGGGTTTTTTTTCTTTGTGCCCCCAATACCCAGCACAGTGCCTACTGTATAGCAGATGCTTAACAAGTGTTTGTTTAGTTGAATTGAATTTATCATGTTACTTTACATGGAAGTGAAAGAAAATGAAATATCAGATCAATAAGAAGTTAAAATAAATGAGTATTTCATAGGTCACCATTAATGAAGATCTGCAGGGTCTTTAGTTATTATTCCCCATTACTACTGAATCAATTCCTTCTTACCAAACCCTCTCTAGCAATTCACTACTCCCCAGCAAATAATCTCATTAGAGTCATGCATTTTATATGGTAAAATGTAGGAAAGCCCTAAGAGTGCACTTTTATACAGGCTGACACGTCACAAATCACAGCAGGCTGAATGTCTTGGTTGTAACTTAATTTCTTTTGCTTTCTCTTTTAATGGCATAACCCACCCCCCACTCAGTCAGAGCTTTTGAGCTCCATTATGCGTCAAAAAGCAAGCTGACCAGAAATTATAGAGGAATTTTCCAAATAAGAGTAGCATGTCAGTCAGAAGACTATATACATATACATATATACAATCAAATGGGAGAAAACACTTACCTTAAGAACAAATCTCTCCCAAGATGGATCTCCTATAGTTGCAATTTACAGCTGTCCTTTTTTTGGGGGGAGGGTTTGTCAGATTGGAGTTTTCTCTGGGCGTATCAGCCTTGCTGTGAAGGGAGAAGGCTCAGCTGAAGCTTTTCCTTACACTTGCTTGTCTGCAGTGGTGCAGCTGGCTGGAAGATGAAGTCCGAAACACGCCCTCTAAACCAACTTTTCCTTCCAGATAAAAAGCTGCCAGTGGAACCTGAAATGAGTTGAATGTTTAGGACAATCTTTTCCTCTTCAGAGTCCTACAAGACAGATGTTCTCATCGTAATAGCTTTTTGCCTCAGTTTCCTCAACTGTAAAATGGGGATAAAGATAGCACTCACCTTCCAGAGTCTTGTAAGGATAAAATGAGAGAATATTCACAAAGGGTTTAGCGTAGTGCTTGGCACTTACAAGGAAACTATACAAATGCTAGTTAGCATCATTCATTCATTCATTCATTCATTCATCCATCCATTCATTCATTCATTATGTGGTTTGTTCCTGAGTTATATTCTTTCCTGTATATTTTGACCAAAAAATGCAGAAGTGGGACAAAAGATCAGGAAATATGATAGATATCAACAGTCATACAATCTCTGTCCTCTGCCATTATCTATCTATTCACTTATTTATTTATTCATTCATTCATTTACTTATTAATTAATCCATTTATTTATGTGTTTATTCATTCATTCATTTATGTATTTATTTATGCATTCATTTATTGATTCATATATTTATCTATCTATCTATTTTCGGGGCAATGAGGGTCACACAGTTTAGTAGGTGTCAAGTGTCTGAGGCTGAAGTGTAACTCAGGTCCTCCTGACTCCAGGGCCGGTGCTTTATCCACTGTGTCACCTAGCTGCCCTCCTTTGCCATTATTATAATGAATATTATAACATCACCCATGACTGGAATGCTCTTCCTCTTTAACATTTGCTCTCTTAGGATCCCTCCCTTCAAGCCTCAACTTAAATGCTACTTCCTAGAGGGACCTTTGCTAATTCTCTTAGTTTCTAGTCTCTCCATCCTCCACTTCTATTTATATATTTTATATTCATATATCTATGTACATGTTGTTTTATCCACATGAAATATAAGTTGAGGTCAAGGACCATTTCATTTTTTTCTTTGTATCACCAGCACTTAGCGCAGTGCAGAGAACAAGAATAAGTCCTTAACAAATGTTTGTTAAATTGAATAATTAAAATCACAAGGTAGGTTTTGTCAGGTGATGGAATTTTTGTACATATATTCTGGGTCTAAAGTGGTAGTTCTCAGAGGTAGGAGAGGTGATGAGTGTCTTGTGTCTGTTTTCCACCATTGTCACTTATTTTGTTATGTTGTTTGATTATATGTCTCACTTTGGACTGGTTGGTCCTCTTGTTGGTCTAGTAAAAGTAAACATATCAGTAGGGGCTCATAAGCTATGGTTTTGAGTGGATGGTGATTCACAAAGTGAAGGTCTCATACTTAGAAATGTCTACTGCCATCTTGGCCAACAGAGTCTGTTTTGTACTAGCTGCAGAGATGTCCATTGACCCACATATACAAAATCATCAGGTAGAGATTCCATAGCCATAGATTAGTATGCCTTGGGTAGTGCAATCAGCTTTCTTGGACCTGGGGTTGGATCAATAGTGGTCTAACACAGTACTTCATTTTTTAGATCTAACTTCTACAAATTGCTCTCTGGGGAATGTAACTTGTGTCCTTGAGGGCCACAACCTCATGTCTTTGGCTAAATCATTATTTTATCATGCATTTGCTCTTACCAAATCATCTCAGGACAATCAAGGAAAGAGAAATTGATTCAGCATAACAAAATTCTTGTCCACTGAGGGCCCAGTGACTAGTGGAAGTCCTAAACTTTTAGCTACAAGTCCATGTTAGTGGCTTTACCCTTCCTGTGGGGTATTACCATGACTGCTGACCGATGTAGTCTAGGTTATTGCAATAGTCTGCTGGTGAGGGGGCAGCTAGGTGGTGCAGTGGATAAAGCACTGGCCCTGGATTCAGGAGGACCTGAGTTCAAATTTGGCTTCAGACACTTGATACTTACTAGCTGTGTGACCCTGGGCAAGTCACTTAACCCTCATTGCCACACCAAAAAAAAAAATAGTCTGCTGGTGGGTGTCTCTGCCTCAAATCTCTCCCTGCTATAATCCATCCTCAGTTCAGTTGTCAGTAATTTTCCTACAGCAAGGTCTAACTATATCACACTCTTCTCCCCTTAACAAACTCCTATGGCTCCCTATCATCTTCAGAATCAAATATAGAATCCTGTCATTGGCTTTCAAAGCCTTCCATGAACCTTGTCCCTTCCTACCTTTTGAAGTCCTCTTAGACCTTACACATAATCTACCATCCAGAGATACTGGCCTCCTTACAGTTCTTTGTTCATAGCACTCCTCTCCCAACTCTGAGCATTTTTGTGGGCTGTATTTCATACCTGGAGCTCTTTCCCTCCTTATCTCTTCCACTGGCTTCCATCAAGTCTCAGCTAAAGTCTCACCTTCTGCAAGAGGCCTCTTTAATCTTCCCCTCTGTTGACCGTTTTCAAAGTATGCTGTCTATAGCTTGTTTATTCATAGTGGTTTGTACGTTCTCTCTCCCATTAGACTGTGAGCTCCCTGAGAGTAGGGATGTCTCTTGCCTTTCTTTGTATCCCCAGAGCTTAACACAGTGCTTGGTTTATAGTAGGTGCTTAATTAAATGCTTGTTGACTGAACTGAGTCTTCCTGGGGTGGTAGTGTATACTTGTGATTGCCATCTCTGCAGGCAGCATATAATTTAGGGCCAGTTGGATTACGTCAATAGGTTGTTAACTGCCCGTATTTGAATATGAGATCCATACTCAGTCACAAAAACTTGTCGGGGCAGCCTGTTTCAAAGCCAAGAACTCCAATTATTACAGAGAACAAGTCTCATTACTAGTAAGCCCTCTATTGGCAATGCACTGAGTTTCAGAATTCCATTGCTCTCCTGATAGAAACTGTTTCCAGGCTTTCTAGGGTATAATATAATATATGTATAATATAAATATTATATATTATGATATATTGTATATATCTTTATATATTGTTGTTATAGTGTGTGTGTGTGTGTGTGTGTGTGTGTGTGTGTAATATAAAAGGCTGGTTTGGTTCTCCAGGTGCCAACACTGGTGCCTGGGAGAGACACTTGACCATCTCTGGAAAACTGCTCAAGGCCGGTATCTTGTGTCCTGCGTTTTCCCACACTTGTCTCATATATTTGTCCATAGATACAGCCCTTCTAACGTCTCATATGTCACATATAACACACATGTCTTTTCTGTTCCATTAGTATTAACTCTCCATAATGATGTCAGGGGCTGTTTCCTTCTTGTCTTTGGGCTCTCTGGCTCAGAGAACAGTGCCCGACATGCATTAGGTGCTTGATAAATATTTGTTGTTAGAATAAGAATCCTTTATTTATTATGTCTCTCAGCTTTGTATTATAGGCCTGCTTTTGCCGTGTTTCTCAAAGTCGTATATATATATATATATATATATTTTTTTTTTTTGGTGAGGCAATTGGGGTTAAATGACTTGCTCAGGGTCACACAGATAGTAAGTGTTAAGTGTCTGAGGTCGTATTTGAACTCAGGTCCTCCTGAATCCAGGGCCGGCGCTCTACCCACTGCGCCACCTAGCTGCCCTGAGTCGTGTATATTCTTATATTTGGCCACTTGTCCAAATCAAAGGGACTTCAGCAATTTTCTAGTCCCAGCCCTGTCACCTTCTACGTGTCAGTTCCAAAAGCCAAACTGCCTTCCCCAGAGGCACACAATGGAATGCGCTGGCGGCGTAGCTTCAATTCAATTCTAGGAGTATTCAGTAAGTGCCTAATAAGTGCCATGCAGCGTGATATATATATAGGGTACGACCATGAAATGGTGAAAGACTGTTTAGTAGCCCGAGGCTACCTTCCCTCTACTCTTCGTGGGCGGCAGGTATTCGTTCGTCCACCTGAGCCTATTTGTAGATGAGGATGGGAGCCAATATAGAGGGAGCTGCTGAAGATGCACCGGACAGGAGCACCAGGATCAAGCAAGCGTGTCCTCTAAGATCATGGATCTAGAGCTGGGAGGGACCTTAGTGGGTCATCGAGTGCAAATCTCTCATTTTACAGAAGAGGAAACTGAGGCCCTGGGCGGCGAAGGGTCACCCGGGTAGCACATATTCGAAATGGGTGGGATCTGAACTCAGGTCTTCCTAAACTGGTGGCGCCCAGTCCATGAGCCTGGCCGCCTGCGTCCCCCACACGGGTGCAGGATCCCCAAGGGGAGGATGGGGCCGGCAGCTGTAACCTACATGGCCTCCCCACTGGGACTCTGCTCCAACCGGCTGTGTGACATCAGGAGAGTCCCTTCTCTGGGCTTTGGGGGAAAGAAGGGGTGGGACCATGTACTTTGTGAAGTCTCTGAAGCTCTGGCTCCGATAAGCCTCGCCCCGCCCCCTCGCAGGCCCCGCCCCAGCCCCATAAACCTCGCCCCATCCACGCTGCAACCCAACTCGGTGTCTCCTCCGCCCCCTTCCGCCGCTTGGCTTTCTCCCCGCCTCCCCGCCCCCGGGGACGCTCTATTGGCCGGGTGGCTGCAGGCGGGGGCAGCGTCTCTCTCGGATTGGCTGGTGCGGAGGCCCGGCCGCTCGTCATTGGTCCGGGGCGCGGCGGCAGCACGTGTGGATGTGCTCCAGGCCGGACGGCGCTTTGTTGCCTCAGGGGGGAGCCGAGGGGCAGGCGGCGGTTGCTGGAGCCCAGGAGGCGCCGGGGCCGGGCGGGCCGGGGCCGGGGGCCGCTTCACAGCGGCGGCGGCTACAGCAGCAGCAGCAGCCATGAGCGGCGGCGTCTATGGAGGAGGTGAGCGCGGGCGCGGGCCGCGCGGGCCCGGGACAGAGCCGGGCCCGAGAGCTCCGCGTGGGGGCCGCTGGCGGGAGCCCAGAGCGGGCTTCCCCGCGCTCCGCGCCGCACTGGGAGGCGGGGAGAGGGAAGCCCTGAAGCCCCGGCCGGAAGGCCTCCCTTGGGGAGAGGGGGCGCCGAGGCCCAGAGAGGGTAGCGGCTGCGCACCGTCACACAGCAGTGGGGAGAGCGCAGGCCCGTGGGCGCGAAAGCTCCTGGGAGTCCGCGGCCCAGAGAGGGCGGCCATCTGTGCCCCGGCGCCCAGCACCGGCCCCCGGGGTGCCGGGCTTGGGAGGGGAGAGCCGGGCGGCCCCAGGCGGCGGCCCCGGGTTACTTAACAATGTCCTGGGGGGGGGCGGGGAGCGGCGACCACCCCGGCAGAGTCCCCCGTGCGGGGCAGGAGTCTGCGCAGCCCCGGGCTCCCCGCCGCGCTGGGCGCTCCGCGGCCTAGGGCCGGGCGCAGAACCCCCCCCCCCCGGGGGGGTAGTGCATAGAGAGGGGACCCCGGGGCCGAGGAACCGGGGCAGAAGGGGCTCTGAGGGGCCCATTCACCCTCGGCCACCCACAGCCGCCTCCTCCTAAGCCGGAAAGAACTTTGGATCCACCCCCTGCTTTCAGTGCTGGGGGCTCCTCGGCCCAGGGCCCGTCTAAGGCCGAGCTGGTAGTGGTGGCAGAGCCAAGAGTAGGACCCTGTCAAGGGTCATCTAGCGCCTTGCCCAAAGAGTCATCTAGAACCCTGCCCAAGGGTCATCTAGAACCCTGCTCTGATCCTCTAGCAACTGCCTATGGCTTATCTAGCATCCTGCCCTAGAGCCATCTAGAACCCTGCCCAAGGGTCATCTAATGCCCTTCCTGGTGGTCATTTAGCACCCTGCCTAAAGGCCATCTAGTACCCTGCTCAGTGATCATCTAGCACCTTTAAGGTTCATCCAGCACCCTGCCCAAGGGTTATCTAAGGCCCTTCCTGGTGGTCATCTAGCACCTGCCCAAGGGTCATCTAGCACCCTGTTCAAGGGTTATCTAATACCCTGCCTGGTGGTCATCTAGCACCGGGCCCAAGGGTCATCCCTACTCCTAGAGATGAAGGAATGGAGGGACTTCTTTAGGGTGATCTTAATTCATTACTCAAGAGTTATATCTGTCTTGGTGGGAGATACCTGGGGCTACTGTGAGAATGGAGTTTATACCTTGTTGGGCTTGCCCTTGGTCCATAACTACAAGACTGAATCTGAACGGATGGTAATGGTCTGTTTTTCCAGACAGAATGAGTGTAGGGGCTTATGCAGACTACAATGGGGATACTCTCTCAGCTCTTTATCGTCTCTCAGCTTGTCTGAGTAGCATTTAAAGAATCATGGTATTTAGAAAGTGTCTGGGAACTTAGACATCATCTAGGCCACCTGGGGTTCTTAACCTGGATAGAGTTCAGGAGGGTCTATGACCTTGAACAGGATAAACAAAAACAACACAACACAACATCTTTATTTATTTATTCTTTGTGAGGCAATGAGGGTTAAGTGACTTGTCCAGAGTCACACAGCTAATAAGTATCTGATGTCTGAGGCTGGATTTGAACTCAGGTCCTCCTGAATCCAGGGCCAGTGCACTACCTAGCTGCTCCTGAACACAACAACGTCTTTATTTTAACTAACCTCTCCCTGCAATGTAGCATTTCACAGACATTCTGAAAATAGGTCCATAGGTTTGACCAGATTGCCAAAGGGGTTCATGACACAAAAAGGTCCAGAATCCTGGGTGTAGATTCTTTTAAGGGCCATGGGGGCTCCCTGGTTCTTTCAGAGATGGGCAGGGACCCTCGACCATCACTTCTGCACAGCTCCTGAGGATTCATGGTTCTTCCACGACTGGTCAGTAATAGACTCTTGGTAGAGAGTTGTGGACAGTTGACTGTCAGAAGTTGTTTTGTGCTTGGGATACTGTTAGATGAGCTCTTGGGAGATTCAGTTCAGGAGATGTAAAATGGGATCTCAAGGTTGTATTCTACCCTTAGAAGTCTTTGCTAAACTTTGCTGTGCATCTTGTGAAATGAAGTCATCATGAAACAGTGGGCCGGGGACTGAGAAGATGCCATTCAAGCTGTAAGGCCCATTTTATTTTATGTGCTTGGAGGATGTTACTTCAACCTTTTTTTGAACCTCCTTTTTCTCATCTCTGATGAGAGGGTCAGCTTGATGATTTCTAAGGCTTCTAAAATCCTGTGTTCATAAGAAGTTCACACCAATTGCATTCTTCTCGGCTTTATCTTTATTAACTCTTCCTCCTAGCATTCCTCCAAGATAGCTAAGGGACCTAGACAGTAATAATACATTAGATTTATTTAGTATTGAATAACAGACACATCAGACTCTTCTAACTCCCATGGTTGTGCTTTGTCTTCGACTTGATGAAACACTGAAGCTTTGAAAGAGTACTTTACTTCCCCATAGTCTTTGTCCTACCCAGTTCCAATGGAAAACAGCTCAAGTGTTGTGGGCATGTAAATAGTTTTGAAAATCAGTACATTTCCAGTTTATAACTTTGCCTCTAATTGACCATATTGTTAAGATGCATGTATTAAGTGTTTTAATGTCACTAATTCTGGAAAAGATCGGAATAATACTGAACCAAAGGTCCACTTTCACCATTTATCATATGATCATAGGCAAGTTACTTAGAATCTCTCCTGGTCTCAATTTTTTTCCTCTATGAAAGTACTGCATACCAAAATTTTAGGAAATGAGCCCCCCTCCTTCTTTTTACTTATGAAAAAACAGGCCCAGTGAGGTGAAATGATCAGCCTGAAGATCACACATTGATTTAATGTCAAAGCAATCAGTTGACAGCAAGCATTTGTTGTTTCAGTATAAATTGTTCTAGTTCTCTTGCTTCAGTTCATGAGTCTTCACAGGTTTCTTTGAATCTCTTTGTCTTTCAGCTCAGTATGTTATTCATATAATATAATTTGTTCATCCATTTTGGATTGATTGATTGTTGAATGCCCCTTTAGTTTCCCTTTCTTTGCTACTAGAAAAAAGAGCTCTTAGAAATACTTTTGTACACAAGATAGTCTCTCCTCTTCTTTTGATCTCTTTGGGCTATAGGGTAGACCTGTGAGTGGTGTTGTATTGCAGAGTCAAAGGATATGCCCAGTGTAATAATTTTGGGGCCATCATTCCAAATTGCTTTCTAAAACGACCAGACAGACCATTCACAGCTCCACTAGGAGTGCTTCAGTGTCCTCCACTATCCAGCAGGAACTTGCTAAGGGCCTGCCAGGAGCCAGACTCAGGAGCATACAAAGACAAGAAAAATGAAGTAATCTCTGCTCTCTAGTTGCTTAGAGTGCGTTGGGGAAGACAACACGTCCATTTATGAGCATATACTGAATATGAAGGCATTTAGGGAAATAGAACGATAGTGGTTGGGCGCATCATCGAGGAGCGTATAGAAAGTGGTATTTAACATGTTTCTTTAAGGAAATGAGGTATCCCTTCCTAGAAGGAATGGCAAAGGAAGCCTTTCTTTTAAAATAATGTGTAAGGTATTTGCTAATGAAAACTTTTTAGGATTAAAAGGTAAATTTTTCTATATGATTATTTCAAAATCACTACTACTTTGAAGTAGAGAAAACTATCCAGTGGAGAACACATTTTCATGAAGTACCTGGCTTTCACTTTTTCAATAGCAATAACAAAAATATGAATGAAACTTTAATGTTTAAGTAATAAGGCTTCATCTCTAGCTTATTTATTTTTAAAAATCTGGATAATCGAAGCAGCCCCATGATGATAGAGGCAGGTTAGAGGACTTTGTTCTTCAGGATCATTTTCTACATAAAGTTTTATGAGATGAGTATGCAAGTCATTATTTTAATTAAGGAAACATAATTACATGCATCTAGCCATTTTTCAAGTCTTTGAGCAGTTTGTATAGGTCTAGTAGACTCAGTAGAAAACATTTTCCTAAAGTACCTGTAGCCACTGTGTCAACAGCAAAAAAACAAAACAAAAAACATACACAACCCTTTTGTGTATTTCTAGATGATCTATTAAAAAAAATTTGAAAGTAATGGATAGAATACCAGACCTGCAATCAGGAAGACCTGAATCCAGCCTCAGACACTTTGTGTGAATCAGGGCAAGTAAGTTAACCTTGTTTGCCTCAGTTTCTTCATCAGTAAAATGAACTGGAGAAGAAAATGGCAAATCTCTCCAGTATCTTTGCCAAGAAAACCCTAAAAGGGGTCATGAAGACTTGGGTATGACTGAGAACAACAAACTATATTCTGAATATAGTCTGATAGTTAATACCCCAAATAGCCAGTCAGGTTCCACTTCATCATTTCTGTTTCTCTAACATCTTTTGCATGCCTCTCCTTTTTGCTCACCTGAACACCACTCTGGCAAACCTTGGTGGTTCCCTAAAGCTTTCAGGATCAAATATGATACTCTTTTTGGCTTTAAAGTCCTTCACAAACTGGCCCCAACTTACCTTTTAAGCCTTATGCATCCTTCCCCTTCCTGCATACATATACATTTCAGCCTGAGTAGTAATTCTTGTTCCTAACACACAATACTTCATCTCCCATCTCTATGCCTGGAATGTAGGCCCTTTTGTATCACCTTCTGCATAAAGAGTCGTGATTCACTTGCAACTGCTAGTAGTTGCCCTTCCTCCCCTCCAAATTACTTTTTTTTCTGTATAAACTTAGGTAGATACACATCGTCTCCTCCAATATAATATAAGATCCTTCAGAGTAGAGACTGTTTTGTTTGTCTTTTTAACCCCAGAACAAGGGCAATGTTTTACAATTTTATTTTAGTGTAGTAAACTCCTTATGAGGATATCCCTTCTACCTAGGTAGATCAGCAGCTTCTGCCTAATAGCTCCTCTTAGTGAGTTGCTTGAGGTTCTGAGAGGTTAACTAAGTCCCTTTTACAGTCATACACTGGCACATATCAGAGGTCAGGCTTGTGGCTTCCTTATGCCAAGATTGACCTAGCCCCTGTGCCACACTGCCTCTCATTTGGTGCTTTAAAAAATTGGTCAATTTCATTGTTAGGCTATTTTATACAAAACTGGCTTGCATAAAATCTGAATTTGACTTACAGTCAGCATTAAATGTATGCTTATTTTTTTTTTTACAACAAGATTTCATTTTAGGGATGTAGCCCTCTATTTTGGATCAGCCTTAATGTTTGGACCTTTATTTTTTTAAAGTAATAAACATTTTTATTTACAGTTTTGGGTTCCAGTTTTTATTCCCTTCTTCCCTCCCTCCCCTCCCTGAGGCAGTATGCTATCAGATATAGGTTATACTTGTGCAGTCATGTAAAACGTAACCATATTAGTCATTTTGTATAAGAAAACTTGAATAAAAGGAAAAAATGAAAGTGAAAAATAGTCTGTGTTCAATCGATATCAGTTCTTTCTTTGGAGGCGGATAGTATGCTTCATTATTAGTCCTTTGGGATTGTCTTGCTGAGAATAGTTAAGTCATTCACAGTTCTTCATCAAACAATATTGCTGTCTCTGTGCACAATGTTCTCTTGGTTCTGCTCACCTCACTATACATCAGTTCATAGAAGTCTTTCCAGGCCTTTCTGAAATCATCCTGCTTGTCATTTCTCATAACACAATAATATTCCATCACCATCCTATACCACAGCTTGTTTACCCATTCCCCAATTGATGGGCATTCTTTGATTTTTACTTCTTAGCCACCACAAAAAGCTTCTGTAAATATTTTTGTACAAGATTTGGACCTTTAAAGCAAATTGACTTTTCTGATGTATTCTAGATAATATTTTTTCTATTCTAAAATTTTATTCACAAATAAATTTGTACATAGTAGTTTCAGTTTATGTATCACCAATCAGAATTCCTATATCACTTTTAGAAGTGTAGATTAATGTCCATGGCCTGTTCTTGATCACCAAATTGGAGAGTTAATTTGTATTAACCTGTGTTAAATTGTATTCATTTTCACAATATTAATTTTATTGCTGAACCTGCAAAAATTGGGTATAACTATAGACCCTAATGAAACCAAAGTCATAACTTTCATTGATTTTCAAGAGACAGATGAATTGCAAAGAAAGTAGCTGGTATCCAGGATTTAAATGGCTTAGCAAGAATTAGTACACATTCAGGTTAATCCTCTTTACCATCTAGATCCTAGCTTCTTAAACTATGGTCTGTGACCCCATATGGGGTCTAGTAACTGAATGTCGGGTTCACAAAAAATTTGGCAACAGTAAAAGGTTATGTATACCTATTATATATACCTATATACCTAGGGTCGCATAAAAATTTCTCTGGTGAAAAGGGGTCGAGAGTAGAAAAAGTTTAAGAAGCTCTGATTTCAATCTAGAGCCTGAAAAATTATGATAGCTATTTAAGATGACTTAGAGTAATTATAAGATCCTAATGACAAGTATTATTGGTATTAGCTGGTATTTGTATATCATTCTATGGTCACAAAACACTTGAACATATATAATCATAATTATAATAACCATTTATGTAGCACTTACCTTTACAAATATGATCTCATTTTATCCTCGCAACAATGCTGTGAAGTAGGTGCTATCTCCATTTTAGAGATGAACAGAGGCAGACAAAGGTTAAATGAGTTGCCTGGGGCCATACATCTAGTATCTTAGACTGACCTTGAAATTAGGTCTTCCTGACTCCAGTTGCACCACTCTTTACTGTGCTACTAATAATAACTATGTTATTGCATTGATTCTCCTAACAACCTGCTGAGGTGGGCAGGGTAAGTGTCATATAAACACTAAACAGACGAGTTTATCTTAGAAGCAATGAGTGTCACTGGAGTTAATGGAATAGAAGAATGTTAGGGTCAGATCTGTATGTAAGGAAAATCTCTTGTAGAATAGACCAGATTAGCGAGAGATTTGAAGCAGGGAGACCAATTAGGAGGAGAGAGAGGTGATGAGGGCGTGAACTAAAGTGGTATCTGTGTGTAAGAGTCAAGTGTGTCTGAGAAGCCAGATGAATATCCTCGTTGGACCTAAGGAAGTATCAAAAAGAGGGAGGTGGATCCAGGCTGGGACCAGTGTGGTATTCTGTGTACAACGTGTGTAGAACATTAGCACATGGGGCCGGAATGAAAATCATGTGAGAGGGGATAGGTTAAAAACTAGCCTTGGTAGAGTAGATGTGACTTGTGAAGGAGTGATAGGAGAGAAGGCTAAAGAGCTAAAATGGGCCAGAATGAAGAGGCTCAGGAAGGTGAACTTCACTACATGGGCTGGTTTCATTGCTGGTTTCCAAATCAAGGAGGAAAATGATGAAGATGCTTTGTAAGAAAGTTGATCTGGTAGCAATGTGCAGGATTTATGGACGGGGAGGGTAGGGAGAGCACCAGAGCTTGCGGTCACTCTGAGGCTGTGCTAATGTTAGGAGATGAATTGGACTAAGGTTGGTAATATTAAGGAAGGTACCAAATGCTGGAAATGTGAAATTGAATTGGCTGAGGTCAGGCCTCGACATTTGGATTGTATGTGATAGCTTCTATTTATGGCACAAGACACCTCAATCTTCCACTCTTGTTCCTGTGTTGATATCTTCTAATGGTAGTGTTGGCTAGGTGGCCAGGCGTTGTCTGTGGGTCCAGTAATGGACTAATGGCCTTTTTTCCTCACAAAGATCAGTTGATGATGATGAATATTTCAGTCATAGACCCTCCTGAAGAGCATCTAAGTGGTAAGAGATTGTGGTCTTCAGTAATGGAAGAAGACTCTCCTGAGGAAATCAGACACTTTAGGTTTAATGGTTTTGTACGTTTAGAGCCAGAAGTGACCTCAGTGTTATAGTATGTCTATTGTGAGTAAGATTGTTCTCATTTTTTAAAATGAGGAATTAGGCACAGAAATTAATTGACTTGTTTGAGACCCACACAGCTCAATGTTAGAAATGAGACATTTTACCTCAGCTTTTCTAATTCCTAATCTCATGCTTTTTTCATTTGACTGTGAAGTCTCTTCTACCAAATAAATTGTGCTAATGAATGTGAATCTCCTAAGGTCTCTGGTGGGAAGAACCATATTGCTTTCAATGGAAATGAGGAATTTTGACTCACTGAGTTTTCTGGTAAACCCCAGACTAACTGAAGGTTAACTGGAAATAGAATGCAAAAGACTGAGTCCTGGGGACTTCCAGAGTTAGAGAATTGAAACATTAGATAGTGAAGGAGATAGAAAAGAGGCAAGAGGAAAACTAAAACAAGGAACCCAAAGGACACATTTCAAGGAATTTGTCAGGATTGTAAAATAAGTAAATTAAGCCCAGGGTACCAGTCGAGAAATTGTGTTTCTTAACCTGTGGAATGAATTCTCTCTTGAGAAGATAGCCAGTATCAAGACTGATTGTTTTGGGCAGTTAGGTGGCACAGTAGTTATAGAGCCTGGCCTGGAGTCAGGAAGATCTGAGTTCATAACCAGTCTCAGACTTACTAGCTGTGAGACCATGGGCAAGTCACTTAATCTTGCTTCAGTTTCCTTATCTGTAAAATGGTGATAATACTAGTACCTACCCAGAAGGGTTGTTGTGAGGATCAAGTGGGATAATATTTGTAAAACATTTAACACCCTATCTGGCACATTAAGTGCTATATAAATGTTAGTTGTTATTATTAGCATTTATTGGATAACTAGTTATCAGTTACTATATTAGTTATAATTAGGATATGTTTTTAAAATATAATTGGAAGCTCGTGGGTTTATATATAACATTTCCAAAACAAAAGTCATCTGTATTAGTCCATATAATAGATTCACTTTAAAATAATTTCATTTTCATTATTTTTCACAGTGCCCTATATATAATTCTGTATGGAATACTTTATTCTGCTTTATATGGAATACTTTTACTCTGGATACTTTTTACCCTTTTTGTCAATGTCTTTGCAGGACTGCCATTTTTTCCCTTGACTTGACAAAGTAGGACCCAGGAGAGCTTAATTCTTTATTTGATTTCAAGTGCTAAATTACATTCATTTTTTTGTTGTTGTTTACAGTACCATATTCATGCTACTCATGATATAATGCTTTGTATTTAATTCCAGCTTTTACTTAAAATATATAATTTCCTTTTAAACACAGGATGCATTTCAATTCTTTAAATTATAATGTTCATTGACCACCTGCTTATGATCTTTTTTCATCCTTTTAGATGAAGTTGGGGCTCTCGTTTTTGACATTGGCTCCTATACAGTGAGAGCTGGCTATGCTGGTGAGGACTGTCCAAAGGTAAGTACAACTATTGGTAGAATGTGCATAAAAATAGCACTACGTAGCTTTCAATAAATTCAGGAAGTTTTTACGTGGAGCAATATAGACATAGGATCAAAAGACAAAGATGAAACAGTCCTTGTCCTTAAGAAGCTTACATTCTACTGGGGAAAAAATAGCATGTACACAAATAAATATTGTAAAAGGAACTTTTTGGGGAGAGCAGTTGAATCAGTGGGGATCAGAACAGGCCTTGTGTAGGAGGCAGCAATTGGATTGACCCTTGAATTGGGATTCCAGGAAACCAAGGGACAAGTGAGGGGACATTCCAAGCATGGAGGATAGACTCTAGAAAGGTGTGGAGATAGGATGAGGAAGATTATGTACAAGAAACCTCAAGTAGGTCAGTTTGGCCCAACCAGAGCTCATGAGAGATTGATGAAGCCTTATACATTAACTGTGTTTTGCTTCATATTAGGCACTTGGCAATTGGCTACAATTTAATGATAGCAGTTGCTTTAGCTCAGTCATGTAAAATTCAAATAGAGAGGGGCTCCAGGGCTGCATATCAACTTAGAAAACCACAGTTTTTAAAAATTAAATATTTCCCATTGACATTTTAATTTGTTTCTGGTAGCATTTGGAGTTTGACACCTCTGTTTCACATAGTCTTTTTTTTTTTAATAATTAACATTTTTATTTAAAGTTTTGAATTCCAAATTTTATCCTTCCTTTCCTCCCTCCCTCCCCTAACCCATTCCTGTCTAGTGGTCTTCCTGTGAAGGAAGGTACTATAAATAAGCCTGGATGAAAAGGCTGGAGTCACTGTGATTGGCTTCATATGCCAAGTAGAGGAGTTTGTATTTGGTCCTAGAGGCAATAGAGAGAATTGTTAGAGCTTCTTGAGCCGTGCAGTGACAAGGTTAGAATACATCCGTTTGGCAGCTGTGTGAAGTACGGATTAGAGAAAAGAGGGCTTTGAGTCAGGGAGACCTGCAATAGGACGGGAGAAGGGTGATGAATTTCTGAACTAAGGTGGTGGTTGTGTGAAAGGTGGGGGCGAGGGGGGATGAAGATGAGGAGATGGAATTCACTTGACTTTTTTGCCTGATTGCATATGGAGAAATGAGGGAAAGAGTCGATGATGCCTTCAAGTTTGTGAACCTATGGAGAATAGTGATGCCCTTAACAGAAATAGGGATGTTAGTAAGAGGGTAGAGTTTTGAACTTGTGGGATTTCGAGATGCCTTTGGTACCATGCAGTTGGTGATGGGGGGAAGGAGGGACTAGAGCTCAGGGAGCCACTGGGGCTGGTTGTGTAGCGTTGGGAGTCATCTGCTTAGAGTTGGTACTTGAAACCGTGGGATCTAAAAGTGAGTATCATAGAGAAAGAAGCAGGACAGAACTTGGGGGGGGGGGCGGGGGAGGTGGGATGGAGGGAGGGACACCCATGGTTATGGTATGGGGTATGAGAGAAAGATATTGTTATAACTTGTCTCCGTCTCCTTTTCCTGTTTCTCTATTGCAGGTTGATTTTCCCACTGCTATTGGTGTGGTACTTGAAAGGGATGATGGTAGCACATTGATGGAGATAGATGGGGATAAAGGCAAACAAGGAGGTCCCACATACTACATAGATACTAATGCATTGCGTGTTCCAAGGGAGAATATGGAGGCAATATCACCTTTAAAGAATGGAATGAGTATGCTACTTTTTTCTTGGAAATAATAACCAATATACTATATGGCATATCTCTTGCATGTAAAAGTTTTTCTTCTTAGTTAAAAAAATATGTTTATTATGTAGTAGTTTATTGGTTGCCTTAGATTTGTGAAGAAAAAAGCTGGCAAATTTTTCCTAGTAGGTCTGGTTTCTTTTTTACTTATGCTTAAAAATCTTCAAATCACACTCACTTCCCTATATTCAAAACGAAACATAATGTGTTGTTAAATATGTGAGGAGAAGGAATTATAATGGAGTTCACACAGAATATCCAGGATGTCTCTCCAAATTTTGTTAGGGGTTTGGCTTAATATTTCTGCTTACATTTTATTGATGGGGAAACTGAGGAGTGGAGATAAAATTATAATGGGTGTAAAGAAACTAAAACTAGGCCCTGAACTCTCATTCCCCACTGAGATGCTGAGAATGTCATATCTCTTGGTCCCTTGACAGATGAAGTTAAATGTCAGAAATGCTGTCTGCAATAGTTGTCATCTCCCCTAGGGCAAAACCAACTGCCTGATTTTACCTAGTGAGCTTATTCTTGCCTGTACATGTAATTTCCAAGCTCCAGCTATTCTCTTACTTCATACCCCCTTTGAAAGTTCTCTTGCCATTTCTCTGCTAGTAATAGGCAACAGGACTCCAGAAATCTTGTCTGCACAGCACTTTCAGCTTTCCTACAGGTTTCCTTTTTTAAAAAGTTTGCTTTATAGCTTTTCCCCACTATAATAATTTCCCTGTATACATACACTCTTCTTTTTTCCTCCTATCGGACCAAGAGGAATCATTCAGCAAAAGGGGTGGACAGAGCAGCCCCATCTTAGATCACATGCAGCATTCTGCTGAGAGCAGGGTTGTATATGTTCTCCAGGACATTGATCCTTTCAATCAATCAGGCTTTTGCCGGTGTATTGTAACCTTTGAGGTGGTATTCTCCTGGGATTTTTTTTGTTCTTCATCTTTCCAAAAGATTCTCATGACCATACCAGCATTGTACAGTGGTGAAGGCTTGATGGGGATCAGGGCAACTGCCACCTCTTCACCTTGTGCCTGAGAATGAGTCACTTTGCCCCCTTGGGTTCAGCTTCCTTGTTTGCAAAATAAGGGACTAGGCTTCTTCAAGCTTTTTCACTCTGGACCCCTTTTTGGCAGATAGATTTCTATACAACCCCGAGTATATAGGTATATAAAAAGGTATATATAAAATTTTACTGTTGCCAAATTTTTAATGCCTTCCCTCCCTCCCCCCATTCAGTTACAAGATCCCATATGAATTTGTGACCCACAGTTTAAGAAGCTTTGCTCTATCATCCCTTCTAGCTGTAAACTTCTTCTTTCCTGTTGGTTCATTTTGTCTTCATGGCTTGATTTGTAAGGTTCTTGAGGGATTATGCCTTATTCTTTTCTATATTTGAATAGTATTTGCTACAGATTAGGTACTTGATACATATTTGGCAATTGGCTCTAGTTAGTAACAATTAATTTAATGCTTTAGCTTAGTGGTGTAAAACTCAAAAAGGGATACCAAGGGCCACATATTGACTTAGAAAGCCACAAATGACCATTATCTATATTGGGTTATATATATTTTTTTTTTTGCGGGGCAATGGGGGTTAAGTGACTTGCCCAGGGTCACACAGCTAGTAAGTGTCAAGTGTCTGAGGCCGGATTTGAACTCAGGTACTCCTGAATCCAGGGCCGGTGCTTTACCACTGCACCACCTAGCCGCCCCTTATTTTTGTTTATTTTGTTAAACATTTCCTATGATGTTTTAATTTGCTTCAGGTGGCACTTGGGATTTGACACCTTTGCTTTAGATCATAATAAAAGCACTTTGCTAACATGGGATTCATGATCACAGTTACCCTGTGAAGTTAGGACTCTTGGTGTATTTTTTCCTACTTTCACCCAGAATGATCATTGAAGGGACAGTGTAAACCTGGGGTTCTGCTGATTCCAAGTCTGGTACTCTCCCCACTTCACTGTGGGTGCCTCTAAGCTAGACTTGTCTTCAGAGCTGCTTGGTACAGGGTATCCAAAGATTAAAGATCCTTAATTGTGAGAAACTACCCACAGACCCTGCCAGGCATTTAGTGAGCTCTGTTGCACTTTTCCATCCTGGGGATGTGTTATTATAAGGGTTGGAGGGACCAAAGGAAAGACTGTCTGGAAATGAAGTCTTCTTTTTAAGTGTGTTACTATGAAGTGAGAGTATCTGTGAATTGCTATTGAGGTCTTCTGGGTTTGTGGTTTGGGAGATTAGTCATTGGAGTGCATTTTAAAATATGTGGCATATTTGTTTTTAAACTGTGAACTTTATTATTATAGTTGAAGATTGGGACAGCTTCCAAGCTATTTTGGATCACACCTACAAGATGCATGTCAAATCAGAAGCCAGCTTGCATCCTGTTCTAATGTCAGAAGCACCGGTGAGCTGAAGCAGATCTTATATTTCTGATTTCTCTCTCTTTCTCTCTCTCTCTGTCTCTCTCTCTCTCTTTTTTTGGGAGGCAATTGGGGTTAAGTGACTTGCCCAGGGTCACACAGCTAGTAAATGTCAAGTGTCTCAGGTCCTCCTGATTTCAGGGCTGGTGCTCTATTCACTGCACCACCTAGCTGCCCAAAAGATTTATTTTTAAGAACTCATAACAAGAGATAGGTGAAAATGAATCCTAGTTTTATGATGAGCTTTTGTAGCCAAACCAGCAGTAATCTTTGATTATATAAATCTTGGCTCTTGCTTACTTTGCTTTTATGGTAGTGAGGTATGAGATTATGATGTTTAAATTGTGAACGAAAGACTCATACTTAAATATTGTTTTTCTCCCTCCCTCCACCTTTTTTTCACCTAACTCCAAGTGGAATACCAGAGCAAAAAGAGAGAAACTGACGGAGTTGATGTTTGAACACTACAACATCCCTGCATTCTTCCTTTGTAAAACTGCAGTTCTTACAGCGTATCCTTAAAGTATTGAAACTTGTGTTATTTTCTGAAGCTTTATAAGTGTGCTCATAAAAGTAGCATTACTAGAATAGAGGCATTAATTAGCTCTTATTCGCAGTTTAATCATACAATTTGTAAATTGTAATGCTCTCTTTTTTTTTCTTCCTTTTTGGTATTTTACTTTTCCTTAGCATTGTTATCCTAGAAGGTGAGAAGAGAAAAAGAAACCTTACATTGAAATCAGTTATTTTGACTGCTTCTTAGCAGCCCTGCTGCCAAAATGCTTATTGATGGGGGACTGTAATAATGAAGTACAATTTTTCTTAAATTATCTATATTTTGCTAGCCATACTTTCTTTGTTTTACCACAGAAAATTGGGAGATGGTTATAAATGCATTTAAGGAATTCAGTGAAACACTTAATGAATACTAATTGCGTTCAAAGCATTCTGCTTAGCTTTGTGGAGAATAAAGAGATAAATGAAATGTATCCATATTCTCACTGCTCTAAGTAGGAAGACAGACAAATGAAAAGTTAGGTAATAAAGAATTTCAGCAACAGTACAAGCCAGTAATAGAAGTTTATGATTAATTTTGAATTGCATGGACTCTGCTTTAGAGTTAAGATCAGTAAGAGATAACTTCAGGCTTTATAGAGGAGAAGGTGGTATTTTAGCTGTATCTTGAAGGATGGCTAGGTTGGACTTGGCCAGGCAGAGGGGTGGGCATTCCTGACCTTGGACTATCATGAGTGAAAGTAGTGCAGATGATGGCAGAGGAGAACAGCTTACACTCATATAGCAGCACTTCATGGTTTAGAAAAGATTTTATGTATATTATCTTCATTGCTTTACAGTGGTCTCTTGGGACAGCATTGGGCTAAGCGCTGTCCACTGCTTTCAAGGAGGTCACATTCTTATGGTAAGCACATGTAAATACCAGATGGCAAGGGAGTAGATAGAAGGTATACTTTTAAAATTAATGCACATCTTTTGTCAACAGGAAACTCGCCTCAGTTTCATTTTTTAAAAAAACTTCATAAACTTTGTTATTTAAGCAGCTATTGTCACAGGATTTCGGGTATCTTGAAGTCATCTCCTTAACTCTTTAAATTAGATTTGCAAATGGTCGTTCCACAGGCCTGATTTTGGATAGTGGAGCCACTCATACTACTGCCATTCCAGTCCATGATGGATATGTTCTTCAACAAGGTAAATGTCCTGCAATAACACACACATGCACCTGCACACACGTGATTTATTCAGAAACAAAAATTGTTAGGAACTGTCTTAGGCATTTTCTTTTTTTTTTTGCGGGGCAGTGAGGGTTAAGTGACTTGCCCAGGGTCACACAGCTAGTAAGTGTCAAATGTCTGAGGCTGGATTTGAACTCAGGTCCTCCTGAATCCAGGACTGGTGCTTTATCCACTTTGCCACCTGGCTGCTCCCTGTCTTAGGCATTTTCTTTTTTTTTCTTTTTGCCCCATAAAAGTATTTTATTATTTTCCAGTTACATGTAGAGATAGTTTTGTCTTAGGCTTTTTCAAGGAAAAAAATGCCTTTTGGTTTGATGGTTTTATAAAAGGCTGCTCTTTGGAATGTGGTATAGTTAAGGTTGATGTACTCAGAGATTGAGAGCTTGATGGTTTTACTTTGGGCTTGGGTGACCTGTGGTGCAGGTATCATCTCCCTCCTCTGTCCCAGGGAACTTGATTAGGAATTAATGGCCGGTGGGTGCACCTCTTTTCCTACAGGCATTGTGAAGTCACCTCTTGCTGGTGACTTTATTACCATGCAGTGCAGAGAACTGTTCCAAGAAATGAATGTAGAATTGATCCCTCCATACATGATCGCATCAAAGGTAAGTGGCAGTCGGATTGGCCAGGAACTGTTTTTTGTCTTTTCTCCTGCCGCTGTCCATTACCAGTCATCCCAGCTTAAGTCTTTGAATTGATTCCACTCCTTTTGTTACCTCAGGAGGCTGTTCGTGAAGGATCCCCAGCCAATTGGAAGAGAAAAGAAAAGTTGCCACAGGTCACTAGGTCTTGGCACAATTACATGTGTAATGTAAGTAGCTGCTCTTCTCCTCATATGATCAATGTCTGTAGTGGTTTCTTTAGTGGGATGTGGGAAACGTTCAAATGCTTCTTGTTATAACTATAACTTCTCTGAGATTGGGTGGGTACTCCTAACTTCCCACCCCCTCAAAAAAAGGTCCTTGTTATTTTTAGTATGTTTCACATATACCGTATAGGTACTTCTGTCATACTAGACTGTAAGATTCTAGAAAGCAGCAATTGTCTTTGTATCTAGGGTGCCTGGCATATAGTAGATGCTGCATAAAATGTTTGTTGATTGATTGTGAGATGAATGTTTTCCTATCATCTTACCTTCCTTAGGGACCTTACCATTGTTTAGTATCTTTTTATAAATAAAGTGTAATAGCTTATTTGGGTGGATTTGACTCTTGCCAAGTAGTTAGCTTACAAAAATGTTCTGGATCTCATGAGTTAGAACAACATTTTTCTTTTGGAAGACAAGAGCAAATGCTGAAAATGATTGTATTTCTAGCATATTTAAGGAGCAGAGTCATAGTCCCCTGTGGACTGGTTAGCTCTGTTCTGTTCAGTGGTTACTGGCAGCATCTCCAACCCTGCCTTCTTGTCTTGTCAGTGTAACCTGGGAGGCCAGGTGAGCAGGTATCAAGGGAGTGTGACACAGGAGCAGATCCTCACTGCTCTCAGAGATATCTAACACAACCCCAGTATTTCACAGATGAGGAAATCCAGAAAGAACAGAAGCTCTTAGGCAGGTTCCTTCTCCTCACATGTGTCTGACTGACTGGGTCATATACAAAGGACTTGAATAAGCTAGTATGAATTATAAGTATGTAACCACTAAAAGTTTTGAGGACTAGAATTGGTCATACCAGAGGTTATGCCCTCTTTGATTTTTCAAGTCTTCAAATTAGAGATAAAGACATTATAAAGATTTCCTGGGGGATTAACTCAGAGCAAGACATGAGAGATAATGACATCACCAAGGCTTCTGCTTTGGCAGCTCAAAGGAGACATATTTGTTTGACAACCATAAAGGGTTTTACTTTTCGTGCTGATGTGAAAAATGTAATAAAATGTCATATTACACATATTTGTGAAATGTGCATGTGATGTGGGTATTCAAATAACTAAGTCCAATTCTAGGGTTACCCTTTTTTATTGTTGGCTTGTTTGTTTTTGCAGGGCAGTGAGGGTTAAGTGACTTGCCCAGGGTCACACAGCTAGTAAGTGTTAAGTGTCTGAAGTCTGATTTGAACTCAGGTCCTTCTGAATCCAGAGCCGGTGCTCTATCCACTGGACCACCTAGCTGCCCTACCCTTTTTTATTATAAATGTTTACTTCCAAGGGAGAAAAAAAAGTAGGCTTCTTATTTTGATTTTGTACCACTCTCATTCATAGCAGTGATTTGATCTATTCTAGTGCTGGCAGCCCCACCCACTCAGTTCAGCTCTTTATTCCCCTGATGTGTGGGTAATGGACTGGCACATATGAAGGGCTTCCTAGGAAGGAAGATCCTATGTTGGTATATTTGAATGCCCCAATAGTCCAACCCAGAAGAGACAACTTGTTTTAAATAGTAAACCGGGGGCGGGGGGGGGGGCGGGAAGAAGAACCAAAAATAAATATTGTAGCAGGTCTTCTCTTTTCATTGTTCTTCTGGGGGCTTTGCTGTTTCTCTGCTTTCTGCTACTTCCCCACAAGGCTAGAGGGTTTTAGTGGATGGCATGCTCAGTGCACACCAGCAGTGTGGCTTAGCAACTAAAAAAGATAATGCTGCTTTGAGAGGCATCGCAGCCAGAATGATGGGGGGCATAGTTGTCTGTACCCTGCCCTACTCACATCGTGTCCAAGTTATTGCCTTCAATTCTGGGATGGATTTGTTAGGAAGGACCTTGATATATTAGAGAGATCAGAGGGTGGCAGCCAGGGGCCTGGAGACTGTGCTATAAGAGGGTCTGTTGAAGGAATTGAGGATGTTAGCCTGGAGAAAAGGAGACTTAAAGGAGGTGGGATGGCTGTCTTCCACCACGGAGAAGGGGACTAGATGTGTTGTTTTGCTTTGTCCTAGAATGCAGACCCATGAGCCTTTTAGTGGTGGGCGTGCCAGTGAAACTGATTGTAACTCTTCATTAAGAAACACGTCCTAATGGGAGTTGTCAAACCTATATAGGGTGATTCGATTGGTGGGTTTCGTTTCTGGGGGGTGGGAAGTTGGATGACTGCCTGCCTATCCGAAATGAGCAGAAGAGATTACTGGGTAGGTAGAGTTGGACAAGCTGACCTCTGAGGTTATATCAACACTGAGATTATCTTAGAGTCCCAGTGTTCCATAAAAGTTGTATTCAAGTCATAGCTAAATACCTTTTAAGTTTAGAAACATTTTTCAGTACCCAGCATGGTGTCTTGTGCATGATAGGCACTTCATGTTTGTTGAAATGTAGTATTTATCTAACACCTACTCTATGTGCTGTGTGTTAAAGATTTTATATTTATGGCATTTCGAGTGCTTAAAGGTAATTTTATGTCTTGAAATCTACCCATTGTATGTATGCATTAGGTCTTGTGTCACACAATGACAATGTCCATCAAATAACATAAGATTAAATAAAAGCAAAAATTTGTTTTTAAAAAATCCTAACTTTAAAAAAAATTTTTTTCCCCTAGTGTGTGATCCAAGATTTTCAAGCTTCTGTGCTCCAAGTGTCAGATTCAACTTATGATGAACAGTATGTTCCCTTACTCTGTCTATAAATCTTGTCAATTAACTTGAACTTTCACACTCAGTTTTTGGGCCATATTTGTCTGGTGGTTCACTTGACTATTTTTTTTCCTCTCTTAGCTATAAAGATATTTTGTGATTTTAGAAGTCTATAGGGAAGGATTGATTTTGTTTTTAAAGTAAATTGTAATTTATATTTGAGTATAAGTATGAATTAAAATGTACCAGTTTAAGACCAGTGAACACATTGTTATTTAATACTGCTGATTATTTTATTTTCTTTAAGCACCAATGAATTTATTGCACTACTAGTTTTCTTCTTGTCCTTAAGCATTTTCAGTACTTTATCTACTGCTCTTCTCTCTTAAAATTTTCCTGAATTTCTTTCCTCAGAGTGGCTGCACAGATGCCAACAGTTCACTATGAATTTCCCAATGGCTACAACTGTGATTTTGGTGCTGAGCGACTTAAGATTCCTGAAGGGTTATTTGACCCGTCTAATGTGAAGGTAACGAGGGAAGTAGCATGGCAACTTTGGGATAGTGATGGCAGTTTAGTTTTCCTTTACAGAGTGGTCAAGCCTGAAATGAGGCTGATTTTTAGAATGGCTTTTGATGTACTTTATCAGAGTATGAGATGTTGACCAATGACTTCTCATTTCATTGCAGGGTTTATCAGGCAACACAATGTTGGGTGTGAGTCATGTTGTTACCACAAGTGTTGGGATGTGTGACATTGACATCAGACCAGTAAGTGTTATCATCTGCCTCTTCACGAGGTACTTTAAAGTATAAAACTGACATGTTCACACTTTACTTGATGATTTCTGTCTTTGACAGTACTGCCTACTATAAGACAAGTAAAAGTTCTGCAGATTCGGTTTAGATTTTGATTTTCATGTCTTAGCTTTTATGTTGTTCCTCTCACATCAGTATAGTACTATAGTACTATGTTCAAATCAATTCAGTTTAACCAACATTTATTAAATTCCTGCAATGTGTCAGGCACTGTGTAAGCTTATGTCCTTTCTTAGTCTCTACAAAGTCTTACTCATATTATGCAGGTGTGATCCTGGGTTCCCAAAGGCTGGCCCACTATAGTTGGGAGCACTGGTGGGTTTTACCATGCTAGAAAAGCTTTGATTATGGTCCTGGCAACAGATGAGGTCTGTTGCTTGTTGCCCAACCCAGCTGAGTGTGGAGAGACAGTGACAGTAGAATGGCTACTAAGAGATGATTTCTTGACCATGGTAATCTTTGAATAAGAAATAAAAAGTGTGTATCAGTCCTAGGAGGCATCCTTCCTTTTTTCAAGTGACAGTGTTAAAGTGACAGTGGCACAGAGAATGCTAAGAACATTACTGCCTTTAGACCATCTGTGTGCTGGTTGTTCAGTTGTTCCAGTTGTGTCTGACTCTGTGACCCCATTTGGGGTTTTCGTTGTAAGATAACTGGAGCGGTTTGCCATTTCCTTCTCCAGCTCATTGGACAGTTGAGGAACTGAAGCAAGCAGAGTGAAGTGACTTGAGGTATTTACTTAACTGTTGGCCTGCTAAATGTGAGGCATCTATTCAGTGATCAATAAACTGACATCCTTTTGGAAGAAGGGAACCACAGAAATGTGACCATTCTTGTGATTAGTGAATCAGTGAGCATTTATTAAGTACCTTCTTTGTGGTCAGCATTGAGGACACAAAGGGAAAACTAAGTTACTTGTCCACAATGAGCTTATGTTCTGCTGGGGAAAACAACATCAATACAACTAAATAAGTACAATATATACAAAATAATTTCAGTGGAGGGAGGGTGTCCACTGTTAGATGTGGGATTAGGAAAGACAGGAGGTGGCCCTGGATCTGAGTCAGGAAAGAAGCAGGGATTCTAAATGGTGGAAGTGAGGAGGGAGGGCATTGCCAGTGTAGGAGGCAGCCTGCATGGAGATTAAGGAGACAAAAGATGGAATGTTGTGTATTAGGAGAGCAAACAGGACTTGACGGGAGTAGGATTGTACAAAAGTGAGTAATGTAACTATAATAGTCCTAGAAAGGGCAGCTGGAGCCATCCTGGGAAGGGATTTAAATGCCAAGGAGAAATTTGTATTTTTTCCTAGAGGAGAGAGGAGTTGTTGGCGTTTTTTGATCTCTTGTGGTCCAACCTAAACTGCAGACAGATCATTTTTGGTAGTTGTGTGGAAGATGAATTTGAGAGGAGAGAGATGAAAAGCAAAGACCAGTTAGGAGACTGCTGTAATAATGCAAGTAAGACCTGATGAGAAGCTGAATCAGAGCCTTGTGAGTGGAGAGATGGGAAAGTATGTTAGAAATCAATTAGGCAGGGGCAGCTAGGTGGTGCAGTAGATAGAGCACCGGCCCTGGAGTCAGGAGTACCTGAGTTCAAATCCAGCCTCAGACACTTAACACTTACTAGCTGTGTGATCCTGGGCAAGTCACTTAACCCCAATTGCCTCACTAAAAAAAGAAATCAATTAGGCCAGAGGCTTGTATTACATGATGCAAAAGCCCCACTCCTATATATTGTGATGGGGAAAATAATTACGATAGACACAAGTTTTGGGTAGGCATATTATCAATTTATCAGTTTCTACCAGTAAGGAATTGACTAAGTGTCTCAACTTCTTGTGGTCCCCAGACAGTGCACATGGTCCCCCAGAGCCAGCATGTGGTCCCCAGAGAGACAGAACCCCCCCATGGCTACCTGTCCAGGTTTTTTAATCTCTTTTTGACAAGAGGCAGGTCTTTATACATCAATCAGATCTAATTGGGTCATTATACATCAAACATCTAATTGGTTAACATTATTCACATCTAATTTTTGATATGACTTGAAAGGTGGGCTATATTAAAATGAAGTCCAAGGATGATATCAGAGAAAGGAGTGCAAGAGCCCATCCCCCACCTCCCCTTCAAGCTGGTCTAGGCAAAATCCATTCATCTAAGTGTGGTTTAATCTCATCGGTAAAGTCCTTAGGTTATCTAGACAAAAGACTCTGTCTCCACCTAAGGCCCCTTCTGTGAGTTTAGGATTGGGTGGGTTTGGCTTAGAGAAGATGATAGAATCTTTCCATGGAGGGGGAGGGAGAACTAAGAAAGATCTCTGGGTCCCCCAATATATTGGTTATTAATAATTATTTCTCACTGTACATATGTTATGTTGGACATAATGAGTTTGAGATCCCTTTGAGCCATCCAAGTGGATATCGCTAACATGGCAAATGGGTGATGCATTTCTGCAACTTAGGAGAGTAACAAAAGCTTCCAGAGAGTCACCTGCACTGAAGCCATGGGAGCTGATGAGATCATGGAGATAGAAGTGAAAGCTGGAGGCAAAAGGAAATGACAGTCCTCCTGGACGACTTTCCCTTGTACCCCAGTCCTGCCTTCTCCCACATCTCTGCTGAGAGGAGGGAAGTTTATTTGATAATCTGATCTCTGGAATCCAGATTGCTTTTTGTCTCCTGAATTCTGGTCTCTTCACCTTATTGTCAATGTGCATATGGTTTTTTTTTTGGCTCCACTTAATTTACTCTTCATCAGTTCAGATAAGTCTAACCAAGCGTCTTTGAATTTTTTTTTTTTTTTGGCAGGACAATGAGGGTTAAGTGACTTGCCCAGGGTCACACAGCTAGTAAGTGTCAAGTGTCTGAGGCCGGATTTGAACTCAGGTCCTCCTTAATCCAGGGCTGGTGCTTTATCCACTGCACCACCTAGCTGCCCCCATCTTTGAATTCTTGATAGCTGTTCTATTACATATTTATTCCAGTTCATTTAACCATTTCTCAGTCGATGAGCCCCAACTTAGTTTCCACTTTTTGTACTGCAGCAAACTTTCCCTTTGTCTCAAATAACGATGTCTGTGTCAGAGTGTATGCAATTTTTAGTTCCTTTTCCAGACAGTTCCAAAATGGTTTCCAGAATTTTGGACCAGTCCCCACAGCTCTGCCCTCAGGACTTTAATGTTATCTTCCTACTGTCCCTCCAGCATTGGCCATCCCCATCTCGTATTCTCTCTTCCAGGTTGTTGGGTGTGAAATGAAAAATTGTTTTAATTTTCATGTCTCATACTAGTGACATGGAACTCTTTCTTATGGATTTTGATCATTTGCAGTTCTTCTGTAAACTGCTAGTTTATATCTATTGACCACTTAACTATTGGAGAATGGACCTTGTTTTTAGATATTTTTATCAATTTGTTCTACACTTCTTGGGGTTATTTGATTCAAAGATTTTTCCTCACTTGTTTTTAATGCCCTCCTTTAATTTTATATTTATATAAAAATGTTATGTCAAAAACATGTATATTGTTTTTTGTGTGCCCTTTTGAATCATTACAAACATCTGTCCCTTGTTTGGTTATGAATTTTATAGCCTTATAGATTTGAAAGGTAGTTCCTATAGCTACATTAGGGATTGATGTCTGGTGTAAGACAAGTGGTTTTAAACAAATAGAAACAGGTCCCTGCAGGCCCCATACTGACTTGACATAAATTAACATTATCTGTGTTATATCTTTATTTTATTAAACATTTCCCAATTACAGTTTAATCTGGTTCAAGCTATACTTAGAGCACTATAGAATTTTGCAGGTCTTGAGTTTGAGAGCTCTACTGTAAAATAATTGATTTTAACCTAATTATGCCTAATTTTCTAGTTTTCTTAACAGTTCTAGTTGAATTGGAAACATTTCCTCTCCTGGTTTTGTGTTCTTGGTTTACTTGTGCTATGTATTCAGTTACTTCAGGGTCTTGCTTTATTCAGTTGATTTCACTAATCTGTTGTTGGATTTAAAAAAAATAATAACAGACCTGTTAGTTATGGCTTTATAATATAATATGCTAATGGTAGACTGCATTTCTACTTTATTGTTTCCTCTCCTTTCCCAAGGTTCAGGTGCTTCAGGCATTGAGGATAGATTTTTGTTACCAATTTTGCTAATGATTATTTGTACTTAAACTCTAGCCCATAAGAAAGCAATAGCAAAAAATTAAAGTAAAAAACAAATAGTGGAGATAACTCTTGTATTCTTTGTTTATGTACTAAATATTTGGAAACACTTGGAACAATGGATTTTGCTTGCCTTTTTTCCAGGGACTTTATGGCAGTGTCATAGTGGCAGGAGGAAACACTCTTATACAGAGTTTTACTGATAGACTGAATCGGGAGCTCTCTCAGAAGACACCTCCAGTAAGTGCTCTCTGCTCTGAACCACACCTCCAAGTATACTCATCCTTGGTGGACTCTGAGACAAAAGTTGTTTCTTGGTTGCTTAATGTTGTTGCAAAGTATGTTCTCAAATTTTTCCATCGTTAGCTCTCAAACTATTTGAGTCCTTCATTTGTTACACCAGGATTAAATAAATGGAAACAGGAGTAACAGGGGAGTACTGAATGTGAATAAATGATTCTGTAGCCTTTGAAAAGCACTTGGTGTTTGATGGACTCTTGGCTTTCTGTAGGAATTTTGTTTAGATGCACCACATGTAGTAGTAACCATTGTGTACAGCTGTTGTCATTCTTTTATCTGTCATGTCTCACTTTTACCTGTGGGCCCCCAAGGTAGGATATGCAAGAACTCAAAAGGAATCTGTTTTTTGAGAAAAAGTGTGAAGCAATCTTTTTTTAAAAATAAAAGAGGCAGCATGTATAATTAAGGGCTGGGCATGACCGCCCCTGACACATACTAGCTATGTGACCCCAAATACCCTTCCTTATGTGCCTCAAACATCTCCTTCGGTAGGCACTATCTGCTAAGTCCTGTATGGGCTGGGACTCACACTGCATACACAGTACAGATCCTTCATATAGTCACATTGCAAGCATAATTAAAATGAGTACAGAGTACAGTGGAGGGAGGAGACAGGCCTGCTATCTGCCACGGAGGCTAGTCATATTTTGTCAGTTTTATTCAAATGGCACCAGGGGAAGGAAGGACGGATTGATCTGCAGCATACTTGAATCATTAGATTCAACTGAAATAAAAAGAATCCTCAAAGATAAAAACCCCCTTTATTGAAAAACAGCAGCTAAACCCCATTGCATCAAAAGATGAAGAAAACTATCAAGCCCAGGGACTTGCTTGGGTTAGCTTTAGTTAAGTAGTAGAGCCCAAACTAGAATAGTTGAAAGAAGTTGTAATTTCAGGTTCTTGAATAATTAAACTTCTATTTTTGGGGATGTAGGGAACGTGTTGGGGTGATAATTCTTTTTTTTTGGGTGGGGCAGTGAGGGTTAAGTGACTTGCCCAGAGTCACTCAGCTAGTAAGTGTCAAGTGTCTGAGGCAGCATTTGAACTCAGGTCTTCCTGAATCCAGGACTGGTGCTTTATCCACTGTGCCACCTAGCTGCCTCTGATAATTCTTTTTTGGGGGGGGGGGGTGAGGCAATTGGGGTTAAGTGACTTGCCCAGGGTCACACAGCTAGTAAGTGTTAGGTTTCTGAGGCAGGATTTGAACTCAGTTCCTCCTGACTCCAGGGCCGGTGCTCTATCCACTGAGCCACCTAGCTGCCCCATGATTAATTCTTATAATGAAGTATTACAAGTATTTTGCCTCACTTCTCTGTTTTGCTTTGTTGATTCTGCCAAAATCTACATATTAAATGGAAGAAAAAAATTTTGCTACATGTGCATCACTCATTGCACTTATGTGCTATTTAGAAGCCAATGTTGACTGGTGATTAATCCTATTAATTCCCTAAACCTTTGCTTTTGAAAAGTTAGCATGTAGGCAATGTTTGAATACATTGTTGAAAATGTCTTGACAGAGCTATCTAGAGCTCTTTTCTTATTAGGGGTTTAAGTTTCCTGAGTTGTGCCATCTGTTTGGTCTAAGCTTATTGATGCTTCTCTCCAACCTTCTCCCTCCCCCCCCAAATAACTTTTTTTTTCTTTCTTTTTAGAGTATGAGATTGAAGTTGATTGCAAATAACACAACAGTGGAACGACGATTTAGTTCATGGATTGGTGGTTCAATTCTAGCCTCTCTGGTTGGTATATGACACTTTGTATATTTAAAAGCAGAATTAATTATTTGGTGGGGGGGGGGAGCAATTGGGGTTAAGTGACTTGCCCAGGGTCACACAGCCAGTAAGTGTCAAAGAATTAATTCTTTTATTTTTGGTGGGGCAATGTGGGTTAAGTGACTTGCCCAGGGTCACACAGCTAGTGTCAAGTGTCTGAGGCCAGATTTGAATTCAGGTACTCCTGAATCCAGAACCAGTGCTTTATCCACTGTGCCACCTAGCTGCCCCAAAAGAATTAATTCTTAATGATTAAAATTATTTTTAAAACTAGAGTTTATAATTCATTGAATGCCAAAGCCGCTTATAGTCTGAGGCCCCAGAGTAAGAACTCTAGTCTCATGGAGAAAGATATAACCACCATATTGCTGGTGATTCCTTAGATTGGCTCCCTTTCTGCAATAAGTCAGATGTCTTTGATAACTCCAGGTTTGGTAACATGTGGAGCCTGATAGGTGTCAGATTTGAGTGATTTCCCCTAGGAAACCTGTGAACGTATAATGCTGACCATGTTACCTGTAGACCTCAGGCCAGTGGCTTGTTGTAGCTTTCTTTTCTTTTGGTTTAGCATTAATTCTGGCCAAGTAAAAGAAATAGCCAGAAAGGATTTTATAAGTAGACCATTTTTAGATTCAAAGTTGGCATAGGGAATTTTAAGGTGTCCTCTTAATACACAAAATGCATAAAATTAGTAAGAGGGTGATTTTATCGACAACTCTTTAAAAGATAGAGTTCTCACAATTCATGCTGATTCTGTTAGAAGAATTATATACAAACACTTAAATCTTCCTTACCCTTAAATGTTTTGCTTACTGAAGTTCTACTTCCTTCAAGGTTGAAACCTTATCTTTAAAAAAACCAAAAAACCCAACTCTTCTCATTATCTTCTGGAAGAGATATGAATTATTCTTTAAGCTCTTCTTGTTCATATTAGTTATATCAGGTAAACAGTTCTTTTCCTGTGTTTATCAACTCCCTTGTATCCATCTGGTTAATCTTTGCACGTCATATTCCTGATAACACACCCCTGGTACCCTATTTTCAAGTTTTTGCATTACCACTATTCTCCAGGTCTCTGCCACTCATTGCTTCACCAGAGAAAGTTTTCTGCTACCCCCAGGTGTATTGTATATGTGACCTTGTATTGTTGCCAAATTTTATGCAACCCCCACACCCATAGTTTAAGAAGTTAGGATCTAGGTTACTAATAAAATAGGAACATAAACATTTAGTCCCAGAATCCTACAAATTTATTGTTTTTCTAGGTTGAAATCAAGCCACTGGTCATCCTCAATTAAGTGTATTTATCCCTGATTAGTATGACAGAACCGTGGGCCTATGGAAAGGGTTAACAGTCCTCTCTAACCTTAAGCAGGGCTAGGCTATGTTGGTGATTACCCCTGCCTGACAAGCGCACAGTAAAAGTATGGGAGAAGGTAGATGCAGACATACTTTTGCTTTGTCGCATATTTTCTTTGCTAGTGATTGGTTATTTCCAAGTTAGTTTTAAAGACAGTGTATACTAGATGAAGTTTTAAAAGTTAAAAATGAGATCTGGTCAAAATAACTTAGTAGCTAAGAGATTGGTTAGTAACATGTTTCTTTCTCTCCATTTCATAGGGCACCTTTCAACAGATGTGGATTTCCAAACAAGAGTATGAAGAAGGAGGAAAACAATGTGTAGAAAGGAAATGCCCTTGAAGCTAGTTCTGAAAAAAACTGTGGCCTTCCCTATGATCCCTTATGTTTCATAGCTTTAGTATACTCAGGAACAAAAATGAACGTCTTTTGTAGAATGTTTATATACATTTTTGCATATTTCAATTTCCATTTAACAAATTTTAAAGCCTTTAACTGGCCATATAACTTAAAATGAGTTTTTGCCTTCCTTGTAAAGCAATAACTCCTATAAGCATTTTATAATTTTTGTATAAATATCTATTTTCTCTAAATAATTTCCTTTTAGTACCCTTCAACCGTCTGATAAGCATACTGATTTTCAAATGATTGGTAGAATTGATTTTTACTGACTAGTAAAACTTACTGCCTATACCTTTACCTCATACTTGCAAGAACAAAATAATAAAGATTTCTATCCACCATAAAGAAATTTTTGGTTGTTATAATCAACAAAACAAAACTTGCTGCTTTGGACCATCAAAACTCCTTTAATCCTACAATTCCTGGCTCCATTATATCAACATTATATTGCTAGCAGGACGAAATTAAAACCTGCTTATAAATTAGGATAAAATGTAAGATTTAATTATGAACATGAAAAGCATTTGGTAGAATTAGAAAGGAATAGTCAAACTTCATAAGATTGATTTTTTTTTTAATAATAAACCACTTACCATGAGTTTACCATATTTAACAGCCAGTCTTAAATTACAACTTAAGTTCAGTTTTACTGAGGTGACATAGTTCTAGGAAAAGAAAAAGTTCATTGTATCTGTGGTTAGATTTCAATTTTGGGCTTCAGCAGACATGTGTGGAAATTTTCTTTGAAGCATCTTCTCTTTCTTTCTCTGCAAACTTCTCTTCTTGGCTTCGCCACGTAAGTACTTCTCAAGCCTCAGTCTAAAATAAAAAGGAAAGCAGCAATTGGATAATTAAAATTAATACTTCTTTCCTCATATCATTAGATCTAGATCTGCTTAGGGATTCACTCTCTTCTCTCTCCTCATATGGCCCATGTGTATTGATTTTCTGTTGCCCAACATCAGGAATGTTTAGTGTAAATGGACAAGTTTCACATACAATGTGGGTTGGTAAACTGAGATGCAACTGATTTTTTTCATATAGGCTCAATTCCACAAATATTTTAGTACCTACTACTGTGCCAGGCGCCTCTTTCCTTGGAGAATTCATAAAAAGTAGAAATGTGTTAAGTACTGACTCTAAACCACAAACCCAATCTGGACCTGGTCTGGCCAATATCTCATTGTGACTTGAAGAAAACTGCACTTTTGGTTAGGGAAAAAAAGTTCCATTTTGAAGGACAGAAACATCCTTTGTGATTTTAATCTTCTTGTCTTTGGTGAGTGAACAGGGAACCTTTCTAGTTGGTTATGGAAAATACAAAATTAAACCAAGCCCTTTTAGCAAGTAGAGTCTTAAATGAGTGAAAAGACACTTTTTTTTTTTTGCCTGAGATAAACACCAGTAAAAGCAAAAGCTGGAAGGGGACATTAAAACAAATGCAATAGGCAGGCTACATACATAGTAATTTATATTCCATTCACGCAAATAGATCGTGTGAGCATGTATAGGTGAGATCTCTAGTAAATTGGGAGATCAAATTCTGAAAGGAGTTTATAAGTTTCTAATTTCCTAAAAGTAAAATTTGAAGGTCGATATTTTCAAAGCAGGAGTTAATAAGCAAGCAAATAAGGGCCTATTTTAACATTTGGGGGTGAGGAGGACACCTCATAAGAGCCAAGCAATCCATGTTTACAAAAGCGTAAAGATGTTTCTTTTTTCTTTTTTTTTAGTGAGGCAATTGGGGTTAAGTGACTTGCCCAGGGACCCATAGCTAGTAAGTGTTAAGTGTCTGATGCCGGATTTGAACTCAGGTCGTCCTGACTCCAGGGCCGGTGCTCTATCCACTGCGCCATCTAGCTGCCCCCAAGAAGTAATGTTTCAAAGTAACATTTGGGGTTTTCTGAGGTGAAGATTCAATGTGAGACTGCAGCTCAAGTTTAAGAAAATAGGGGTTGAATGATAGAGATAATGGGGTCACTTCTAAGATCTAGATGGGAAATATTCTGAAAAGCAGAGGCTGGTGGTAATTGTGGGAAGAAAGCTAGAAATGGGTCATTAAATCCTATTTCCCACGAGAGCTGCAGAATGAAAAAGCTGCTCCTGGGACAGGAGATTGTCTGATGTTTTTCATAAATGCTGACTCAGACTCTTGACAGGCCAGGTCAAGCACCCTGACTTTCAGCTACATCTCATTCCCCAAAGTATCTGCTGACATGACGGCAGCGCGGTGGTTCAGTAGATAGAGTCAGGAAGACTCATCTTCCTGAGTTCAAATCTGGCCTCAGACACTTATTAGCTGTGTGGCTCTGGGCAACTCACTTCACCCTGTTTGCCTCAGTTTCTTCATCTGTAAAATGTGCTGGAGAAGAAAATGGCAAACCACACCAGAATCTCTGCCAAGAAAACCCCAAATGGGGTCACAGAGTTGGACAGGACAAACAACTGAACAGCAACATCTGCTGCTGATGCTAAGCAGCTGCTTAACTTATTCACCCATTCAATGGCATTGAGTAAGTGGCTGTGCCAGCAACTGTCCTAGGTGCTGGGCATACAAAGCCAACAAAGTTTATACTGTACAGGGAGAACAATATACAAGTCAATAGGGTGTGATTCAGAGAAGAGATGAACTCAACTAGAATTACTAGTAACTGGAATGATCAGTTTAGACCAGGGCTTTTTAAACTTTTTTCACTCTCAACCCCTTTTCACCTGAGAATTTTTGGGGGGGCGGGGCAATGAGGGTTAAGTGACTTGCCCAGGGTCACTCAGCTAGTTAAGTGTCAAGTGTCTGAGGCCAAATTTGAACTCAGGTCCTCCTGAATCCAGGGCCAGTGCTTTATCCACTGCACCACCTAGCTGCCCCCAACCTGAGAAATTTTTACACCATCCCAGGTAAAGAGGGATATAAAACAGGCACACCTAAACTTTGACTGTTGCCACATTTTTCACAACTCCCACATTCAGTTACCCCATATGCGGTCACAACCCACAGTGGAAGAAGCTTTAGTTTAGGCCTCATACAGGCATAGAACTTGTGCTTTTCTGAAGGAAGCTCAGAAGGTCCCACCTTCTAGGAAGCCAAAGTATTACATGTCAGGGAGGGGCAGCCTGCATAGAAAGGCAAAGCTGCTGTCCAGGCAACTGTAAGCTGATCAGCTTGGTTTGAACTTGGAGTCCACGAAAAAGAGTAAAGTATAATCATCTTAGAAAAGTAGGCTGGATCCAGATGGTTTGTATCTCACACATGAAGCGAGAAGGGGGAGTATGCCATAGCCAGAGAATGAGAATGTCAGCTTGACTGGAGAAAGGAGGAGAGGAAGTAGATGAGGAAGGATGACCAATGAGGAGGCTGGGTAGTGGTCAAGTGAAGGTAAAGATTCAAGAGAAGATATGAATGTAGAACTGACAATCTTCAATGGTTGATGGACTGGATATAGAAGAGGGAAGAATTCAGGATGACCTGAGTGACTCCAGTCTGAGCTTCTTTCAACAATTTATTTAAAAACTAAAACCACCCTTTGCAAGTCTTCCAGTTTATTTTACACTATTTCCATTCAAGAGTCCTTCACTTGACATTCCATCTTCTGCCTCCAGGCCTTTGCCCAAGCTGTGCCCCTTGCCTGAAATGTGCTTCTTCCTTTTCTCTCCCTCTTAGAATCTGTAGCTCCACTGAGGTTCAACTCAAGTACTTCTTATATGATGTCTTTCTCATGTATTAGTACTACCCCATTAACAAATGCATTCTATAATTACTCATCTGTGTACATGTTATTTCTCTCCAACAGAATGTAAACTCTCTGTGTCAGCAGGAATTGTTTTCACTTAAGCATAATGCCTGGCACATAGGAAGTCCTCTGAATTGAATTAGACTCTCCCGGTTCACTGTAGGCTCAGCTCCCATCCAAACCCCCTTGGTGTGAGTGCTGTCTCCTCCCTCACAGCATGATTCATATACTTATTAGGTCTTTACAATTTTTTCTGGTGGTTTACAGAAGATGTTTCATTCCCAAAATCATTGTGCCTACCTGACAAACTGTTCCACGAAAGGCATCACATAATACTTCTTCCTGTTGTATCTCTTATTTAGGTACCACGGTATTGGCCACTGCTTGTACTTGTGCCTATGGATAAAACATAAATGACATCACTTTTTAGATAGAGCATTTCCATTTGTTTACCCTTCTTTGTGCTAAATGTTAAATTTCACTTAAATATATTTGATTCTTGACTGAAAATGTTAGGACACTCTTAGCTTTTAGATATGGGTGAGGGGTAACTGGTTACAAGGTGTTGCTCTAAAATCCAGAGGGACTGAAGATTTCACATCATCTGCGATTTCTTCTGTGTGAGCCCTCCTTCCACTAAAGTGGGTCACTACCTCTCTGGCATCTGATAAGCTGTTGTGGCCTCAAGTGTGAGACCATTCTGAATTCAGGTTGATTTTCAGACAACCTCAAAGCCCTTTTAGCTTAGGAAGACTTCCCAGAGTTTGTATCCAAAAGGTATGACCTTTGAGAATCTAGGGTCACCTCAACAGCACTGACCTGAAAGATCAGAGCTTTAGGGGAAGAAAACACAACATTAAAAGAATGATTCCATTCCAATTTTTCTTCTATTAATCATCTGATGAACAGTATAATGGAGGGGATTATGGTTCAGAAAGGGAAGATGAGCCCATGAATATAAATTTGATTGATTTTCTAACTTGGCACAAGCTTTTGAGAGCAATGGTAGCAAATTATAGACAGATGCTGGCGAAAGAGCACAAAAGAGTACATGGCCTTGGGTACAGAAGCACCATCAAACAGTTGCCTGTAATCTCAAGTCATTAGGAGTCACTTGGAACTGGACATGTGAGCTCTAAGGTGAGATAATTATATATGCTCGTTTCCTCTAGAGAACAACTGCAGAGACACAGCAGAGAATTAGATTACAAACTGAAGAAGGGTTTCTATTACTTTTTTTTTTGGTGAGGCAGTTGGGGTTAAGTGACTTGCCTAGGGTCACACAGCTATTAAGTGTTAAGTGTCCGTGGCTGGATTTGAACTCAGGTCCTCCTGACTCCAGGGCTGGTGGTCTATCCACTGCATTACCTAGCTGCCCCGGTTTCTATTACTTTTGAACAGATTGTTTATTTAGAATTTTCCCCAAGTTACATGTAAAAACAAATTTTTAACATAGATTTAAAAAACTTTGTGTCCCAAATTCTCTTTCTCCCTCCCCCGCTTAAGAACTCAAACAATTCAATGTAAGTTATACATTCTATTACTTTTGTCAGAGTTAAATCAAAATTATTTGATTCTTTTAGCCCCTGGAGTACCAAAAGGTTTTAGGATTGGGGTACTTCTCCTTATTTGCGTATTTCCTAGAAGTATGATGGACATGAGATTTCTCATCCTGATTCTGTGCGTGGTGTTTAGGGGGCTCTGGGTGAGGACAATAGTGACATGGTAGTGCCCAGTGCATACAGGAAGATGAGGCATACACTTACCCTCACTTTAGGAGGACATGAGAATATAACATATGTACATACCATATGACACGTCCAAAAATGTCTTTTCTCCAAGCACCTGGTCTTGGTCTTTCTTGACCTGTCTGAAGAAGTCTCAAAGCATCATCTCTTTCCTGAATAACTTTATCTAAAGCATCCATGGACTCTACCACCTAAGAAGAGAAGAGTAACAGGTAACTTACATGAAATCTTCTGCTACAGAATTCCAGAGAATGTCAAGCTAATCCTATGGTGATACTTTGTATGAATAAATACTCTTAATTAATCTGTTAAATATATCTAGATCTTCATTATTGGGTTCATTTAAAGCAATATTATAATTTCATGTGTTTACATTTGGGGGAAACTTCATTTAACTCACCATCATGAGGTAGCATTATGTATTATAACTAAGCCTACTCTACCAACATTATCAATCCAGATTTGGCATTAACCTTGTCCATTGAAACTCCTAATAAATTTAGTAGCATTTAATATATTTTTAATCTCTGAACCTTAGTTATTTTATTTGCAAAATTAAAGGGTTGGATAAGCTTTCAGCTCCAATGATATATTCTGCTTTTTATAAATATAAGTTATTTGTTCCTACAATGTTTTGGGGAAGCAAAAAATAGAAAAAGTATGACAGCCCCTCTATTTAGTAGAGATAAACTTAAGCTAGTAAAGTGGCCAGCAAGTGCATATGCAGACTTGTGCATCTAGTGGGCACTTAATGCATGCTTGCAGACCAACTTTGACCATCACAATGCAACCTGACGCTCTGGAGGAATAAGATCTTGATTCAAGACTTCTAGCTCAATCCTACTGTTCTCTGGTCCCATATCCATGAAACTAACACTCAGTTATCCATATTAACAGGAGAGGAGTCAAGTGGGGACCTACAGAAAGAACACAATTTACAAGGGAAAAAAAAACACCTTCCTTTCTAGTCTGTTTACTTTCTTAGGAATAAAGATACTGGTAGAAAGAATACAGTTGCTGGCTCTGCTGCTTACTCTGGGATATCGGGTAAGTCACCCACCTCTCAGCCTCAGCCTATTTACCTATTATCAGAAGAAGCTCGACTAGATGACCCTTTAGGTCCTTTCCAGCTCTTGAAACTATGCACATGTCTAATCTCTAGGCAACAATACATTTCTATTGATAATCAGGAACTCAGGTTACATACTAGGACCATGGCAACTTGAAAACAGGAAGAAATGAGGCTATAAACTTGAAATATTGTTAAGTAGCATCTGTGCTTTCTGCACCCAAATCTAAAATCATATAACCTGGAAGTGTCAATAAATACTATTTTGTTGCTACAACAGGGAGATGAGCAATTTGGAGAAAGGAAGACACTCCAGATAAGTCTCTATTTCCTAAAGGAGCAATTACACACAAGAAGCCAATTCACACTCTTAACCCTACTCATAATGCCAGGATTACAGAAACTCCTCCAAATAAACACTCAAATGGCTCCTATAAATAAACTAGTATGTAATGTGCCAGAAAACCAAACAAAAACACGAATATTGGATAACCAAGTTAGACAAGTATGGAATAAGAAATCTGGAGTGGAAGCAATGAATTAAAAAAAAAAAAACAAACCAAAAAACAGTCATGGATCAATGGATCAATGAATCAATTTATTAGGAGTTTCAATGGACAAGTCAACAGATCAATGGATCAATTCTCCAGAAATCTCAAAAAGGAAAAACAACCAAAAGAAGGGGAAAGATCATAAGCATTGCTTTTACCCTCCTTGCACAAAATAAAGTGACTAAAATGGTAAGAACAATTACTAACTCTGCCTGCTTTCTAATTTCTTTTATTTTTTAATTTTTTTTTTAACTGAGGCAATTGGGGTTAAGTGACTTGCCCAGGGTCACACAGCTAGTAAGTGTTAAGTGTCTGAGGCTGAATTTGAACTCAGGTCCTCCCGACTCCAGGGCCGGTGCTCTATCCACTGCACCACCTAGCTGCCCCTGCTTTCTAATTTCTAAAATTTTTTTACATGATTAGTCTTTATGCACATAGAGGAAAACCTGAGAAAGGATTAGAAAGATTTTTTAACAGGAAATTTCCTCCAAGAAAGTCACTGTATCTTTACACTTACACAACTACCCTGAGAGGTATAGTGAACACGAGAGGCTTAATGTATTCACAGTTTAAAAATTTTTTTTAACTTGGTGAAGAAAAAGGCATTTTTGAATGCTCTTCTCAGACAAGCTAGCTCTTGTAAACTCATTAACATCATCAAAGACCACCCATGAAAGAGCCCACAGAAATGACTGTGTGTCCAAATACAGTTCACTTCCCAGCCCTCACTCAGTCTTTCAAAGGAAAACTATAAAGAAATATATCGAAAAATAAAGAGATGGTAGGCACCATTCAGGTTTTATACAAGCTAGATTTGGGAGGAAAAAAGGCACACTATATATCCAGACCAATGCCTATTTCTTCAATGATCCCATTGAGTTGTCTGACACAAAGCAGAGCTCTATTTCTGATGGTTTCCAAACAAAAGATTTGCTGATGAGGGCCAAGTTTTCCCAATGCTCTGATTGACAGGTGGGGCTGTACTTATTCTATTAAAGCCCCAGGACATGATGGACCCTCCCTCAGTGAAATGCATATATAAGCTTCATTTAGGTAATCATCCAGGAAAAACAAAACCTATCAAAAAACCCACTTTTTGTTTTGTTTTGGTGGGGCAATGGGGGTTAAGTGACTTGCCCAAGGTCACCCAGCTAGTAAATATCAAGTGTCTGAGGCCGGATTTGAACTCAGGTACTCCTGAATCCAGGGCCGGTGCTTTATTCACTGCTCCACCTAGCTGCCCCGAAAAACCCACTTTTATAAACCATTTTAGAGAAGGATGATCAAAGATTACAAGCAGTGTCACTTCACAAAAAAGTGAAAAGCAGCTGTGGAAAGTTTAGCCAGAGACCAAATTAAACCAGCTTGCCCCTATGAGCATCTGTAGATGCTGAATACAGATCTGGGATCATCTGCATAAAGGTGATATTTAAAATCATGGAAGCTCATGAGGTCACTAGGACAGACAATAGATAGTGAAAGGAAAAGGACCAAAAATATGGAATGGGGACACACCTGTCTGTACGGCTAGGGATATGGGTTAAGAATAATGATTCTGGTTCTTTTTTTTTTGGTTTGTTCTTGTGAGGCAATTGAGGATAAGTGACTTGCCCAGGGTCACACAGCTAGTAAGTGTTAAGTGTTTGAGGTCAGATTTGAACTCAGATCCTCCTGAATCCAGGGCTGGTGCTCTATCCACTGCGCCACCTAGCCGTCCCTAGGATAATGATTCTGTAAAGAAAATTGATAAGGAACTACTAGACAGGCTGGAGGAGACCCAGGAAAAAGCACTCCCATAGGGAAAAGGGTTTCTGGGCACAAAAGAATAGATCATCCATTCAGGTATTTAATAGATTACTAGGAACTCTGGGGAAAGCAGCTTCAGTTAAATGCTAAGATACAAAGGTGGCCCAGTGGATAAAACACTGGCCCTGGAATCAAGAAGAACTGAATTAAAATCTCACCTCAGACACTTACTAGCTGTGTGTCCCTGGGCAAGTCACTTAACTCCAATTGCCTTAAACATCTGGGGCCATCTCTAGTCATCCTGATATCTATCTTGCCACTGGACCCAGAGAGCTTTGGAAGAGAGAGTGAGGTTGGAGACCTTGCACAACCCTCTCTCACTTAAATCCAATTCACAGCAAGTCATTACTTCTGTCATGGTCCTCTTTGAGAATGAAGGACCAACAACACTTCAAGATAAGAAGGTAGACTAGAAGGGGATAAGAATTATAGGAAGGAAGGAAATGCATGAAGACCAACAATCTCCTTCGAAGCGCCCACTTTAGCGGAAGTTTTCCATTTAAACAATTTAAATAAGGTGGTATTTACAAAGAGTTCTTTTTATGTGGGTTATATCTATTGATACTTAGCACATTAGACATTAAAATGTATCAGTAATTAGCAGGAAAAGCTTTTACCTGGTAGACTTTCTGAAAGGGTTTTGGGGACCTATATTTCTCCCTGTCAGCAGGGTTATACATTTACAGGATGTCCCAAAAGTCTCAGTGCAGTTTTAGGCTTTTTAAGCTTAGAATTTTAAAGTTTCAACAGTTTAAAACTGCACTCAGACTTTTGAAACACCCTGTACTGAAAATTATAAAATTACATTTCTTGAAAAAGTTCTCTGTAACTCCGAAGTTTCACCAACTGAACTTGGCCCTCCCTAAAAGTAAGGCCAATCATCTGGATTTTACTCTACCTTCTCTTCAATAATCTGGATTTTATTCTACCTTTTTTCAATTCCTTCTACAGACACCAGGTCTTCTCATAAAGAGAAATGAGGAGAGAAAAAAAAGTTGCCAGAAGAAAGCAGCAGTATCCGACCTCATGTAGGAAGACTAAATATGGCCTGTGCCCACTGCCATGGTTATCAGTAAGTCAGTAACCCAATGAGCCAAACAAGAGAATCACCACCTACTTCTTCAGTTTACACGCCAAAGGCCATGTTCTTTTATTTCCCCCAAGTCCTACCTTGTCTAAACGCTCTGGACTGGGCATCGGCAATCTCTGTCTTTTGGCCTCCTGCTCTAACGTGAGAAGCATATTTCTTTCTTTTAGCAGGACATACCTAAAGCAAAGCACATAATAAAGCTTGTCACTCAGCAGAAGGTGTTTGTAGAAAACCAGTGATTTTTAACAGGAGAATTACTGTTCTGCCCGCAAATATTTCTTTGAAAACCACAGGCGCCCTCTTCTGCGAGCTACCACTACAGGGAAGTAAATCCAATGGAATTAAAAAAGCATTTATTATCATGTGCAGAGTATTGTGCTCTGTACAACAAAATTATGTTTCCATTTGTCTGTTCATTTAACAAGCATTTATTTAGCTTCTACTATGTGGAAAGCGGTGGGGACCATAGAGATGGAGGACAACACATCTACCTGGCTGGGGAGAGAGCTGCAATAACATTTGTGTAACACAAGGCACATGCTGGGTCAATAAACGACCCAGTGGCAGTACAGATACTAAATGATATAAGAGACTGAAGAGCTCATTTCTGACTGAAGTAAATACTACAGATTTCTTGGAGAAGAGAGGATTTAATTTTGGATCTGAAGGATGGGGAGGGATTTCTCTGGGTAGGGAAGGCAGAGCAAGCCAAGTAGAGGAAACAACAGCAGGAGCAAAGATGCAGACTTTTTTTCAGGGAAATCTGAGCAGACCAATCTGCTTGGAGAGAGTTCATATAAGGAAACAGTGTCTGGAGAAAGGGCTAGAAAGTCTAATGGGGGTTGAATTGTAGAAGGCCTCAAATACCAGGCTATAGTGGGGAGGGAAAGCAAATGACTTTAGTTCTAGGTCTGTTGGGTTTTGAGCCCAAATTGACAGAAAAAGGAAACAGTGACATTGCTTTATTGATATGATGACTTTTTACAAAGAATAAGTCAACATTAAGAATGGTTTTTCTGGGCTCTTCTTAGTTATTTAATCTACCAATTAAACTAGTTATCGTCTAACACCTTTTACTTTTCTCTACTTCAAATTAAAATTTTTGGAGAATATTATGAATTAAACTCTACTTGAATTCTCAAATCACTTAGAAAAATAGAGTATCTAAAAGGACTTAAAACCTGACATAGTAAAAGGGTGGGAAAGAAGCTGTGTTCATGAAACCAATTCTATTCCCACTTCTTTCCACTTATTAATCACCATAACAAAATTGTACTAAAACTTAGGATGCTCCAAAGTTTGCTGTTCCACCCTCTAATCCACAGTAAAATACCACGGTTCTTTCCCCATCCCCAGTGAATGGGGAAAGTCTTATAAATCCAGGAACTTCCACCCCAAGTATGTAATAACAGGGAAATTGACCAGATTGCCTTTATCAGACTCCAGCTGGAAAAAAAGACCCCCTTTTATTAAATGACACATATAATCTTGTACTGGATGAGATGGTCTCTAAGGTCCCATTTGCTCCAAGTAATCAGGTGTATCTATGCAACAGAACCACCAAACAACAAGATGTTACCAAAGACATTCATGAATGAAATCCAGGGAATGGTCATGTGACAAGAGCTCGGCCTAACCCCTGGATGACCTGTGTTCTCCATTCGTATTCGCATGAAATCAAGGCATGCTTCCAGTATAGGACCCACTGTATTACTGGAAGGATCTAGACGAGCAAATCACATTTACTTGGACATATGGATTTTGATTATATGGCTGGTTCTACTGAGCCAGGAAGGTTTGAATTCTGAACAAGAGACCACGTGTCTTCCAGAGAGGCTCATCATTAGAAGCTTGGTCACTGCAGGATGAATTCTCTCAGGAACAACTCAATCTACTAAGGAATGAGGTGGCAAGGCTGTGACCCACCTTAGTGGAAGGAGTGACTCACAAGGATGCAATCACAGTGCTTTTGAATACTTCAGTAGACTAAATATACCTACCAAAGTTTATGTAAATCTTCGTTACTCTTGTACCTTAACTGTTCACATGTCCACGCAGCACCTGTTAAAATTAGAGGTGAAGTGTATATTTTTAGAAGCCAAAATATTTAAAGCCTTTATCTTGTTTTCAGCTTTTCGTTATCTTTGCAACAATGAGCTTATTGACCAATCTTCATTTATGATTTTATTGCCATTTGCCTACCTCTGCTGGGTGCTGGGGATATAAAGAAAAAAAGTGAAACAGTCCATGCCCTCAGGGAGCTTATCCTGTCAGCAGACATGTACATTTGTAAGGATACACAAAAGAAATAGAAGGCAGTTAAATTAAATAGGGAGGGAGGACATTATAGGCTAGGGGAGAGGGGGAGGGGAAGGGATCAGGAAAGGCACAGTGTAGAAGAAGGTGGTTCTTGACTTGTGTCTTGAAGGAAACAAGGGAATCTCTGAGGTGGGGGTGAGAAATGCGTTCTTAACATGGGGGACGGCCAGGGCAAAGGAATGGAGACAGGAAATGAAGTACCTTGAGTGAGGATCATAGACCAAGTATGGCTAGAAGGATAGGTCAGGGCTTTCAATTCAAAGTTTGCCTGTGATCCTAGAGGCAGGAGACTGCCACTGGGGTTTACTGGGTAGGGGAGGGATGGGCAAACTCTCAGTTAAGGAAAATAATTTCTACAGCTGAATATTAAGAGAGACTGGAGAAGAGAGAGACTTGAGGTAAGGGACCAATTCGGAGGCTTACTTCAGCGATGTAGGTGAGAGGTGATGAAGGCATGGCCTAAGCTGGTGGCTGAGCAGAGAAAAGGAACCAGACACGGGAGATGTTGTGAAGGATGAAATAGCAAGATTTGGCAACTGCTTGGAAATGTGGGGTGAGGGGGAGTGAGGAGTCTCATAAATCAGGTATCGAACATACTGTGTCTTAAGTGCAACCTAAAGCAAATTAAAAGGTTAATTGGGACGTATCTAACAAAATAAATAAAACATACAAGAAAACAGAGGTAACGCTGCATTTTAAAACTAGGTTAATATGCAGCTTGCAAGGCTCTTTATCTTTATGTGCCATTTAGCTGCTGCTCCCCCTTCCTCTTTGGGTTTGACACCGCAGATCTTAACCTTCTGCCAGAGCTACTAACAAATAGCAAAACCGACAGGGACATGTCTCTTAGCTTATTCTGGTAAAAGCTTCAAGTGGCACTAGAACAGGAAAGGGAAGCAAAACCAGACACAATCTGGGTCAAGAGCCCTTGAACAATGAAAAGTCAACCGTTTGTATTTATTTTTGACTAAGAAGTACTGAAACCTTTACTCTCTGATGGCTCTATAATGTCCCTGGTGTTTGTGCTCCCTCCACTGGCACAGATCACAATCTATATCAGCCTTTTCACCCCGTAGGATTCTTGTCTCTGTCCTCCCAGAAGTACTCTCTGTTGTCTCCGGCTTTTGTCTGACTCAGTATTTCATGAATCCCAGGGCCTCTTTCAGGCTGTCCATCTGTTATACTCTTGATTTCCTTGGGCAATCTGTCTACTTTTCTGGTCATCTACACATCTGCTTCTCCCATGACAGTCATCTCTGGCAACATGCTACAGTTCCCTTATACCCGCCAATGCCTTTATGGTAAGATCTAGGTCACCTGCCCTTCTGCTTCTTTGAAGACATAGTGCCCTATGATTTGCAATCTCTTAGCAACCAAGGGGCAATATTAGCGTTTAAAAGATGGGCTCTGGTGACAGGCAGCACTTTGGGATTATCAAAAAGCACAGAGCAATTTTCTGCAGTGATATTCAGCCCATTTTCCTGCTCTAATTCAATTCCAAGCCCCACTTACTGTATAGCTGGAAACAGGTACTGAGGGAGTAACTCAACAGACTATTCAATTGCATGCCACAAACTAGACATAGTCACTTGTTTTTCTGTGTGGATTACTAGCCCCATCCTTTTAAATGACCATGCAACTCATCTAGGAGGGACCAGGGCTTGATGTAATCATCAGCATGTAAAGTCTATATCCAAGTATCAAAACCCTCAGCTTCTACATGTTTATTTAACACCTACGATGAGCAAGGCTCTGTCCTAGGGATACAAAGACAAAAACAAAATCTTCCCTGTTATCGAGCAGTTTATACGCTGCTAGGGGAACACAACACGTACAAGTGCAATGTCATCTGAGGAAAAGGTAAGAACTTAAAATGCAAATATCTTACCTGATTTGACTGTCTCTTCTCCCCAGTTTTTTGGGTCATCAAAAAATTCTTCTAGTCCTTTCCTTGACAAAGTAGTGTGAATTAATCTGTATTGGTGGAGGGGCGTGGTGTTGGCCATAGTCTTGTTTAACAAACTGAAAGTAAACCTGCAAGTACAAAGAGGCAAAAGACTGTGCTCTCAAGGGCGTGACAACATGCAAAAACCTATATATAAACAAGATACTCACATACATACATGTGTGTATACATACATGTATATATGTATAAACAAACACATATACATAAACAAAGAGATACCTACATATGGGGTAAATTATAGATAACCAAAGAGGGAATGCACTAGGATTAGAATTAAGGAAGAGTTTTCTTGTAGAAGGTGTAATTTTTTTTTCTTTTTTTTGGGGGGGGGGTGAGGCAATTGGGGTTAAGTGACTTGCCCAGGGTCACACAGCTAGTAAGTGTTAAGTGTCTGATGTCACATTTGAACTCAGTTCCTCCTGACTCCAGGGCCAGTGCTTTATCCACTGCGCCACCTAGCTGCCACAGAAGGTGTGATTTTAAGCTAAAATTTGAAGAAAGCCAGGAAATCCAGGAGGCAGAAGAGAGGAGGAAATTTCTAGGTATGGAAGACAGCATTGTCAGGAGATGTGAGTTTTGTTTGTGAGGAACAGCAGGGAGGCCAGAGTAGTAGATTAAATTGCAGAGTACATGGAAGGTCAAAAACAGTACTAAAGTGTAAGAAAACAGGGAAGGTAGGAAGGACCCAGGGCTTTAAAAGCTAAACAGAATTTTCTATTTGATCCTGGTGCTGGATTTTATTGGACATTCGAATTTATTGAGTAAGGAGATGGCATGGTCCGCCCTGCACTTTAGATCAGTTTGATAGCTGAGTGAAGGATGGAATGGAATAGGGAGAGAATTGGGGTAGGGATATCAATGGGCAGATTATCGCAACAGTCCAGGCATGATTAAACATAGCCTTCACCAACGTGGTGGCAGTGTCAGAGAAGGGGCCATATAGGAGAGATGTTACAAAGACAGAAACAACAGGGCTTGGCAACTAATTGGCTATGAAGGAGAGGGTTAAGAGGGAAAGGAGTCAAGGATGACTTCTAGGTTTTAGGTAAGCCCTGGTGACTGGGAACATGGTGACACCCTTGACAGTAATAGAGAAGTTAGGGAGAGGGGAAGGGACGGGAGGGAGGAGAGGAGGTAACTTCTGGACATGTTGAGTTAGATGTCTATAGGACATCCATTCTGAGATGTCTAGTGGGTAGTGGGAGATGCAAGACTAGAGGTTAGGATCATTTGAACTCAGTTCCTCCTGACTCCAGGGCCAGTGCTTTATCCACTGCGCCACCTAGCTGCCACAGAAGGTGTGAGTTGGACAAGGTAAGAATTGAAACCATGGAAGCTGATGAGATCACCAAGTGAAATAGTATATACAGAAAACAGGGTATAAGAGCACCAGGGGACCCCCACTGCTAGTGGTAGAATGTAAAGATACGGAGGTGTGGTCATATGGGCAGGGAGAGAACAAGGAGAGAACAGTGTCATGAAAAACTAGGGAGGAGAGGATCAAGGAGAAGGTAACTAACTGTTAAGGACGGAGGACAAATCAAGAAGGCTGTAAGGCCCAAGGAAAAGCCATCAGACTTGGCAATTAAGAGATCATGAGTAATTCTGGAGAGAGCAGCCACATTACAAAGAGAAAACAGAGAGGGAAGACAGAGGCACCTATTGCAGACAATTTTCTCAATGAATTAAGCCACAAAAGAGGATACAGCAATGGCATGGGGGGGATGGAGGGATTAAGGGAGGATTTTCTGAGGATGAGGGTGACATGGGCAGGTGTATATATAGCAGGGAAGAAACCAGGAAATGGAGTAATTGAAGATCAATGAGAAACTAATAATGACAGAGAGGCCAGTCTATCTTCCCCCCATCTGCCTTGATTTTAACATTTATTAGCGGGGATTAATAGGAGTGACTCTATCTTTCTGGGTAGTAACTTCCACACCTATTTCACTGGGTTGTTGGGAGAACAAATACATTTTCATTATGGACAATGCCAAGTACCCATACAGCACTTTAAGGTGTACAAATGAACTTTACAAATGTCCTCCCGTTTTAACCTCACAAAAGCCCTGGGAGGCAGGTGCTGTGTTATTGTCCTCATTTTACAGGGGAGCAAACCGAGGCAGGCAGAAGTAACGTGACCTGTCCTCGTGTCTGAGGCTGGATCTGAACTCAGGTCCTCCAAATTCCAGAAGGACCAGCAAACACCGAATGGGATACGTTTTATGATCACAGAGCACTATACTAACGGTCAGTTTTTCCCCTCAGCTCCCCGACTCCACCGAGGGCCTGAGGGGAAGGGGGCAATTTCTTCTTCCCCTCCACTCCCCCTCCCCACAAAAGCCAAGGCTTTTTGGCTATTTCCCCCTGCTTGGGGGGGGGCAGATTGGGATCCTCGGGGTGACTTGTGAGATCCTCTATCTTTAAACGGGGGAGGGAGGAAGGGACGGAGGAGGGTGACCTTCCTGGAGGTGAGTTTCAGGAGGGTCACTGGAGGGCACCTGGGAATTGCTCAAGTCCAACCCCCTCATTTCACAGATGGGGAAACTGAGTCACAAGCGCGCTCCCCCCCCATGCCTCGCCCCGGGGGGCACGGGTGAGAAGCCCCTTAAGGCAGGGCCCGTCCTTCCCCTTGGCACGAGGCCTGGCACACAAGAGGCGCTAAGTAAATGCTGGCTGGCTGCTTCCAGAGCCTCTCCTCGGAGTCGGGCTGGGGAAGGAGCCGGGCCCCGTCTTCCTCAGGGGCGGCCGAGGCTGCTCACACGCGGGGACTGCGTCCCGCGCTCCGGCCAAGATTCCCATTCTACAGATGAGAATGCCCGGCTCCTCCGGCCTCCCCAACCAGACCACCTACCCCGGGCTGGCGGCGGGGGTCAGCGAGGCCTTCAGCGTTCCTGGGGCCCTCAGGGCTGCCGCAAAGCCCCGACAGACAGCAACCAGCCGTCCCGCGGCCATCGTAGCCCGCTGCCCTCACACTGCGCTTCCGCCGATCGCACGGATCTCTTCCGGGCGCCCCGCCCCCTCCAAAGACGCGTCGGGGGGCTGGGATTGTTGAGACGGTCTCTTATTGGTCGGGAACTCTCTCTCGGCTTCCGTAACGGGCGCCCTCACCCGGCTGAGGCCATTTGCCCGGCCCCGCTATGGCCGCCTCCAGTCGGAGCCTCTCATTGGTCGGACGGGGTGTGTGGGCGTGTCATTGGTTGGATGACCCATCTCGGCCTCCGTAGCTCTCCTGGCCTCAGCGTCCTGACCGAAAGCCGGGATCAGCCATGGCGGCGATGAGCCTGTTGCTGCGGGCTTCGGCCTCGGCGGCTACGAGAGCCGGCCCGGCCTTGGCCCGCCGTGGGCTCGGGCCGCAGCTGCGCCTTGGCGGCTTGCTGACCCGGAGCGTCCCGGGCACGGGTGCTGTGGGTAGGTGCCGGGCGGCGCAGGGAGGGCCGCGCGGCCCCGCGGTGACCTTGGTCGGGCCGGGGCGAACTCGGGAGGGAGGGAGGAGCGAGAAGAGTCCGAGGAGGCTCCGAGGGTCAGCCTGTCCGGGTCTCAGTGGACCCCGGGCGGTAACCAATAATAACCCCCAATAGCTAGCATTTTATAGCTCCATAAGCTTTGCAAAGCGCTTTATTCTTCACATCTGTCCTGGGAGGCGGATGCCATTGTTAATGCTTGTTTTACCAGGGAGGAAACGGAGGCAGGAAACAGTTAAGTGACCGGCCCGGGGTCACATAGATACTAAGTGGCTGAGGCCGTCTTTGGAGTCAGGTCCTCCTGACCCCAGGTTGGGCACTCTGTCCACTGCTTCACATGAACCAGTAGAGGATAAGGGGCCTTCCCAAGGCGTTTGGATTTGAACCCAGATCCTTCACTTCCATTTCCAGTTTTCATGCTTGCTACATCATTAGCTACAGTTTGCAACTTGAAATGTTTCACCCAGATTTTTTCTTGAGTTCATATGATGTGTCCTTTACTCAGCATGGAATTGGCAGAGTCACTAAGTATATGTAAGGACCATTTTAAGAGTGGTGAGCTGAGAACCGAGTAGACAAGGCCAAAAGTATGATGAGCAGGGTTTTGATCAAGATGAAGGCGGGTTAAGCTTGAGGTGTGTGCATTTATGTTTAAGTCTTCCTCCCATACACTGTTGGAGTCTGCTTAGACACCTTACAGCCAGGCACATTCACTTCTCAGCAAGCACTGAGTTATCCACTTATGGGGATGGGTCCTTGCCAGCGTGAGAAGTATATAACAAGGTCCTGGCCACCTCAGAATCACATTGGTGTTGGGGTTCTTCATCTGTTCTGCCTTCTTTGGTTTCTTTAGGATTTTTTGGCTTATGCCTGCCCACCCGACCACCCACATTTTTCTTCTGCTGCATTTATTTGACACTTGGTTATTGGTCTTCCCATTCTAGACTTTGCACAAATGTGTCTTGCTCTGGCCTGAAATATCTGTATGATCACCTTGGCTCCTGGTGACTGCTGCCATTTTGTTTACACATGGCCTTCTTCCCCCAGGACTGGCCCTTTTTCAAACCCTTTGCATCTGCCCTCCACCCCAGTTCCTTTGCTTGCATTGTCACAGGACTACCCACGGTCCCAGGGCTTACATGCATGCACACGTGCACATGAGTTCTTCTGATACAAAAGATGTTATTGAGGAGAGGGGTGTATGACCAGAAATGGGGGGCATGTGGGCTGGTCATGTAGTAAGAACATGGGAGAGATTATCAGGGTACAGCCTAGTTGGTCCAAAGATGCCCACGCAGAAATCTAGAGAAGGGTTCTCACCTTGTTGGGTGCACCGATCCTCAAAGGTTTTAGGTGAGATGAAGGAGGGACACAGAATGAAAGGGTATAGATGAGCTGTGATCTGCACCATGGCAGGGAAAGCCAGCATTCATAATGTCTCACACCACAGATGCACAGAGTGCTTCCCACAATTCCCTTTTTGTCCCTTTTCCCCATCCTGAGCATTGTTGGCTAATAGTGCTGGCCCAGATAGTGTTCATATCATCATCCTATTTGGGGTTTGGGAAGGAGAACCAGATTGCTAACACTTGGACAGTAGAACTTGGCAGTGGGGTAGATCCAGTGAAAATAGTCTTTGTTTCTATATGTTTTAGAGCAGAGGGAGGAGAGAAGAGTGCTACCAGGCAAGTGGAGGGGGTTTAGATAGAGGAGCAGGAATCTGGCAGACTTCTTTTCTATTTTTTGGGGGGGGGGGGTTAAGTGACTTGCCCAGGGTCACACAGCTAGTAAGTGTCAAGTGTCTGAGGCCAGGTTTGAACTCAGGTCCTCCTGAATCCAGGGCCAGTGCTTTATCTGGCAGACTTATTAAAACAGGGCAGGGGCTTGCTGCTTCTGGCAGTAGGCTCAATACAGCAGGCTTAGCTCCAAAGGGGAACAGAGTAGGGGACCCCTTCCCCCCAAAAGAGAAAATATCCCTTTGAGACCATTCCTGAGAAGAAAGACCTGAAGTGCCTAATGGGTGTAGTAATACATTCATTATCTATTTATTTAAATTTATTTAAATTATTTATGTATTTATTTTATTATTATTATTTTTTTATTTATTTAAGTTTTTAGTGAGGCAATTGGGGTTAAGTGACTTGCCCAGGGCCACACAGCCAGATTTGAACTCAGGTACTCCTGACTCCAGGGCCGGTGCTGTATCCACTGTGACACCTAGCTGCCCCATATGTTCATTATCTATTAAGGGATTGGTTTACTAGCTTAATCCCTGAAGACCCAGGTCACAGCCTGGGCATATAAGACTGGACTTGATCTTGCTGCCTTCTAGCAGGCCGTCTCTCCAATCTGACACGCTTAATTTGTGCTGATTGCATACTTTCTTGTTTCCAGCCCCAGTCCGATATAGTGGAGATCATGGGAAGAAAATGTTTGTCATCAAACCTTCTGAATTTTATGACAAGAGATTTTTGAAGTTGTTGGTAAGTTTATTTCAGTAACTTTGGTTTTTTTACACATAAATTTTAAAACTCAGTGCCTGGTTTAAAAAGATATGTGCTTTGTTTCTCTTTGAATGTGAAGTGTTTTTTATTTTTTCTTCTCTTAGAAGATCCAGAAGCACTGTATAGAGACCCTGATGATTGAAAAATTGTTAACACCCCCCCCCCTTTAAAAAGGACTCTTGTGGACCCCTCAGTATGAAATAATATAAAATGAACTTTCATGTTGATACCTACCAGAATAACTCAATGTATGATTCCTTTTCTTATTCAGCTCCTCTGTTGCATCTAAGGCAGGATGCTGATTACAAAGATTTTATTCACTTTTCAAAAACTCATCTATTACAAGAAGTGAAACTGTGCCAACAACAATAATAACAAGTAGAACAGGCATTCCATTTGAGCATGGTGTAGTGTAAAGAAGAATGGATTGGAAGTAAGAGAACTAGATTTGAGCCGCAGCTTCTCCACTAACTCACAGGGTAATCTTGAGCAGATTGCTGAACCAATCTGTGATGGCTTCAGTATTCTCATCTGTAGGATAAGCACAATATGATTGTGAGGAAAGTTTTGTATACTATAGAACATTATCTAATTGTGAGCTTTGGCTAATCGAAATGAAAGCTCACATTTCAGTTTCAGTTCAGCTTTCAAATGCTCTTTTGCTTTCCAACACTGGAGTTTTTAAATATAGCATGTATGCTTCCTGCTTTAAGAAAAACTCTGTACCAAGAAGTGAATTTGAAAGCTGATAAATCAAGCAGTGATTATTTGTATTATAACCGCATTACTTTTTTTTTCTCTTCAGGGCAATGAGGGTTAAGTGACTTGTCCAGGGTCACACAGCTAGTAAGTGTCAGGTGTCTGAGGCTGGATTTGAACTCAGGTCCTCCTGAATCCAGGGCTGGTACTTTATCCACTGCACCACCTTGCTGCCCCCAGGACAGGGCCATTTTCAGGAGACATTGTGGGTCTGCCATTGTTAGGAACCTAATAATTGACTCTCTTCTCCCTTATCTCCTTCTCCAGTCTTTGGACCCCCCCAGAGGCCTGATTGCCCTCATCATCTCTTTTATCAGGATCCAGTTCTTGTTGTGATTATCTTATTAACAAATATAACCATAGTCATAGTAAAGTTTCTGGACAGACTTTGAGTCCAGGCCCAATTATTGACTGGGTGTCTGAGGACCAGCTTTGCTCAGTAGATAAAGGTCCCTCCACTGAGACTGCCACAGTCTGAATACTTTGAGCCCGGCAGCCTCTGAAACCGTCTTCTGAAGCATTGGGGGTTTGGGATCAAACAAAAAGATTGCATATTCCTCTCACACAGGTTTTGTGCCAAATATAAGGCTTAACATGCTTAAATGTGCTTATACAAAAGATTTAATAGGAGTAAAAATAATTTACATCCCAAGAATAGTAGCATTTTCAGTGGTCAAACATAAATGCTTTGAAAACAGAGGAGGAAAGGAGACAATAATTATTTATCCAGGTTTTAGGTTTGCTGAGCCTCACAGCATACCTTGCCTTGTCCCTGCTTCCCTTGATCCTTCCCTTTTTCTGCTGTGGGTGCCATTCACCTTAAAGCGGTGAATGGAAAGCTCAGTAATTAGTTGGATTTTCCCCGGGGGGTGGGGGCGGGAGGAGAAGGAGGGTGTCGGGGTAGAAGAGGGGCTGTTGAAGCTCTATGGAAAGATATCAGATAATAAATATACTTGTACTTGTGGTCCAGAAGTCCATCATGTGATTCATTTTCTTTTCTTTATCTTACAGAGATTTTATTTATTGTTGACTGGGATTCCAGTAGCCATTGGCATAACATTGGTGAATATATTCATTGGTAAGCTTTAAAAATATTTACGTAATTGTTACAGTAAAAAAGGTCTTCAGTATAATAGTTTGTGTTTACACTTGAGAACTAAATGTAAACAACCAGCTCACAGCTACCTCTATTAATGTAAAGGCAGCTGTGGTGTAATGGAAGAAATCTGAATTTGGAGTCAGGACCTGGGTTCAAATCCCAGCTCTGTCATTCATTATCTGTGACCTTGGGCAAGTAAATGATTAAATCTCTTTGGGGGGCAGCTAGATGGCGCAGTGGATAGAGCACCGGCCCTGGAGTCAGGAGGACCTGAGTTCAAATCCGGCCTCAGACACTTGACACTTACCAGCTGTGTGACCCTGGGCAAGTCACTTAACCCCGATTGCCTTACCAAAAAACCAAAAAACCCCCTCTTTCGGTCTCCTTTCCTCATTTGTAAAATTAGGCAAGTTGGACTGTGAAATTTGTTGCCGGGAGTGGGGGTAAATGAAAAGGAGATTAATCCTATCTACTGTCCATTTTCCCCTATTGTTTAGCAGCAAAGTTTTCTTAAGTTTTGGGCTCATTTAGCAGCCATACTAGAGAGAAAAAGACAACTTAATCACAAGATTTCTCTAGCAAACTTGATGAGACCTATTGAAGGATATTGCTTCTGGCCCGCTGAGGGCATGGAGATAGGGAGGCTGCAGTGGGTCTTCAGGTCTCCATCTTTAGTCCAGTGTCCTCCTGCTCCCTGGCGAGGCGGTCCTCCCAGGGGCATTGTGGGGTTGAAATATCCAAGATGCAAGTTCCTGATTCTGGAAGGTGTCAATGTTGTTTGGTCAGTTTTCCTCATTTTGCAGGGGCCATGCTTGGTGTGTAGGGATACGGTAGTGTCTGTAAGGTGCTCACAGATGTTTGCTTTGGGATCTTTGAGCATTGTAATTGGTGAGGGGAGGTAGGAGGAAGAAAAGGGGGAGGGGGCACTGTGGAGAGTGGGAGGTGGGACAGAAGCATTGTCTCCAGTGCTCATGCTGGAAATTGATTGGTTCTTTTCTGGGGCCCAGGAGCTCACTACTGCTCCCAGACAGCTGTGAGCTTGTAAGTAGCTTCATGGCAAAACAAAGAACAGAGATGTTATTAAGTGTGTTCTTGGTCTATATTTCTGGCCTAACTCCTAATTCTCCTGAGCTAGTATCTAGACTATGACCTGCTGTAGGTACTGGCCACAGTCATGCAGGCCTTTGGTGTGGTACTTCACTTGTTGGGGTTTCTGAAATCTGTGAGCTGGACCAGCTGACAACCACACGGGGCTGGAACAGCTAAGATGGACCAGGGACCTCGAAGGCCCTTCCACTTCTGGCTTCTCAGGCAGCCGGTGGAGCAGGAGACAGACTGCTGGGCCTAGAGTCAGGAAGACCTAAGTTTGAATCTTGTTTCAGATTTACTAGCAGTGCAACCTGGGCCAGGCAGTTACTTCAGCTCTGTTTACCTCAGGTTCCTAATATGTAAAATGAGGATAATAATGGCATTTGGCCCCCAGGGTTGTTGAGGATAAAATGAGATAATGTTTGTCAAACACTTTGCAAACCTTAAAACACTCATATCAATGTTGAAAATGATTATTATTTTTATTGATTATCCTAAGACCTTATCATATAATACCGTTCCCAACATTTGTGGAAGATTTGTGGTGTAAGTGTCAGAATTAGGGTTAAGAGACCAGGGTTCAAATCCTGCCTCTGGTGCTTACTAGCTGGTGACCCTGCCGGTCATTTCACTTTTATGAGCCTTAGTTTCCCTTTTGTATTTCCTGCCTCACAAGCATGTTCTGAAGAAAATTCTTTAGGAAATTAAAAGCACTTTGGGGATGCAAGTGTTGGTCAATAGAAAATAGAAAACTCCTCCAGGGTAGCGGTCTCCTTTACATGTAGACTCTGAGAGTCTCTCCTTGCAGCATTCTTTTAAAATAGGAGCCTTTCCCACCTCTTTTGTCTGTGATGTCTTTGGTAGAGGGAATGTGCTGCTTCTGCCAATGTAGATCTGCAATTTTTCTGCAAATATATACTTAGTTCCCTGGAACCCCCAAGGCATGTGTGCGAGATCCCACACCCTGTACGTGTCTGAGTTGGGACTTGAGCCTAGGTCTTCTTGATTTTGACTCTATGCCTTGTTGCACTGAAAAGATTCTAATTTTACATTTCAAGAACATGCCCATAGAGGTTAAGTGCTGTTAACTCTTCAGTGCCAGCACAGCTGTCTGCTGCTTTGGGACAGGTGATCCCGCAATTATGGACCGATTCATGGATGGAGCTTTTGTAGGCTTGGAAAACAAACCCCACACACCCACAGTGGAATTGCAGGCATTTATTCCATGCCTGATATGTGCAGACCAGTTCTAAATCCTGGGGGGGATGAAGTTTAATAAGGCAACATTTCTTGACCTTACTTAATTCCCATTCTATAAGGGGAGAGGACACACACGCTCCACTAATAATACAGAATACTTCAAGTACATTATTTGCCAAAGGGAGTTAGCAGGGAAGGCATTAAGGAGCAGGTGGCATTTGAAATGTGTTGTAATTCCACAGGTGGGGAAGAGCCCCGCACATTGCAGGCATTTGGAACAGTGAAAGAGCAGGAAAGGGAGGTGAAAGTCTTAAGATGTGCGTGAAGTCTTTCGTTCGGTGTGGCTGAAGCTCAGTGTTTGTGTCGAAGAGCTGTGCTTGGAATGGTACTGTAGCCCCAGACATCAGAAACACAAGGCTTTGTGCAGTCAGCCAGGAGGCGCGATCGAAAAGTTTTGAACAGAGCAGTCATGCGAACAGCTCTCTGCACCAGGAGAAATGTACTTTCGTTGGCATGGATTGGTTGATGGGGGAGTGTGCAGGCAGGAAAACCTGTCCGAAGGCTACATTGTCAAAGTACAAGTGGATGGGAATGAAACCCTACCTTCTGTTAGTCCAGGGGGAACAGAAGGGGATGAGATGGGCACAAAAGAATTTCTAAGGTGGAACCCACTGACTTGTCAGTGCTCTAGTAGTGTGGAAGGTAAGAGGAGAAAACTTTAGCATTTCAAACCTGAGAGATGGAAGGGAGCAGGAGAGAAGAGGTGTGCTGAGCTATACATCAGAATTGAAGACCTCTTCCCATTGATGTCGGAGAAGGTCTAAGAAGAGCAAGACTACAGGGCATCCCTAGGGTTGTGAAAGGACACACGGTGAGTGGTTGCATGTAGGCTATGAGGTAGGAAAATGTCCCTGGGTTGAGGAAGCATGGTGGTGTGGGGAGAAAGCTGACCTTGGAATCAGGAAGGCCTCGGTTTGAATCCTGCTGGAGACGATTACTTGCCAGGTGACCATTGACAAGTCATTTCATCTTGCTGAGCCTCAGTTTTCTCATCTCTAAAATGGGAGGGAGGGCAGGAGATGGAGGTCTGGACTGATCTCTAAGGTCCCTTCTAGCTCAGAATCCAGGATCTGATGATCTGTGCTCTTACAGTGTTCCCACCCATGATTTGTGAAGCAGAAATGTTGTAGAAGGCAGCCACAAGGGCACGTCTACAAGTAGAAGTGGGCTAGTGCTGCGGTCAGAGCAGATGCTGCCCCTGGTGTTTGCAGGGGGTGGCCTGCTGCACCCAGGGGAGAGCCTCTCTGGAAGGTTTGGGGAAGGAAATAGAACAACGTGGCACAGCTTGCAAAGGGAGACCTCACAATGTTGAGGTCGTATGGTTGTCACCTGTGGAAAGGAACAATATGATTTGTTGTACCCTGCTGGTCCCCAGCCCCCAGCTGATATGTCAGTAAACACTAAACATTTGTGGGAAACTTTGCTCAAGGTGCTTTGTCACCTTTGAACCCCAAAGGGTCTCATCTCATGAAAGCTCAGAAGGAAATAATAAAAAGGTCTCCTATTAGTGATTTCTTTTCAGATTGAAATGAGTCAGATTTCAGACCTATTCATTAGTTGCCAGCAAAGGGAAAGTCTGGCTCTTGAAGCTACAGCGAGCTGATTCTTACTTATAATGCTGAGGGAATAATTCTGGCTTTTCTGGTGGTCGTGTTAAAAGTCTCCACTGTCTCCTATCAGGTGAAGCTGAGCTAGCAGAAATCCCAGAAGGCTACGTTCCAGAACACTGGGAGTACTTCAAGGTTGGTATAGAACACCAAACATCGTCAGGTGCAGTTAATTCAGCTGCTCTTTATTCTGTGAACTGGGGTGTTAGAGGGACATTGCATCCATCCCACATTCTAGCTGCCAAAAGAGGCTTCCCAGTCTGTCTGTCTGTTGGCATAGTCCTCGGAAACCTTCAGTAACTTCCTCTGGGTTGTCCAGTAAAATAGCAGCTCCTTAGCCTGGCTTTGAGGCCTTTCAGGAACCAGCAGAAGCAGGCTCCAGCCAAACCCGCCCTCCTGGCTTTAATTCAGATCCCTTCATGTCCTTAGTGTTCTAGTCGTCCCTTATGGGGAGAATCCTCATTTCAGTAATAATACCTCCCAGGGTTCTTGTGGGGATCAAAGGAGATGGTATTTGTAGAGTGCTTTGCAAACCTTAAAGCAGTATAGACATGCTGATTGCTGTTATTTTTTTCTACCTTTCAGGATCCTTTTCTTCTTCCAAAGGTTAGGTAGCACTTCCTCCATGAAACCTTCCCTTCCTCTTCCCCCATCTTTACCCTCCAAGGGTTCCCTTCCTCTTCAAATGGCCTATATTACACTTATTAATGCATATACTATGTCTTATTTGAGTAGACTATAAAGGTGGAGGGCCTCTAGAGCAGGACCGTTTGGCACCTGGTGAAAATGTGTGGAACCCTTCTTGGAATACTGTTTTGATGCCTATATTCATAATTGAAGGAAGGGCCAAATTTCAGCTAGGCATTGGTGAGAACAGATTTTTTTTCTTGGTTATCCAAGTTCATTGACCCCAGGTTAAGAACCCTTGCCTCAGGATAGGCATCTTGTCATTAAGAAAACAAAACAAAAATTAAAAAAAACCACCCACACACAACATACATGTACACACACATTCATCTCTAGCATCTAGCATCATGACTTGAACATGCTAGGTAGGTAAGTTGATGGTAGGCACATTTATTAAGTTTTTATTATGTGCCAGAAACTTTGCTAAGATACTTCATAAATGTTTTTTGAACTGAATTTTTATTTAGATATTGATGAAATGAATAAGATGTAAGTAGCACGGTTAGGGTTTTATTCTTGTTTTTAGACTTTGAGATATTTAAGTGAGTATGTTTCCACTTTTGATAGTTAATCTACTGGTATTTATTCACATATGTATTTTTTTGTTATTTGAAATGTCACTTAAAAATTGCTTTTGGGGGCAGCTAGGTGGCGCAGTGGATAAAGCACCGGTCCTGGATTCAGGAGGACCCAAGTTCAAATCCGGCCTTAGACAACTTCACACTTACTAGCTGTGTGACCCTGGGCAAGTCACTTAACCCCCACCGCACCACCCAAAAAAAAACTCCAAAGAAAAAATTGCTATGAAATTCAGAATGTATGGCTCCCATCTCAGAAACCACAGGAATTAAATATGATATAAGAACCTCATTATCTTTAAATGACGAGATCTTAAGGTAGAAAATCAAGGTACTTTTGTGTTTACATCAGAATATTCGGCACTTCTGGTAGCAAAGAACTGGGAACAAAGCTGATGTCCGTTGATGGGGGTTGAGGGGTGGAGGTGGCTAAACGGACTGTGGTGCTTGAAGGGAATAGAATACTACTTACTGTGCTGTAGGAAATAACAGCTAGGAAAAAAAAGATAGAGGAGAAATGGAGAAGAGCCTTGGCATTTGATTTACAAAAATGAAAGATTCTAGTTTTAATTGTTTTTGCTTGCTAAAGGACCTTATACCTAAAAGAATAAAATGATTCTTTTTAGTCGAAATGAATTATATTGGAGAAAAGAAGTAAAATTTCATGTTAATCCTAGCTAAGGTTTCTTGTCTTTAATTCTTTACTTATCAGGAATAATTGGTTATTCTGAATATGAAGTAAAGTTAATGTGAACCATTGTCTCTCATAGCACCCTATAACCAGATGGATTGCTCGTAATGTTTATGAACCTCCTGAAAAGAATTATGAAAGAACCATGGCGATTCTTCAGATGGAAGCTGAAAAGGCTGATCTGAGGTAAACAGTCGAGGCCCTTGGGCTGGGGGTTGAAGGGGACGCCAGCCCTGTGTTTGCCCCAGCATGCTGCTCACTTACAAAAGGAACAGACATGCTGATAAAGGGCTGGGTGGAGGCTGTTTGGTGACTGGACCATCATGCCTTCATGCAGTGGGGTTGGGGGGGGACTCTTGTTTCAAAGGCTAGTCTTCATTATATTCTGACATTGTTGGTTTATATACAACTGATCAGTGTTAATCACTGAAAATAATGAAGAACTTTAGCTGCAATTCCATCTATCACCATCATCAAGGAAGTGAGTGTGTGACACTCCCATAGGGCCAAAACATAGCCCTTTGAAATTCCTACTGCTTATCTCTGCATGTGACTTCAGGGAAAAGGGGTGATGGGGGGACTCTTGAGTTTTCCAGACTTAGGCCTGAGCAAGGCCAAGAGAAGCGGAGGTTCTCCAACCCCAGATGGTGGGTAGGGGAACAGGAAGGGAGGAAAAACAAGTGGCAGACACACCCAAGACAGGTTCCTATCTAGATGTGGGCAAGGGTGCTTGAGAATCACAGGATGAGTGGGCATGGGTGAGCTGCGCTGCTGAATAGGACCAGTTCATTTTATGATGGATAGGCTGTAACGTTTATTGTTCTCCCAAAGATTGGCTCTTGGAGAGGTGTCTGAGAGCCTGCACAGGGACGCCAAAGCCTACTCTGGCTAGAGGAGAAGTTTTTGTAGGGGATAGTAGAAGGTGAAATCAGCTGTGCAAGTAGAGAAGGCAGAAAACCTGGCTGGACGCCGGCTGATGTGCATTTGGGCACACTGTAAGTTCAGTATTAGTCAGGAGGGTGGTGTGATTGCGGAGAAGGTCCGTACCATTTTGAGCCTCGGTAACAGCGTGTAAGCTCCTTGAGGGAAGGGATCATTTGTCTCCCCAGTGAATGATTCTTGAATTTGAATAGTGTCTGGAACAAGGAAAAGAATAACCCTGTTGTCCTGTGCCAGTGCAAGCCAGTCTAGAATGCTGGTACGGTATGGAACATGCTTTCCGAGATGCCGGTCTGGAGCACTTCTGTGGGGCTGCGTGTGTGACATGGGAGGGTGAAACCACGTAGCCAGGAGGCTGTGGTGGTCTGCTGAGTGTTCATAGTCCATAGACTGGAAGAAAGACTTGGGAGGAACATGCTGCTTGGTTTGTTTGTTTGTTTTCGGGGCAATGGGAGTTAAGTGACTTGCCAGGGTCACACAGCTAGTAAGTGTCAAGTGTCTGAGATTGGATTTGAACTCAGGTCCTCCTGAATCCAGGACCGGTGCTTTATCCACTGTACCACCTAGCTGCTGCCATGCTGCTTGTTTTTAAAATATTTGGTGTGACCCTGGGCAAGTCACTTAACCCCAATTGCCTCACTTAAAATATATATATATATATATATATATATATATATTTGAAAAGCCATTAGCCAGGAGAGAAGCAGGTTCAGAGGGCAGAACAAGTGCATGTAGGAGGAGGGGATACAAAGAACTCCCTAAGGCTAATCACACCTAAGATTTCTCAGTCTTTAAGGCTCGCACAACGTGTGGTGTTATTGCCCCCAATCCTCACGGCTCATCAGAGAGGCCATCGATCTCCCTTTAACCAGTGAGGAAACTGAGACTCAGGATGGCTAAGGGCTACACGCACGTATCTGAGGGGGTGACCCAGGTCGTCCTGATTGCAAGTGCAACTCTCTGAAAACAGCACAGGCTCCTTGTGAGGCACCGTCCCAGCGCAGAGACTGGGTGAGCGCTGCTGGAAGTTTTGGACTGGGATTTATATTTGTACTTGATGTCAGTTTAGTCCTGGTGGCCTCCAGCTCTGGGATTCTGTGCACAGTCAGGGGAGTGGAAAGACCTCTGCACTTGGAGTACATGCACAGCGACACTTCGGCTCCACAAGACCACCTCTGGCTCTGTTTCCAAAGATGATTGGGGGAAAAGGAAAAGAATCTATGGGTTCTAAAACATGTATAGCAGCTCTGTGGTAGCAAAGAATTGGGCATTGCAGCGCTGTCCATCAATGGGGAAATGGCTAAGTTGTATATAATCATGATGGAATACTATAGGAAATGATGAGCTTGATGATCTTAGAAAAACATGGATAGAGTTGCATGAAACAGTGAAGAGCAAAATAAGCAGAACCAAGAGAATGTTGTGTATAATAACTACAGGGTTGTTTTAAGAACAACTGTGAGTGACTAAGTCATTTTGACCATTCTAAATACCCAAATTAACTACAAAAGATCTATGAAGGAAGAGGCTTTCTCCATCCAGATGAAGAACTAATAAATAGAAGTGTATATACAATGATTTTACATATGTGTATATGCATATGTACATATTTGTGTCTAATGGTAGCCATCTTGAGAGCGGGGAGAGGAGAAAAAAAGGAAAAGGCATTTTATTATGTATTTAAAAGGAATAGCAAGTTGTATATAATAGATTTGTAGTTTCATGTGCAATCACCTTTTTTTCCCTATTCTATTATGTTATGGAAATGCTTGTTTTATTTCTTGAGAATAAAATAAGTAGGGTTGTTGTTTTTTGGTGAGGTAATTGGGGTTAAGTGACTTGCCCAAGGTCACACAGCTAGTAAGTGTCAAGTGTCTGAGGCTGGATTTGAACTCAGGTCCTCCTGAATCCAGGGCCGGTGCTTTATCCACTGCACCACCTAGCTGTCCCTAGAACTTTTAAAAAAGAGGCAGTGGTAAGGAGGGAGAGCTTTCCAAGTATGAGGGACACCCAGTGCCAAGGCTGGAGAGGGAATAACAGTAAGAAGGTCGGTAGGCATGGTTGGACCATCAAGAGTGTGAAGGGGAGTAATGGATAGTTGAGTAAGTAAATTAGTACCAATTTGTGAAAGGCGTTTTAAGCCACTGAAGTTTATTGAGCAAAGGTCAGTAATGACCTCGTCAGACCCATGCTTTAAAAATATTTCTGGCAGCTGCATGGGGATTAATAGGCGGATGACATGAGGCGGGGGAAACCTATGCTAGGATGTTGCCTAGTGATTGTACTTTGTGATGAAAGGGATTGTTGACATTTATAATTGGGAGGTCTCTTGGTGCTTGAAGTTTAATTTAAGCATTCTCTTTCTTACAGGTTAAAGTTTCGGGAAACAGAAAGACTTATGCGAGGAAGAGGGGATGGACCCTGGTTTCATTACCCAACTGTTGATAAGGAACTTGTTGATCAAGATCCTAAAGCAGTACCTGACTATTAAGATACTCATTCTCTACATCTAATGTATACTCTCTTTAGTGGGGGTTAAATGAAGAAACGCATACTGTATTGTTGTTCTCTGAATAAAATAGCCATTTCCCTTTTGGTCTTATAGTTTCAATGTAGTTTGAGAGAATTGCTTTTCTTGTTAAGGGATGGTTTTCTTTTTTAAGAAGGTCATGAATATGGCAGTTAAAATCAGATGAGATCAAAGTTTGTGAAAGTTTGGAAGTAAATTCTACAATATGCCCAATAAATGAAAGTTGTGGACAGGAAGTATAATTATCAAAAATGATTTGTGTACCTAAGCATGTAGAATGCAGGCTTCTTGGTTCATCATCAATAGCTCATCTATTTCAATTGGTGTTGCAGTTCTTAGCCTGAATTATGTAAAAGATTAACACCTTAAAAAAGTCAGAAAAATGAAAAACTTCAGTAAGCAAGTCTTCTGGAAGTTGACAAAGTTTTTGTGTTTTCTTACTTTTTATAGCCAAGAAACCTTTTGCATCTCTTTAAAGAGTGTGAGTTTTTCAAGGATCTTAAGTGTTGACATCTAATACAAATCCTTACTGGTAAATATTGGAAAAATTGGTGTTAAGAGTGCCTTAAGGTAAAAAAATTAAAATTACACAAACTATAAAATATAAAACACAAGGAAATACTTGTTAAATTGAAATGCCAAGCACAGACATAACATTTAAAAAAATTTTTGAACATCTCAAAAATTCTCTTAAAAATAATTTAAATATAATTTGTTACACTCTTTGTAGAGGACAAAATTATTTTTAAAAAGTCAAGATTTGAATGTTTTCACTAAACATTTCTTAAAAGAAGTAATTTTTGTATTGACCAAGGCCATAAAATATCTTACTCATTTGTTAGACTCTGACTCAGTTAGTCTAAGTGCCATATTGTATGAAGAGAAAAACCAAATTTAATCACCTTGTTTTCCTTATAAACATAAAAATCAAAAGTAGTCTGTAGCACAAGAAGACTCATGGGAACTGTTGCAGTACAGCATGGACAGTAACTAATGTAAATAAAAATAAAAGAACAATATAACTCAGATACATTGAACAAACACAAAAGATGACACAGACAGTGTTGGTTCCAAATTACCAAAGTATAGCACATCTTTCCTTTTTATTAACAAAACTGAAAGTGTAGGGAGGGGAGTTACATGTACTATGCATGGAATCATATATACACATACATATACATGCCTATGTATGAATCATGTGTATATTACATATATGTTCTAGTTAACACTAAGGTAATATGGCAGGAGTGTGTGTGTGGGGGAGTAATGTTTGCCAATTATCCAAAATAAAAACAGCCTTGTTAATTTCAGTCATTCAACAAGATTTTTTAAAGCCGTCGTGTGCTAGGCATTTTGCTAGGTGCTGGGATTCTACAGGCAAAATGGAGGCAAAATGGAGTCTCTGCCCTCAAGGAAGTTCCTCCTGCACCGTTGACCCTTTGACGACTGCCCCAGCATGCATGTGCTTTCCCTGAAATTGAAATGGGTCTTGTGATCTCATCGATTTGGATTTTCTCTGGCAGTGCGTATAGCTTACAGCCCTGCCTGTCCTGTGCCTCTCTTGTCTGGGACCTCTCGTCCATTTGGTGGCATGTGTCTTTGGCTCTCACCATGCTGGAAGTTCTTGATTCCTCCTGACCTTTAGAGAGTACAAGTGGAATACTCCAACTGCTCCCCTGTCATCATCGGTCAGCACTGACACTCGGTCAGCCCATCTTTTCCTCTGAAACGTTTCCCTAAAGACGGCTTTGACTCCCGCTCTTCAGAGGTCCTGCGTTTGTGTGAAGGCCTGCCTTCTCCCACCATGCATCTCTTCCTTGCTTCTGCGATGCTCATTTTCAGTTCTTCCGACCCTAATTGGATGTTAGTATTAAAAAGATGGGCCTCTTTTCCAAGAGGTGTGGGGGTCAGTAAAGGGACTTGGCAGTTTTCCAAAGGCAGTCCATTCCACTTGTATCTCTGGGCCTGGCTCATGGTTCATTTGTACTATTGGCCCCAGGCCTACATACTTATGGACAAACTTGTTCCTCCAACTGGACGTCATAATCCCTGCAGTAGACATCCTGACCCACGCCCTGAACGGTCAGGCCAAACTCAAGTGGTCACAGATCTCTTCTAGGAGGTTCTGCAATGCCCCGGGGCTTCGTACAACCAGCACAGCGCCATCCACAAACATCTGGGGGCCTCTCCTTGACCTTGGCTCTGTGGGAACTCCATACATGTGTCAGTCCACCCCAGCTAGTGCCTTCTCTGGGGTTACTTTTCATCTACTCTGTGTACTCATGTCTGTACACGTTGTCTTTCCTCTCAGAATGTAAGCTCCTCGAGGGAAGGGCTTATTATTGCTTTGTTAGCACAGTCCCTGGCACATAGTCTGCATCATAAATGCTTGTGGATTGATTTTATGTCTCAACTGATGTTAGCGAACAGTTATGTTACGGCTTTCATGTCCCCTTGGATGGCCACTAGGTGGCACAGTGGATCGAGTGCTAGATCTGGAGTCAGGAAGACCCGAGTTCAAAAGCAGCATCAGATTTACCAGCGATGTGACCTTGGGCAAATCACTTAACCTTGCTGTCTGCCTCAGTTTCCTCATCTGTAAAAAGGATAATAATAGCACCTACCTCTCAAGGTCATGATAGTGTATGTAAAGTGGCATGTAAATGCTATTATTTTTATGTATGGATTGGGAGACACCTTGTTGAAAGAGAACTTCTAAGGCAGGATTTTATAGAATCAAAGGCTTTTTCATGATCAACAAATATCAAACAGCGGAGTCTTGTATTCCCCACATCTTTCAGTTAATTGTGCAGTGGTAAAGATGCGATCCATTGTAGAATGGTGTTTTCAAACTTCTGTTTCCTACAATGTGTGTATTAGGAAAAAAAATTATGTTGATACGTTGTTATTGTTATTATAAGCCCAAAGCAAGTGGCTTTGGAAATGTTTTGTCTTTCTCTTAACTTTTCAAGGCTAACATTTAATTATTTAAAAATGTGAGCTGTTTGAAACGTTACCCAAAGCAGCAATCAAGATTGTCAGCTGATTTTTCTTCAGTATAAGAAAGGAATTTCAAACAATGGGATAGCCCAGGAATGCACAGGCCTGTCTGGGGATAGAGTGCCAGAAATACAGGTTGTGAGTTGGAAGGGACATCTCCTGCCTGTTGTGGGGCGTGAACTTGGGCAGGGGCTCCCCCTTATCCATTTTTATTCTTTCCAGTCCAAAGATCATCCTCCTAGGCAGAGAAAACAAAGTTTCATTGGCTTCCTCTCTCATTAATTGATAAAGGAGTTACTTTAAATATAATCTCTATTTACAATATACATACATGATGTCTACCACATTGGAGGGCAGGGAATATTTCACCTTTGGCTTCGTATCTCCAGGGCTTAGCACAATGCCTGACATATAGTGAGTGTGTAATAAAAACTAATTGATTATCTGTTAAGTTTATTATACATTGCTAATATATTGCCATTTGACAATCACACTGGTCTTCTATCAGTATGGCAAAACACATAATTTTTGTAGTTATCACAATCATTTCTGGATAGACCAGCCCCATTACCTTTTCTGCAGAATCAAATTAACAGTAATTCTATCTGACAATGCATATACCTAGGTGGCATTCTGCCCGAGTAGTTCCCTACCTACCCCTCTGCCAAGAGGAGGAAGGTATTTTTCATGATCTGATCTCTGGAGTCAGTGCTGGTTTTTCCAATTACACCAAGTTCAACTTCCTTGTTTATTTCCTTCCATCAGTTTATACAGATTTTTCCATGATTCTCCATAATTTATTATTGTATAATTATATTTATGGCATTCATTATCATAATTTCTTTTGCCTTTCCCCAATGGTTAAGTGCCTTCTGTTTCCCCTTCTCCACTACCACAAAGAATGCTTCTGTGAACATTTTGGTCTACTTTGGGCTTTTGTTTCTATCTTTGTTGTGCTCACAATGGCCTTGTCTTTTTTCTCCATTTTTAGGTCTTAGAGAGCTTTAGGACCTATGACCGTATATGACTATGCCATACTTGTATCATTTGTTCTCCATCATCTGCCCCTGTTTCCATTTTCTGTACATGTCTTTTTTTTCTCCCCCAACAAAAGGTATTTATTCAAATAGCATAGCAACTGAGAGTGACAACCAAAGACTCTCCCACATAAAACACAATGCTATATGTGGTACAATGCAGAGAACACAAGTAAATGGGAAGCATGCATGCACAGCATACATGAAGGGAAAATGCAGTTGTGTCCAACTGTTTGTGACCCCGTGGATCTCCGTCCATGGCACTTTCTCGGCAAAGGTACTGGGGTGGTTTGCCATTTCCTGCTCCAGTGGCAAGCAGAGCTTAAGTGACTACCCAAGGTCACACAGCTAGGAAGTTTCTGAGGCTGGATTTGAACTTTGGTCTTCTTGATTCCAAGCTCAGTGCTCTAGCCACTGCAACACCTTGTGGTTGTACGTGTCTTGTTGGTTAGGGAGCTCTCTGCCCATCCACATGGGTCGCTTAAGAAAATTTCCTCTTCCTCATCACAACTGTTTTCTCTTTATGTCTTCCTATACATTTTCATCCTTGGGGAAGTTCCTATCCTTCCTGCCTGCCTTCTTCGATGTAGTTTTTGCCATAATGACCTATTTATTTCTCTGAATTCCACGAAATCTGCCCTCCCATAATCTAGGACATAGGACAGATCTATGTCCAGTTTATGTCTCGTCACAAATTCAAAGAGGGAGTGATCAATTCTTCCTCAAGGTTTTCATCATTTCCATCTCAGCAGCCTGTTCCTCTTTATTGGTAAAAATGGAATCTCATCTTGCTAATTCATTTCTCTTACCTTTGAAGGATGACAGTATCATTAAGGTGGGTCAGTGAATCAATAAGGATTTATGAAATGCTGATAATGTGCCTGGTACTGTGCTAAGCTCAGTTTCCTCAACAGTAATAGCATCTACTTCACCAGGTTATGTGGATTAAATGAGAAAATATTTGCAAAGCCCTTAGTACAGTGCCTGGCTTGTGGTAGACACTCTATACAACTGTACCTTGTTTATTGCACTTTGCTTTATTGAGCTTTGTAGATACTATTTTTTATAAAATGTAGGTTTGTGGCAACCCTGCCTTGAGCAAATCTTTCAGTGCCATTTTTCCAACAGCATATGCTCATATCATGTCTCTGTGTCACATTTTGGTAATTCTCAAAATATTTTAAACTTTTTCATTATCATTATGTCTGTTATGGTGATCTGTGATCAGTGATCTTTGATGTTACTATTGTAACATGTCATATTGCCCATATAAGATGGCGAACTTAATAAATGTGGGGTGTGTTCTGACTGCTCTGCCACCAGCTGTTTCCAGCTCTTTCCCTCTCCTCAAGTCTCCCTATTCCCTGAGATACAACAAGATTTAAATCAGTCCAATTGATAACACTATAATGGCCTCTAAGTGTTCAAGTGAAAGGAAGAGTCAATTGATAGGGGCAAACTTCATTGTTGTCATATTTTAAGAAATTGCAAAAAAAAAAAAAAATTGCCACAGCCACCCCAGCCTTCAGCAATCTCCACCACCCCACTCATTCATCAGCCAGTAACATTGAGGCAAAACTCGCCACTAGCAAAAAATTAAAACTTGCTGAAGACTTACCTAGATGACAGCATGTTTTAGCAATAAAGTATTCTTAAAGTATATACATTTAATAGACAATACTATTGCACGCTCAATAGACTACAGCATAGTGTAAATGTAACATACACACACAGGGGAACTAAAAAATTCAGGTGATTTGCTTTATTACAATGGTCTAGAAGGGAAGAACAATATCTAATATCTCTAAGGTATGCAGGTGTGCTTATCACCCCCTCCCTCCCCCCAGCACTGGAGATACAAAGAAAAACAATTGTCCCTGGCCTCAAAGATCTCAAATTCTGCTGGAGGAGATAACCTGCAGAAAACTATGTACATCCAAGATAAACACAGTATAAATGGACGTAATCTTGTAGGAGGTGGGACTTAAGCTGAATTTTGAAGGATTGATTCTAGAGAATCAACTAAATATTTAGTTGAAATAATTAACAACTTTAGCAAAGTTGCAAGATGTAAAGTAAATACACAGAAATCATTAGCGTTTCTATATGTTACCAACAAAGCCCAGCAGGAAGAGATAGAGAAATTCCATTTAAAATAGCTGCAGGCAATATAAAGTACTTGGGAGTCTTATCTGCTAATACAAACCTAGGAACTATATGAACACAATTACAAAACACTTTTTACACAATTAGAATCAGATCTAACCAGTTGGAAAAATGTTAATCGCTCATGGGCAATATAATAAAAATACCAATTCTACCTAAATTAACTTATTCAGTGTCATGTCAATCAAATTGCCAGAAAAAAAATTTTTATAGAGCTAGAAAAAGTAAAACTTCATCTGGAAGAACAAAAGGTCAAGAATGTCAAGGGAATTGATAAAAGAAAAAAAGTAAAGGATGGTGGCCTAGCAAAATGTATTACAAAGTGGTACTCATCAAAACAATTTAGTAGTGGCTAAGAAATAGAGTAGTGGGGGCAACTAGGTGGCGCAGTGTATAGAACACTGGCCCAGGATTCAGGAGGACCTGAGTTCAAATCTGACCTCAGACACTTAACACTAGCTGTGTGGCCCTGGGCAAGTCACTTAACTCCAATTGCATCACCAAAAAAAAAAAGAAAGAAAGAAAGAAAGAAAGAAAGAAAGAAAGAAAGAAAGAAAGAAAGAAAGAAAGAAAGAAAGGAAGAAAGAAAGAAAGAAAGAAAGAAAGAAAGAAAGAAAGAAAGAAAGAAAGAAAGAAAGAAAGAAAGAAAGAAAGAAAGAAAGGAGGAAAGAAAAATAGAGTGGTGAAACCGTGGAATGGATCAGAGACACAATACACAGTATAAATGACAGCAATAATTTAATGTTTGGCAAACCCAAAGACTCCAGATTTTGGGACAAGAAACCACTATTTGACAAAATTTGCTAGGAAAACTTAGAAAGCAATTTGGCAGAAACTAGGTATAGACCAAAATCTCATACCATGTACCAAGATAAGGCCACAAGGGGTATAATCTTTAGATATAAAAGGTCATATCATAAGCAAATTAGGGGATTATGGACTATTTTATCTGTCTGATCTATGGAAAAAGAAGAATTTATGACCAAAGAACATATATATATATGGAGCAATGATGGGATGTAAAATGGCTGTAGGAACTCTGTTCTCAATCTTTCAATAAACCCTTAAAAATCTAAACTCATTTTATCAGTGATTTTAGTCAGTTTCCCCCAAAACTGGGGGAACAGATTAGAACCCACATTTAGAATTTTAAATTACACAGTAGGGAGGGAGCCCTACCTAATGTCTAGATAATAGAAGTCTCCTCCTGCCCCTATCACTACTGCTTTGTGACTGCACCAAGTTTATGATGTTTCTTGAATTCATCACTTTCTTCTTCATGTCCAGGTGGACTCTAGTATAATCTATTACAATATTGCTTTTTCTTCTTCTCCCATTGATCTTACCCCCAATTCTCCCTACCCTGGTTCTCCACTCTGGTTCACAGATTTCCTCACACGAGCCTTTCTTATTCATATACGATACTACTCTTGCCTCCCCGCTTACCTATCTATCCTCTTTCTTTTGAACAAGCATGGCTTCCTAGAGCCATATTCCAGCCATTGGTCTCATTTTATCAAGTCTTGCTGATGCCTAAAAGGTTGAAATTGCCACTTGCCATTAATCTCCCTGGTCTATCTTGGTCAATACCCATACTTTGTGCGTGCTTATGCAGACATATGAAACCCAGGGCTTTCTTGTCCTTTTCATACATCTTGTCTCCGTTTTACTTCTGGTGTCTTTATTGCTGTAGTTCTTCTAAGCTATTCTCCATGCTATTGTGATGGCTGGATCAAAAGTGGCAGTTTTCTTCTTTCCTGTTTCCTTTTCAGTTTAAATCCCATGGATTTGTTTTGCAAGGTTCCAGGCACAGTGGAGAAAAGATATATGATTGGTCTGTGGATCAGTTTGAAAGGCCCAGATCCTATACTAACTCTCTTCACTGCCTTATGATAGGTATTCATGGCTTGGGTTTGCAGAAATGAGTTTGTCTTGCCTTTTCTATTTCCCACCAGAGACAAGAAAAGTGTGGACAGTTTTCTTCCCCTCTCCCCCTTTCCTTTTACGCAGGTGCCCTCTGCAAAGGTCCCCCGTGAGGGTTTTAATTTTGAAACAGGGAGAAAACCCTAAGTTGAAGGTCATAGACTTGGTGGAATTCTTCCAACCTGTAGAAAAGATGTGACTAGCTATGTCAGTGCTTTTCTTTCTACCCCCTAAGGGGTACAAAACCCCACCCTTAGTGGGGACCCATGTCACTCAGCACTTGGGGCAATGATCTCTGACAGCGCTCCACATGTCCTTGGCTGTTTAGTTAACAGGGCCATGTATCCAGTAATCAAAAATCTGGGGGTCTAGGTTGATACCTGGCCATTTGTCCTACTAGATCAGGTGTGCAATAAACCAGTACTTCTGATGATAGGGTTCTGCCTCCTGTTACCTGTGACCTTTTCTTCTCTAGGCCTGTTTTCTCATCTATGAAATGGGGGGGGGGGGAGCAGTAGAACCAGGCACCTCAGAGAGCCAATTCCCTTATTTTACAAAGGAGGACATGTAGGCCCAGGGAAGTTACATGATTTGTCCAGATTCACTAGACTTCTGAGGTCTCTTCTAGGTCTTCCCTCTGCAGATGGGGAAAGGGTCAGAGCATTGGCTTAAATGGACTTTATTTTTTGTGGGGCAATCAGGGTTAAGTGACTTGCCCAGGGTCACATAGCTAGTAAGTGTCAAGTGTCTGAGGCCGGATTTGAACTCAGGTTCTGCTGGTCCTGGGCTGATGCTTTATCCACTGCATCACCTAGCTGCCCCCGGTTAAATGGACTTTAAAGGAGAAAAGGTTATTGAGGGATGTTGGTAATAAAATACTTTAGAAGCTGTTGATGGAAAATGAGGATCAGCACCTTCCACCTTTCTCTTCTGGTTCTGAATCTGAGATTCTGAGTTGTGTGTGTTTGCACAAACAGAAAAAAGAAAATGGCAACCAACTTGTAATTTTTGTTAGAAAGGAAGGCAGGTGAAAGGTGAGGAGCTTAGCACATACTGTTGTTCAAGTCAAAGTATGGCTTTTCTGAAAGGCGATTGTGATCTCTCATTCTCTTCAAGCAAAGAGAGAGAATATTTCACAATTCTCCGGACATTGAGTTGGGCATTAGTTCCCTATTAACCACTTTTCCCCCTGCCCTCTCCAGTCCAAAGATTGTTTGCCCTGGCAGAAAAAAACAAATGAAATTTGATCACCTGTTTCCTCCAACCTTAGCTGATATATTAGTTACTTGATAACTAAGTCCCCATTGATGGGGGCTTAGAGGGACTGAGAAGTTGCTAGGATACTTAATGTGCTAAAAGAAATCATTTAAATGTGAATGGTTACTAAGCAAGTTTAGTTCAATCTATTGGTGCTCAATTTGATTTTTAATAAAACATTTAATTAAAAAATAAAATGAGAGGGTTGGACTGGAAGGTCTGTTAGGTACTCCCAGGTCTAATCTATGACCCTACAATTCCTATCCAACAAGTTGTCTGGCCTGTTGGAAGACTTCTATAAAGAGGAAATCCAGTACCTGGCCCTGATTCTTATTTATTTATTTATTTATTTTTGCGGGGCTATGAGGGTTAAGTGACTTGCCCAGGGTCACACAACTAATAAATGTCAAGTGTCTGAGGCCGGATTTGAACTCAGGTTCTCTTGAATCCAGGACTGGTGCTTTATCCACTGCACCACCTAGCTGCCCTCTGGCCCTGATTCTTTTTTTTTTTTTTGTGAGGCAATTGGGGTTAAGTGACTTGCCCAGGGTCACACAGCCAGTAAGTATTAAGTGTCTGAGGCTGGATTTGAACTCAGGTACTCCTGACTCCAGGGCCGGTGCTCTATCCACTGCGCCATCTAGCTGCCCCCTGGCCCTGATTCTTAATACTTATGTAACCTTGGCAGCTAGGTGGTGTAACGATTGGAATGACGCCACCTGCTGGAGACTTACTGTAGGAAAGCTCTGCCATGAGGATAAGGTACCTGAGGGCAAGACATGTGGCTTTTCTTTGGTGTCAGGAAGTGGTTTTGCTTGTGGGAGGAAGAGGGGATGAGGCTGGTACTCTCATGCTCTTTTGCCAGGACTCTCATGGAGAGCGGAGCAGAACTGTAGCTCCCTGAGATAGATAGCTGAATCTAGGCCTCTTTCTCTCTTCACCAGATTCTTACTCTCCTTAATAAATGCTTAAAAGTCTAAACTCTTGCTAAAGCTTATAATTTATTGGCGACCTCTCATTAGATATTTTAGACAGATTAGCTAGAATTTTAGCCACTTACAGTGGCACAGTGGATGGAATGTTGGGCCTGGAGTCAGGAAGACATGAGTTCAAATCCAGCCTCAGACACTGGCTGTGTGACCCTGAGCAAATCACTTAACCCTGGTTGCCACAGTTTCCTCATCTGTAAAATGAGCTGAAGAAGGAAATGTCAAACCACTCCAGTATCTTTGCCAAGAAAAACCCAAATGGTGTCATGAAGAGTTGGACATGACACAACAACCTCCATCAAATTGCTTAAGATCTCTGGGCCTTCATTCATCATCTGTATAATGATAGGATTGGACTCTGTGAACTATTAAATTCCTCTCTGGCTCAAAAATCTTTGATCCAGTGATCCCAGTTTATTGGACATCAGGTCCTTTGTAAACGATAATGTGTTATATAAATGTAAGCCAGTCTCATGTTTTTAAAAGTAAATTGTTAACATATTTCAGCATAAAAATAAAATGTACTGATAAAATTTATTTTTAAAACATAATACATCGGGGCAGCTAGGTGGTGCAGTGGATAAAGCAGCAGCCCTGGATTCAGGAGGATCTGAGTTCAAATCTGGCCTCAGACACTTGACACTTACTAGCTGTGTGACACTGGGCAAGTCACTTAACCCTCATTGCCCACCCCCAAAAGAAAAAAAAAAACCCAAAACAATACATCACCTACATTCCCCATCATATCCCTCTCCCCAACTTCTCCCAAAGAACCATCCCACATAATAACATTTGAACAAAGCAAGAAAAAAACCTGAAATTCTGCAGAACTAAAAAATCATAACATATCATACCAAACATTTTTTAAAAGTCTGACATTATACGCAATATCCCGCACTCCTGGTCCACACCCCTTCAGTATAGGGATATAAGGAAGTATCTTCTCATACACAGTTTTTTGGGTCGAGCTTGAAAATAATTTCACAGAAATCAGTTTAAAGCATTTTGTGGCTGCTCTTTCCATTTCTATAGTAGTAGTTTTTGTGTTTATTGTTTTTCTGGTTCTGTTTATTTATATCACTCTTTCCATTCTTCTCTGCATTCATCATATTCATCATTTCTTACAGCAGAGTATATATTCTGTATTACATTAATGTACCACAACTTATTTAGTCATTAGTGTATCCGATGGTGCTGTCCAGGAGTATTCTCTAATTCTAATGCCCCATATCTTTGTCTAGACAGAAATAATCTGGATTTAAGAAAAACTCATGTTCCTTTGGCCCAGAGTAGATGGATAGCATGGAGAGAACTCTCAACATGGAGGCAGAAGAGCTGGATTTAGATTCTGACTCTACTATTTACTAGTTGTGTCTTTTAGCAAATTATTTACCCTTTCTGAGCTGGAGGGTTCATCTGCTCATTTTGCAGATAAGGAGAGATGAAGTGACTTGTCACATGGGACAAGGACTCGATTTCCAAATCTAGCACTTTTTCCCCCGTTGTCCCCAGGATTTCACAAAGATCTTCCTCTAATAAGATCTCCCTCTAATAATTAACTCCCCCATCTTTGAAATTTCACTCTCCAAATTAAAATTTATGGGGATATCTTCAATGCAGATCCCACAATAACACAAGTTTGGATTTGTCATTGAGAGTATTCATAGATCAGTATATTTTGTTTAATGGCCCTTAAAACATCTTAAAGAGGGTAAGGGAAGAAAATAAGCAGTTATGAAATGCCTGATACGGACCAGGAACTGTGCCAAACACTTTACAATTATTATTTCATTTGATCCTGACAATAACCCTGCAAGGTGAGTACTATTATTATCCCTATTTTACTACAGTTGAGGAAACTGAGGCAGGCAGGGTCACGAAGCTATTAAGTGTCTGAGGCAGGATTTGGACTCTGGTCTTCCTGACTCCAGGCTCAGTGTTCTATCCACTGTTGTTATTTTTTGTCCTTCCATTCTTGAAGAGGACTGTGACATCAGGGTGATGTCATGACTTGCAGTGAATTGGATTTAAGTGAGAGGGCTGTACAAGGTCTCCAACCTCACTCTCTCCTCCAGAGCCATCTGGATTCAGTGGCAAGATAGATATCAGAACGGCTGGAGATGGCGCCAGATGTTTAAGGCAATTGGGGTTAAGTGACTTGCCCAAGGTCACACAGCTAGTAAGTGTCTGAGGTGAGATTTGAATTCAGGTCCTCCCAACTTCAGGGCCAGTGCTTTATTCACTGTGCCACCTAGCTGCCCCAGTGCTCTATCCAGTATGCCACCTAGGAGAAGAAAGGGAGGGCTATAATCTCTTTTTAGGGTGGGACAGAGCAGAGATGTGGAGCAGAGATGTTAAGCAATGACCTACACCAGAAAGCTCAAGGAGTCATGAAATGTACCATCCTGGGTTTCTCATGGAAATGAGGAATCCTTACAAGTTAGCTCAGGGGGCTGGAGCAGCAGTGAGCCTCATTTTTAACAACTCATTCCTGTCCTTCTTTTGACAATACCATCACCCCATTCTTAGTCCTCTCAGCCTTTCATTCCCCTCCTGAGCCAAACAAGGGAACAAATACACCCCCACATCTCATAGAACAACTTGAGGTCAGGGTCTACTTAATTTTTGTCCTTACGTGTTCAGTACCTGACCCACAAAAGGTATTTAACAAATGTGTGCTGATTCATAGAATCATAGATTTAGAGATAGAAGGGTTCTCAGAGGCCAGTGGACCCAACCTCCTCATTGTACAGATGAGTAAACCGAGGCACCAAGAGCAAGTGACTTGTTCAAGGTCGCACAGTATGTGTGTGAGATAAATGTTGAAACCAGGTCTTCCTGACTCCAGGTCCAGTTCTTTATCCACTATGACACATTGCCTCTTCATTGATTGCTTCTCAATGGATTAGAAATCCTGCAGCTCTTTGGGAGTGGACTTTGCTAAGTCTAGACAAGCTCATCATAGGCTTGGCTGCAGGGTGATTACTTTTTCTTTTTCTTTTTTTTTTCTTTCTTTATTTTTTTAGTGAGGCAATTGGGGTAAGTGACTTGCCCAGGGTCACACAGCTAGTAAGTGTTAAGTGTCTGAGGCTGGATTTGAACTCAGGTACTACTGACTCCAGGGCTGGTGCTCTATCCACTGTGCCACCTAACTGCCCCTGATTACTTTTTTAACTGCTGTTTTCCAAGTTATGGAGGGGTTATGTTCTGTGTTATTGGAGAGAGAATCCACACACTGACAAACTCTCCTATCCTTGAAAGATTATTATGAGAAATATCTGAAGTCATTCATTTCTGTTTGTTTTGTGAAATTCATTTGTTCCTTTTCATAGCTCCACATTTATAGAAATAACCCAATCAAGTAAACAAACAACAAATATTTATTAAGTACTGACTGTGTGCCAGTGACTGAATTCAGTACTGGGGATGCTGATGAAAAAGGATCAGTTAGTGTCCTAATAGAGCTTATATCTATTAAAGGAGATAACACACGTGTGCACATATGTGTGCATGCATGTACGAACACATGTATGCATGCTATACAAATATATGGATACCATATTATATATGTATGTTATAAACACATGTGTATATTATAAATTTATATTATATAATATATTAGTATATGATGTGTAATATATAATATTTAATAGAATATATTATTTATTATCTATATATGTAAGGGTGGGATGTTTGAGTAAACCGTTTTAGTCACCCCACCCCATTTAAAATAAGCTATACTCTGCTTATTCAATCATTTAATCCCAATCTCAGGCTTTGGGTAAAATGTCAAAAGTTTTTAAAAGCTATTGGAAGAAATGAAATTATGCCAGACAGAAAGTCTGTTCCAATTGTTTGAGAGATTTTGTCTTTTCCTCTGTATCCTGTGTAAAAGCATCAAGTTAACTGGAATCTGGGAAATAAGGTGAGTGTCAAGCCAGAAGAAAGAAAGGTCCAATAAGCCCCCGAGAAGAAATGGGTAGGGGAGAGTAAGGGAGAGGGAGGGAGGAGAAGTATTTTTTTCTAGTGTGGCAGTTGGGGTTAAATGAATTGACCAGGGTCACAAAGCTAGTAAGTGTCAAATTTCTGAGGCTGGATTTGAACTCAGGTCCTCCTGAATCCAGGACTGGTGCTCTATCCACTGTGCCACCTAGCTGCCCCCAGAAGGAAAAGTATTAATGTCAGCCTTGGCCTAGGTCTCCTTCCTATTCTCCACCAACACCTCTCCTTTGGTCAGAGGAGGACCTTTGATTGAGTGGGGTCCAGAATGGACTTCCCACCCTCCCACTGATGTCCTGGTGGCATCCTTGGATCAGTTGATACCAGCCTTGGCTGCTACAGATAGTTTTAGATCGACAACTTCAAGAAGGAGCCCTGCAAAGAAATTAAACCATGCCTAAGGGGAGCTTTTTGAGCACCCCCCAAAATAGGAGAAAAGGGTTTCTAGCATCAAGGAATTGTGAGTCTCCCCTTTGCCACATGTGTTCCCTACACCAAAACATCCCTGTTTTTTCTTGTAACATTCCCTCCCTTCCTGGTAACTAAGCTGATCAAAGAAGCCATCATAAGCCACTCTTCTAGTGGCAAGTTTATACTTTGACAGGGTCCAGGTCTGTCTGTTAATCCAAAGGATTGATTATAACCTTGGGAGTTACTAGTACAGTGACAGGCTAATGGCAGAGCTATTTTGGGACAAGCCAGTCTTTTAACACCTCCAAGAGACATGCCTCCTCCAAGAGCCAGTCCTAACAACTTAATCCTCTGAGAAAACCTAGCCTTAGCCCCTGTAAATCCCCAATCCTTTCCACTCTCCTGGCATACTGGGCAGATAAATGAAATGGGTTTGTGATACTCAAGGCCTGTCACATTCATTCTGTTGCTCCTAGGATTGCATACCTTCCTGTATTCAGTTCATTAAACAGGGGAAACCCCTCCCCCTTTATCTTCGTAGATGGCTAGTGCCTAGCTGTTGGACTGTGTTGACCAACAGGTGTAAGGACCAAATGGTTGTTGCAGTGGCCTCCAGATAAGGAAGAGGAATTCATCTTCCTTGTGGTCCATTGAGGCAGTCACTGAAGTCCTGCCTTGATTCCTGATGCACCCAAAGTTGATTTTTTTTTTTTTAGTAAGACAATGGGGGTTAAGTGACTTGCCCAGGGTCACACAGCTAGTAAGTGTTAAGTGTCTGAGGCTGGATTTGAACTCAGGTCCTCCTGAATCCAAGGCCGGTGCTCTATCCACTGTGCCATCTAGCTGCCCCCCAAAGCTGATTTTAATAATAGCAGTTAGTATTTATGTCCTCCACTTAGCTGCCGAGTTCTTTATTAATAAAGACCTGGTCTCCTGCTCTCATCGAGGATGGAAGTCCATCAGCTCCTCAGAAGCTTTGACCTGCTCTGTTTGCAGCCTGGCTTGGTTTATGCCTTTTTAGGCAGGATGGTCCCTGGCTCTCAGAGGCTTGCTATATTGAAGGATGTATTGTCCTATTAATCCTACTGTGTCTTAGAATTCCTGAGCTCAAGTAATCTACCAGCCTCAGCCTCCTTGATAGCTGGGATTACAGCCTGTCTGTGCTGGTGTCCATTTTTCACCCAACTCTCACCTGTGGCTCCAAGAAGCTGGGGATGCCCAGTGGTCACACCCCCATAAAACCATCTCAACAAATGGACCAAACCAGGTTGAGGGTAACTGACAGGCCTCAAACCCATCAGTGAGTGAGGGGGATGTCTACTCCAACCATGCAAAGACTTCTTCCAGCAGAATGGACAGATTAGAACGATTTGTTCCAACAGCCATGAAAGTGGCTGAAGCAGGTGTTGTGGAGTGCTTAGAACTCGGTCAGGCATTGAAGATGTCAGGATTCCCCACCGCATTCCGTGTCATTGCCAGTCATCCTGACTTTTGTCTTGCCACTCAACTTTGATGATTCTGGAAAAGAGTGAGGCTGACAATCTCGTGCAATTCTGCCTCACTTAAATCCCTCTGATGTCACTGGTCCTATTAGAAAATAAAGGACAAACAACAACAAAAAATGCTTGTACTGCCACACTCAGCCTCAGGATACCATCCTGAGCATGAAGAAGAACTTCATTGGATGACCCTTCACCTGCCTCAGCAACCAACTCCCCTGCCCCTTCTCTCTTCCTACAAAGTTCTCTCATTCTTTTTCTTTCTTTCTTTCTTTCTTTCTTTCTTTCTTTCTTTCTTTCTTTCTTTCTTTCTTTCTTTCTTCTTTCTTTCTTTCTTTCTTCTTCTTTCTTTCTTTCTTTCTTTCTTCCTTCCTTCCTTCCTTCCTTCCTTCCTTCCTTCCTTCCTTCCTTCCTTCCTTCCTTCCTTCCTTCCTTCCTTCCTTTCTTTCTTTCTTTCTTTCTTTCTTTCTTTCTTTCTTTCTTTCTCTCTCTCTCTCTCTCTCTCTCTCTCTCTCTCTCTCTCTCTCTCTCTCTCTCCCTCCCTCCCTCCCTCCCTCCCTCCCTCCCTCCCTCCCTTCCTTCCTTCCTTCCTTCCTTCCTTCCTTCCTTCCTTCCTTCCTTCCTTCCTTCCTTCCTTCCTTCCTTTCTTTCTTGCGGGGCAATGGGGGTTAAGTGACTTGCCCAGGAACACACAGCTAGTAAGTGTCAAGCGTCTGAGGCCGGATTTGAACTCAGGTACTCCTGAATCCATGGCCAGTGCTTTATCCACTGTGCCACCTAGCTGCCCCTTCTCTCATTCTTTTTGATGTTATCAAGCATCCTTGTGCCTGGTTTGCTTTCCCTACTAGTAGCCATATATGGTCACTATATCCCCTCCTATCTATTGCTCCTCTTGAAACACTGGCATCTGTATATGTAAAGGGGATTGAGTTTCCTGACAAGGTGAGGATCCATTAACCTCTACTTGAGGGGACAGCGATGTGGAAGGTTGGGGAGGCACAACCTGAAAACTTCAGAGAGAGAGAGACAGAGAGACAGAGAGACAGAGAGACAGAGAGAGATAGAGATAGAAACAGAGAGAGAGAAAGAGAGAACTGTGCTATGCAGTTATTCTTTAATTTTTTTTTTAGACATACATTATATAAAACCCAAATCTCCATAATTCCAAGGGACGGGATGGGGTGGGTTTTTATTAAAAATTCAGCAGGTAGAATGTAAACCTCTGGAAAATAGAGACCACATCAATTTTTCATCTTTGAACCTCAAACACCTGATGCGGTGCCTGACACTTCATCAATGTTTAAAATAGGCTCAACAAACTATTGTGGAAACTGAGTCAGAACCCTCACAAAAGCCCACACTTTGGTTCAAACCCGTTTTCTTCTTCCTGAGCACTAAGGTAGGTGACCTCAGTTTATCTCTGGACCTGCTCCTGAAGACTTTCCAGCTGAGTAGGATCTCATGCTCTACTGGCAACATCTTTGGAAAATCAAATTGACTCAACTCCGGGCCACCACAAGGCTTTGGAAGAGGACAGTTCTATTAGCCATGATGAATTTAGTGGATCTCCCTTCATTTGTAGGTGCTTAATAAATGTTTATTGACTCTCTCATTATAAAATAAACTACGTGAAGATGGGTTACTGTTCAGTACAAATGATAGAACTTTTAGGTTATGGAAAGGCGGCATGGTGCATACCCCCTCCATGGAGGTCTATGAGCAGAGGCTAGATGACTTACTTGAATATGTTACAGTGGGGATTCTCTTTTTTTATGTGTCATAGACTCCATTGGCATTCTGATGACCCCTTTTAAGAAGAGTATTTTTTATGATAAAAAAGTTACATGTAAAGATAGCTTTCAACATTAAAATTTTTTTTTTTTTTTTGCAGGGCAATGAGGATTAAGTGACTTGCCCAGGGTCACATAGCTAGTAAGTGTCAAGTGTCTGAGGTCGGATTTGAACTCAGGTACTCCTGAATCGAGGGCAGGTGCTTTATCTACTGCGCCACCTAGCTGCCCCATAACATTCATTTATTCATTCATTCATTCATTTATTTATTTATTTGTTTGTTTGTTTGTTCATTCGTTCATTCGTTCATTCGTTCATTCATTCATTCATTCATTTATTTATTTATCTATTTATTTATTTATTTATTTATTATTATTTTTTTAGTGAGGCAATTGGGGCTAAGTGACCTGCCCAGGTTCACACAGCTAGTTAAGTGTTAAGTGTCTGAGGCCGGTTTTGAACTCAGGTACTCCTGACTCCAGGGCCAGTGCTCTATCCACTGCGCCACCTAGCTGCCCCTCAACATTTATTTTTTATAAGATTTCTAGTTCCATTTTTTCTCCCTTTCTCTCTTCCCTCTCCCCTCCCCAAGACAGAAGGCAATCTGATATAGGTTATATATGTACAATCACATCAAACATATTTCTGCATTAGTCCTGTTGTGAAAGAATCAAAACAAAAGGGAAAAAAAGTAAAAAAAAGTAGAAACAGTGTGGTTCAATCTGCATCCTGACTCCACAGTTCTTTTTTTACGGATGTGGAGAGTATTTTCCATCATGAGTCCTTTGGAATTATCTTGGATCATTGTATTGCTGAGAAGAGCCAAGCCTATCACAGTTGATCATCACACAATGTTCTCCTGGTTCTGCTCATTTCACTCAGCATCAATTCATGTAAGTCTTTCCAGGTTTTTCAGAAGAGTATTTTTAAATGCATTAAATAAAATACATAGATTATAAAGGAAACTATTTTTAAAGACAGGTCTCAATTAAAAAAAATTTAAAATAGTATTTTATTTTTTCCAATTCTATGTAAAGATAGTTTTCAACATTCATTTTTGTAAGATTTTGAGTTGCAATTTTTTCTCCTCTCCCTTCCCTCCCTGCTCCTGCAAATAGCATACAATCTGATCTAGGTTATACAGTACAATCATGTTAAACATATTTCCACATTAGTCATGCTTTAAAAGAAGAATTGGAACAAAAGGGAAAAGTCACAAGACATAAGAAACAAACAAATAAACAATAAAAAAGTGAAAATAGTATGCTTTGATCTTCATTAAGACTCAATAAATAGTTCTTTTTTGGGGATGTGGAGAGCATTTTCCATCATGAGTCCTTTGGAATTATCTTGGATCATTGTATTGCTGAGAAGAGATAACAGTTGGACACTCTGAGCACAGCCCTCATAGCCAGAAAATGTTAAGAGACACAGAAGAAGGTCTCAACCTTCCTTTTTGGAGGATTTATGGGAGGGCATGGACAGGATGAGAAGATGGTATGAATGACTTAGAATTTGTGGTTTTGGAGATAAATCCAATGAAGCTTTGGAAGAAAAAATGGTGAGCAAATTAAGATGATTTCTTTTCCCTTCATTAATCTGGTGAAAAAGGGCACCAAAATGTATTAAAATCTCATTGAGTAAATATAACAAGAATCTATAATCAGTGGAAAGACCCTATAAAGACCTGCAGAATAACTTTCCTTTAAAAACATTCATCATCATGTTATCAGTTTCCTGATATCTCATCTAAATTTGCTTGTCCTTCCTCCCTACCCAGCTTATTTTAAAGTTTTGGTTTTCTATTCTCAATCAAACCATAGAATTTTTTTTTATTGTTGTCTTTGATTTTTATACTACAGAGAATTTCCCAATATACCAATAGATACCCCATAGATATCTCCTTTATAATAAAGAAAAACAGCTAAGCAAAATTATCCAATCCCAAAACCTCATCTGACAGTATATGCAACATTTTCTATCCCTAGTCCCCATCACTTTAATCAGAGAAGGTATATTTATGCTTCTTATGTTCTCTAGAATTACCCCTCCTTCCAATAATAATAATTAGCATTTACATAGCATCTACTATGTGCCAGGCTCTCTGCTAAGTACTTTACAAATATTATCTCACTTGACCCTCACACCAACCCTATGAAATAGATGTCATTGCCCCTATGTTATGGAGGAAGAAACTGAAGCAGACGAGGGTAAGTGACATGTCCAGGATCACACAGCTAGTAATTATCCGAGGCTGTATTTAAACTGTGGTTTTCCTGAATCCAGGCCCAACACTCTGTCTCCTATACCACCAGCTTCCAGAAGCATAAGATTGGTCATTTCACTAAATATATGATAGATAGCCTTCTAGGGTTGTTTTCGTTTATAATATATTTACTGTGTATATTGTTACCTTGTTTCTGCTTTCTTCTCTCTGCATCAGTTTATATGTCTTCCATATTTCTCTGAATCCTTTGTTTTCTTAAGGCTTAATTGATATTGTGTTACATTCATATGTCACAATTTGTCCAGTCATTTCTCAATCAATGACACCTGATTTATTTCCATTTTTTTGTACATTTATAAGAATGCACATTTTGGTGTAAATGGGATCCTTCTGTCTTTGACACTTTGGAGTATGTGCTCAATGGTAGTGACTCTACTAGTGTTAGAGAATATGAGTAGTATAGTAACTTTTCCAGCATAATTCTAAATAGTTTTCTAGAATAGTTACAACCAATTCACAGGTCCACCAACAATGTATGGGTGTGCCTAACTTCCTCTTCAGCAATAAAAATACCTTTTTCCATGTTCTCTTAACTTTTTTGTGATTGTAACCATTTACAGTTAGGCCACTTATCCATTTGGAGCTGAGTATGTCTCCTAAACTGCTTTCTGGATTCCATAGTAGTTCTTATTAAATCCAGAATATTTCCCCATTACTTTGTGCTGAGTCTATCAAACACTAGGCTGCTATGTACGTTTGCTCTTGGGTCATACTTGTCTAGTTTCTTCTACCGATCTACTTTTCTATTTTTAAAGTTTTCTAATATACCAAATAATTTTGGTAGCATCATAGCTGGAAGGGATCTCAGAGGTCATTTCACCTAACAATCATTTCACAGAGAAGGAAACTAAAGTCCGGAAAGTTTAGGTGACTAGCCCAAGGTCACACAATTAGTAAGTGATAGAGTGAGGATGTCCTCTGTTGCTAAAGCCAGTGCTTCTTTCTCCAAAGAAAAAGGCCTGATTAGCAGATGTGTTAAGTAGGTGGCTCAGTGGATAAAGGGCTAAGCAGGGAGTCAAGAAGACCTGAGTTCAAATCTAGCCTCACAAACTTCTTAGCTCAAGTCACTTAATTTCTGTGAGCTTCAGTTTCCTCATCTGTAAAATGGGGATAATAATAGCACCCACCCCCCCCAAATTGTGGTGAGGATCAGATGAGGAATACTTGTAAAGTACTTAGCATAGTGCATGATACATAGTGGGTGCTTAATAAATGTTTGTTCCCTTTTCCCCACCCCAAATGAACAAACTCACCTAGAGTGGTACCACCTCTTCTGCCCCTGAAAAGAACCCGCTGAGCTGTCATGGACTATGAACTATGACATTTATCTGCATCTTTTTTACCAAGAGAACCCCTTCTCAGTTTTCTTCTGTCCCATCCAACCATCCTGAACCAGGCCACAAGTTTTACAGATAAGAGTCTCAGGCAAATGGACAAAACAAACTCCCAGTGTTTTCCAAGCTTTAATCTTTTTCCATTGCTTTTAGTAGAAAACTCATATTCACACTCATATGGACTTTGCCTCCCTCACTGGTGGTTGCGATGAAAGTCTGAGGTAACATGGACCAATCGAACCCCTTTCCTCTCTCTCAAAGCCCATTAGAAAACAAACATTGCTATGAGTTTGTAGGAAAAGGGCACTTTTCCTTTAGCAGATCTTATCTCTCATGTGGAAGATGGAGAAATGTCTTAACTTCCTAACTCATATTCCACTGACAAGAAGATCCCTTGAGCTTTTTTGTTTTTCTTTGCAATTTAGTAGCTCATTCATTACCTGTTTGATTAAAGGGCTATAAATAGCTCTCCCTAGAAAATGTCAGACAAAATATCATCCAGATTTCAGTACATTTTCTGAATTTTTTAAAAAAATGAGATCTAATTTTCACTCAGTGATTTATTTTGTGTAATTTGGAGAGGCAGTAGAACACAATAGATAGCAAGCCAGTCTAAGAATCAGGGCAGCGAGAAGTGTTAGATTCCCCCTCTGGGAGGCTATCTTCAACTGGGCTCTTATCCTAAGAAGCTACGTTGGGGGCAGCTAGGTGGTGCAGTGAATAAAGCACTGGCCCTGTGTTCAGGAGGACCTGAGTTCAAATTTGAACTCAGACACTTGGCATTTACTAACTGTGTGACCCTGGGCAAGTCACTTAACCCAATTGCCTCACAAAATAAATAAATAAATAAATAAAAAGAAGCTATACTGATAGCCTCAGTCTTTTGCAATTCTGGTGCTAAAGTTTCCTGCGCACTCCAAGAACTACAGCAGTTTCCTATCAGCCCTCAAAAGTGATTAATGACAATAATAATGATAATCATAGCTAGCATTCATATATTGCTTTAAGAGTTGCACAACTTAAGTTAGATTATTTGATCATCACAAAAACTCTGTGAAGTGCTATTATTATCGTCATTTCACAGATGAGGAAACTGAGACCAAGAGAATTAAATGATCTAAAAGCCCATGGTCACACAGCTATTAAGTGTCTGAGGCAGGATTTGAATTTAGGCCTTCGTGATTCCAAGTCCAGCACTCCTTTCAGCTACTTCCTCTAAATGATTGAGTTATACCTCTTTTCTCTGTTCTGAGGAAGAAGAAACAGTATTTGGGAACTGGTTCTCCTGACTGTGTGACTACGTGCCATTCGCATAATGAGATGGGACAGGAGATGCCTCTGCAACATATCAATGCTGATGCCTGTCAGAAACACCCCCTGGTGGGGCAAACTGACTGGGAGCCCTTCCCCTGCTGAGAAGATAACAAGAGAGGGGTCTTGACCTCACATTATCGAAGAGTGGAGAGATGCTTTACTGTGAGAATGTGTGGGAGGGGGGAGCCATGTTTCCGTGTCATCTCTTTTGCTATGTTCTTTAATTAAACAAGGAGCGTCATGGTGTAGTCCCTTAGCCACCACCCTGCAGTGGATGGAGAGCTGGCAATGAAGCCACAAAGACTCGGGTTTGAGCCCCACCTCTGACACAAACTAGCTCTGAGAACCAGAGCAAAGCACTGCAGCTCTTAATATTCTCGGTAATTCTCTGAATGGAAGTTGTTAATCTGCATTGGTAGATGATGTTTTGAAGCTCAAGAGTTCCCTCTACCAATGAAATCATAGATTAAACTTCTGTTTAGCTAAATATATTTTGCTTTGAAATAATGTGTCCTCCTGGTAAAAGAAGCACATTGGTGGGGGCTTGTGAGCTAGAGGGAACATGGGCCCCTTGAACCTGGGTTTGGCTTATAGATGCTCTTGTGTGAGGTATGACCTCACCTATGACAAATTAACTGCTGTCTTATTCTACTGAGTGGCCTCGTGGCCTTGTGGGACTCCATCCGTAAGACATTGAGTCTATCTCTTTTCCATAGGACTTGCTGGGTGAGCACCCTCTTTGCATAGCCCAAGGAGTTCTGATTGTCCAGACCTGCAGAGCCCTTCATTTGTCAGGTGCCCTCAAAGGAAATGTTCACCCTCATCTTTTTCTTTTTTTCTTTTTTTTTTTTAGTGAGGCAATTGGGTTAAGTGACTTGCCCAGGGTCACACAGCTAGTAAGTGTTAAGTGTCTGAGGCCGGATTTGAACTCCGGTACTCCTGACTCTAGGGCCGGTGCTCTATCCACTGCGCCACCTAGCTGCCCCCACCCTCATCTTTAAGGCCAACTCACCATTAATTGGCATTGTGCTAATGCTGAGCATGCTTGAGGCCACTTTGTGTCGGCTGGTCTGTCTCCATCCAAGCTATGATTCATTTCTGTTCAAATAGGTGGTTTTGAGGTTATAATATGCTGCGGCAGCCTGAAAGGCAAATGTGATCTTGGCCTGTGCGAAGAGATGGAGCGGGCAGTCTACCATCTCCCACCCTGGTCTGACCACCACACCTGGAGTCCCGTGTTCTGTTCTGGACACCACTGTTTAGGAGGGATGTGGGTGATCTGCATAGCAAAAGGTCTTGAGAGCGTTCCACGTGAAGATCCGCTGAAGGAAATGGGAAAATTAATCCTGAAAAAGAGAAGGCTCAGAGGGGGACATGAGAGTTGCCTTCAAGGATTTGAAGAGCCTGATCACACAGAAGAGGGATTCAACCTGTCCTGCCGAGCACCAGAGGACTGAGTTAGGAACCCTGGGTCAAAGTTGCAAAGAGACAGATGTTAGGAAGAAATTCCTAACAATTGGAGCGATCGCAAGAGACAATGGGCTTCCTTGGGAGGCCACTGGCTCCCCTTCCCTAGAAGTCTTTGAGCAGAGCCAGGATGGACTGAACGGCACAGTGGTCACTTCCAGCTCTCCACGTCTGGGATTCTAGGGTCCTTATTGAGTTGGCAATGGAGGTCAATATATTCTAGTACCTGCTCTGGCTCATAGGTGCCTCCTGGTACAATGATTAGGATCATAGAATCTGAGATCTAGAGTTGGAAGGGGTTTTAGAGATTGTCTAGTCCAGTCCCCACATTTTATAGGTGGGGAAACTGAGGCTCAAAGAGGCTAAGAGATTTGCTCAAGGTTACACAGGAAGGAAGTCACAGAGGCGAGATTCAAACTCACCTCCTATGACGCCAAGTATTGGCAACCATGTAGCCAACCATTGCCCCTTGTATCCAGTTCATTTTATGAAGCTTTACAGGTTCATAAATTTGGAGTTGAAAGATACCTCAGAGGCCATATTGTACACTCCTCTCATTTTACACTTGAAGAAGCCAGATTCTGAGAGGGGTCTTTCCTGAGACAACATGGACCCAAAGTGTCAGAAGCAAGATTTTAGCCTAGACTCAATGGTAAGTACACTTACCACTCTAGCACACCGCCTCATTTCTAAGCTAACCACCTGGAATGTCCTTTGCTGGGCAACATTCCTGGGGGCTCCTGGGTGGCACTTGCAAATAAACGCTGTCATTCAGAAAAAATTCATTGTGTAAGCAGTTCTGTATCAAATCTGGATTCTGATTTTGTTTGAACCCAGCTGCTACAATCTCGCTTCCAAGTCCATCACAGCTCTGATATAACCAAGCTTTCAAATCACCCTGATATTATAAACTGTCTCAATAAATATAGTTTTGAAGGATATGTCTGTGAGGAAAATTGTTATGAGATGGATTTCCCTTCATCTAGAGCAAGTTCCAAGAATTGTACCCTGCCCCTATAAGCTCAATTTCTTCCCTGAGCCAATGTTTAGCCATTAGGGCCTCATCCTTCACAGCCCAGCTTCTTGCTCTAGTTACACATTTCTGTTTCACCATCCTGACCCTTACTCCGGAGTGGTGAAAAAGCCACTCTTTTTTTGGAAATGGTCTTCTCTACTCCCTCCTGGGACATGTTGGGAGGGAGCAGGGAGTGGTCTGTCTTTCCTACTTGGAATGTAACTCAGGTTTCCAGCCAAGACTGTAGTACTTTCCATGAGATTCTCCTAATTGGTGGAAAGAATGCTGATGTGATATCGCATGCCTGCAATGGGACAGAGTTAGTGTGAAGGCTTTGGAGAGGAAAGATATTCCTCATGCTTTCTTTGAGAGAGACACTTGTGGTTTCAGATTATCTGCAGGATGGAAAGGAAAAAAAAAAGACTCCCTTGCCGACATGCAGGAAAAGCTGGGTCCTCAACATGTCCTTGATATCTAGATTGTCTCCCTAGAGATTCGAGGGACTTTCCCCTTGGGTGAGATTGGGGATTTTCTCTCATCTAAAGAGCTCATTCACTTTGCTATATTTTCTGTTATATTCTAATCTGTATGACTTCTCCATTTCTGTTTGCTCTTTGCTTGCATAAGTGAGTTCATTTGCTATCCACTATTTATGATGATCTCTTGTGTAACTTACATTTGAGTGAAGGAGTCAAACTGGCAAATGTAAGCTAAAGGCTACCTCCTCCCTCACCCCCATTTAAGGGATAGCAATTAGAAAAGCTTATGGCTTTTAGTTCTGAACCAATTGTGATGCTGAACCAGTAATATTTTAGCAAGGCAGAGATTTGTAATTCTAGTCCAGTATTATTCTCTCAGAGGAGAATAGAGAGGTCAGCCTTTTTGGCAACTTAGTTTCCCTTCAAGATGAGTGGGCAAAGGGGCAGGTAGGTGGTGCAGTGGATAGAGCACCAGCCCTGGATTCAGGAGTACCTGAGTTCAAATTTGACCTCAGACACTTAACACTTACTAGCTGTGTGACCCTGGGCAAGTCACTTAACCCCAATTGCCTCACCAAAAAAAAAAAAAAAAAAGATGAGTGGGCAAAGTTCCAACAATATTCCTCAGTGCCTTCCTTGGAGTCTTCTGTCTATACATTTAGACAGCCTGTATGGACACGTACAGGGACAACACACACCTTACAATACCGAGAGTTGCAGGGTTCGTTTGAAGCTGAACACCAGCAGAGTATCATTCTTGTAAGCTTTGGATCCTTTATTGTATCACATTTCCTCACTTCCTTTCACAGAGGACATGAATTGGTTATGTCTTTTCTGAAGGAAAAGGTCCAAAGTTCTCTTAGAGATGGCTAGTAAGGTAGGGCTAACATGATTATGATGCTCTCTCTCCTGCTCTCTGATCATATCTTTGACATCCTTCACCACTGTCTCTACTCGCTCACAAGGCTACTGCATCTCACTTAGGCTGTTCTAAGAAACCTTCTAACTGATCCCTCATCCATCCTTCACACAGTTTATAAGATTATCTTCCTAAATCACAGGTTTGATCACATCCCTCTCCTGGCCAAGAGAATTCACTGATTCCCTACTGAATCTAGGAACAAATATAAGTGCCTTTGTTTAGCATTTAAAGCCATCAACAATCCCGCCCCAGTCATTCCCCTTTACATGCTCTAACCAAATTGGTCTATTTGCTGTTCCTCCTAAATGAAATTCAATTTCCTGTCTCTAAGGTCTTTCATGCAGAAAATGTTCTCCCCCCTCACCTCTGGATCTTAGAATTCCAAGTTTCTACACCACCTACAGGAGGTGATTCCTAATCGTCTCAGTTCTTAGTGCTTCCTCTTGTTTTGCTCCCAATTAATTTGTGCTTACTTTGTATTTAACTGTCTAACTACATGGTGTACCCTGCCCACCAGAATATAAACTCCTTGCCTGTAGAGATGATTTAATTTCTGTCCATCACAGTGACTGATATTGAGTAGGTACTTAATAAAGTGTGATTATTTTGTTTGTTGAATGAATAAATGACTGACCTACCCCTCCAACCTTATAACCTTCGATAGGCAAATAGGTCCACTTGTTTCTGTGATGTAGCAGTGATAATTAGGAGGGATAGTAAAACTTTATCCTCTATGGAAACACCATGAGAGTTCTTGGTTCCTCCAGCCCCAACCACTACCCTATGCCCATTATTCTGAATATCCGGGGGACACCTGAAAGTTTGGAGTTTAGGGCATCAGCTGAGTCTACGGACCCCATGGGAGGTGTTGGGGCTGGGGAAAGGTACATTGTACAAGTGTTGGGGGCAAAGGTCTTCTGAGTCCATAGTCCGGGTTCTTTTCCCTGTGCCACATTTTCTCCCTTATCTACCAGGAGAAGCTAGTACTCAGACAGACTTTCCCAACTAACTATGATCTTTTAATATAGTTCTGGGAAGTAAGGTGAGGTATGATGGAAATTCATTAAAATGGGGAAAAAATGCTCCAAAGGGCAAATGAAACCGGCTCTGAGAGTCCACATCACACACCTCTTAAATCAACTTTACAATTCATGATCTGAAAAGAATAAAGGAAATAGATAAGACAAATTCAGCTGAGTGGCCAAGACCATGCAGGACCCTGTCCCTTGAGTAGAGGAGAGACAGGCTCAGGGAAGCAAGCCTACACTTGGTTGCTGCTAGGGGAGTCTGCTTCCTATCAGGATGGGATCGAATCAGGTGGGAGTTCTGTCAGAGAACGGGCCACTGGGGAAACGGCAGCACTGTCAGCTAGCCGCTTGCTGCTTTAACTACTCTCGATAACTAGATGCTAAGCTCGGTTGTTTCTATGCTGCTGAAAGAATGACAAATCAAAATGTAGATGTAAGTGTGACAAATAAAAAAATACACCCTCATCCTCTTTATGAATCATCATTTAGAAATACTGTGCCCTTAAATTTTAGTGCCTGAGGACAGAGCCCTAGGCGTTCCATCCTAGTTACAACTCAGCAAGTCCTTTTTTGGTATTAGTCAGAATTGTTCTTATCTGTGCCATAGTCTTCATTCTGTCTTCTTGAAATGTCGTGTATGCAGCAACTTGTGTTGTATACTCTTGTTGGTGTGATTTATTCATTCAATATTCAGTGCCTCCGGGAACAGCAATTGGTTGTCAGTCAACAAGAATTTAGTAAGGGCTTACGATATGCTAGGCATGGTGCTAACAGCTTTATAAATATTATCTTATTTGATCCTTACAACCCTGGCAGGTAAGTGCTATTAACTCAGTTTTGCAGATGAGGAAATGAGGCAAACAAAGGTTAAGTGACTTGTTCAGGGTCATTCCAATAATAAGTATCTGAGATCAAATTTGAACTCAGGTCTTTCTGACTCCAGGCCCAGAGCTCTATCTACTGAGCCACCTAGCTGCCACCCCTTCCTGCAATGACAGAGCAACCCTAGCAACTAAAAAGTTTCCCTAGTCCATCAAATGGGGAGTTCCCCCAGTCACCACTGCTATAACTATATAAATGTCAATTATTATGATTAGGGATAGGGCCTAGACCCGTGATTTCGTTGGCAGAGGGAACTCAAAGATAATTAAATTACTCCACTAATGCAGGTCTGAGCCTTCTCCGACATCTGTTAGAGAGTTGCCTGGGACAACGAGAGATCAAGTGATCACAGAGCCAGGAGTTAATAGCACTTACCTGCCAGGGTTCTAAGGATCAAATAAGATAATACTTATAAAGCTGTTAGCACCATGCCTAGCATATCGTAAACCCAGGCTTTCTTGGCTGCAGGTCTAGTTCTCCATCTACTCTGGCCCTTCCTACCTTTCCCGTTTTCTTAGCCCTTTCCTTGAGGGACAGTGTTTTTCAGTAACACCGGCCTACTTTCCGTCCCACACACATGACCCCCCATCTTCCATCTGTGTCTTTTGTATTAGTTGTGCCTCACTGCAGGAATGCTTCTGTCCCCTCACCTTCCCTAGCTTCCTTCAACATTTCTCAAATCCCATCTACTCCAGAAGGCATTTCCCAATTTGTTTAGCCACATCCTTAGTTTTCAGTTTTTGATTACCATGAAAAGAACTGCTATAAATATATTTTTTGGGGGGTGGGGCAAGGAGGGTTAAGTGACTTACCCAGGGTCACACAGCTAGTAAGTGTCAAGTGTCTGAGTCCACATTTGAACTCAGGTCCTCCTGAATCCAGGGCCGGTGCTTTATCCACTGTGCCACCTAGCTGCCCCCACTTGAGAATGTCATTCCATTTTCTAATCCTTTCTGTTATCTTCTGCCATTTTTTAGGTGAGTTCATCCTATTCACATTCACAGTTATGATTACTAACTGTGCATTTCCCTTCATCTTGTCCCCTGGCCCTTTTTTCTCTCCTTGTTTCCATGTCTCCTTTACAAATAAGAAGGTGGCAAAAGAGAGGAAATTTGCCTGACAACTGTGATGTTATAAGTGAAACAACTGGTTTCCTCTCTGTCACAGCTTTTCTTTTTTATGTCTTATCCTGTTCCCTTGATCCCAGGTACATAGGCTTTCTTCCTTTTCTTTTCATTCCCCCTTCATGATCCTCTTTCCAACATTTGAGTTTGTTTTGCTTAGGACAATTTCTTTACTGATTGTGCCTTCCCTATCCCTCTCTTGTCCCTGTCTTTTTTTTTCTTTTTCAGTGAATATATTTGTATATTGAGGTCCCCCCCCTCTGTAATTGTGTTCATTCTTCCTTTATTTGGTTTGGATGAAAGTGACTTTGATGGTAAGCCCGTTTCCCAACCCCTATCAATATATTCTTCACTTTATGTACCTCTATTATGCAATAGTGATTTCCCTTGCCTTCTTCCTCCTATTTTCCCCAATATACTTCCCCTATATTTCATGTTTTTATTTTCTTCTAAGACTGTTAGAACAAAACCACCTGCAGATGCTCTATTGTTTTTTTTTTTTTACCTTTATGATTCTCAAAAAGTATTAGGGTTCTGAGAGGATATTTGTTTTTTATCCCTCTGTTAACATAAAACAATGCATCCCTACATATTCCCTTTCACTTAAACAAATAAGTGAGCCTTTCTATGGTTCTCTTGGTGCCTGCATTTCCATATCAGAAATCTACTGAGTTCTGACCTTTTCATCAGAAATACTTGGAAATTCTCTGTTCCAGGGATTGGCAAACAGTAATCCAATGGGCCAAATCTGGCTCACTGCCTGCAATTTTGTATAGCCTCCAAGCCAAGTGTTTTTTTATTTTTTTACATTTTAAAGTATGTCTTTATTATGTTTAAAAAGGTAAAATGTAAAAATGTAAAAACCTTTCTCAGCGCACAGGCTGTACAAAAACAGATGGTGGGCTGGATTTGGCCCTTGGGCCATCATTTACTTACCCTTTCTCTATTCCATTAAAGATCTATCTTTCCCCCTGTAGCATTATACTTAGTTTTCCAGTATAGGTTATTTTTTGTCTTAAGCTTTTATGGTGTTGCAGTTCTGAAGTCTCCTCTCCTTTAAGGTGGCAACTGCTAAATCTCATGTTATTTATCCTTACTGTGATTCCTGGGACTTGAACTTTCTTTTGGAATGACTGCTTGTGGGATTTCTTCCTCAACTTGGTCACTCAGGATTTTGACTAGGATGTTCCTGGGAGTTTTAGTTTGGGGGTTTCTTTCCAGAGGTGGTCAGTAGATTCTGTTTTCACTTTACGCTCTGGTTCTAACAATTACGGACAATTTCCATTTATAATTTCTTGAAATATGGTATACAGTAGATTTTTTAAAATCATGGTTTTTAGAAAATTCTTATCTCTCCTTGACTTGTTTTCTATGTTTTTTTTAAAAAATACAAATTTTCTTTCAATTTTCTTTCAATCTTTTGAGCTACCTGTTGTCTTACACTGATTTCTGTTTGGCCCATTCTAACACACAAGATATTCCTTGCTTAGATGAAGTTTTTAACCATCTATTAAAAGGCATATTTTTTGGGGGGTGGGGCAATGAGGGTTAAGTGACTCAACAAGGTCACACAGCTAGTCAGGGTCAAGTGTCTGAGGTCGGATTTGAACTCAGGTCCTCCTGAATCCAGGGCCAGTGCTTTATCCACCGCACCACCTAGCTGCCCCAGGCATAAATTTTCTTGTCTTTCTTTCCTCCCTAGATTTTCAACTTTGTATTTCTATACTATTTCTCTCAGATACTCTTGTGGTCCCAAAGGTCAAGACATTTTCTTTTCTCTGAGGTTTAACTTAGACTTATTATGGGGTCACTATTTTCCTTGGGGGTATATCTCTTAGATGTTACCAATGCTGATTAAACGTAAAAGACTGGGGCAGCTAGGTGGTGCAGTGAATAAAGCACTGGCCCTGGATTCAGGAGGACCTGAGTTCAAATCCAGACTCAGACACTAGACACTTGACACTTACTGGCTGTGTGACTCTGGACAAGTCACTTATAACCCTTATTGCCCCTGAAAAAAAACAAAAACAATAAACTTAAAAGACTGCTTCCTAACAACTGGGGAAACCAGTTGTTAAACATTTACCAATACACCTTTGGTTAAATCCCATATACAGAAATCTACCCATTTCTTTTCTTCTTCAGTTTTTTTTTTTTTTTAGTGAGGCAATTGGGGTTAAGTGACTTGCCCAGGGTCACACAGCTAGTAAGTGTCAAGTATCTGAGGCCAGATTTGAACTCAGGTACTCCTGACTCCAGGGCCGGTGCTCTATCCACTGCACCACCTAGCTGCCCCTCTTCTTCAGTTTTATGAAGAAGCTTGTATCTTCTTTTTAAAATTTTGATATCTTTTGTTTTCAATCATCTAATTTTCTTCCTATACCCCTTCCCTTCCCTACTCCTGGAGAGCCATCCCATATAAAAAAGAATGTATTTTAAAAGAAAAGAAAATAGAGGGGAAAATCAGAAAAATGGATCAATTCACAGAAAACAATTAGAAAATATATGCAATATTTCATTCCTGGGGACCTTCTACCTCTTCAAAGAAGTTGTTGAGGGAGGTATTTTTTCATACCTCTTCTTTGGGACCATTGCCAAACTTGCTCATTTCTAAGTCGGTCTGTTCAAATGAAAGTTCCCAGAAAACACCTGCCAACTGGATCACTCATATTGGGGCAGGTAGGTGGAACAGTGTCCTGCCTGGGGAATTAGGGAGACCTGAGTTCAAGATTGGCCTCAGGGCACTCACTGTGTGACAAGTCACTTAATCTGTCTCAGTTTTCCCACTTGCAAAATGGGGACAAAAGCACCTATGTCACAGGGTTCTCATAGAACTCAAAGGAAATAACACATGGATCACTTTGGAAACCTCAAAGCACTATATAAATGCTAGCTATTATATAGACTGGTTGTTTTAACTTAATGACTTTTCAAAAATTCATTTCAATCTTTCCCCTCTACTTGCTCAGTAAGTTTTAAATTTTTAAATAAGTTGTTTTGTTAATCTTAAATATCTTTTTAAATCACTAAGAGGAATTTAAATTCTTTTTTTCCTTTTTCAATCTTAATAGCATTTTATTTTTTCCAGTTACATGTAAAGATAGTTTTCAACATTCATTTCTATAAGATTTTGAGTTCCAAATTTTTCTCCCTTCCTCCCCCCCTCCCCAAGACAGCAAGCAATCTGATATAGGTTACATATGTGCATAAATTCTTTCTTTTAAAAAAGTCCTGTACCAACCTCGTCTCCATAATTAAATAAGCTTATAGAGCTTCACACATTCAAAACCGGGGTACAAGGCTAATTTAAGGCTGACAAGTGAGAACAAATTTCATGCCAAGACTAGAGGTTGTCTAGTTTAAGCCTCTTATTTTTATAGATGAGGAGACTGAGCTCAATGTACTGTACAGAAAGTAAATGCAAAGTGCCTGGGGGGACGGGTGAGGAGGGAGAGCAGCAACAACCCGGTGGTTCTGGAAAGGTTAAGGTAGGAGGTGCCTCTTGAACTGAGGCTTGATGGGAGTTGTGGGTCTCAAGAGGCAAAAGTGAGCTCACAGAGCATTCCAGGTAAGAGAAGCAGCTAACACAGAGGCACAGAGCTGGGAGATACCATGTGCATCCTATCTTAACAATATTAAAATGCAGTCTAACACCATTCACCATCTATTTTGAGGGAAATGGATGTCCTTGTAGGAATAATCTAAACAAAGGCATGAGATCTCAAAAGGACAGGCATGAAGTTTGTCACAGTGACCTCGAAACACAGAAAACACTCCAAAGGAAAAGCAAAAACAAAAACAAAATGACGTGGCATCAGAAGCCGAAGTGATTGTTGGACACTTTAAAAACAAGCCGGATTTTCATTTTCTCTTATCGGTTTGAGGGGCTATAAAACAACAGAGCTGGAAGGGATCTTAGAAGGCATCTAATCTAAGCCCCTCATTTTACAAACGAAGAAACTGAGGCCCAGGGGTATGAAGTCATTTGCCCAAAGATTTACAGGAATAAGTGGCAGATAACCAAGCTTTTGTAGATAATATCTAAGGGGGGAACGACCAATTGAGATTTGGAAGACATGCAGAGAGGCTACATGGGACAATGGGTAGATTGCTGGAATTGAAGTTAGGAGCCAAACTCCGCTTCTAACCTTTGCTAGCTGTGTGTGTGACCATGGATGGATCCACTGACAAGCACTTATTATGTTCTAGACACAGTGCTAGGCACAAAAGATAGAAATCAGTTTGCCATGTCACGGACTGCGTTTAAGCAACTCACATTCTTTGGGGGGTGGGAGGGGAAAACGGCATATTCGATTATAAGCATATGGATTCCTGATTCTTCAGTTGTCAGTGCAGTGTCTCTCCTCCTTACTTGGTAATAATAACAGCTAACATTTATACAGGGCTTTAAGGTTTATGAAGTATTTTATACGTTACTTCATTTGATCCTTACAATAACCCTGTGAGAGATGTATTATTATTATTATTAATATTAATAATATTATTATTATTGGTGAGGCAATTGGGGTTAAGTGACTTGCCCAGGGTCACACAGCTAGTAAGTGTCAAGTATCCGAGGTCAGATTTGAATTCAGGTCCTCCTGACTCCAGGGTTGGTGCTCTATCCACTGTGCCACCTAGCTGCTCCTTGAGAGAGGTATTATCCCCATTTTACAGATAAGGTAACTGTGACTGAAGGTTAAATGACTTGCTCAGGGTAATTCAGATAAAAAGTGTCACAATTTGAACTCAGATCTCCTAGTCCAGTTCTCTATTCACTATCACCTAAATAACTCTCATATACTTGCATGCTCCTATTATAGATACAAGGGGGGCTATGCCAGTGAGATGTTAGTGACCGTGAGACAGAAGAATAAAGGGAACAGCCTTCAGGTACAAAAGAGACATTTCTTATCATATACCACAACTTGTTCAGCCATTCCCCAATGGATGGACACCACCTCCCACCAGTTTCCAATTCTTTGCTACCACAATCCCTATCTCAGAAAGGAGGAGAGATGTGAATACCATAATTGCACATGAAGAGGCCATGCCTCCAGGGCATAGATGGCATCCAGACCTTTGCCCCAGTTACTCATCCACGTAATATTCATTTAAAAAATTAAGGTTTTCTTCCCAGTCAATGAAAATTTGCCTTCTCTTCCAACTTCTTCCTCCCTTTCTTTGAAGAAAGAAAAAGAAAATCCCTATGTATAACAAAGATCAAGCAAAATAAATTTCCACATCTGCCATGTTCTCCCAAAATGTTTCAATCTATATTCTGAGTCCATCTATTAAGGAGAGGGTTAGCTTGAGTCATCTGGAATTGTGATTGGTTATTGCCTTGATCAGAATTCCTAAGTTTAAGGAACACAAGTCTCATCTTCCCATATTAGAATGTAAGCAGTTTGTGCTGATTTAGTGCCTTATGATTGTTTAATTGTGTCTATCTACCTTTTCTATTTTCTTAACTCCTATGTTTGAACTTCAGAGTTTCTCCACAGCTTTAGTTTTCATCTGGAATGCTTAAAGTCCTCTATTTTATTAAAGATCCATTTTTCTACAGCATGATTATACTCAGTTTTGCTGAGCAATACGGGCAAGTGACTTGCCCTTACAGCTAGTAAGTGTCAAGTGAGTTCAAATTTGAACTCAGGTCCTCCTGAATCCAGGGGCCAATGCTTTATCCACTGCACCACCTAGCTGCCTCTTGTGTAGGTTATTCTTGATTGTGTCTGTATTTTTTTTCCCCTTTCAGAATATCATATTCCAAGTTCTCCATGCCTTTATAATGGTAGTTGCTAAATTGTGCGTGATCCTGACTGTTCTTCCTCAGTCCTTGGATTCTTTCTTTCTGACTGAATGTAGTAAATTTTTTTTTTTTAATCTGGAAACTGGATTTTGCCTCTACTGTTCCGGGGGGTTTTCATTTTGAGGTTTCTCTCAGGAAGTGACCAGTTGATTCTTTCATTTCTCTTCTACTTTTTCCTCTAGTGCACTCATTTCATTTACAAAAAACAGTAAAAAAGACCTCTTGTTTCATCTCTACCAGATATTCTAGTTAAATTACTACCCAAGCTGTGTTTTTCTTTAAATATTTTCTTGTAGATGTTTTGAAGTCATTCATTCTCTTCTTCTGAGTTTGTGTCTTGACCATCCTTGATACCATACCAACTCTTTATGGTGAGATTCTTCCCCCCCCCCCTTTTTTGATTCTTGCAACATACTTCCTGACATTGGACTTTATGTTAGGACCAGACTCTGTGAACTTCTGGAAGTAATGTCTGGACTGAGCCTTTGAGTGCTGGATGTCAGGGACTGCTCAGGTTGGAGACCTATAAGCTTTCAATGCTCCCAAAGTGGTCTGATCCAAGTCTGATCACCATCCTTTTGGTCTGAGCTCTGCAAGCTCCCAACCTTGGGTCTGAGCAACACTACTGTGAGTTTGCCTCTGGTTGCAGTTCCAGTAGGCTGCTGCTGAACTCAATTAGCTGGAAAACTTTATTGGTTTAGTGACAGAACTATAGTCTTCCCTTTGATCTAGGTTTCCTTTCCTAGTTATTTGACTGCAGAATTCAGTCTGGGCTGGAGCCTGGAAATGACATGCTGCTCGACTCCCTGGGGTCAAAACTTCACAGTTACTGTTTGATTCTGAATTTGCTCCTTTCTTCATCTTTATCTTATGGTCCATGATGACTTCTTGCCCTGGACCATCATCCCTAGGTATATCCCCTCTTCAGTCCTGGATCTGTGATATGGAACTGGGTAGTAATCAACAGAGCAGCCAGTGATGAACATTTGTTCCTCAGAGCAAATACATTTTATTGGTTTTTTTTGGGGGGGGGGTTTGGGGGGTTGTGGGGCAATAAGGGTTAAGTGACTTGCCCAAGGTCACACAGCAGCCTAGTTGAGTTGCTTGCTGGTCAATTAGAGCCGCAGTACCCTGCAAGAAAATGACCCTTCAAAGGGCCCTGCAAGCTGAATAACGGTGACAACAGCAGAACAACTTGAAGGAAGCTTCCTCTGGTGAGAAAAAGGAAGTCCTGGGATTCTGGAGTTGTGAGTGGCCTTGGTCACCTGTGCCTCCTTACCAGTCATCTTTAAGTTCATGCCCTCACTCCCCTCTCCTGACATCTGGATATATTTGTGGGAGAAGGAACTCTTGCTCGTAACTACCATCCTTGCTGTGCGATTAGAGTAAATGCCTTTGCTAAAGACCAGACTCTACTGGCTAGATCTATGATCTAGGAGGATAGCAACAGGGTTACCCTTAAAAATCGGGGAGTAGCAAAGGCCACCCTTCTGGGGACCTAAAGCAGTGCTGGTGGGGGTGAGCCCTAAGGTGGCCCGGATTGAGAGGTCACTTCAATTCTGAGATTGAAATCTTCCTCTGTAGAATGTGGAAAACACTAGTAGGAGTAATAACTCCCCCCCCCCATCCCCTTCAGTTGTGAGGATCAACTGAGATCACAAGGAAAGAGAGAGCTTATAGTCCTTACAGACGCTTACTCTGTCCCAAACCTACCGCCTCTGGAAGGCATCATAGGGATCCTATCTCAGATCGAAGGACCTCTTTTTGGATAGAAGAGGAATCTGAAACCCACACAGGGAGAAATGACTTGCCCACGGTCACTTAGCTAATTCGTAGTAGCACCGGGATTCAAACTTTGGTCCCCAGAGTCCTAGATGCAGCGTTCCTTCATGCTCTCTCTCAATCGACTCTCATTTGTTTTTCAAGCAAAGTCCTCAAAAGTCTCTTTTGCTCTTTGGGCGCCCCCTTCCCCCTCCTTTAGACCCTCTCGAATGTAATTTTAGAGAATGGAGTTGTCCTGTCTGTAAAATGGGATGGGGGAGATGCCCTCTGAGGGCCCTGCCAGCTCTAGGCTCTGCTTCTAAGTCGCTTTCCCCTCTCTAGGCCTCATTTCCCTCTTCTGTAAAATGAAGGGAAGGAGGGGGATGGCACTAGTTGACCTCTTAAGTCTCTTCCATCTCTTGTCTCTACGAGACGGGGTAGGCAAGACTGTGATTCCTCATAGGCAAATACTGTCATATGCGAAAAGGGCCTGATTCTAAGAGCCCGCAGCCCCGAGGCTTCTCTCCGGCTCCGTCCCCCCCTTCTCTCTTTGGGTACTCTCCTCTCTGGGGCTGACCCTCCCCCCTGTCCCAGGCCCTCCTTTCCCGCCCCCGCCCCCGCCCCCGCCCCTTTGCTCGGGGCTCGAGGAGCAGATGCGCCCCCCTCCCCTCCCCTCTCCTCCTCTCCCCTACCCTCCCCATCCCTGCCCCTCCTGCCGCTGCCGCCGCGGCCGCTGCAGCTGGTGATGCGATTCGCCATTGGATTAAAAATAGCCTGGTCCCCCTCCCTGCTCTCCCGCGCCCCGCCCCGCCCGGGCTTTGGCCGCCTCGCGCCGCCCGCCTGCCCCCGTCTGCTCGGCCGCCCGGGCCCTGCAGCCCCGCTGCCCTGCCTCCGCCTCTGTCCGAGCCGGTGCCGCCGCGGCCGCCGCCTCCTCGTCCTCTGCGTCCTCCTCCCGCGCCCGGCTCCCGCGCTCGGCCCCCGCTCCCGCCCTCTCTCCGGCCCTCCCGCGCGCGCGGAAGCATGCAGCGGGCCGCCCTGTTCGGCAGCCCCGGCGGCGGCCCCGGAGGCGGCGGCGGCCCGGGCCCCGGCCCCGGCCCCGGGAAGATGGCTGCAGGAGATCTCGGGGAACTGCTGGTCCCTTACATGCCCACCATCCGCGTCCCCAGGTCCGGGGATCGCGTCTACAAGGCGGAGTGCGCCTTCTCCTACGACTCCCCGGTGAGTGCTGGCCAGGGGCAGGCTGGGCGGCGGGGGCTGGGGGGTGGGGGTGGGGGGTTCTGTCCGAGAGAGCCATCGATGTTGGCAGTCAGCCCTTGCTAGGACCCGGGCTGCGGGGACGCCCCCCCCCATCACTCTCGGGGTTGGTGCACAGTGCACCCACCTCGCGCGTCCACTTTGGGGAGCTTTGGAACTGAGTACCCTCCCCTCCAAGCCCCCCAAACCTTGGGCTGCGGGAGCAAGGGAGTTGCGGCCGGGATCTCTCCTTCCGAGCCAGCAACCCGAGCGCCCTAACTGCAGCTGGCTTTCTAGGCTAAGGATTGGGGCCCCCTCACCCACTTCCCAAACCGGCCCCAACCCGGTGAACCCTCCCAAGTACACAGTCTATCCTCTGCCCCCAGGGCTCCCGGGAGTGGATAAGCACTCAGACACACACTACCAGCACCTTCTTTTTCTGGGATTGTCGATTCTGTTTAGGGATTCCTAGTCCCTGGACCAGCCAGCCCTCCAGAGTTCTGAGTTCGGTGATTTCGGTGGTTCTCCTCCACCCCCCTTGCTTCCTTTCTGAATGACAGGAAAAAACAGTGATTTGGCCCAAGTCGTCCTGGGGTTTCGAGTGCATCGTGATTACTTTTCTTTCGCTAAACTTCCTTCCCCCACCTTCTCCCCCAACGTGAAGTTTGGGGCTTGAAACAGACCAACACAAATTGGAAAAAAACTTTAACCCAAATCTTGGCCTCAGTGGCGAGAGGAGGAAGTGAAGGGTGGATTACAGTTGTCAGGGCCAAGCGTGAGTGGTTGGCTTGTGGCTTTCAGATTTCCACGGTTTTTGTGAGTGTGTGAAATTAACAAACAAACAAACAACTGAGCCCCCCTCTGAGGCGTCAGAAAGCACTTCCCAAGTCACTCAGCTGTGTGGCGTTTATCATGTCTTTTTGAGGACTGGTTATTTTTACCCACACCCTTTGGAGCTCATATGTCATCCAGCAGGTCTCCCTCTCTCTGGCTGCAGGGGGAGTTGTATTGGGGAGGGGGTGGGCTGGCTGCCTCTCTCCTGCACTTAGCAGCAAAGCCCTAAGAACCTTTGTCATACAGCCCATCGGGAAGGCAGAGCGGCTTGTGGGACACTCCAGAGACTCGGCTTACTGCCCTGCTAGATTTTGTTGGTTTCAGAGTGCTTTTTGCTCCCTGCCTAACTGGGGACATTCAAAGGAGCGTAAGCTTAATGATCTGGTAATCTGACCCTCTTATTTTGCAAATGAGAAAAGTGAGGCCGGAAATAGTTTTTGTGGATCCTGACAATTTGTGAACTGTTAGCTATTTTTCTTTTATGACTTTTGATTGAGATCACAGGATTACGGCTGATCATAGGGATTGTCTTTTGCCTGTCTTTGTCTCTTCAGTGCTTAGCATAGTCCTTGGCACATAGTAGGTGTTTAATAAATGTTTATTGGCTAATGGACTAATGAGTTGGGCCGGACCTCAAAAACCTCCTTTTTACAGGACAGGCGCCGGAGGCCTGGAGAGGTTAGGCGGCTTGACACATAGCAAGTAGAAGGAACAGCGCTTCTCTAGAGTTCTACGACTTGAAATCAATTTCCCGTTTCCATCCACATAAGCTGCTCGTTTCATTTTAAACCTGAGGAGTCTTTCGGAGATTTTCTAGGACCATCCCTTGAAAACTTGATAGTGGTTCATTCTTAATCCTTGGGCCTCTATTGACCATGTTACCTGAGGCCACTGCCAAGAAGGCCATTAGAATTTCCTCCGATCAACAACATATTTTAAAATAACAGATTTTTGTGTCCCGAGATTGCCCCGGTTCCTCACCCAAGCTCCTAAAAGGCTTGAGATGGATGGGCCTGCCCATGAGGCAAAAGTAACTGGCCTGTTAGTATAGTGCTGAAAAAAAAAAGACCCCAGAACTTCCTGGATTTCTTAGAATTAACTTGGTGGCATGGTGAATTGGAGGGAGCTGGATTTGGAGTGAGAGGTGCTGGGTTCAAATCCCAGCGATGCCACTTCTTACTAATGTGACCTTGGGCATATCACTGTATTTCTCTGGGATGCACTTTCCTCCTTGTTAAAATGGAGGATGCTGGGGCTCTTTCCAGCTCAATGTTCGGTATTAATCCAACCTCTCTGTTTAATGTAGAATAGGGTGCTCATGAATGAGGGTTTCTTTCAATAAGAGTCGGTTAACAAGCACTTATTAAACTCCTATTTTGTGCCGGCAACTGTGCTGAATGCTCAGGATACAAATAAAGGGAAAGAACCCAGGCTGTTCTCTGAAGGAGCTCACAGTCTAATGGGGGAGACGATATGCAAACAAGCAGGTACAAACAAAATGTGTTCAGCATAAATTGGAGATTATTTTCGAGGGAAGGCACTTCCATTAAAAGGGGATTGGGAAAGGCTTTTTGCAGAGGGTAGGAATTTAGTTGAGACTTCAGGGAATACAGGAGGTGGGGGGTGGGGAGAGACAGAGAGACAGAGAGAGACAGAGAGAGAGAGAGACAGAGACAGAGACAGGGAGACACACACACACACACACACAGAGAACGAACAACGGGCTTGGGTGAGGGATGGAGGGGACAGCCAGTGAAAATGCCCAGCAGTTGGAATGTTGTGTTCAAGGAGGCCAGCGTCATCGGATTGAAGAGTATGTGGAGACAAGGGTCAAAAAAAATATGGACAGGTAGGAAGGGAGCAGGTCAGGAAGGTCTGGAAAAGCCAGAGAAGATTTGAGATTTGATCCTGGAGGTGACCGCCGATGGAGTTTCTGGCCTAGGCGAGTTTTAGGAGGATCATCTTGATGAATAAGTGGAGGCAGGGAGACCAGGCCGTTGTCCAGGCATGACTCGGTGTGGATGGGCGCCCAGGTGGTGGCCACCTTAGAGGAGAGAAGGAAACATTCAGAGATGTTGGGGAGTTGTTTAGTACGATACAATATAGCAAGCAGCCCTCTCAGAAAACAGGCATTTTAATCACTGTCCCGGTCTGGTGGAAGCGAATGTTTAAGAGGGATAAAAAAGCACGTTGCATTCAAACCAACAACGATCTTCTCTTCTCAGCACCTGCTGTTTGTAGGATTATTTTGCTGGGTGCTGGGAATACAAAGAAACATGGAAATCAGTCCCCACACAGACGAGTAAATACGAATTACACACAAAGTAATTGCCGAGGTTGGATGGGGGAGAGAGAGAGAGAGAGAAAGAGAGAGAGAGAGAGAGAGAGAGAGAGAGAGAGAGAGAGAGAGAGAGAGAGAGAGAGAGAGAGAGAGAGAGAGAGAGAGAGGGAGGGAGGGAGGGAGGGAGGGAGGAAGGGAGGGAGGGATGGAGGGAGGGAGAGGACCTTCCTCTGAGGGGAGGAGGTTCTCCGTAGGGAGGAGCATCTGACCTCAGCCTTGAAAGGAGCTCGGGATCCTAAGATGCCGAGGCGAGAAGGGTGTTCAGAGTATGATTTAGGGTCGAGTGGCGCTGTGGATAGAGCGTCAGACCTGGAGTCAGGAAAATTTAAGTTCAGATCCCTTAAGAGCCATGTGGATCTGGCCAAGGAACTTCACTGCTCTCGCCCTCAATTTCCTCATCCGTAAAATGGAGATAATCATAGAACCTGCTGTGAGGATCCCACGATAGAACATCGGCAGAATGCTCAGCAAACGGAAGAGCACCTTAGCTATTGTCGTTATGAGTGTGGAACTAGAAGGAAGCTCAAAACCATCGACTGCAGACCAAGGTAGCAATCACAGCAAGTAGCAGTAATAGCTAACATTAGCATAGCACCTACTATGTGTCAGGCACAGGGCTAAGCCATTTACAATTATGATCTCATTTAATCCTCACATCAACGCTATACATTTGTCGCTATAATTATCTGTTTTACAAATGAAGAAACTGAGGCAGGCAGAGATTAAGTGACTTGCCTAGGGTCATGCAGCTAATAAAGTCGTGGAGCTGGGATTTGAACACAGTGCTTATAATTCCAAATAAGGAGATCCTACCAATGTCCCACATTCTCTTCCACTTCCCCTAGAGGGTTCATTGAGAATGATGGTGAATCAATGCATTTTTTCAATCTGTATGATAGATAAGGAGGAAGAGAAGGGAGTTTTTTTGCTGTTGTGCAGGGGAGACTTGGTGGAGAGGTGAGAGATCAGGCTTTTGTTGCTGTTTGCTCAGTTGGGTCCAACTCTGTGACCCTGTGGCAGCAATGCAACCCATGGGGTTTTCTTGGCAAAGACACTGGAGTAGTTTGCCATTTGTTTCTTCAGTGGATTAAGGCAAACAGAGTTTAAGTGACTTGTCCAAGGTTACACAGCTAGTAAGTGATTGAGGCTGGATTTGAACTCAGGTTTAAGAATTAGGCAGATCTACATTCATACCCTGCCTCTGACACATACTGGCTCTGGGACTCTGAACAAGTGACTTAAGCTCTCACTGCCCTGGGAAGCTCTTCTGATTCCAAGTTGCAGAGCAGCTACCAGACCTATATTGGTGGATCCAGGTTCCTGATTGGGAATTCCCTATAAATCTTGATTCAGTTCAAAAAGATGAAAAAAAAGTAACCTAGTACCTCATCTAGTTCAATGTTTGATAAGGTATTTTTTTTTTTTTGATAAAGACAGTTTTTTGTGATGCTCTTCAACTCTAGATAACTATTTTCAATTGTATTTCCCATAAAAAGTCTTGTTCTGAAATGGACTTTTTGGGGGGTATTTAGAGTTGGGTGGGACCTTAAAGATGATCTGGCCCAACTCTTTCATTTTTATCACTGAGGAAACCTAAGCCCTGAGAGATGGCAGGCCTGGGTAGAAGTAGCCAGGATGCAAACCCTACCTTTCTGTCTTGAAATCCATCATTCTTTCCATGATCTACTGGTACCTTAGAGAATGTGAGTGCTGAAATTTTGGACAGCCCTCATATCCTCCCAAAGAACTGACCACCTCTTGTGTCAAATCACCTTGTGATTTAAAAAATAAGAGCCTGGCTAATCTGCTTAACCATCACTAAGATCAGTGATTTTCATAGCTACATTAACCTACGTTCTATCCCTATTGAACCACCCCTGTTCATTTTCAAGGTGTGCTACTTTGGGATGAAAAATTGGTTTTATTGAAGTTTGGAACGAGTGAGTGAGTGAAAATATGTGTGTGTGTGTGTGTGTGTGTGATGTCCAAAGAAAAATGTGTGATTCCTTAAAGGTGTGTACAGCTGTTCTGTTTTCAAATATCATTCTCAATTTTATGAGCCAATAGGGGAGACTTGTGGCATTTTATTGCTGCTGATAGCTAGCACTTTATATAGCACTTTAAAGTTTGCAAAATGCTTTGCAAATATTATCTCATTTTATATTCACAACAACCTTGGAAGTTATGTGCTATTATTATCCTCACTTTATAGAAGAAGAAACAGAAGCACAGAGAATTCAAGTGATTTGCTCAGGTGTCACACAACTGTGTCAAAGGCTGAATTTGAACTCAGAACTTCCTGATTCCCAGTTCAAGGCTTGATCCTCGGTGCTTCTTGAAAGCCACCGATCCTATCAGACTGTCTGCATGGCCCTGACATTGGGAGAGGCTGGGACATCAGTTTGATCACTGGTTGTCATTTTTTTTTTTGTAACTGGAAGGGAGAGTCCTCCCCACCAAACTTGATTCTTTAACTGTTGCAGTTCCTTCTTTTCTTTTTATCCTTTCCATCCCTCCCCTTCCTCTCCCTTTTCTCTTTTATCTCTCTCTTTTTTTGTGGGGTAGTGAGGGTTTGAGGGGAAAGTGCTGACTCTGGAGACAGAAGAGCCCCCCATGGTGTGATCTCTTGCAGTTTGTCATTCAGTCAACAAACTTTTTTTGTGCAGCCTATGGAACAACAATAGTCCCTCCCCTTCTGGGAGTTCACAGTTCAATGGACTGACAACTTGTGAATAAATAGGTACACAGAAGATCTAACCAGAACAGATGAGAGGTGATCTCAGAGGGGTAGGTAGGAAGGGGCCAGGTTATGAAGGACTTTATAACCAAACAGAAGACTTTATATTTGATCATGAAGGTGATGGAGATCCGTTGGAGTTGACTGAATGGTGGGATGATGTGGTCAGTCCTGCACTTAAGGAAGATCACTGACAGCTGAGTGGAAGATGGATTGGAGTGGGAAGAGGCTTGAGGCTGGCAGATCAACCAGCAGACATTGCAGAGGTCCATGCCTGAGACAATGAAGGCTTGAACCAGAATGGTGCTTGTGTGCCTGTTGGGAATGAGGAGAATACAAGAGTTGTTGGGAAGGTAGACAAGACAAGGTTTGGCAACAGATTGGTTACGGTTCATCGAATACAATGAAAATGTCTAGGGTAACAGCTAGTAGCTTATAATTTGCATAGTAGAGTATGAGGTATAGAAGATGGAGTGCTGGCTTTGGAGCCAGGAATCATAAGATCATGTTTAGAACTGGGAGAAACTTTAAAAGTTATTGAGTCCACACCCTGTTAACAAAAGGAGATTTACATATCCATAGCAGGGGAAGGATATTCACAGCAGGAGGGGCATATTTATTGAGGGTGTAGTTGATTCAAGTGAGCAAATGGTCATTTTCTTCTACAGTTCATTTTTACAGATGAGCAAACTGAGGCAAACAGGGTTAAGTGACTTGTCCAGGGTCACACAGCTAGTAAGTGTCTGAGGCCAGATTTTAACTCAAGGAGATGAATATTCCTGATTTTGGGCCCAGTAGTCTATCCACTGAGTCACTTCGCTGTCAGGATTTAAAGTCACTTCTTCCTGACTCCAAGTCCAGGCTTTATTTATTATACTTCTGAACTGCATCTGAAGAATGTCCTTAGGACCTAAGAGGATAAACTATAAAATGGGCAATCTGCGTGGATCATAGAGAGTTCACGGGAACATTAAGAATCCCCTACTCCAGTCCCCTTATTTTACCAAGGAGGAAACTGAGGTTCCTAGTGGTGAGGTGACTTGCTCCAGGGAAGATAGGTAGGAAGTGGCCAGCAGAGTTGGGATCTGGACCTGCATTCTCCAACTCCCAGTCCACCCAGTGATTGCTCAAGAATCCAGTAGCTCTGACCTCTTGTTTGGTGGGACCATCCTCTCCTTTGAAGAGAATCTAGTAATAAATTAAAGAGATATTCTGTATTCCTTGTTAGTACTTAAAAAGACAGATGGCTTGATCAGTGAACTGCTCTGTCTCTCCATACCTGATAGGACCAGTTCTCAGATGAGCCTATTATTGTATTTAATAATGATAATAATTAATAGTAATGGTTATAAGGACTAGATTTTATATAGCACTTTAAGGTTTTTAAAAACCACGTTTACAAATATTACCTCATTTGATCCTCCCATCAACCCTGGGAGGTGGTGATGTTATTATCTCCATTTTACAAATGAGGAAACTGAGGTTACATGTCTCAACCAGGGTCACACAGTGTCTTAGCTTGGCTGTCAGCTCAGGTCCTCCTGACTTTAGGCCTAGGGCTCTATCACTGTTACCAGCTGGCCAGATTAGCTGGTCTTTTAGCTTGGTAGAAACCTGTCCATGTTTCTGCTTCACTGACATCTCTGAGAACTCTGGATCACTTTGATATTGCAAGGAAGCATCAGAATAGGACTTTGGGAAAGATTTTATTACTCACAGAGAATACATTGACATTTTCCTCACTAGAGTTGCCATTCGAAAGCCTTCTCTTGAGTTTTGTTGTAAAAAGCATGATTGGGGGCAGCTAGGTGGATAAAGCACTGGCCCTGGATTCAGGGGGACCTGAGTTCAAATCTGGCCTCGGGCACTTGACACTAGCTGTGTGACCCTGGGCAAGTCACTTAACCCTCATTACCCCACCCCCCAAAAAAGCAGTGGGATAATTAGTAATAATAACATAATTATAATAGCTAACAATTACATAGCACCTGCTATGGGCCAAACACTGTACTAAGCACTTTACAATTTTTATTTCAATTTTATCTTATTTGATTCTTACAACCACCTTGGGAAGTAGGTGCTATTATTATCCCAATTTTACAGTTGACTAAATTGAGGCACACAGAGATTAAGTGACTTGTCCAGGGTCACATAGCTAGTAAGTGTCTGAGGCCAAATTTACATTCTGGTCCTCCTGACTCCAGGCATATCTACTGTGTCACCTAGCTGCCCCCAATTGCACTCATGGCTTTTATGCATTCAGATTTTCATCCTTGTGGTGGATCTGGAACATTCTTTTTATTGTCATCTTAATCTCAACATCAACAAATTCAAACTCAAAGCATATGCTTACCTAAAAGTTTATATAGTGTGTGCAGCCTCCATTCTTCTCTGTCTTCTCTCTGGGCTCATTCATTCCCCCAACCCACAACTACACTCCTCTTAGAAGGCCAGCTGCCACAACTCTAAAGATTTTAGGGATAACTTTGGGGAGTAGCTATTCTTCTATCAGCCTAGTTCACGATCCTCTATTGGTATATTTCCCAATAACAAATCAGCCAGCAAACTCAATTTTTAACAAAAGCATTTACTTAAAAAACAAATCAAGAATAATAATCACACGATTTTTCACTCATAAACTTGGGGTACACTCTCCTGAAAATTTATGCAGATTCCATTGGGAAGAATGGACCCCAACTTCAAGCATTATGACAATGAAGCACATATTTAAAGAACACTTGTTGGACACTCACAACTCTGGAACTGTGGGCCTCAATTGTCCTCAAGACTTTACCACTGGACCAGGCCACTTCACCCTTGGGCCAGGCTTTTTTTTTCCTCCTGCTGATGAGGTAGTTCCACATTCTTTCAAAAAGGACAGATTTATCCTTGGAATTGTAGAAGCTTCTCCAATTCTGTCTTGGGTAAGTCTTGAGGGGTTTCTATCATTCAGGCAGCAGGTGTTAGAGCAGAATTGCAAAGGCTCCTTTCCACTAGTCTTTTCTTAGACCAACTTTTCTTCTTCTGGTCCGGATGACTTTAAAGAGATACCTCATTCTAGCTCAGGTTAATCAGTACATTACCAAATCCTTAGCTCTGCTGGCTAAGCCATTACCAGATATTATACATTTTTCCTACAATCACAAAATATTTCTGAAAGTTCAGGATTCTCCAGCTATTAGGTCCAACATTCTCCTATTTATCATATGCAAAGGAGTAGCTGGGAAACAGCAGCACTGAGGCATTCTTTGCCTTGGGAAATGTATTGTACCTGACTGCTGCTTTCTGAGTATTTTTTGTATACAACTCACATTAGTATTTGTCTTTGCTCCTTTCTCTCAGTCAGAAAAATTATCATTTCTGAAAATTACTTATAATTGGCAAAACTTCCAAGATTTATATCAGTTTCTTGTGTGTGTGTGTGTGTGTGTGTGTGTGTGTGTGTGTGTGTGTGTGTGTGTGTATGAGAGAGGCAATTGGGGTTAAGTGACTTGCCCAGGGTCACACATCTGGTAAGTGTTAAATGTCTGAGGCTGGATTTGAACTCAGGTCCTCCTGAATCCAGGGAATAGATTTTCCTAACATCAAACCTACATTTACTTCTCTACATCTTTCATACAATGCTTCCGGGTCATCTTCTGAAGTGACCTCAAAGCAGTGAATCCTAACCTTTTACTTGATTTCAAGGCTTACTTTCCCTTTTCTTGAAACTTCAAAACTTTGATAGATCTAGGATTTCTTTAATGTAGGTAGTTTGTTCAGTGGTGCAGATCACAGCCTATGCATGCTTGCTATTTCTAAGCAGTTATCCATTTTCTCCAATAAATCCTCCACTTGGAGGTGCTCCCCCACCTTGTTGGAAGTAACCCTTCTGGGTCATTTGATATTATGTAGGTATCATTAGAACATTATAGATTATCTATTGTGTATCCTTTACTCTTGCTTTGTGACTGTCCCATCACCTTTAATGGTCCTACATATTTTTCATATCTTCCATGCCTCTTTTGGTATCCAAATCTAAAATATCTGTGTCAATACATATATATGATTATATAGTCAAATTAAAGTGAATTCACATTAGTTTTATGTTAGCTATTGGGGAATTCTATAGTACTGTGTAATTTTATTCCAATCATTACAGTACCTTTTAAAACAACTGAGAACATTACGGGCTTTGGAAATCCCTATACAAATATCACTTGGTGAAGGTGGAGACAGTAACATATGGGAATCAGTTAAAAAAAATATGCATGATTAGCTGGAAAAGAAGAAAAATCAGGGGAAAAATGATAGTAATGATAAAATATTTGAACAACTGACACATCAAACAGGGATTTGACTTGTTTAGACCCAGAGGGCAGAATGAGGAGCAATGGGTAGATTGCAGAGAAGCAAATTTCGGCTGGATAGTAGGAAAAACTGACAGTTTCAGCTCCCAGAATTGAAATGGGCAACTTTGAGAGGTGGGCTTCTCCACTTTGGAGGTCTTCAAGGAGAGGTCAAATGGGTCTGTTTTGGGGTATGTTTTAGAGGGAATTTTTGTTCAGGTAGGGGTTAGAATGGATAGGCTCTGAGGTTTCCTTCAATTCTGTGATTCTTTGGTTATGGGCACATCATTTAGAAAGGACATGGATAAGCTTTTGGGATCATTGCATGTGAGCATCTGGAACTAGGAACCTTTGACCTAGAGGGAAGTGTTCAAGGGCACACAGTCACTTTCTTCAAATATCTGAATGACTTTTATGTGGAAGAGGGATTAGCCTTTACTTTTTGGTCCCAGAAGGCAAACTGGGAGCTATAGGTAAAAGTTGCAGATATTGAAATTTAGGCTTGATGTCAGGAAAAAAAGTCCTGATCATCAAGCTGTACAACACTGGAATATGCTGCCTTGAGAGGTAGTGAGTTTCCTGTTGCTGGAGGTCTTCAAGCAAAGGCTGGATGGACACATGTTGGGGGTGGTTGGTTGGTTGGTTGGGCTTTTTATTTTTGTGTGTGTGGTTTGTTTGTTTTTGTGGTCGTGGTTGTTTGTCTTTCATTCTTTTTTTTTGTTTTGTTTTTTTTGAGGGGCAATGGGGGTTAAGTGACTTGCCCAGGGTCACACAGCTACTAAGTGTCAAGTGTCTGAGGCCGGATTTGAACTCAGGTCCTCCTGAATCCAGGGCCGGTGCTTTATCCACTGCGCCACCTAGCCGCCCCCGTTTGTCCTTCATTCTTAAAGAGGACCGTGAAATCGGGAGGTGATGTCTTGACTTGCACTGAATTGGATTTAAGTGAGGGAGGGCTGTGCAAAGTCACCAGCCTCACTCTGTCCTCTGGAGCCATCTGGATCCAGTGGCAAGATATAGATCAGTATGACCCAAGATGGCGCTGGATGCAGTGGGAGACTTTGCCCTTTTTAAGTTTAGGTCTTTCCCAGGTCTTAGGTTGTCTGAGGTAAGGCTAGGTAAGAAATGAGCAAAAGAATAGCCTCTTTTACCTACTTTAAAAAATGTTTGGTATGGACCAGACTAAATGACCCCTCCAACTCTTGAGATTCTGGGTCACCAGGAAGCTCAGATGTTAGGCTTTTCTCTTCTGGAAAAATTACTTGGGTAGGGAGCAAACTATTCCTCTTGCTTTATATTTGATTTTAATAATAATAGCTACCATGCCTATAGCCCTTTAAGATTTACAAAGTACCTTACAGACAATGAGGTAAGTGCTGTCATTATCTTCATTTTACATATGGGAAAACTGAAGCAGAAATGTTAAGTGACTTGTTCAAGGTCACTTAGCTAGTAAAGGTCTGGGGCAGGTATCTAACCCAGGTGTTCTGAGTGGCATTCTACTGCCTATGTCTTCTAGGTGCCTCATTTCTCAATGTCCAGCAGTTCTCTTTTCTGCAATTCTATTTTCATTTGGTTCCTTTATGTTCCAGCACAAATAATTATGAAGCTGCTTGCCTTTTTGTTTGGGCAGTGCTATGTTTGAAAAGGTGCCACTTTGATTTTTTTTTTTTAATAGAAAAGATGTTCCTTATTCTGCAGCCTTACTGGGGGCATAGTTAACTTCTAATCAACTGTGTAACCAGCCGCTGGATAGACATGTTTTCCTTGAAATTATAAACTACTAAGAATTTACAAACTACCAGAATAAGGAGAAAACAACAAAAGTAGCAAGGCAAAGGGATTTTCTATGTTAGATCATGAATGGCACCTGAGACATACTTTAGCATAAATTTTGAGTCATACTTGCTTCTCAACTCATTTAAAGAATCCTCTTCCTTAATCTCTTCCAAAAAATAAAGTTGGTCCTCTTTCTCTCCCTCTAGCCTAAAATTTCTAGTGCATTATTTTAAGAGCAGTATAGACATAGGTTCATAGACTTAGTCCTGAGACCAAAAAGTGTGGTCATTTTTGGCCCAGACCACTTGTCCAGGGTGACATGGCCAGTGTCAAAGGGAGGTAGGCTGTCTTTGCAAGTCATGGATGATAAGATTTTGAACTGGAAGGGACCTTAGAATTCATTTAGACTTAGAGGTGTCAATGGTGGCCTGCAACACTCCTGAGTGGGGTATCAGATTAAAATGTAAAGTTAACAAAAGAAAATAAAAATATATTAGACTATAGATCACATGAATATGTGGTTTTTTGAGGCAATCTGTGGCTTGCAGGGATCCTTATGTATGGTTTTAGTGGCTCCTGTTTCTTTGTTTGCCGTCACTGATCTTGGCCACTTCCCTCATTTTATGCTTATGGAAAATGAAACTTAGAGAGGGAAGTGACTTGTTCAGGATTACTCAAGCATCAAAGAGTTATTCAGCCCCAGATTTTATAACTTCAAAGCTTCTAACATTAAAGCAGACTTTCCTTGAAAGTCTTCAAACCATACTAGCTGTGTGACCCTAGGCAAGTCACTTAAGTTAACCCTCATTGTCCTGCCAAAATTAAAAAAAAGTCTTCAAACCAGGTCTGGAGCCCCCTTGTAGGGTATATTGTATGTAGAGAGGGGCTTCTCATCTGTGTATACATCGGACTAAACAACCACCAACATACCTTCCAGCTCTTAGATTCTCTTCTCATCTTCTTGAGCCACCGGGTATCATGAAAGACAAAGGGAAGCTGCCTGTGGTTATATTTATTGTTTGGAAAGTTGGAAGCCTGGCCCACAAATGAGTGAATGAAAACCCCTTTGTTAAGGGTTTATAGTTGCTAAGGATATTAATAGAAGACCAAGGCAGTTTTGGATCTCAAGGAGCTCTCACTCTCGTTGAAAGAGAGGAAGCACACACAAGAGAGTTGAGCTTCAGGGTGGGTGGCAAGGGCCAAGGAGTTGGGGGACACTGGCAGGTCACATGGCAGGACTTGAAGAGCTAGAGGGCTTCCACCTTACTAGAGGGATAGTATTTGGTGGCTTCCAGCCTTTCTGATCAAACATATCACTGCCTTAGATACATATTAGTTAAGGTGTGCCAGTGCTAGTCACTTAATCTCTATCTGCCTTGGCTTCTCCATTTGTAAAACTATTGTAAATTATTATTGTAAAATTACATCACTTGATCCTTACATTATTGTAAGAGCACATAGCACCTACCGCTTACAGTAATGTAAGGATCAAATAATATAATGTTTATAAAATGCTTTGCAAACCTTAAAATGCTACAGAAATGTGAGCTATTATTCTTATGATTAATATATTATCTATAATAATTATGATAACAGTTGTTGGCATAATATATTATCAGTACTATAGTAATAGATTAATATAATTATTATAACACCAGTAATAATAATAATAATAATAAAACTGCTAAGGTCCTTTTCAGCTTTAAATCTATGGATTCTGTGAGAGATCTGCCTTTACAGCATCCTACTTTTCAATAATATGAAAATTCTCTGGACTGGCCTGCTTTTTTGTCAATAGCGCAATACAAATGTAAATGGGAGTACCTGTTTTTCAGGTGCATTCTCTCCCAAATAAACACCTAAATATATAGACTTTGAGAGCTAGCATGAAGACTTGGGTTCAAAGCCATCCTCAGATACTTTCTAGCTGTGTGACCCTGGGCAAGTCACTTAAATGTTCAGTTCCCCAGGCAGCTCTCTCTTTCTCTTTTTTTTTGTATGTTTTTTTTGTTTGTTTGTTTTAGTGAGGCAATTGGGGTTAAGTGACTTGCCCAGGGTCACACAGCTAGTAAGTGTTAAGTGTCTGAGGCCGGATTTGAACTCAGGTACTCCTGACTCCAGGGCTGGTGCTCTATCCACTGCGCCACCTAGCTACCCCTCCCAGGTAGCTCTCTAAGGCTGTAAGATGCAGAACTGTTGCTAACCTGCATTGGTAGAGGAATTCCTCAATGGCAGTTCTCTATTATAATGAAATCATAGATCTGGTGAAAAAAATACAAACAAACCAGTATATAATCATTGAATATTTATTAAGCACCAACTGTATGCCAGGCTCATTGTGCTAAGCACTTCGTTTACAAAGAAGGGCAAGAAATAGTCCCTGTCTTTGAGATGAGAGTGGGGGAGGTGGGGAGAGCCAACAGGCAATTGAGTTACATATAGCATAAATTAGAGATAGTCTCAGAGGGAAGGCACTAGACAGAGACATCAGTGGGAACTTAGATTATAACTCAGCTTCTGTTCTCCGTGACTATGTTTAGTTGTCAGAGTGTATGTGAAGCAGTACCTATTTTTAGGGGGAGGAATAACAATGACAAGAATTCAATGAATTTGCACATGTCTGGCCAAACTTCAGAATGTCATGGATCAAATGAGATAATGTATGTAGGGTATTTGGCCAGCCTTACAGCCCTGGGTGGATTTTAGCCATTATTATTATTATTATTGTTAATAATAATAATAATTCCTACTCCTATTCCTACTATAAGTAGCTAATAGTTTCATAGCACGTACTGTGTGCCAGGCACCATACTAAGCACTTTATAATTATATCTCATCGGATCCTCATAACAAACCTGGGAGATAGATACTATTGTCATTCTCATTTGTCCCATCATTTCAGTCATGTCTGACATTTCATGATCCCATTTGGAGGCTTTTGGGGCAAAGATACTGGAGTGGTTTGCCATTTCCTTCTCCAAGTCATTTTACAGATGAGGAAACTGAGGCAAACAGGGTTAAATGGTTTGCCCAGTGTCATACAGCTAATAAGTCTCTGAATCTGGATTTGAACTCAGGTCTTCCTGATTTTACTTCTTGATTCCAATCCACTGCACTGTCTAGTCCAGAAGAGCTTAGATGATACTTGTAGGTGCCCTGAAGGATGAGTAGGATTTGGGTAGACTGAGAGAATCAGAAAGCCACAGAATTTTACAGTTGCAAGGGGCCAGACACAGTTAGGTGTTAGAGTAGCTGGTGATCAGGAAGACCCTGACACTTACTGGCTGTGTAACCCCTGGCCAAGTCCCTTGACCTGTCTGAGCCTCATTTTCCTCTTGTGCAAAAAGGGGCTAATCATGGTACTTACCTCATGGAATTGTGAGAATCAAATGAGATAATATATCCAAAGAGTTTTTAATGCACTAGGCAGTAGGAGAGCATTGTGGGGTTTGGGGATGGAATGTGCCGTGCTAAAAATGGAATTGAAAGAGTCCTAAGAAAAATTGTCTTCATCCTCTCCTCTCACTATTCCTTTGCAACCGGTTTACAATCTCACCACTCCTCTGAAATGACTCTCTCTAAAGTTACCAGGGCTCTGCTAACTGCAAAATCCCATGGACTTTTCTCGACCTGCCCATATCCTTCTTGACTCCTCTGCAGGATTTTATTCTGTCACTTACCATCTCCTCCTTCATGGAACAGGAAAAACCCTTCTTGGGTTTTTGTGATTCTGCTCTCTCCTGATTTCCCTCCTCCTTGCCCGACTGCTCGTCACTCCCCTTTGTCAGATGATTATTCATGTCCCCCAAGCCTCTGTCTGGGACCCTCTTCTTTTTCTCTATACTCTCTCCCTTAATGATGTCTTGAGCTCCCAAGGGTTTAGTGATCTGTATGCACATGATTCCCAGCTCCATACATCCCTCCCCAGTCTCTCTCCTGAGCTCTAGCCTTGTATCACCAACAGCCTCTTAGACATCTCAAACTGGACCTCTTTTAGGTGTCTCAAACTCAAAGTGTCCCAAACAGAATTCATCTCTTTCCTCCCAAATTCTTCCTTCTTCTGAACTTCTTTATTTTTTGCAGGAAGCACCATCATCATCCTAGTCACTGAGGTTTGTAGAATGCTGTGGTGTTGTCCTTGACTCCTCACTCTTGGTCTCTCCACAAATCTTGTCATTTCGACTCCAGCAGCCCCTCTTGCATCCATCCCCTCCTCCTATTTATTCACATAGTTGACCTCACCACCTCTCACCTTTAGCAGTAGGCTCCTAAGTGGTTTCTGGACCTTCAGTCTCCCTTCTCTCCAATACATCCTCCACACAGCTGCCAAATGCATTTTTCCAAAGTCCAGCCCTGACTCTTTTACTCTTCTACTCAGTAAACTCCAGCAATGCCCAGTTGGCTCCAGGATCAAATATAAACTCTTATTTAACTTTTAAAGTCCTTCAGTACGTTGACCCCAATCTATTTTTCCAGCCTCACTGTAATCACTCTCCCTCCAGAACTCTGTGATCGTGAGAAACTGACTGGTCTCTTTTTCTCCACACATGATGCTCTGCTTCCCACCACCTTGCCCATCACATGAAGTCTTTTCCCATCCCCCAGCTGTGAGGACCTTCCCTCCCAAACTAGCTTGGAATTAGTGGCTTCGCTTCTATTCTTATGTTTGTTATCTTCATACCTATATATGTACATGCTGTCTCCCCTGTGGGAATGCAGGTCCCTTGTGAGTAGGGATTGATTCATTCTTTGTGTCTTCAGCACCTTACACAATGTCTGACATGTGGTAGGCGCTTGATAAATGATCTTGAACAATGACCACAACATTTTAAATGGAAAAAAAACCCACACACCCACATCAACAACAAACCTATCAAAGCGGAATACTGTGAAATTATAGTGACCAAGCTGGGTCCCAAGGAAGAGATAGGAGAAGGCACTTTCCTCCCATTTATGCAGAGGTGGGGGAGGGGAGAATATTAGATTTTTTTGGATGGATTCTCTGTTTTTTCTGAACTGTTCTTTTCCCCCTTCTCTTTTTTTTGTTCTTTGTTATAAGAGATTCTTCTTTGGGAGGGGAAGAGGAGGATATATATTGGGAAATGTAGGGGATATAAAAATAAATGATATCAAGGAAATGGCTTATAGATTGGTTAATTCCTATTTCTCAGTCATGTACTAACCAGGCTTCTTCTTCCATTCACCCTCTCCCGCAAGTTACAAAGATTGCTTTCGCACAAAGCAGTTTTCTAAATCAAGTTAAATGAACAAATGATAACTACAACAAAAGTTATATGACTCAAACCCCCCAAAAGTAGCACTGGGAGATCCCAAAATGACTCCTTTGGCAGCTGGTAAGGGAAGAGGAGACTTGCACCACTTGTCTTTCTTTAGTCAGCTTAGTGAGCTTGGCGTGGCATCTTGACCTGCTGAAGAATTGGATTTGGGCATGGCATCCAGAGTCAAGTTGGGTTCTGTTCCGGGAGTATAAATCTTGGGCAAAAAATGGCAATTATATCTGGGGTTTATACTCAAAAGTGCTAAATGCAGTCAGGTGATGACAGAAAGTTCCAAGGACTGACCTGGGGCATTCCCACCCCCCCACCCATATCTATTATTTTTAATATAATATCTGGATCTTTGATGGAGTGGAATTTTCTGAGTTACTTAACAGTATTTTTGGATTATCATATTGGAAATTCTACCTGTGATGACGTGTTGGGGGGGTGGAAATGACCTTGGCGTCTCTCAGGCTGAACAAGTAGAGGGCAAGCCCTGAATGGTCCTTTCAAACTGGAAGGCTTCAAGTACCATCCCCTCTGGTGACACTGTCCATTGATGTGCTAGGGAGTGCTTATTACCCAAAGAATGGCCACTCGGGATTCTTTCTGCGTGTGACAGCAACTTTTGACAGTTTTCTATTCTACTGAGGCCTGAAGAGGTTGGAATCTATGTTAGGAGATGGTAACCCTGATGAAGTCTCAGATTCCTGAAATATTAAAGCATGCTTGTAATCACATTTAAGAGTTTCTCCCTGGAAGGGAAATTCTCTTCAATTGTGCCAATTAGCAATTTTTTTTAGGGGGGAGGGAGTAGTATTTTTATGGAATGTAAGCTGCTTATGGGTGGGGACTGCTTACCTTTCTGTCTTTGTAATCCCGGTGCCCACAACAGTATGTTGCACATCGTAGACATTTCATAAATGTTGGTTGTATCAGATTGGATGGATTCCCACGAATTGAACATTTTTAACCTTCATCTAGAACTTTATTTTTATTTCTAGGATGTATTTTTAAAAAAATTGTGTTGTTAAAAAAAATCAAAGTCACAAGGATAGGATCAGAGAGATATGGCTAGCCAATCAATCAATAAACAGTTATTAAGCACCTAGTATGTGTCAGGTACTGTGCTACAAAAAGAGCCAAAGGGGTCCTGCCCTCAAAGACCTTGCAATCTAATGGGGGAAACAGCATGCAAAAAATATATACAAAACAAGGTATACACAGGATAAATAAAAGGTAATTAAGAGAGGGAAGTCACTGGAATTAAGAGGCCCTAGTGAAGGCTTTCTGTGGAAGGTGGGACTTTAGTTGGAACTTAGAGAAAGCCAAGGAGGACAGTAGTCAGAGCAGGGGAGAGAGAGTGTTCTAGGAATGGGGGATGGCCAGAGAGAATGCCTGGAGCTGAGAGATGGAGGGTCTTGTTTGTGGGACAGCCAGGAGGCCAGTGTCACTGGATGCTACAGTTATACATCGGGGAGTACGGTGTAAGAAGACTGGAAAAGGAAGAGGGGGCTAAATTATGGAAGGCTTTGAATGCCAAACAGAATCTTGTATTTTGTTTTGGAATGATGAAATCAGAAGCTGGATCATAAGGGGTTAAGAAGAGAGTGAGAGGAGGGAGAGTTGAGGCACCGGTTATAGATGGCCTTTTTGAGGAATTTTACTACAAGGGGCAGAAGAGATCTAAGACGATTAGTCACTTCATTGATCTTTTGGTGTTATCTTCCTTTACATGGTTGGGGTCTTTATCAACAGTATTGTCTTGGTTCTGCTTATTTCAGTCTGCATTATTTCATGCAAATCTTCCCGAGTTTCTCAAATGCTTCCTCTTTATCGTTTCTTTATGCTGCATGTCAATTCCATTAATATAGCAACTTGTTCAGCCATTCTCTAATCGGTAAGTGCCCACTTGGCTTCCGGTTCTTTGCCACCACAGAAAGAACATCTATAAATATTTTCATACAAATGTCTCTCCCTGTGTCTTTGATGTCCTTGGGATATGTGCCCAGTTGTGGTATCTTTGGGTCAAAGGACTGCACTTACTTTACATAAAGTTGGGAAATGAAAGTAAAACACTTGTCTCTCTTTGGGGGCGATATGACAGATAATTACCCTCTTCCTTCCTCAGTTCCTTTATATACAGCATAAGCAGGTTAAGATGAACTGGTTGATGAGTTGACCCCTTGGGTAGAGGTGATGGGGCCTTTGTTAAATCGTTAAATGTAATTGGCGGCTTTGAGGGTAATCTTTGAAAAAAAGAACAGAGAGTCATGGAGGTCGTCTTCCTCTGTCTCTTTGTTCTTGCCAGAAGAGAGTTCATGAACAGGTAGGATGAGAGCCAGGGTCATCGGAAAGGGCCCTGGAATTATCTTTAGGAGAACCTGACTTTTTTAAAGCTTTGCCACTGACTAGATTATGACCAGCCAATTCCCTTAACCTCTGGATACCTCAAACTCCCTATTTGAAAAGTGATGAATATTTTTCTCTTTATGGTTCTGAAGTTTTACTTGGTAATTTCTTTGTAGTTTTAAGTGCCCGTTGAGACTAGCCTTCTTACAGGAGTATTCATTCATTCATTCATTCATTCATTCATTCATTCATTCATTCATTCATTCATTCATTCGTGTTCTTTTCTTCCCTAAACTATAAATTATATGTGTATATGCATATTATATATAATATTTTAAAGTGCTTAGCTTAGCATATAGTAGGTGCTTAATAAGTGCCTGTTCCTTTCCTCTTTTCTTATATGTCTCCCCTGATAGTCTGGATAGAATGTTAGCTACTTGAAGGCAGGGACTCTTAGCACTTAGCATAGTGGCTGACAGGTAGAAAGTGCCAATTAAGAGGCGGCTAGGTGGTGCAGTGGATAAAGCACTGGCCTTGGATTCGGGAGGACCTGAGTTCAGGTCCACCCTTGGACACGTGACACTTACTAGCTGTGTGACCCTGGGCAAGTCACTTGACCCTCATTGCCCCGCAAAAATACAAACAAAAACCAAAAAACCCAGAAAGTGCCAATTAAGTGCTTGTTGTATCAATGATCATATAAATACTTATTATCATTAAATGCTTATTATATACAAAGTAGCAGCCATAGCATAGTGCAGGGGTTCTTAATTTTGGGGAGGCATCCTGGGTTTTTCTGACAGTATGCTATGTGCTATTAGTATCCACATTTTACAGTTGAAGAAACTGAGACAGACAGAGGAAAGGTGACTTGCCTAAGGCCATATGGCTAGTGTCTGAGGTTGGATTTGAACTCAGGTCTTCCTGAATTTAGGCCTGGTGCTTCACCTCTTGTGCTACCTCAGTTTAGGGAAGTATGTGTGAAAGATAATAGTTCTGTTCTGTATAAGTCAATTTTGATATGACAACAGGAACCTTGGGTTGGAGATGTCTTAGCAGTTGGTGGTGAAGGACTGGAGTGCTAAGAAACTGCTGTTATGTGTCCATTTTGAAACCTTGTTTGTTCAGTTTAAATATTTTTAAAAGACTTTTTTTTGGGGGTGAACTACAGTGAGAAGAGGAGGGATACATACAGTACCCAGGAGGACCCTGTAAGAGTTGCCCCAGAAGGTCATGGAAAGAGGTCTGGGCTTTGCATGAGGGGGCTTGAATTTGGTTCTGTTCTGTACTGTTTATATGACTTAGTGGCAGCTAGGTGACACAGTGGATAGAGCACTGGCCCTGGAGTCAAGAGTACCTGAGTTCAGATCTCACCTCAGATACTAGCTGTGTGATCCTGGGAAAGTCACTTAACCCCAATTGCCTTAAACATCCGGGGCCATTTCCAGTCGTCCTGATGTCTGTCTTGCCACTGGACCCAGATGGCTCTGGAGGAGAGAGGGAGGCTGGTGACTTTGCACAGCCCTCCCTTACTTAAATCCACTTCAGTGCAAGTCATGACATCACCTTTCACTGTCACAGTTCTCTTTGAGAACAAAGGACAAACAAAAACAACAACATATGACGCAGTACCTATGTCACTTTCCCTCTCTTACTCGCTGTACTTGATCATAAATCATCTCTAGATGGATCCAATGTGTTCATTTTAAAATCAAGCCCAAGGTCACAGAGGTGCTAAGGCATAAAGTCTGGATTTGAACCCAGGTCCCAGTGCTCCTTCCGAGCTGCCTCCCAGTTGACACCTGGAGAAAGACCTTTGGGGTCATCGAGTCCAACAGATTCATTTCACAGAGGAGGAAACCGAGGCCAACAGGTTACTTACTGTTGAAGGTCCCACAATTGTAGGAGTAACAGTGCTACAGAGAGGAAGCCAGGGCGAATGTCAGGCAAGGTGGCATTTAGGGTGTTTTATCCTAGTGGCAGATGAAGATGGAGCAGCTCGAGCCGGAGATTCAGGAAGCTTATTGGGAAACTGACCTGGGTAGGGGAGAGACTTGCAAGCAGGGAAGCCTGTTAGGAGGTGACTGGAAAGGAGTTTTTCGAGAGCAGGTACTTAGAACTACCCAACTCATGGGATTCTTTGTTTGTCCCAAAGGCTAAATTAAACTGGCTTCTTTAGGGCACAGTAGGTAGTGAGCTGGGCCTTGCCAATCTAGCCTCAAGCACTTACCAGCTGAGGGACCCTGGAAAGTCACTTGATTTCAGTTTCCTCAGATGAAAAATGGGGATAATCATTGTACTTACCTCCCAGGGTTGTAGCTGGAGACGTAATCGGCAAACCCCCTCACGCATCTTTCCCGGGAAAACCCCTGATGAGGTCACAAAGAGCCGGACACGGACTGAACAACAACCCAGGGTTGTGATAAATGAGGCTTGCAATAAGTGCTCGGTAGTGTGCCTGACACATAGTAGGTACCATCTATAAATGCTTATTGCTTTCTCGTTCCCCTAAAGGAGAAAAATATTCTATAAAATACTACATTCTTTCTCTATTTCTCCCCCCACCCCCCCCCTTTTTTTTTTTTTTTTTTGCAATAGAGGGGCAGTCTGATGCAGTGGCTAGAGAGTTACTGGCTTTGCATTCGGAAAGACCTGGGTTCAAGACTTTGCTGTGATGTTTCTTAGCCTCTCGTGCTCCCAACTCTAACACTTAAAGTTTCAGATAAGTTACCACACTACCTCTGCGGAGGCCTTTTTAACACAGGGAGTTCCTAACTCTGATGAAACCTGAAGTTGGAACCCAAAAGAAAGAGAATGACCTTGTTCTCTTGGGGAGCAGGAGGGGCAGGGGTAGGTCAGTGTCTATTTCTGACTGAACATCGACATGCTGGACCTTTTTGCACGACCCACGTCACATTTCTCTTTTGCTGCGATGTCGTCACCATGACAGTCGTTGCTTAGCAACGTGCTTCCTCTGTGTGGTACTCACTCCCTCACTCCCTCTCCACTCCTTGCCCTCTTCTTGAAGCTTGGTTTCTAGGAACACAGAACCACAAACAGGCAAACACCTACTGGCTGACAATGCTGTGTATATTTATTTAAAGGGAATGCTCACTTGTTGCATTTGAACAGGATGTGGCCTTGACCTTTGTAGTTCTTACAGTAGGAGCCTGTTTTCTTTTAAGTTGACAAATATATTCTGCAAAAGCAGGGAGTTCCATGTCTGAGTGGATGTGTCTAGTTAGAGGCTGTGTGGTGGAAAGTGTGTTAGATCTGGGATCAGTAGAGGTTCAGGTTCTGTCCCCATCTCTGACACTCATTTTGTCACTTATGTGACCCTGAGACTTTCTTGGCTTCGGTTTTCTCATTTGCAAAATGAGGATAATAAGTTACTATCCTCACCTGATTGTATTGTTGTGAGGATCCAACCCAACAAGCATTTAGGAAGTGCTTACTGTGTGTAGGGAATGCAAGAAAAAATGAAAACCCGTCCATCCTCAAGGAACTTACCTTCTGTTAGGGGATGCAACACATACACAGGCAGATATAGTCAGGATAATGTGAGGAGGAAGTGGTTAGACCAGAAGGGACCTTGGAGATCATCTAATCCTTCATGCTGCTGCTGAAGAAATCAAAGACTAGAGAGTTGAAGTGACATGTCCAAGGTCACACAGACAAAGCTGAGATTTGAAGCTTATTTTACATTTATTTTTCATTTAATTTTCAGCTCTAAATTCTCTCCTTTCCCCTTAAACTCTCCCCCGCTCCAGCACCATGAGAAAGCAAGAAGAACAAATTTTTTTATAATCATTTATAGTCAAGAAGGTCATATTCCCAAATTAGTTGTGTCCAAAAATTATCCCTCACCTCTCTGGCTGGAGATAGGCTGCATGTTTCATCATGAGTCCTCTGGAATTGTGGTTGGTTATTGTGTTGATCAGAGCTCCCAAGTTTTTCAAAATTTTACAATATCATCGTTATTGCATACATTGTTCTCCTGGTTCTGATCACTTTACTCTGTATCAGTTCATACCAGTCTTCCTAAGTTTTCTGAAGCCATCCCCTTCATACTTTTTTATAGCAATTTTTAAATAATAATAGAATAATAAACAATAATAGCAATTTAAAAATAATAATATCACATTCATGTATCTTAACTTGTTCAACCATTCGCCAATTGATGGGCACTCCCTCAGTTTCCAATTCTTTGCTACCATGAAAAGAGCTGTCATATTTTTGTACACATGGCCCTTCTTTTTCTTTGGTCTCTTTGAGGTGTAGTCTTAGTAGTGTTATCAGTGGGTCAGAGGCTATGCACAGTTTGATACTTTAATAAATGCTTAATGCCCCCAAACTGGTGCTAAAGCTTCTAATTTATAAGTAACAACTATATTAGGAACCTCAGCTAATTTTCCCCAAACTTGGGACAGAAATAAGGTGACCACACATATAGTTTTCTTTTTTGAGAGGCAATGAGGATTAAGTGACTTGCCCAGGTTCACACAGCTAGTAAATGTTAAGTGTCTGAGGCCGACTTTGAACTCGGGTCCTCCTGAATCCAGGGCTGGTGCTTTATCTATCCACTGTGCCACCCCACAATATAGTTTTTGTGTTTTGTGTTTTTAATTTTTGCAGGGCAAATGAGGGTTAAGTGATTTGCCCGGGGTCACACAGCTAGTTAAGTGTCAAGTGTCTGAGGCTGGATTTGAACTCGGGTACTTCTGAATCCAAGGCCTGTGCTTTATCCACTGCGCCACCTAGCTGCCCCCACACATATAGTTTTACATGCCACAATAGCTTTTTGGACCTGGTTACAAGGTGGTTTTCAGAATGGCTGGACCAATTCACTTCTTTACCAACTGTGCATTTATATACCAGTCCTGCCATAGCCCCTCCAGCATTTGTCATTTTCCCTTTTCATCAACTTTGCCAACTGAATGAGTATGAGGTGGTACTACAGAGCTGTTTTAATTTATATTTCTCTACTTATTAGTGATTTCAAACATTTAAAAATATATAGCTTTTGACAGTAAGGGTTTCTTCATATCTTTGACCATTTATCCATTGGAGAATAGCTCTTTTTGAGATTTCAATCGAGGTCCTCCAATTCCAAGTTTAGTGCTTTGTTCAGCATACCTGGTTGATGAGCTAGCATCTATAAAAGAGAAATGTGTGGGAGGAAGAGAAGATGGGCTTGTCCCGTGGTCCCAGCTACTCCACAGGTGCCCTGATGCTCTTGAGAAAGGCATCCAGCAAGTTGGGCTTTTATGGGAGACTGTGACAAGAATCTCACAGGGTGGGTAGGTCTCAGGGGACTTTGATTCCCATCCCGAAATAAACCGATGGATGAAAACACATTCACTAAGTGCTTACTATGTTCCCAACCCCGAGTCAAGTACTGGGAATACAGAGAGAGAAAAAAACAACCCTTGTTCTTAAGGATTCTAATATGAAGAGACACTTTATATGGGACTTCCAGCTGTAGGGTGGATGAAAAGCCCCCATGGCTCTTAGGGCTCAGTGGCAGATGTGTTGTTAATTTGTCTTCATTGGGATCAATCCCGTTGATAAAACCACAACTCTTCAGAGAATCGTCTAACAAGGACAATGGGAGTGAGGATTTTGTTTTCTGAGTCTTTTTTGACTGTGGCTGCTGAGGAGGAGGGGGGAGAAGAGGAGGAAGAGGAGGAGACCAGAGAGCTCCTGCTTAGTATGTGTGTGTGTGTGTGTGTGTGTGTGTGTGTGTGTTTGAGAGAGAGAGAGAGAGAGAGAGAGAGAGAGAGAGAGAGAGATTGTGTGTATGTGGTACTTTGAGCTGGAAGCAGGGCTGATTGGGACAGGGTGGGGAGGATGAACACATTTTTTGCTCTGTGTTTTATGTATATAAAGTGTTTTACAAAACATAAAGTCTTCTCACTTTACATATATAAATGTACAGACATGTATATATACACATATAAATATGCCTGTGCACCCACACATACATGTTCATCTATATACACATGCATGTACACACACATTAAAGATCTATGATTTTTGGGGCAGCTAGGTGGCGCAGTGGATAGAACACCGGACCCTGGATTCAGGAGGACCTGAGTTCAAATTCGGCTTCAGACATTTAACACTAGCTGTGTGATCCTGGGCGAGTCACTTAACCCTCGTTGTCCTGCTTCCCCCCCAAAAAACCAAAAAGATTTATGATTTTGTTAGGTATGGATAGAGAGCTGGTCTTCGAATCCAGAAGACTTGGGTTCAGTTCCTGTGTTTGATGCATCCTAGCCATGTGACCTTGGCCGCCCATCTCCTAGTGCCGCAGGCACGGAGGGGCAGAGGTGGTGCTGACCTGCTTGCTACAGGTAGCTTCCTTCTCTGGGTGATCTCTATACCAATGGAATCACTGGTCTCATTCCCACACCCCTTTTACAAATTAAAGCTGGTTCCTCTTGACCTGGGTGCCCATTGGACCAGCTCTTTTCATCTTGCTGGGGTTTGATTTCTCTGTTCACAAAGTAACTAGTATTAGCATCAGGTGATGGTATTCTGGGCCATGGCAAGTCACGTCACCTCTTATTCCTTCTTCTCATCTTTAAAATGGGAATAATACTTGTAGTTGGCATGTGTAGAGGGTTTTGCAATCCCTAAAGCACTGTATAAATGCCAGCTTCTGCCACCACCACCATCATCAAATCAATCAGCCAAATATTTATGAAGATTAAGTGCTGGGCATTATGATAGGTATTGGAGATTCAGAAACTGAAACAAAACAGTCCCTGACCTCAGGGACCTTACATTCTCTATGGAGAAAAACAACTTGTGTTCAGACAAGTAAAGGTAGAAGTGTATCAGTAATCTTTGGGTTTCTGGGCTAGCCTCCATTCCAGGAAGACTTGAACTTAAATCCTGCTTTTGACACATACTTGCTGTGTGACCCTGGGCAAGTCACCCATCCTATCACAGAGGGTGCTAATCTGTACTGATAGAGGGAGTGTCCTCATCCAGGAGTTCACTATACCAATGAAATCACAGATCCAATCCCGATCCTTCTGCTTACATATGAACATGTTGTTTCCCCTATTTGAATACGAGCTCTTTGAGAGTAAATGGTACTATAGAGTGCTGGACTTGGAGTCAAGAAAACCTGAGTTCAAAACCTGCCTCAAACACTTCCTAGCTGTGTGGCCCTGGACAATTCACTTACCTCTTTAAAAATTTTTTTTTAAATTTAATTAAAATTTTTTTCTTCTTATTTTTTAATTCACTTACCTCTTGTTTGCCTCAGTTTCCTTTTCCATGAAATGGGGATAATAATAGCACCTACCTCTTAGGGATGTCATGAGGGTAAAATGATATCACATTTGTAAAATATATCTTTAAAATTCCATATAAATTCCAGCTATTATTATTAGGGATTGTTTCCTTCTTTGTATTCAAACCCCCAAGACCCAGCATGGTACCTGGCATACAGTAAGAGTTTAATAAATACTTGTCGATTGATTGTCCTCTTGTCTTGTTGCTGGGTTTCTGTATTTACAAAATAACCTTAATTTTAGCAGAGGATAAAATTCTGAGAACTTAAATTCCGGTTTTATATTTAATCTATATTATTTCCCCCTCCCTTCACATTTCTATATTGAATTATCCTTTTCTGATGGAGGGGAATGGAGCCATGGCTTTATCTGCTCGTCTTTTTAAATAGCTCATAATGGTTTATTTTTTTCCTGTCTCCTCAAAGGAACATAATTTAAATTTTTTCCAATTACATAGAAATATGCATATTTTGAGGTTATTTCTCTTTTCCTGGAACCGTTTAATATTCCAACCTTGGGGAAGACTCATGTTAACATCTGACCTCAGACCTTAACTGGCCATGTGGCTTGGGCAAGTCACTTAAATGTTGTTTGCCTCAGTTTCCTCGTCTGTAAAGTGGGGATAATCACAGCACCTACCTCCCAGGGTTTTGGCGAGGTTCCAGTGAATGACTAATTATGGAGCTCTTAGCACAGTGCTCGGCACTGCTGGCCATTATTATCCCAAGTCTCTTTCTTTTTGATTTGCTTATGTGGATCTGTACTACTCAGTGAATAAGGCAGAGAAGGCCTTATTCCTGTTCGGCCTTTAAGAGCCTTCTCAGCTTGGGGCAAACCTGCTTTTCCAGGCTTTCTGTTCGTGACTTGCCTTGACCCGCTCCTTCTTTACGTGTGATCTCTCACCTCTGTGCCTCTGCCCACAGAGCCCTCGGTCCTCACCTCTGCCTCTTAGAGTCCTTAGTTTTCTTCAGAGCTCAGGTGGATACTCTCTCTCACTGGAAGCCTGTCCTGCTCCTCCCTGGCTGCTCGTACCACCCACCATCCTGTAAGGTGTCCGCTCCCTTGTATTTATGCTTCATACATTTTTACATGTTTATGTGTATAGATGTTGGGCCCCCCACCAGAATACAAGCCTCCTGAAGGTAGGGAGTGTTTCATTTTTAATTTTGCTCCAGTGAATAATACAGATGCCTAACGAAGGGTTGTTGACCGATATTGGTGGTACTGTGGAATCCGTTGTGCAATATTTGAATATATATTTGATTAAAAAATTTAGTGGGTTTTGCGGAAGGCTGTGCTAATGGGGTGTTTTCTTTTGTAGGGGAGTGGGTTGGAGATGGGGACCAAAGTGATTCCCTGTGTGTGGTGGACAGAGGCAAAGAAATTGAGATAGGTGAGGGAGCAGGCCCGGGAGGAGATTGCAGGGTGGGGCCTCAACACCTGCCTCTTGACGGAAATGACAATAATAGCAAAATGAATACCTGTAACAAAGTGGCATCTTTTGTTGTGTGCTAGAGCCACTGGTGATCTGTCTCCTGGTCTTTGAGAGTTCTACACTTTAGTTTAAGGAATCAACTGCATGAGGAAAGAATGGGGGCAGGTGTGCCTAAGCAAAGTGAAAAAGACCTGAGGGTCTTAGTGGACTGCAAACTGCATATGAATCAAAAGCATGACTTGGCAGCCCCAAAAGCTAATGAGATCTGTAGGTTGCTTTAGGAGGGGTATAATGTCCATAACATGAAAAGTGTAATTCCTGTTGTACTACACTCTCTTCAGATCCCATCTGGATTGTTGTGATCATTGGTATCATATTCTGGGAAGGACATTTCACAAGTCCTCGAAAGGGAATAGAATTCATGGTCTAGCAATTGGAGTGGATCTTTTGGCCAGAGAAGAGGCAGCTGGGTGGAACAATGGATAGAGCGCCGGACCTGGAGTCAGAAAGTTGTTGTTCAGTCGTGTCCAACTCTTCCTGATCCCATTTGGGGTTTTCCTGGCAAAGACAGTGGAGTGATTTGCCATTTCCTTCTCCAGCTCAATTTACAGATAAGGAAACAGAGGCAATCAGGGTTAAATGGCTTGCTCAGGGTCACACAGCTAGTGAGTGTCTGAGGCCAGATTTGAACTCAGGAAGATGAGTCAGGAAGACCTAAGTTAAAAACTGGCCTCAGTACTTATCTGTGTGACCTTGGCCAAGTAATTTAATTTCTGTTTGCCTCTATTTCCTCAACTATAAAATGGGAATAATCATAGCACTTACCTTGCATGGTTGTGAGGATCCAATGAGATAATACTTATAAAGTGCTTAGCACATAGTAGGCTCTATATAAATTCTAGCTTTTATTATTTTTATTATTATAGGAGACTTGGCAGGAGAGGATGACTGAGTATCTGAAAGTTGTTACATGGCAGAACAAACATAGGGTTATAGATTTAAAGGCCTGAAGGGACCTTATACCTTTCTTAGAGCAGCCCCCTCACTTTATTGTTATTATTATAGATAATAATAACATTAGTAACAATAGTAAGTAATAACTAGTATTTATGTAGCAATTAAAGGTCTATCAAGTGCTCTCTAAATATCATCTCATTTGATTTGCACAGCAACCATGGGAGGTAGATGCTATTATTTCCCCCATTTTACAGATGATGAAACTGAGGCTGAGAGAAGAAAAGTGATTCACTCAGGGTTATATATAGGCAAAAGGCAGAGCCAGGATGTAATTTGTTCCAGTTAGCTGCAGAGGGCCAAGGTAGGAGTACGGGATAGAAGTTGCCAAAATATTTGAGATATGAGACCTTTATTAGAGAAACTGTCTATAAATACTTCCCCCACAATTTTCTTCTTTCCTTCTGATCTTGGCTACATTTGTTTTGTTTGTTCAAAATTTTTTAGCTTAATGTAATTGAAATTATCCATTGTACACCTCATACTGCTCTCTATCTCTTGTTTATTCATAAATTGTTCATCTAGCCATAAATCTAATAGGCAGTATATTCCATGTTCTTCAAATTTTCTTGTAATATACAGTAACAGAAATATTGTTTAAGAACAACTTTGAGTGACTAAGTCATTTTGACTATTATAAATACCCAAATTAACGATGAATGACCTATGAAGAAAGACTCTATCTGCATCCAGAGGAAGAAATGATAAATAGAAGTATGTGTGGAATGATTTTACATACACACGCATTTGTGTCTAAGGGTAGCCATCTCTAGGGGAGGGGAAGGGGAGGGAAGGAAAAAAAGGGGAAAAGTTACATGATAACTTTATTATATATTTCAAAGGAATAGCTAATTGTATATAATAGATTTGCAATTTCTTGTGCATTCATCTTTTTTTCCCTATTCTACTATGTTATAGAAATGCTTGTTTTATTTCTTAGGTTCAGAATAAAATAAATGAAAAAAAGAAGTTGCCAAAAAGCAGATTTGGTGTCAGGAGAAGTGGCTTACTGATGAGAACTTTCCAGATGTGGCATGGGTGCTGCCTTGGAGTGGAGATAGGGGCTTTCTGCTCACTGGAGGCTGGTTGGCTGCTGGTCAAGGATGTTGGGTTGGGGATTTGCTATGGGTTTGATGTTCATAGACCTAGAAATAGAAAGGACATTGGTAGTCATCCAGTTCTACTGACCCCTTCGTTTTACAGATGAGGAAAATGAGGCCTCAGGAGGTGAAGCGATTGTCTCAAAGTCACTCAGGGAGTAATCGTAAGAGGTGGGGCTTGGACCCCAGCCCTCTGGCACCAGAACCAGTGCTTTCCCCACTGTCCCACATGCATGTTGTTTGTTTGACTCTGCTTTCTTCACACTTCATCAGTTCATTGTAGGAGGTCTCCATACTCATAACTCTTCATGGCACAGTTATAGTCTGTTACACTTGTATGCCGTAATTTGTTGGACCATTTGCCAACCTCAAAACAAACATTTTGTTCCCAGTTTTTTTGTTATCACAAAACCTCTATAGGCATTTTTGTGCATATGGGTCTTTTCTTGAGGTCAAGAGCCTCGTTGGGATGTATTCCCAAGGCTGGAGGGATCTCTGACTTAAAGGGTTTGGATGATGTGGTAACTCTTCTTGCATTAATTCCACATCATTTTCCAGAAGGCTTGAATCAGTTCCCAGCCCTGCTATCCTGTCTTCCCGGAGCCCCTCCAGCAGTGATTTTTCCATCTTAGCTCGATGAGTAGGAGATGATGCCTCAGAGATGTTTAAATCTTCTTTTATCTGATTATTAGTGATTCTGAAGATTTTTTACTTGTTATTTGATAGTTTATATCTCTTATGAAACCTGTGTCTTCATATCTTTTGACGCTGACTCTCCATTTTATTTGATTTATTTTTGAAAGCTTTATTGATGCTTTTGATGTTACATTCCTTTTCCAGCATATTCATATACCATTCATTGAACCATTCGTCATAACACAGCAAGCAAAAACAACCAACACAGTGACTGCATTATATTTTGCATTTATGCTTTATTTACACACTATATATAAAATAAACAGAAATATCAATAAACAGAAAACATGAATAAGTCTGTTATCATAAATATGTACATATATATTAATTTACAACAACAATATTTATATTATAGAATATTTATAATGTATATTTTTATTTTTGTATTCATAATAATGTAGAATGTATTGATATTTAAATAATTATATACACATTCGGTGTATATATGAAAAAAATGTATGCATGTCTGTATGTACATATATGTATATAATGTTGTTTTGCCCAATAGAATGTAAGCCCTTTGAGAGCAAGGATGATTTCATTTTTGTTTTGTATCCCTATCCTGGCCCTTAGTAGACACATGACACTGTGCTTGTTGATTGATGATTGGTTGACAGAAAAAGCAGTATTCTGTACCTGTCCTCTGTTCCATAAAGAAGGAAGAGTGTTTCATCATATCTTTTTTTAGCTTTCTCTTTGGACTTTCCTGTTAACCACCTTTGAAATATTTAAGATTTCAGTTAATTGTAGAATAATAGATTTATACCTTGAAGAAATCTTTTAGGTCATCTAATCCAATCCCTCATTTTACATATTAGGAAAACAGACCCAGAAAATTGAGTTGACTTGCCAAAGGTCATCCAGCGGTCAAGGTCTTGGACCTTCCATTTTAGAGGGCAGATATATGAGTCTACAAAGTCTACAAAGAAGAAAATCAGAAGAAAGGGAGAAAAAAACTCAAAGCAGGAAAAAAACAAACCTTTTCAATTTCCTTGCTTGAATTGTTTTTTATTTTGCTTCTAATCTAGGGTTCTTAGTCTTTTTAGTGTCATGAATTCCTCTGGTGGTCTCGTGGACCCCTTCTCAGAAGAAAATTTTTAAATGCATAAAATAAAATACAGAAGATTACAAAGGAAACTAATTTTATTGAAATGCAGTTATCAAAATATTAAAAAAATAAGTTTACAGATTCTCTGAAATCTATTCTTGGAACCCTGGGGACTCCATGGGCCCCTGGTTCTAGACTCCCTTGGTCTTTGCTCATTTGTCTAGATGGGTAACTTGACTTGTTCCTGTCTTCCAGATTTCAGAAGGAGGTCTCTATGTGTGCATGAATACGTTCCTGGCCTTCGGAAGGGAACATGTTGAAAGGCACTATCGGAAAACTGGACAATGTGTATACATGCATCTGAAAAGACACATAAGAGAGGTAGGTGAGAGATGGATTGGCCAGGGAAGTGTTTTACTGAGTCTTGATGAACAAGATGTATTCATATTATTTTCCATGGATGATCTGACTCTTTTTGACTAGTTCTAGATTATCTGGTTGGGGAGACAAGGATAACCCCACATTTGAAATCTACTGATCATTCCAACTCTGGATTCCAGCCATTAATTTCACCCTCCCCTCCCTCTAAAATTTTGATTGAAGCTGTTTGGTGCCCTCTTAGATCTGAGGATGCATTTATTTACAAGCAATGAAATGTTTCAAAGTCAGATGATGTTGACTTTTTAAAGTACTCAAAAGTTTAGAAGGTGCTTTATGCTATTCATATCAGATAAGCCTCTCTACATCCCATTGAGATTTATTATTCCCATTTTCTGATAAGGAAACTGAGACCGGGAGTGGTGAAGTGACTTGCCCAATATCACACAACTATTAAATGCAAAGGTGGGATTCAAACTCTGGCCTTTCTGACTCCCAAGCCCAGCACTCTGCCCAATAGGCCACACTACTTCATGGGCTATGCTACTTAGCAATATGTTAAGAGAACAATATGTTTTGAATAGAAAGCAATATGTTAGATAAGCACTATGTTAGAAAACAAATTTGGTTCTTTAGTGGAGGGTGTTGTGGAATCTTGGCTTTGGTCCATCCTGTTCATTGGGAAACTTTCCAGAAGTTGGAAGAAGCCATTCTGCCTTTGCCTGGGGGGAGGGAGCACCCCTGTTGAGGCAGTCTCTGTTCTTTGAAATAGTGAAGTAAAAGGAACCCCTGCAAGTCTTGGTCCTTGTAGAGTTCAGATCTGGCCTTTGTGTTTAGGTCAAGGAGATTGAAATATAAAAGTGAAAAGCTATCCAAACGACAGAATCTTTGCATTTTGGGAGGTTAGTGATTTATTCGAACTATCTGAGTTTTTACAAATAGAGGAAATTAATAAGGCTCAGAGCTGCAGTCTCTGGTATACAACCTCTGGAGCTCATCCAGCTTGGAGCTCCCATTTCTGCCTCTCTTGAGCAAGCAGGGTGTTGTGGCATGGCTTGGTGGGGCCTGCCTAGCCCTGCTTATTGGTGAAAAACTCAGGGGCCCTCTTGGGAATAGAGCTGCTCACATTCTTCCCCTGAAAGCAAGTATTTGTGATACGTGTTGGTGGTGAAGGGCTTTGTGTGGTGTGCAGCCTATGGACTACTCACTTCCCAGTAAGAAGGAGCTCTCCTTGGTCCACCATGTTCTGAGGTCTGTGCCCAGGGTGGGATGGTCATTCTGGACCCCCTGACTTGTGAGGAAGAGGCTGTAGACTTAAGAAAAGATTCTTTCAACTGCTCCATAAGGGCAACAAGGAAGGGGATGGAGTGTCCCATCAACGCAATCAATAAACGTTTATTAAAAGCTTCCTATTGGCTGGGCACTGTGCTAGGCTCTTGAAATACAAGCCCGGAAATGAAATTTCTTGATGCTTCCTAACTGATTGCTGAGGGGGAAGTGAGCAAAGTGCTTTGACATCCAAGATCAGATCAATCCTGTCGTATTGGAGAAGGGAATTTGGTCTGAATCCATACAGGGTGAAGCTTTTAAGCTAGGCAGGCCCGAAGGTTTACATCTCAAAATGTGGTTCAGTTCAGCAGGTACCTACTGGGTGCTGGACAAAATGGATGCAAAGGAAAAAATGAAGCAGGTGCTACTATTAAGGAATTTAGGAACTAAGAGAATTATAAAGACCACAGTTGAACCCCAGAGGAGTTAGTCCTTTCATGTCAAATAGTATAAAGCGAAAAGGGGGCTTGAGTCACATGAATGGGAAAAGAGAACTAATGACACTTCAGAACTGCCCAAGAGCAGAAGAGACATGTCGGGGCCGATTTTTATTCCTTGGCCACTAGAAAAGAAGAATAGCCCACCAGAAAGATGCTAAAGGCAAGTCCAGAATTTGTTCTTTTTTTTTTTAACGTTTCTAGATGACAAAACATGTTGGAAATAAAGTTTATGATAGTTTGAAACAGGAAATAATCCAAATGCTGATTCCACCACCCTACCCTTCATTGGAGGGCATCCAGTGAAGATTTGACAACCCCTTGTTGGTGGTATTGTTGAGGGGGTGCTTGTTCGGGTAGCACCCCGACAAATGGCCTCTGAGATTCCTCATAGCTCTGAGAGGCTGTGATTTCGATTCCACATTGGAAGACAAGAGAAAACTTCAAGTCCAACCATAACTGTTGGGTCCAGGCTCTTAGCGGTCATCTTTCATGTTGCTCTGTCCCCCTCTGAATGGAGAGAAGTGTGTGCCTGCTGGCTATGAACACTGAGGCAGTGATTTATTGATGATTGATTGACTGATTGATTGACAAGCCAGTTCGATGCTAAAACACCACACGAAATCTAGGAAGATCGTCTGCAGGGTGGTGGCTTGAGTCAGACTGCTTCTATTCATGTGGAGTTTACCTCTCTGGGGTAAACCCTGATGGCATCCTTGAACTCTTTGGGCCCCAGGATCTTGGAGGCTATTCAGAGAATTAAAGGACAGTTGGAGCCTAGGGTGGTGGGGGAGGGGCAGATGCTGATATAATTTTAGTTAATGGCATTTGGGGGTGGGAATTCTTTGTTCAGTTGAGCCACAGGAGCTTTTAGATCAAGGGCGTGGCTAAGGAATCTGCTCAACATCCCATACTTGCAAGTGGCAGAGTCAGGATTAACTCAAAGGCTGTCCACACTGCCATGGTAATCTAGTGTCCTCATGTAGAGATGAGGAAATGGCTTATTCAAGGTTTTACAGTCAGGATTTGAACCACCAACCTGTGACTCCAAAGCCAGCCCTTGTTCCTAGTCCAGGCCATTGCCTCATGCTGATCCAGTACCTTCCAGAATAGCATGAGGATAAATAGATAATAAAAGAATATGATCAACTGATTCTCTAGTTGTATTTTTATTTTTGATTAAAAAACCAACAACAACCCATATTTCCCCCCAGGACTAAAATCTAGGGGAATGTAGTTCTTGTTCCTTTAGTTACCATTTGTTGAATTTCTGTTGAGCATCAGGGGGAGGGAGTGGTGTTCCAGGAACCAGAAGTGGTGCCTTCCCTTGAGTAGATCCTTCTGGTGTCTGTGACTCAGTAGCTACCTCCTAGTGAGTTGCCGGAGGCAGAGACGAAATGTCATTCATGGTCACATGTCTCATACCTGTCAGAGTGGGATTCGAACTTAGCTCTTTGCTGACTCCAAGCCCAGCCTGTTTCTTTCCCCACTACACAAGTGCTTCCTCATGGAGTCTCTGACTTAACAGTATGTGAGATAATGTAGAACAAGTTTGGTTGGGTATTGGAGTGTGGCCAGAAGTCTTGTCATGAGTCTGTCCTCTTTAATGGAAAACTTTCTAACAGTTGGTGAAAGCTGACTGTGTCCTCTGGCAGTGATATTGGCCTTGAACTTGCTAAGATGGGAGTCACCCTCAATCTGCAGCTTCTTTGCATTCCAGCTGCTGGTGGAAGCCATGGGAACTTTCTTAAATCTGACAGATCCTTGGCTAGACTTGACCAACCTCTCTTGTGTTCTGAATCTGTGTCGTTGGCTGTAGATCTGAATTCTTAATCTATCTGGGACATATTTGTCTCCCTAAAAATCACTCGAAAGCTCTCAGAGTGATTAATTCAATCCAACCCAACAAATTCATCAAGTAATTGTTAAGTATTGACTGTGTGATTTGGGAAAAGATAAAAAGATAAATGTGACATAGACCTAGTTTATGTAGAGTTTCATTTAAGATGGGGGAAAGGGAGATAGGGCACAAGTAAGCAAGATATAAGGGAGAGTGTGATAAGGAACAGGCCAGGAGAGAGGTTGGGAGGAAAAGGAGGAAGGAGCCATCTCATTCACCTGGGAAAAGGGGATAGGTCTGAGAAAACTTAATGGGAAGAAGTGGCATCTGAATTGAGCCTTCAAGGAAATGAGGATGTATTTGGAAGGAGAAGACCTGGATTCATGTCCTGGCTCTGCTACTAACCCCCTTTGTTACTGAAATTAGCCTAGGTTACCGGCAATTCTTTTCCTTGCCCCTGAAATAAAGCCCTTTTAAAAATTCTTAAAAAAACAAAAGGGGGAGGGATGTTAAAACAGCAAATGATACCTTCCTCCCCCCCCCCCAAGCCTTAGTTTCTTTATTTGTAAAATCAAGGGCTTGGGTTGATGATCATAAAGTTCCTTCCATCTCTAACAATTTCTCTATGTTCTCATCTTAAATTCCCTTTTAAAAAAAAAACAAACAATATTGAGAGTTGTAATTGCTTTTGGAACCATTGCTTTTTTGGTGTGTGAAGTGAGGAATTTTTGGGAAAATAGAATACATTTTGTTTCAGGGAGACTAGTAGTTTTGAGTATTGAGTATGTGATAGATGTCGTTCAAGGAGCTATATTACGGTCTTGGCGATTTGAAATTTTGTCAAGAAAGACAGTTGACTCGAAGCATGGTGTGCTGGAAGCAACACTGAATTTTGTACTTGACCATTTGGGTGGGCATAATGGATAAAATGTTCGCCTTGGAGTGCAGAAGACCCGAGTTCAAATCCTGCCTCAAACATTACCAGCTGCATGACCAGTGGCAGCTCCAGCTGTCTCATCTGCAAAACAGAAGGGTTGGACCCAGTGGCCTCTGTGGTCTTTTCCAGCTCTCAAGGGGTTGTTATGATACCATCAATTCTACCTTTTGAACTTAGTCAAGTCAAAGGAACTCTCTGGGCCTCAGTTTCCTGATCTATACAAAGAAGTGCTTAGACAACATAATCTCCAAGGTTCCTCCAGTTCTAAGTTCTAGCATTCTGTAATCCTGGGTCCCCCAGGGAAGAACATCTGGTATGAAAACAGAGCCATGCCTGTGAAGGTGCCTTGGGTCCGTTCCATCGAGGGCAACTTTAATCTAGATTTTCATGAGTGTTAGTAACTTGGATGGCTTACTCATCATTCCCCATATGGCTGGTGTGATGATATTGTTTAGGTCAGTCTAGTGCCTCCTGAGGGATACCAGAATGTCCAGCAGGCAGTAGTCTGATGTCCCTGTGATCAGAGGGGACAAGGTGTCACAGTGTACAGAGCATTGGATCTGGAGTCTGGAAGACCTGAATTAAAACCTAGCTTCAGACACTTATTAGCTGTATGACCCTGGGCAAGTCAGTTACCCTCTTTGTGCCTCAATAACACCCCTCTCTCAGTGTTGTGGTAAGGATAAAAAGAGATGCTACTTGTAAAGTGCTTTGCAAACCTCAAAATGCTATGTAGATGTTGGCTATTATTATTATTATTATCAATGTAATAATAATAATAATAAATAGTTTTCATATTCTAAAGAACTGAGCATGTCCAAGGAGCTCCCCCATTCCTCATCTATCTCCATCTTAGGTCTTAGTTATTCTCCAACCAAAGAATCGGTTTGTGTATTATCTACGTCTAGGGTGTCAGCTTTTTTTTTTTTTTGTCAGTTTCTGTTTTTAGGCAATTAACTTTTCAGTGTCACCACCCTTTCTAGCCAACAGCAAATGGGCTTGTGCAAAAAAAAAATTCCAATGGGAGAAGATGTTGAAACTAAAATGTATGAGCTGTGTATTTCATTTATCTCTCTCATCCCCATCCTTGATTGATGAGATAATGGAGAGATGACTGTAACAATAAAGAGCTGAGGAGTCACAATGCTGAGTTTCAGAGATTGGAGGCTCCCGAAAGAGGGTACGAAAAGAGGGGCTGCCCTTCCATCCTGCCTGTGACAACCATCTCGCTTTGAGGGGGGATTGTCAAGTGTTCACATTTTTACTTTCCTAGGCTTCTTTCCCCTTTCCCTGCCCTGTCCTTCCCTACTCCAGGCTTACTTACCAGGTGCCACATTGCCCACCAGGCACACTTAGACATGTGCCCAAGCTTAGCAGAAAGGAAGAGGGTAATAAGCAGAAGCCAATTTGGCTTCTATTTGTGGGATCCAACCTCTGCCCCGTATAACTTTGGGCAAGTTGCTCAGTTTCCTCATTTGTAAAAATCAGGAGGTTGAACCAGATGGCTTCAGAGGTCTTTTCTGGCTTAAGAGCAGTGATCCTATGAAATAGTAATAATAATGCTAATTTATATTTTTACATAGTGCTTCCAGGTTTGCAGTGCCCTTTACTTAGATTGTCCCATTTGAGCTGTAAGAGACAATGAGCTCTTTGAAGGCAGGAATGTTTTTTCATCTTGTCTGGGTCTCCAGTGTGTAGCATGGTGCCTTGCACACATTAGGTGCTTTATTAAATGCTTTTTGAATGACTGTGCTTCTCAGCAAGTTGTGAGGCAGATACCCCAGAAATGAGCATCCTTCTTTCATCAATGAGGAAACTGAGGCATAGAGAGGCTTAGTGATTTGCCGTAATCACACTGTGGTTGAGTGTCAGAGGTGGGATTTAAACTGAGGTCATCCTGACTTCAAGGTTGGCCTTCTAGCTTTTTAAACTGGTGCTGCGTGTGCAAACCCTTTGAGGAATCATTTGTTTGGGGCTGCTAAGTGGTGTAGTGGATAGAGCCCTATGCCCGGAGTCAGGTGGACCTGAGTTCAGATCATGCCTCAGACTGTGTTACCCTGGGCAAGTCACTTAACCCTGATTGCCTCCAAACCTCCCCACTAACACAAAAATTCATTTGTTTCTGTGCATCAGCCCATAGTGTCACATGTTCTGTTCTTGACCTCTCAGCTTTCTTTCTGTTTAGGCTTAATTAAATTTTGTATATAGTTATATACAACATAACTATATATCATAAGTCAAGATTCTGTTTAAAATAATTCATGTAATGTTAAAGAGATAGTAAGTAATCCAAAAGAAGTATTTACATCTAAGCATTTCAATCTAAAAAAATATACAGGATGTCCCAAAAGTCTTAGTTCAGTTTTAAGGCGCCCCCCCCCCCAAGCTCTATTTGTAGTGATTTTAAAAAGCTTTTCTGTGCTCAAAATTTATATGGAAGATATAAATAGTACTTACATCCATATGAACCAGAATTTAATAGAATTTATTTGTGGGAGGTGGTGTGGTGTGTTGGTAATATACCACCTAGTGGATTTGAAGTCAAAGGACCCATGTTCAAATTCTGGCTCTTACTATCCGTGTGATCTTAGACAGATGGCTTAAGCTCTCTAGTCTTCAAATTCTTCATCTGCAAGTAAAAGATGTGAACTAAACGTTCTCGAAGGTCAATTTCTAGCTCAGGATCTATGATCCCACAGGCACCACCCACTATTTGGGTACATACTGGTTTTAATCCCTTGTAACTTCTATTATGCATTTTATAACTGAATGTAGCTGTTATTTTACATATCATATCAACAGATCAGCCAGTTGTGTCCAGGGCCTGGCATGCAATAAGCATTTAATGCATGCTTGTTGATTGATTGATACAGTTTCACTTTTCTTTTTTATTCCCTTCTCTCTCTTCTATTGTATAGTTAATATGTGAAAATATTATTCAGAATTTTGGGGGAAATAGTATTCTGCCAACATTTAAAAATTCATTTGCTAGTCAGCTTTTATAACACTCATCTTCCTTGATTTTAGATTTGTGTTTTCAATCACATTGTAATTAATGAAAGGCAGGTAGTAGAGTGGAAAGGTATCAGAAGACCTGGGTTTAAATTCTCTCTTTTACTGCCTATCTGTGTAATTTTGGGCAACTTACTTCCTTTCCCTGGCCCTCAATTCTCTCATCTGTAAAAGAGGAGATTCAATCAGAAGATATCTCACTCCAAATTCTATGCTCCCAATTTTTGTATTTTCTGAATCCAGTTAGAGACAGAAAGAGGGGGGTGGTGGAGGGTGGTATGGATCTGGGATTTCAGCATTGTGGAGTACTTGAAAAGAGGAAGAGCTATGTTCATATCCCACTTCTGATACTTATTAGCTATATGACCTTGGGCAAGTCACTTTTCTGTAAAATAAAGGTGCTGGACTCAACAGCCTCCCAGGTCCCTTACAGCTTTTAATCTATGATCCTATACCTTTTATATTTTAATATTTCCTACCTCTGTGACCTTGGGCAACTCACTAAACTTCAACTTCCTTATCAGTAAAATGAGATGGTTGGACTAGATGAACTCTGAGGTCCCTTCTAGTTCCAGACGCGCGATACAGTGCTAAAATGTACAATGTACAAAGCAACAACATAATACTAGGGGGAAGGGAAGGAAGAAAAGGAGAAAAAAAGACATTTATTATAGATGCATTTTATATATATGACTTTATTATAATATGTTAATGGAATAGCACGTTGTCCATAATAGATTTTCAGTTTCATGTGCAAACTTTTATAAATACTTTGTTATGGAAAAAACCTTATATAAAAATAAAAACAAACAAACAAAAATTAGTTTAATACTTTAAAACAGAGGTGTCAAACCACGTCAGCATTGAGGCCCCCAACATTCCCAGGTAGGACCCAAACCAGATTAAAGTATAATTAGGAACTATTTAACAAAATAAGCAAAAATACGATAGAACACCGACGATGTTACTATGTGGTTTTCTAAGTCAACATGCAGCAGGAAGGGATCCTTATGTATGGTTTGGTGGCCCCAGTTCTATTTCAGTTTAGCACCACTGCTTTAACCCATATTTTCCTTATGATGCCAATAAAAAAAATTATAAGGTATATGGAAAGACACCACTTAGTGCTTAAGGGACCCAACTCCATCATAGGGATTGTTCCTACTTATTAGAGACAGGAATTCCTCTTAGAATTAAAAACCTAGCTGCAGTGCATTAATGATCTTCTTTTAGGTCCCCAACAGCTTGGTCTAGGGCTGGACTAGGTGGTCTCTAAATCCCCTTCTGGTTCTAAAAGTCTACTCATGCCACTCACCCCGTTAGGATTCCACGCGGGCCGCCCCCCCCCCCCCCCGGCCCCTGGAGCCCTCTGTCACCTTTGAAACATCCCATGTAGTGTAGATGTTTCTTCTTGGTCCTCTGTAAAGTGTTGCGTCTCCTTGGGCTCATCTATGTTACTTAAACATTGTTTGCGCCATAGACTGGTTTTCAACTATGTATCTTCTCACTTTTCTTTTTCCCCCCCAGAAAGTAACAGGGGCATCTGGTGGCGTCTTACCCAAAAGGAGGAATCCCAAGCTATTCTTAGGTATTGTAAATGGCTGTTTTCCCATAGTCCTTGTGTGTGCCTTTTGTTTGAACCTGTGTTGTGGGCGTGGCTTTGACATGTATGGAGGAAAGATGCAGGCTTCATTCTTTCTGCTGATTTGGCTCCATTCCCTTTTGGTTCCAATCAGTGGGGAAGGGCGCTTTGTGCCAATATCTCAGTTAAATCTATAACGATGATGATGATAATGATAACTTACATTGATAAAGTGCTTTAAGGTTTGCAAAGTGCTTTCTTGTATTTAATAATACTAATAACTTGCATTAATATAGAGCTTTAAGGTTCGTAAAGCACTATATATGTGTCATCTCATTTGATAGCATTTAACATTTGCTAAGTATTTAATAATTACTTCCCTGATTGGGATTTGAGCTGGCCTGCTTCCAGTTTGTTTTTAACTCCTTTTGAGGAAGGCTCTGGGAGTCGCTGCTCACCAGGCCTGATTTGTGATGTGTGTAATCTTGGCCAAATTCAATTTGATTGAACAGATTTTTATTTAATGCCTCTCTCTCTTTTTTAAAAACAAGACATTGCTTAAGCTTTTCCTTCATCTTCTCCCTGTGTAGTTTTCTCAGGGTAGAAAATGATGAGATGCTTTTCTGTCAGAGCTTAACTAGGGTGGGGCAATAGGGTTCTGCCCCGAAGGTGGTGACAAGGGGTTCAGCAGTGAATACACAACTGTGCTTAGCACCTGGTTGGTAAGGATAATTCATTACTATCAGAAGCTAGGGATGAGCTCCTTCCTTGCCCTAGCCTGCTTTTTTTACAAAACCAATACATTCCAGCATCTCAGGGGCCCTGATCCCTCTCTGCAGGGCAAGGCTTTGTTCCCCCACCTCCTTTCCTGGGGTGTGGTTTGTTTTGGTTGCCCCAGGTGCAAAAAAGGGATAATCATAGCTCTATTTGTTATCTTCTTGGGACCAGTTGTTTTGGGAGCGGATTAATGTACAAAACACATTTTTTGGATTCTTGTTTGAAAGACACTATACCATTTACGTGATCACGGGAATGTAAGGACCTTCACTGGGCATGGTTCTTTTTTTTTAACCAGAGAAGTCATTTAGGGACTCAGTGTTGAGCCTTACTTCCCCCCCCCCCCCCCGTAATTCATTCTCTTTTCTTTTCTCTGATTTTTCCAATTCTTAACGTGATATTGAAATTAACAAATGGACGATCCTCCCACGGCATGTTTGCCTGGTGCGTTTTGTCTCTAGTCAACATTTCAGTCCCGGCCAGCTTTCCTTCTCCTAATGTCTCCCACTGCCATCTCACAGCCCTCCACAGATTCTTGTCCCCTAACCAGAGGTTCAGGGGACAGTATTTGGACCAGTCATATAGAGAGAATGAGAGACCCCAAAGTGTTACATCAGTACCCCTAAGTAAGAAATAACCAAAGGAAGGCATGTAGGAGAATTTACAGAAAAGACGTAGATAAGAATAAAATAGAAGGGGGCAGCTAGGTGGCGCAGTGGATAAAGCACTGGCCCTGGATTCAGGAGGACCTGAGTTCAAATCCAGCCTTAGACACTTGACACTTACTAGCTGTGTGACCCTGGGCAAGTCACTTAACCCCAATTGCCTCACCAAAAAAAAAAAAAAAGAATAAAATAGAGGAAGGGGGCATATGGAGGTTGTGATTTGAACCTGTGAAAATATTATTATTACCAGAGGTCAACCCATGCTCTTACAGCAGGGAGCCTCTTGTAATAATAATAACCACACACATTTAGTTTTACCCATCACAAACCCAAAGTCACAACTAGGGAGGGACAACTTGGGCCTTGCGCCAGGGCACCACATTTATGCATAGAAATAACTGGGCTGAGCAGGACCTGATTAACAAGAAGAATTAGTTAAAATAGGAATCTACAGATGGTAGTTATCCTTCCTTCCCTTCCTTCACCAACCTGTGTCAATACCCCAACTGAGCTCCCCAGCAGGGGCCACAGGTGTGGTCTATAGTCTCCCACACCCCAAGTGTCCAAGTTGGGAGCACCCAAGTTGATAAACTCACGGATTCTTTAATGTGGTAGAGTAGAAAAAGTGGTGGCTGTTTCTTCATTTGTAAAACAAGGGGGTTGGGCTAACTAGCTTCTAAGGTTCCTTTCACTTCTAGGTTTGTAATTTTCTGATTAAACAGCCCTGAGGGGATTCCTATTCCAAAACAAGCTTTGGGGATACCTGCTACTGGGACTCCCCACCTACCATAACTAATGGAAGGTTGACTGTAATATAATCTCAAGTCAGATTTAGAACCAGTGACTTATTTCAAGCTTGTTATGTGAAATCAGGGTCACTGCCTGGCTGAATTTGTCCGGCTTTTGGACCCACATTTATTACTTCCCTTGACTGAATCAGAATGATCAATGAGGCCATCCAGTGTTTTCCACTTTGAAGAGCCTTATCTTCTTTGTGTGGATTGTTATGTCAGGGGATATTGTTCTGGTGCTCTTGCCACCAAAATATCTCAGAATTAAACGACGGGATAAGCGCCCAATAAAACCAGTATCTAGAAGTCAAACTCTGGGCAGGTAGGTCAAGGATGAGCTGTGATGGAAACTCAGGAGTTGATATTTAAACTAATTTCCTTATCGTCACAGTCCAAAAGTCAGAGGAAGCTGTGATCAATTTAAAGCATTGAATAAAAATGAGCTCTTGTCCCTTCCCCATATCCCCTTCTGCACATTATTTTTTAGAGCCTTTTGGGAACTCGGGGTTATTTTCTTCCTCTTTCCTGGGTAATATATTTTTTTACACGATTGCTATCTGTATTGATTTTTTTTTCCTTTTAAAAATATATCCACCTGTCCCCTCTATCTCTATATCATGTTTCCTCCCAGGAGAAAGGAAACAAATCCTCCTCCTCACGCACTGAGCATTTCTCCATGACCAAAAAAAAAATCAAGCCCAGACAATGACAGTGCATACCGTATTCAGTCTTAGTAGCCCTCTGCCTTTCTTTTGTGAGAATGGAGGCATGTTTCATTATCATTTTTTTTCATGATGTTATCTGTGTTTTCAGTTACTCAGATTTCAGTTTCCTATTTTTGTAGTCATTGTGCATATTTTTTCCTGCTTATTTCACTGTGCATCAGTTCATGTAAGTCTTCGCATGCTTCTCCAAATACCTTGGAGCCAACATTTTTATTGCACAAAAATATTCCTCTACATTCATATACCATTATTTGTTCAGACTCTTCCCAGGCAACAAACACACACTTTGCTTCTAGTTCTTTGCTAGCAGGAAGCAGTCAGTCAATCAAAAGCATTTATTAAGTGCCTGCTGTGTGCAAGCACCATTCTAGGTGTGGGGGGTATAAATATGATAAATGAAAGAAAAGCAACTCTTATTGGGGGAGGTAGCATAAATGCACACATGTATATATATGCACACATACATATATTACACACATGTTTATGTGTACACACATATGTATTATAAACACACACACACACACATATATATATATGAGAGAAAGAGAATATAAATGTAATGTAATGTAACAAGGTAAATAGATACAGAGTTAAATATGAACCAGTCTGGGAGGGTACTAGATATTGAGGTAAATATTTCTTGGAATATGGTGATATATATGTATTATTATATATTATAATATAATGTAATATATTATATTATATATATTATATACAAACACATAATATGTATAGTACATAAATAATGTATATATGTATATAAATATACACACATAATTATATATAAATATGTTTATATATTTATAGATAGATATTTGTGTGTATGTGTCTATCATCTACCTATCTACCTAGCTACCTATCTATCATCTATTTTTTTCTCCTTAATTTTCTTGGGCTATATCATCACTCTTCTTCCTTACTCTTGATGTTTTGTACCCCATTCTCTACTCCAGTGTCCAACACTCAGCATCCTCCTGGCTTCCCAAGCCCTTCTATTGTGGACTAACATAGATAGTACTGTACCCAAGACAGGCCTCCTTGAGCCATGCTTTCTAATTTAGACCTTTCCCCAGCTCCCTTATCTAAACATGTCTAACTTGGGTGCATTGCTAAAGGATCCTCATACCAGCTAAGCTGGTGGGAGAAAACAAGTGGGTTGAGCTAATTAATATTAGGGTATTCGTGGCTGATTCTTGGCCAGATGTTTTCATTTTAACTAGGACCACGGAGATGGCTTCTTGAGTAGACTTTTAAACAACTTGACAGGTTATTGGGAAGGGACTTTTTGGTGCCTTTCACATCGAACCTTGTGAAAACATCTAGTAGTTAATAACCCTGAGCAAGGTCCTTGGAATATTAGGAGAGTTTAAGGGCAGAGAAGACTATGTTCCCCAGACCTACAATATTTTGACAGTCTTAAGAGCATAGAACCTAGTTTTCTCCCAGGACTTTTCTGCCACCATCCATCTGTGGTTGCAGAGAAGGAAGACCAGTGAGTGTATTTCCCTTTCTTGACATGAGTAATGCCATTTTAGGCTAAGCCCTCATTTCACCTAGGATCATAGGATCATCTATGTTTTGCTTTCCTCTATCTCAGTTCTTATCCAAGGCCACACCAAAGAACAAGCAAAATTTGTATAGTTTCAGACACATCTGAGACCAACTCAGACTAGAAGGTTTACAAAATCCCTCTCCTCTCCTCTAAAACACAGCATAATTCCCCCAGCAACCACGATATCTCAGTTGTGATTTATCAGAATTATTAGGCATTGTTTGTATTTGTGGGAAGTGGTTTGTATTCAGAATCCCTCTTACAGCATCTAGAGCTTTCTCCTGACCTGACTTAGAACTTGATGTATAGAATAAATGTTTTACAGAGGCATATTCTAAATTGTAATAAAGTGAATTCTCTTGGCACAATCCTTCAGTATCTCAAAATGTCAAATGACCGTAGGATCATAGATTTGGAACTGAAGGGACATTACAGATCATCTCATCCACCCTCCTCACTTTACAGGTGAAGCAACAGAAGCCCAAAAAAGCCAGTCAGTCAATCTGTAAGCATTTATTAAGTGCTTACTATGTGTCAGGTATGATCAGAGTTCTGAGGATACAAAGAAAGGCCAAAAACAAAAATCCAACCCACCAATGATAAAACCTAACAGTTTCTGCCTTCAAGTAGCATATATTCCGATGGGGGCGACATGTCAATAAGTAGGTACATAGATGATATATGCTAAATAGAAGTATGGTGACCAGAAAAGGGAAGGCATTAGTAGCTGGGGGGCTGGGAAGAACCTTCTGCAGAAATCTGGCTTTGACTTGACCAGAGATGGAGGGAGTTGAGGGGGCAGAACAGTCCAGCCGGGGGCCACAGCTAATACAGAGGCGTTGGGACAGGAAATGGGTTTGTTCAAGGAATGGCATGCAGGCGGGAGTGAAGGGCTTTAAAAGCCACAGAAAGGACTTTATATTTGATTCTGGAGAAGCTGGAGCCCCTTTGAGCAGGGGGTGATGGGGTCAGACCTATATTTTCGAAAAATCTCCTTGGCAGCTGAGTGGAGGATGGATTGGAGTAGACTCAGTCAGTAAGTCAATAAACATCTGTTAAGTGACTCCTATATGCCAGGGAGTATGCTAAGTGTGGAGACTTGGAGCAGGGAGATTAGTTAGAAGGCTGTTGCAACAGTTGAGGCAAAAAGGTGATGAGAACCTGAAGGGGGATTATGGTTATGTGAATGCAGAGAAAGGCTTGGCAATGAATAGGATTGGGTGAGAGTGAGGATTTGCCCAAGGTCACACAGGCTCTGTCCACAGTGAAGAGTCAGGGCCCTTTAATTCCACACTCTTTAGATTGCCGAATCCACAGCCTAATGTCCTGCAAAGATCAAGCAATGCTTTTAGTTACAACAGAATAACTACCAAACTCAGGAACTCTCTTCAGTCACTCCTCACTCTGCTGATGAGACTTTTTAAAAACAAGAGACTTGGGGGCAGCTAGGTGGTGTAGTGGATAGAGCACCAGCCCTGGATTCAGGAGGACCTGAGTTCAAATCTGATCCCAGACACATAACACTTACTAGCTGTATGACCCTGGGCAAGTCACTTAACCCCAATTGCCTCACCAAAAAAAGAAAAGAAAAACAAGAGACTTATCCAATTCCCCTTCTTGCACTCTATCCACTGCACTGAGCTAGACCCCTGTCCTCATTATGAACTTTTTCTTCACTGGTGAAGATTTCACCATGCCTTCTCATCCTGTGTGATTCTTGCCTGTGCCTTTCCAAGAATTTCTATACCTTAAGCTATGGAATCCCATGACTTTATTCTTGGCTGAGTGCTTCAGATCTCCTCCAGGTACGGGGCGGGGGGATCTATATGGAACATCATCTCACTAAAAATTTGGTGCTACAAGGGTAGCAGTGCAGCACTTCGGTAGGAACACCAAGATGCATAGTTAGAGGACCTGGATTCCCATCTATTGCTCAGCCTCTCTGGGTTTCATTCAGCTTTCTTAACCATAAAATGATGGAGTTGTTCTTGATGAGTTCCAAGTTTCTTTCCATCTTTAAAAGTATGATTATTTATTTCAACTAAAATTTAAATTTCTTCCCACCTCCCTCCCAACTGAAAAAAAGAAGAAAAAAATAAGCATAGTAAGGCAAAATGAATTCTTGAATTGTTCATGCTCAAAAATACATAATTCATTCTATCCTGAGCCCATTCTCTCTCTGTCAGAATATGAGAGTAGCCGGTTTTATCAATGGTCCCCTGAAATCCTGATTGGTTGATCAGAATTCTTAAGTCTCTCAAAGTCGTCTTTACAATGTTGTTGACATTGTGTTTTTCTCCTGGTCTTGCTCACTTCATCCTGCATCGTCTTAATCATGTGATTCAAAAGTTTGTCACACTCCTACTACATCCTTTTTAGCATGCTAACCTTGAAGACATGATCTCCCTCTGGTCTCATATTACATTATTTAAAAAAGATAAACCTAGATAAACAACTGAAGAAATATCTGATATTCAGTTCAGTCGGCATTATATGAACCATTCTTACCATTCCCTACTTTTCCCCCCACCCACTTTGTTTTTAGCACTGGGTGTATCACATTAGACTTAGAGCCTTCCCTGAAAAAGGTCTTCAGCTTTAAGCTTCAGTGGCCTGTCTGGCCTCTCTTTGAAGTCCCCCATCCTTTGGAAAGTCCTGGGCTTTAGTTGTGGCTTCTCAAGGCACGGCCCATAGGAGAGTCAAACAGCATTTCCTTTGGGGAAGCTCGAAGAGTGAAAAAGAAGAGAAGACCATATAGTCCCTTAAATACTTCAGATATTCCTGACTTCATCCAATGGCAGTTCCTGCCTACAGCTTAGACCTCATCCTCTCTGAAACTTAGTAGAAGTTCTTGGAGGACTCGGCAGCCCAAAATTTCATCCGCCTGTGGCCAACCTAGTAATGAACCTCTCCAAAATTATCTAGACTGGTCATCAAATGCTGTACCTCTAGGATGGGAAGCCATCCTAGTTTGATGGACCCTTGCAGAGGGTGTGTGCTGGTGGCCTAGGCTTGGAGAACCCCACATCCTACCCATGCCATAATGAGTCCCCAGACATGGACTTCAATGGAGAAAAAAGCTATCTTATGAGGCTCCAGAGGCTCTATCAGTGATCTATCCCCAGACTGTTTACTGTGGTTAACAAGCTGAAGTGCATTTCTATGGATGAAGTCAGGGATACTTGAAGCATTGTGGGAGTGCTATGGTCTTCTCTTCTTTTTCATCCCAAATCTAGAGCTGGAAGGGAACTCAGAGGCCATGGAGGTTAATTGCCTCATTTTACAGAGGAAGAAACTGAGACTCAGGGAGGATGTGAGTTACCCAAGGTCACACAGGTAGGAAGTGTGAGAGATGAGATTTGAATCTTGGTCCTCCAACTCTAAGGTTGCTGCTCTTTTCTCAGGAACTCAGTGATTGGATTCTCTCCAAGAAGCAGGTGAGACAAAATGTTGTCATGTCACATGGCTGGGCAAGGTTTCCTTAGGTGTGAGGGAATTGGTGTTTTCTTCCCCCTAAGAGTTGTGTTTTTCTTTAGAACTCAGGAAACCACACACAGCCATTTGGAGAAACAAACCATTCTCCACCAGAGCTGATTGGGAATCCAGTTACACTTCTGTGGTTACTGCTTTCACTTGGTAACTCCTCTAAATCTGACCCAGGCACGTCTTGTCAGGTGTTCCAGCAGACTGTCCTTCCTCCTGTCATTTCAGCTGCTGTTTCTCATCATCTAATAGCAGACACTTTACTGTTGTGGTGAAGGAGCAACCCTAGTGAAATCTAGAATGATAACAGCTGCCCTTTTCACTGGCTTTTTAAGGCCAGCAGAATGTTTTGCATATATCTCCTTTGATTCTCACAACAACGTGGGGAGGTGTACAGGAAACCGAGGCTTAGGGTGATGCACCAGGTGTCTGGGGCAGGATTCAAACTCGGGTCTTTTGGACTCTAAGTCCATCCTTTCTATCTGTTGCACTTTGCTGCCACTCTTGTAAGGAGATAGACATTTTTGACTCTTTTAATAAAAGATGCCACTGGCCTTCCTTCTCCCTCTCCATACAGAAGGGAGTACTCGACTCTTTGCCATTCTCTTTTCATTCTTCAGATAGGGGCATTGTATCCAGTGATACAGATTGCTGCCTGTCTGTGTCCTCCCTTCCCGTTCTCCTTCTCCATTACTCCCCCCCCCCAATCCTGTGGGACTCTTGTCCGTACCATCACATGTTTATCTCTGAGGGACTCTCCAATGTGCTTAAGAGGCTTCCTCTAGTTTTGACATCTGGAAGATAACAGGCTCTACCTGATAACTGTGGGTGTCCCCCACATCTCTACTCTAGGCCCCCTTTCTTCTCCCTCTCTGCTCCTTTATGTGGTGAGCTCATTATCTTTCTCCCAATCCCTCCCCTCTTCCGAACTTTACTATTACTGTTGAGGGCACCATCATCCTCCCAGTTCCTCGGATTGCAATCTAGTTGTTACCATGATCTCCTCATTCTCTCTCACCTCCCATATCTAATCTGTTGCCAATCCCCTTTGACTCTATCTTCAAAACATTTCTCCCACATGGCCCTTTCTCTCCTTTGACACAGCCATCCCCTTGGTGTAGACCCTCATTATCTCATGCCTGGGTGACTTCAATCTCCCTGCCACAAATCTCCCCCAACTCGAGTCTGTCCTTCACTCATCTGTCAAATTGGCTTTCCTAAACCACAGTTCTGATCATGCCACCTCCCTATTTAATAAAATCCAGTGGCTCTATTATCTCCAGGATCAAATATAAAGTCCTCTGTTTGATTTTTCATTACCTGGCCTTTTCCTATCTTTCAGTTTTCTTCTGCTTTACACGCCTCCATGAACCCTGTGATCCATTGACTCTGGGTTACTTGGCATTACTCAAACAAGACATTTCATCTGACAATTGAATTTTCGCTGGCTGTCCCCCGTCCCTAGAATGCTCTCCCTCATTATCTCTGCCTTCAAGTTTCACTGGTTTCCTTCAAGTCTCAGATAAAATTCCATCTTCTGCAAGAAGCATTTATGGGTCTTCCCTAATATTAATCTCTTCTTTTTGAAATTACCTCCTATTTGTCCTGTGTATATCTTATACACAATTGTTTGGATATTAATTCCCTCCTTGAGGGAATGAGCTTCTTGAGGTCAGGGACTATTTTAGTCCATTTTTTGTATCCTCAGCACAGTCCCTGGTGTATATAGTAGGTTCTTTAAAATCTTTTTTAATTAATTTTTTTTTTTTTTGGACAGGGCAATGAGGGTTAAGTGACTTGCCCAGGGTTACAGAGCCACTAAGTGTCAAGTGTCTTAGGCCGGATTTGAACTTAGGTCCTCCTGAATCCAGGGCTGGTTCTTTATTCACAACACCACCTAGCTGCCCCCTAGTAGGTTCTTAATAAATATTTAATGACTCAAACACATGGATTGGCTGTCCATGAGTAATCAGGATAGAACCTCATAAAAAGCCTGTATCCATAGAAGGTTAATACTCAATCATGGACAGATCTCTGAGTCATCAACTCCTTTTCTGGGTGCTCAGAGATTATAGCAGTCTTTTAATTTAATTTTCCCAAGAGGAAATGCTTGCTACCAATTCATTTTGGTCTCCTTTATCCATTTTATAAGGGAAACTGAGGCCATTAAGTGGGATGAGACAACTTGCAGACCCATGAAACAAGGAATGAAATTCTCCCTTATGTTAGTGGTTCCTATGTGGTCCTCAGGGCTTCCAAGTGGTCCTTGGCTTGGTCATCTGTCAAATTAGGCTGCTTATGCTTGACACATCATCTGCCATACCGTGGGCTGCTCACAGCATCCTGAATTAGTGATTTATGGATATTGTATCTAATAAATACAATTATCATCTCATTGATGTCATTGCCAACAAATTAATCTTTCTGTTCCAATGAGGTTGGTGGGATTTTTCTGTTTCCCTTTTTTAAAAAGTAGCTAACAGAAGCAGAAAGATTGGCCTGAAGACTTTAAAACTTGAGAAACACTGTTCAGGTCACAAATGTTAACTTCTGTTTGGTCTTTGTGTGCCCTGAAGGTTATTTTCATTTAGCTCTTGCTCTGTAGTTTATGTGAAATAGGTTGAAGTCTGAAGTACACTATCAACTTGGCCTTAGTAGTGTTCAGAAAATTCACACGAGTGGCCAAAATCTCAATGGTTCCTATAAGTTGAGCTTTCTTTTCACTATTTGGGAAAATCTTTTTTATGATACTGAAATAGGAGAGAGAAAAAACGCAGTTGCCTTAGGCATTGTTTTGGTCCCTGCTTAGATAAATAGAAAATTCCATTTACCAGTATAAGAATAGCAGGCTCTTTTGCTTACCTCCAGCCAATTTAACAAATGTTTATCCAGATAATATGGTTTGCCCAAATGAGCCCAGGACTGGGAACCAGAACATGGAAGTGCATTTATGGATGTGTCACTGCATTGCTTCTTTTGGCTAGTTAACTATCTGGGAAACAGATGTGACAGCATTCCAGTAAGGGAATTTGTGAATATTCTTGAGGTAAACATCAGAATCATAGAATCTCATAGAATTGTATGGCCATCCAGTTCAACTGATAATTGAAAAAGAATTCTTCCTTCAATATTCTCAGTTAAGTCAGTTGTTATCCAGCTGTTGCTTAAACGCTCTAGTGAAAGGGGAACCTGTTACCTCCTGAGCAAGCCTGTTCCACTTTGGGGTACTTTTTTGTGGGGGGACTGGGCCTGTGATTTTGGTGGTCCTCTCTTGGAAGTAGTTTTTCTTTTTTTTTTAGTGAGGCAATTGGGGTTAAGTGACTTGCCCAGGGTCACACAGCTAGTAAGTGTTAAGTGTCTGAGGCCGGATTTGAACTTAGGTCCTCCTGACTCCAGGGCTGGTGCTCTATCCACTGTGCCACCTAGCTGCCCCAGAAGAAGTTTTTTTGACCAAGGCTGCTTAGTGTGTGCTGATGTTTATAGGCTTGGTGAGTTTTCTGGGGCACTGTATAGGTTAAGTTACCTGTCCAGTGTCACATAGCCAGGATGGGTCTGAGGGAGGGCTTGACCCTTCCCAACTCCAAGGTTCTCTGTCTACTCTGCTAAGCTGCCTTCCAGTTCTAGTTCTTGGGAAGGTCTTCCTGGCACTACAGCTAAATCTTTGACATTGCAATGTCACCTGTTGTTCCTAGTTTTGGTCTCTGAAACCAAACGGAAGAGGTCTGTTTCCTTTTCTGCTCGCCATCTTTAGATATCTGAAGGCAGGTATCAAGTCTTCCTGAAGCACAGGGATTAGGAGGTAAGAGGGGCCAAGGGAAAGTATTTTGGATGAATGAAGTCTTCCCTTCTTTAGGTGAACTGTCCTCACTTTCCTTGCACATAAAAGAAACACTTTGCAAATTGGAGGTGGTCTAAAAAAGAAAATTAGAGAGTGGAGCCAGATGTTACCAGCTGTTTGAGTGGCTGGTTGGGAGAGATGGTTGTCGGGCCGACTTTGGCACCATTTCATTGGCATTGTTTCCCTGCTGGCCACCTGGTTCTTTAGCCATCAGTGCTTGGCCTCAGGGTGGGAATCTCTCCAAAGAGATTTCTGGGAACTGCAGGGTCCACCCCAGCTGGGTTCCAGGATCAGCCGTAGGTTACTATCTGGCTCTGGCTGGCCTAGGGCTGGCTCCTGGGCTAGATTGAATTTGCAATGATTATCTTTTGATCATTTGTAATCTTCTACCTTCTCCAGCCTGAAATCATTACACATTAGAGGGTCTCCAGGTGGTGTCCCCATTTCCCCCTGCAAACCAGAAGCATTTTGAGGAGCTGAAAACCCGCAGAACATGAGAGCTAGGCAAGCGAAAAGGAGAAACACAAGATGTGTTTTGGTCAATATTAGATTTTAGAAATTTACGGATCCTGACTGAGTGTTCCTTCCTTGGAAGTGGAACAGCGATGAAGTTAGTCTTGTCTGTGAAATAAAGGAGTTTTAGAAGAAAAAAGACAAGCGTTAAAGGAAGATGTGGTTTGGAATTTGGGAAGGACATTTGAGCTTTCTCCCCATGAAATAGATTAACTTTGCTAATATCCTGTGTAAATGTTCCATCCTTCCCGGAATTACTTTGTGAACACTATATGATTCTACATTGTTCCTCCCCTAGATTTTTAGCACTTTCAGGCCTGGGTCCATTTGTCCCTCTTGGCTTTGTGTCTCAGGCGCCTGGCATCATGCCTGGCACACAGGAGGCCCTCGGTAAATACTTGGCGAACTCATGATTTGCCTGCAAAATAAAAGCATTTGGAGGGGCCTTTGCTTCCTTTTAAAACACCTGACCTTATAGGATGGCCTGGGTTCTCAGAATTTTCTTTAGAATATTTTCTTCTGGATATGTTGTACTTTTACTTTTGGCAGAATAGGCGGTTTTATTTTTTATGATGTTATAGGTTTCTTGGACTCATAAAAATGACAATGCCTTTTAAAAATAATAACTCAGACTTATAGAGTGCTTGACAAAGCACTTTCCTTCAACCCACTCAGGTAGATTGTGCAAATATAAATAGCATATTAAGGATGAGAAAACTGAGGCCCAAAGAGCTCAGGATTACATGGTGAAGTGGCAGTGCCAGGACTCAAACCCTGGGCTTCTCTCTAGTGGTGTGACCTTGGACAAGTAACATAACCTCTCCCATCTGTAAAATGAGGACTAGATAACCTCTGAGGTCCTTCTAGATCTAGGATGCTGCGATTCCTGAGTCATTGTCCTTTATATTCTTTGTCTTGCACCAAAGTGTCTAATGTGTCCTATAGACTCATCTCTTTCGTTTTTGAATTTCCCCTGAAGGTTACAAGGGGGATGCTGAGGTTTGGAGTTGGGAGACTCTGTAGCAAGTCAGCACTAGAACCTAGACCTTCTGCTTGATCTCTCCTTGAAGCCAGCAGCTGGGGTGGGGTGGGGTGGGGGAGGCAGGAGGAGGGATCATTGAAAACACACAACTATGTGGCTCATCCCCATCACTCCTAACATCTAAATATACAAACATGAGTTAGGATGCTGGCATTAAACCTTTTCTCATGTGTGGAAATGAACTCGAGAAGTCCCAGCATTGCTCCATTAAGTCTTTTCCATGAGCCCTTTTCTCCTAGCCTGTGCCAGAGATTTGCCAAGGGAAGAGGCTATGATTTGATAAACAAATAACACATTAGGCAAGCTCATCTTTCTAACTTGAGAGTTCTCTGAAACATGATGAGAACATGTCTTTCTCATGTTCTGGGGCTTCTTTCTCTAGCGCTCTGCTAAGCTCTTCCCTTTGATTCCAAATGACTCATTGTCTGTTGTGAAAACCATTCCATGCTAATCTCTGTGAAATTTCCATCAAATGACTTTGTAAGGCATGTTTAGCAACCTGGTCTCAGCCTCAGTTTCCTCATCTACAAAATGAGGAGGTTAAACTCAATGACCTCTAAGGTCCCTCCCAGTCCTTCTGGTCTGGGTTCAGAGATCTTTCCTAGCTCAGATTTTTAATGTTCCAAGGTCCCTCCCAGTCCCGCTGTTGTGTCTTCTCAGGTGTCTCTTAGCTCTGATGTTCTATTTTCTAAGGTCTAATGCAGCCTTGCTGTTGTATCTTCTGAAGTCCTTCCTGACTTTGATATTTTACGTTCTGAGGATCCTCCCAGACTTCCTGTTGTATGTTTTAAGGTCCCTTCCAGATTTCTTATTTTGTGTTCTAAATACTCCCTAGCTCATACTCTCTTTCTGTCTGTGTCGTTCTGTTCTTTTATCGCGGCCATTCCGTTCTCATTTTGTTCCATAATATTGGAGATGTTTGCTTTCTAGAGAGCATAAAACTTTATAATCCAAGCAAACATTCTTTCTGTTTTCTGTATTTTTGGTAGGGATTAATTTAATAAACACATTTGTAATCTTAGTTATAGAAAATGGGAGGGACTTTTTATTCCTGCCTTTGGTCAAGTCGAGGGAAAAACTGTTGAAGGAAAACTTGTTGCACACATCACACGTAGATACCAATATCAGGCTACCATTTATCCTGCAGTTTATCTTTATTGGGATTGCCTTGTATGAGGGTACTGCTTCTCTAACCTTTTTCTTTTTTTTTTCCTTTTCACAGATCTAGAAATGACTGGAGATTTAAATAGTGATGATTATGAATATGAAGATGAAGTCAAGCTTGTTATATTTCCAGACCACTATGAAATTGCATTGCCAAATATAGAGGAGTTACCTGCACTGGTCAGTGGATGTGGACTGCTGATAGATAGAGATGGATATGTGTGATTCCGAACTTGAAACTGAACTGTAGGGAGACGTGTGTATGTATGTACGTGTGTTTCAGAGAGCGAAATTGCCGAGTATTTTTCCTGTAAATTTCCTTTAATCCAACAGGCTTTTGTTAAATGGGGACCAGGTACTTTACTAGGTTCTGTGGCTATGAAGACGAAAAAACCCCAAAACAATACTTGTTCTCAAGTAATATAAATTCTACTGGGGGGGAGGTGAGTATGGATCCAGAAAAATAGAATAAGCTGGAAGAAAGATACTTAAAAATAAATGTGGGGCAGCTAGGTGGCACAGTGGATAGAGCACCGGCCCTGGATTCAGGAGGACCTGAGTTCAAATCCGGCCTCAGACACTTAACAATTACTAGGTGTGTGACCCTGGGCAAGTCACTTAACCCCAATTGGCTCACAAAAAAATGCAAAATGTACACAGTGTCACTTAAGGGGGTGGGGGGGAAGGACATTAATGACTGGAGGAAACAAGAAAGGCCTTATGTGGAAGGAAGGTGGTGCTTGAGCTGAGTCCTGAAGGGAGCCAGGGATTTGAAGGAGTCCTTAGGAAGGAAGAATGTCCCAGGTGTGACAGGCAGCCTGTACAAAATCATGGAGGTGGCAGATGGAGCGTTACATGTGGACAACCTAGAGTAGGCTGGAACATAGAGTGTATGATGGGGAATGATGTGAAATACTTTTTTCCTGAAAGGTTTTGGTGACATCTGAATGTCAGAAGAAGCAAGACTTAGCATTTCATGAATTATTTCTCTTGTGGTACAATGGAAAGAACACCAGCTTTGTCATCAAAAGGCCTGAGTGAAAATCTTCCTTGTGACACTTGCTCCCTTTGTGAACTTGGGCAAGGCACTGAATCTTGTCAGCCCTCAGTTTCCCCATCTGTAGAATGAGGGGGTTGGACCGTCTGGGATCGTTGGACCCTTCTGGCTCTGGATCTGTGATCTGATGATCTGTTCCTTAGGAGATCATTCTGTGCTGCCCGGTTAAAAAGTCTGTCTGTGGACAGGCCATGCCAGGCCATGCTCAGGCCTATCTGGGTCCTGGGTGGAACTGAGACCCAGTACCATGAAATATGACCACATGCACCTGCACGCAAAGGGGGAATGGAAACAGAGGCCGCTATTCATTTCCCTTTCTTCCCAGCCCCCCCCCCCCCCAGACATGGGCACAACATGCTTTACAAGCTTTAAAGCACAGTATAAATGCAAGCTCATATTATCATGGCTGTTCCCTTCTCCAGGCATTGCCCTTGACCTGACCTAAGTGTTTGAAGATGGGAGTCAGCTATGCCTCTGCTTCAATTCCATTTCCCCACATCTGAGCTGTTGTGCTGGGCTCCAAAGAAGAACCCTCCCCTCCTTTTTCTCTTCCCCCCTTTCTCTTCCTTTCCCATTCCTCTTCTCAAGAGGTAGCATGGTATAATCAAAGGGAGAAAGACAGAAAAAAAAATCACAAAGACTGGAATTCAAATCCTGCCATAGGCATTTGGCAGCTGTGTGACCCTGGGCAAGTCACTTAACCTCTGCCAGCCTCAGTTTCCTCATCTGTAACCCTCAAAGGGTTGTTGTGAGGATCAAATTAGATGACACATAAAGCTGTATACAATATACAAATGTTAGTTATTATTAATATTCTTTTCTCTGCTGTTTTGGTTCTGCTTCCTTTCCTCTTTTTCTCTCTCCAAGGCTTGAAGGGGCAGGTGAGGCATATGAGGGGTTGGTGGCAGCAGGGAGAAAGGTCAGAGTTGAGGCAATGTGGTAGAGTAGGTATATTCCTCAACTTGGAGTTAGAAAGACCTGAGTTTGAATCTACTTCAGACTGTTATTAGTTGTGTGTGGCCCTGGGTTACTTCACTGCTCCGTGCCTCAGTTTCCCCATCTGTAAAAGGCCTTTATTTTACACTGGACTTGACCTCTCAGTTCCCTTCTAAGTGTAAATCTATGCTTCTGTGATTGAACCAAATATTTCTAGTCTCTCCGCACCTCCCACCTTTACTTCAAGCCCTGTTTAACCCAGGGCCATGCCTGCCAGGGCCTAGAGTTTTCTGGACAGTATTTCCCAGCATGCTCAGACACCTGATCACTCCAGCTTGCCAGGAGGGCAGATTTGTATTTTGTGAATCTGGGTTTGTTAGAGACTAGGCTAGAGCTCGTCATTCATGCTCTTTTTGCCTTTGACCTACTTGGGGAGAGTGAAGTTTGCGTTTGTTTAGTTACTGTAACCAGGCCTTGTTTTCTTTGTTCATTTTCCAAGAAGACTGAACCACATAGTAGGTACTTAGATAAATGAATGCACCAGACATTACCCTGGTGACTTCCTCCTTGTTTTCCTCATTTTGAAATAGGGTTATAGCTCAAGGGATTTTGTTGTGAGGTTTACAGGAAACAATGCATCTGAAATGGAATGTATCTAAAATTGGAAAACTGTAAAGTAGTATAGAATTGTCAGTTGTTGAATTTATCCTCTGATAATTCAAATCAAAGAATAATAATAGTTAGCTTTTATATAGAATTTCAATGTTTGCAGAGTGCTTTACCAATATTATCTTATTTGATCCTCACAACAGCCCTGAGAGTCAGGTGCTACCATAATCCCTATTTTATATATGAAGAAACTGAGGCAGACAGGGGTGAAGTGACTAGCCTGGGGTCAGACAGTATGTATCAGAGTATGTATTTTTCTAGCTCTGGGTCTAGCACTCTATTCACTGACCCTCCTGGCGGCTTCCTTAAATGGATATCAAAGAGTTTCATGCACAGTTTCATCTCCCCCCCCCTTTTCTGTTATGTTATGGAAATACTTGTTTTATTTCTTCCGTTCAGGATAAAATAAATAAAACATAAAAAGAATAAACATATATTCAACAACATAAAGGGGAAATTATATTTGATAAAATGCAGGGACTTTTTTTGTCTGTCTTTGTATTCTTGCACAATGCCTGGTGTATTTTAGGCACTTAATGCTTGGTGGCTTGATTTCTCTGAAATGACACTAGGGCTCCTATATCACTGCAAGATTACTGTCAAATTTCTATGGATTTCCTTTAAAGTAGATTTTATTTGTTTTGTTTTGTTTTGTTTTTGCAGGGCAATGAGAGTTAAGTGACTTGCCCAGGGTCACACAGCTAGTAAGTGTCAAGTGTCTGAGGCTGGATTTGAACTCAGGTCCTCCTGAATCCAGGGCTGGTGCTCTACCCACTGTACCACCTAGCTGCCCCCCTAAAGTAGATTTTAAATACAGATCTCTGCCTTGAGAAAAGATGTGAAATAATATATCATAAATAAATGTTATATTTCTTTTTTGTCTTCACTAACCTCATATCCACATGGAAAAACAAATTAGTTGTGAAAACCCTTTATCCTATTTATATTTTAGATTTAGATCAGCCTCAATATCCAGCAATAGGAACAGGTAGGTGGCATACTGGATAGAGGGCTGGGTCTAGAGTCAGGAAGAGTTCAGTTCAAATCTGGCCTCAGACACGTCCTAGCTTTATGACCCTGGCCAAGTCATTTAACTCTGTTTGCTTTAGTTCCCTCATCTGTGAAATGAGCTGGAGAGGGAAATGGCCAACTACTCCAGTGTCTTTGCCAAGAAAACCCCAAATGGGGTCACAGAGAGTCAGACATAACTGAAACAACTGAACAACAACAAAGATGTCTGGACTAGGGGGAAGGGTACCTCCCTAATACCTGGAGGAAAAGAAGGGAAGACAACTACCATATTCTCTGCATACTGGCCTTTTTGCCCTTGACAGAGAAAGGCAGGAGACTGTGGGAGAATAAACATTTACATAGTACCCACTCTGCCAGGAACTGTGCCAAGCACTTTACAAATATTATCTCATTTGATCCTTACAACAACTCCTCAAGGTAGGTGCTGTTATTATCTCTATTTAATAGGTGACTTACCCAGGGTCACACAGCCAATAAGTGTCTGAAGCTGGATTTGAATTCAGGTCTTTCTGACTCCAGGCCCAACACTCTGTCCACTGCCTCACAAGGGAAAGGTGAATAGAGCCAGGCTCTGGGTCAAAATGATAGCTTTTAATCAATCAATCAGTATTACTTAAGCTTCTTCTTCTTTTTTTAAAAGTGAGGCAATTGGGGTTAAGTGACTTGCCCAGGGTCACACAGCTAGTAAGTGTTAAGTGTCTGAGGCCGGATTTGAACTCAGGTCCTCCTGACTCCAGGGCTGGTGCTATATCCACTGTGCCACCTAGCTGCCCAGCACATAAACTTCTTAAGGGGAGGGACCGTTATCCTGTTTTTCTTTGAATCCTCAGTGCCGAGCACAGTAGAGGTTTTAAACAAAAACTTATTAAATTGACTTCAGTGCTTTAGGGAACACAGGAGAACTGGAAGACATGGTCCCTCCCCTCAGGGGGACCATAGGAGGACCATAGAAGGGGCCTCATTTTCCAGATGAGGAAACTGGGATCCGGAATAGGGAAAGTAATAAAAACTGATTCAAATCTAGGTTCTCTGCCCCCAAAGTCTGCATTTTCATTACACCACTACCCTTAGCACTCATGAAATAGGAAATGACATCAATGCCACATGATTTGCTGGGAGGCGATGTAGGTACAATGAGAGTTTAGGAAGGAGAGGGATGTTTGAAGGAGGCTTAATTCTGTTCTTATTAAGGTTTCCAGCAAACGAGAACTTTTGGTTTGCTTCCTTTCTGACATACGATGGAAGCTGTGATCTGATTAATGAGGTGTTCTTTTTGGACCAGTTGAGACAAAGATCAGAAGCCTAATGGTTTGGGGCCAAATCAGACTTCCTGGGACTGATGAGACCATTGGCTGCCCCGGGTATGAATGACGAGCTCTAGCCTAGTCCCACTGGAGATGAGTGCTTCTGTCCAGGGTCACATTTGTACCCATTAAGAAATGGAGTCATGGCCTAACATTCCAGTCCCAGTGTGATTGAGAGCATGTGTCTCTTGCTCGGGTCAAGTTTAGGAAACTGTTCTGAATGCTAGAAATAAGATCTAGGTCAGCTGAAAGGGAGCAGCCTGACTTGCTTGGTAAATCTGAGGCTTGCCTGTTTTCCTTTTCACTCTCGTCATTGGTTGTGTAGTGCCTGCTGCGCTGGGCAAAGTGAGATGGGGCAAAGACAAAGCTTGAACTTATGAAATGAGGTCGATGGTGAGAGGTGACCAACTTGGGCATGGTGTGTGCTGTTCATTGGAGCCCCTCTCATCTTCTCTCCATATTCATACAATGAACACCTTCCTACCAGCTCTCATCACCTCTCTTCTGGACTATTGCAATAGCCTTATGGCTGGTGTCTTTGCTTCAAGCCTTCCCTCTCCCCAATCCATCTCCCAATCAGATGCCAAAGTGTTTTTCCTAAAGCACAATCTGACCAAGCCACCCCCACCTACTCAATCAACTCTAGTGACTTCCCGTTAGGTTCAGGATCAAATATAAATCCCTTTCTGACATTAAAGTTCTTCTCAATCTGGCCCCATCCTGACACTGTGATCCACAAACTATGATCTGGCTATACTGGCCTACTCTAAGTTTCACACATGCAGTACTCCACCTCCTAGCTCCACCACTGCATCAGCTCTTCCCATGCCTGCAATACACACTCTCCTTATCTCCACCCGCCTCTTAGAATCCTGATTTCCTTCCAGCCTTCTCTGATGCCTCCAATTGTTAGGTCCCTCCTTCCTTAAACTGCCTCGTATTCATTTCGCATTAATTACTAAGTACTTAGCAAGACAATTCTCATACATGAGGATGTAGGGTCTGGAACAGTGTGGTCCATAGAAAGTGCTTCAATCAGTCATTGCTCATTAATTGACTGCTTCTCAATTAGGTTGGCTACTCCAACTCCCCCATTTTACAGTTGAGGAAACCGACACCCAGAAGGGTGACTTTTCCAGGATCATACAGCTAGTAAGTATTTTGGGCAAGATTTGAATCTAGGGCTTCCCAACTACAAATATAGCACTCTATCTGCCATACCATCCTGTCTCTGAATAATAAATATAAAGCAATCTCCTGCAAGTTACTGTATCTTGTTTGCTTCAGTTTCCTCACATGTAAAATGAGCTGGAGAAGGAAGTGGCAAACCACTCCAGTATGTGTCAAGAATACCCCAGACGGGGACATGAAGTATTGGACATGACTGAAGCGACTGAATAACAGCAAAAACAGCAAAAACAACAATTTCTTGGGAATAAAGGGCAGAGGACACTAATGACTGAGGGAAATAGGGGAGGCCTTATGTAGGAGGTGGTATATTACTTAGTTGCTTTGGGTTTTAAAAATTTATTTTAAAAATTTAATTAATTAATTTGTTCATTCATTCATTCATTTATTTATTTGCATTGGGTTTTTATCAAACCTATATGGCATTTATCAATAAGATTTTCACTTTCCCTTTTACAAGCTAATGGTTTTTACAGATCATTTCTTGGGTTCTCTTGCAGGTAACAATTGCTTGTGATGCCGTCCTTAATTCAAAATCTCCATATAGGAAACAGGAGCCGGATTCCTGGGAAAATGAGCTGCAAGTTTCCAAACATGCCAATAACCTCATGCAACTGGACAATGGTGTCAGGATTCCTCCCAGGTGAGAGAGCCGCAGGTGGTGGGAGCCAGCATGGGGAGGGGGGTGTTAGTGGGTGTTTCCGAGACCACCAGTCACATAAGGATGCTGATCTCCTGCTGTAAGGTACAGCAAACTTTCTCTAGCTCTCTGTAAATATCACCCCTATCCCCCATTATTTGCTTATCTGTGTACATCTTGTACCTTTCAATAGAGTGTAAGCTCCTTGAGGGTAGGGACTCTTCATTTTTTGATCTTTATTTCTCCTATCACCTGGCAGAGGGCTTCAAGATAATAGGAACTTAATAAATGTTTGTTGAATCTGAAATGAGTCACATCTGAATTTTTTTATGATGAACAAAGTCTGAACCTTTCTATTAAAATTATAGGTAAGGAAGACTTGGGAATCCTGTTTTTGAGAGGACATGATGCTCTTTAGGATGTGTTCTCATGCTGCCTTATTCAGTACGATAATATGGTTCAGTGAGTGTTTATTAAGAGCACATAACATGTCAGCCACTGTGCTATGTGCATATGAGGACAAAAAGGAAACGTTCCCTTTGTCAAGGCATTCTTCTATGGAATATGACTGTACATAGTGGCTGGGCATTAGTAGAACCTGCTGCTGGTGGATTGTGTGAGCTGGGAGTTCTGAGCTGCAGTGGGTGTCTGTACTGAATCCGGCACCATTCTGGTGAGCCTTGAGAAGTGTGAAGGGAGTGACCCCAGGCTGCCTAAGGAGTAGCTCATTTATAGTTACTGCCATGTGGTCTCCCCCATTAGATTGTGAACTCCTCCAGCGTTGGAAGCATCTTTGACCTTTTGGTGCATCCCTAGCACTTAGCACAGTGCCTGACACATAGTTGGTGCTTAATAAATGTTTATTTATTTAATATTTGGTGAGGCAATTGGGGTTAAGTGACTTGCCTAAGGTCACACAGCTAGTAAGTGTTAAGTGTCTGAGGCTGGATTTGAACTCAGGTCCTCCTGACTCCAGGGCTGGTGCTCTATCTACTGTACCACCTAGCTGCCCCTATTTTTTATTTTTAATAATGTTTTGTTTTCCCCCCAACATGTAAAGACAATTTAAACATTTTTTCTTTTTTTTAAAGTTTTGAGTTCCAAATTTTATCCCTTCCTTCCTCCTCCCCCACCCCCAAGGTGGTAAGCAATTTGATAGAGGTTATACATGGGCAATCATGTTAAACCATTTCCATTTAATAAATGCTTATTGACTGATTGATTGCCTAAGGAGAAATGAACTTGCTTAGGTTGGAAATGGGCCAAAGCTGATCTTCAGTGTTCATTGCACTTCTAGCCTAGGCAAGATAGGGAGAGTAGTCACAAAAATACAAAACAAGGCAAAACAAAAAAATAAATCCCAACCCACCAATATGTAAATAGAAAATAATTAGAGAAGCAGCATATAGATGTCCATAGAGAGATCAATTTGGAGTTAGAAAGACTGTTATAACAGAAAGAACCCAGGCTCCAGGTCCAGAGGACCTGGGTTCAAATCCCACTCCTGATGCTTATGGCCTGTGTGACCTTGGATAAGTCATTTAATCTACCAGGGCCTCAGTTTCCCACCATATATTAGATGGCCTCTGAGATCTCTTCATGCTCCAGATATGTGATCTTAAGACCTGAATTCAAATCCTGCCTCACACACTTACTGGTTGTGGGACCCTAGGCAAGTCAGTTAACCACTCTAAGCCTCTTTTTCTGCCTATGGAGTTAATGATATTACCTATCTCACAGGGCTGTCAGGATCAGTGAGGTAATGTATGTAAAATGGTGTGGAAACCTTCAAGTGCTACGAGAATACCAGTTGTTATTATTGTCACTGCCACTGATGACTAAACAAACAATTGTCATTGACCCACTACCTCTAAATTTAGAGCAGGGAGGCATCTTGGAGGTTGGCCACTTCAACCTCCTTATTTTAGAATTGAGGAAACTGAGACCCAAGGGCAGCTAAGTGGCACCATGGTGCATGGAGCGCTGGGTCTGGACTTAGGAAGACTCATCATCCTGAGTTAAAATCCAGCCTTAGACACTTACTAGCTGTGTGACCCTGGGCAAGTCACTTAACCTTGTTGGCCTCAGTTTCCCCATCTGTAAAATGAGCCAGAGAAGGAAATGACAAACCACTCAAATATTTTTGCCAAGAAAACCCTAAATGGGGTCATGTAGACATGATTGAAAAACTGAGACCTAGAAGGGTGGTTTTCCTTCTTGCTTTGGACACCGGGGTCTTCATGTCCCCGTAAGATGAGGATTAGTTCTTATTATTACTTGATAAGATCAGGAACGAGACTCTTGATCCTTGTTTGGCAAGTTGTAGGGCTACACACTGTGACAGGGCTGGCCCAAGAGGGTTCCTTAGGCTAGTCTCCCCATCTCTTCCATCTCTTCCGCAACCTCCCCAACATTTGGTCCTTCAGGTGTAATCTGGTGGAGAGAAGCAGCCAGGGAAGCCTAGAAAGGGGGAAAAGACTGGGAATCCAAAGAGGGAAAGAGAGGGCAGCCTTAGACATGGTAGATTTATCCGGTTGTTTGGAAGCAGGTATTTATGAGCTTTGTGCCTTTTTTTTAAATCTCAAGCTCTTGAGGAGTCTCCCCCACCTGCTGCTCCCTGAATTGCTGGCTAGCTGCCAATCTCTAGGACACTGCAGGACACCAATTTTGGGTTAAGGCCCATCACCCACCGTGCCTGCTATTATTAGAGCACATTGGCTGAGGTGTTCACAGATCCAAATTGGTTGGCTGGAGAGAGCCAAGTGAACTCGACCTCTTTGTCTCGGTTCTTAGCCTAGATTGCAGTCTGACCCTGTTTTCTGATGTTATTCAAAAATGGAGAAAACATCTCTTCCTCTCAATAATCGATGAAAGACAATTGGGTTGTCATCAAGAATTAGAAACGAAATCACAATGAATAACTGTGCCCATCTGAGACCAGGACATATCATATTTTATGCTCTTTGCATAAAAATGCCCCCAAATAATGAGGTATCATGATGGAATTCTGGAGGGAGTGAGATTTAATTGATGTAAAAAAACCCCTGAAAAAACAGTCCAGTTATTTTCATTAGCATTTGTTGTGATTCAGCAAACATTCATTAAGCACCTACTATGTGCCAGGCACTGAACTAGGATCTGGAGATACAAACATCAAAATGAAAAGGACCCTGCATGAATTAAGTACCTGCTATATGCCAGGAACCATCCTGGACACTGGAGATGCAAAGGCAGGAATGGAATGGTCTACCTTCAAGGAGATTACATTGTAATTGGGGAGACCTACCATGTGCACAAGCACAGCAAAAGGAAAATTCAGGATGGGGAGAGCTTTGGGCTAACAGTGAGGAGAGGGCAGGGGATTAGAGCAGGCTTCACTTGAGCTGAACCTCTATGGGAGATGAGGACTCTTGGTGGTGGAGATGAGAAAAAAGGAGCATTCTAGACATAGGGAACCTTTAAATTCAGAGGAGAGTGTTGGAGTAACTGCAGTGGAGGACAGTCTGCTGTGCCTGGAATCAGGAAGACCCGAGTTCAAATCCAGCCTCAGATAAGTCCTAACTGTGTGACCCTGGGCAGGTCACTAAAACTGCCTGCCTCAGTTTCCTCATCTGTAAAATGGGGATAACCCTGTAGGGTTGTTGTAAGGCTCAAACGAGATAATATTTGTAAAGCACTTAGTGCAGGGCTCAGGCACATAGTAGGTACTATAACAATTTAGTTGGTTGCTCCTCTTTTGTTCTTCACATGTGGCACTTCATCTCCCATCTCCATGCCTTTGCACTGGTCATGCCCCTGCCTAGAATGTGCTTCCCCTCTCACTTCCACCTCTTAGGGTCCCTCTCTTCACTCAAGGCATATCTTGAGCACCAGCTTCTACATCTAGTGCCTTCCCTCCCAAACTAGTAGTTAATTACTTTGTGTTTATGCACATTTCCCCTCCTTATATATTTATTCTGCATATCCTTACATATGTACAGATGCATGTAACATATTTGCATTCTCTCTCTATTTATAGATGTCCCCCCATTTCAATGTAAGCTCCTTGCAAGTAGGGATTGTTTCCTTCTTTCTCTTTGTACCCCAGCACTTAACGTAGCGTCTGCAACATAGGTATCTATTAAGTGTTCATCGATTGAGGGGAGTAGTGTGGGATAAAGCTGGAAAGACTGGAGGGTGTCCTTAAATGCCCCTTGAGGGGCTTGCACTGGATCTTGGGGTGTAGGGGAGTCACATGATCAGATTTGTGCCTTAAGAAGAAGTTAAGCATTTTTAAAAATGTTAAAAAAAAGGATTAAAAAAACCTTACTCCTAGGTCTTGTTCCATATTTCAAATAACTCATTCCATCTGCTACATCATATGCTTGCAAAGCTTGGAGAGGCTGTGTCCAAGTAAAGGTAATCAACCTGATTGTCTTGTTCTCGCTTCCCAAGGCGCACTCACCAGCCGGGGGGAGACAGTCTTCCATATGTTTGTCCTCAATGGTGTCCTTGACTCCTGTTTTCTTCTTTGGAGTTCCTCCTTGGTTATGCATTGCACCCCGATTGCACCCACCAGGCACCTCTCCATTGCCAAAATTACACAGAGTGTATATGTTACTGTTTTCATGAGCCACCTCCAGTTTTCAAGGGATAATTCTACACCCAAACCTCTCTTCCTTGGGATGTTCAAGGAATTCAATTCAACAGAAACTTATTGAGTGCCTGTCACGTGCAAGGGAGCCTGGTAGGTGCTATATGGGAAGTCATCAGTTGTGCAGGCCATCTGCAACAGAGGGTGTGTGTGCAGGGGAATTGTAGGTGAATGTACTTTCACCCTAAGGGAAAACCCATTTTGTTTCAACCCTTTTTATATGTTTCTTTATAAAACGTATAAATCCTCTTTGCTGAGTAAATAAATAGAATATAGTGAACCCAAGTCATCTTTCTTGGGCTAAAGACTGAGTAGTAAGTACCCCAATGCCCTCCCTCTGAATGGATCTCTTATTTTATACTTCGATAGCTGGTAAAGGAGACTAGACTCAAGTATAGTGATCCCTGGTCAGACGCTAGAAATCCTCAGCCCCTTAAGGGCTGTTTTGAAGCAGGTCCTGTGAACGGCTTCCCTCCCCTTCCCCCCATGGGTTATGGATCTGTTTTTGTCTCTGCAAAGTGGTTACCTATGTTTGGAATATTTTCCTTCTTTACCTCTACCTTGTAGACTCCCTAGCTCCCTTCTAAGCACCTCTCAGATGCAATTATGCCACATGCACTTTGCATTTAAATTTGTATATGACCACTCTCGCAGTAGAAATCACATTAACCAAACAGGCTAGTCATCTGTGTATAAAACTCTGCAGTTACAAAAGTCACAGAAAAACGGAATCAGCAAAGCAGCAGCCCTCCAGTGGGGGTTCAGAACTATTCCATTTCTGTCTTTGCATCTCAGTGCCCAGAACTGTGCCTGACACATTGTAGTTGTGTAGTTGTGAGTTAGGATCACAGACTTTGAGCTGGGAGGGATCCCAGAGATCATCTCGTCTAGGGATTCTTAGCCATTTTCATGTTATGACTGCCAGGTGGTGCAGTAGATAGAGCACTGGTCCAGTGGCATTGAAAGATCCGAGTTCAAATTTGGCCTCAGACACTTATTTGTCTGTGTGACCCTGGGTGAGTCATTTAGCTTTTATTTACCTTAGTTTCCTCAACTGCAAGATGAGAATAATAGAACATGTCTCTCAGGGTTGTGAGGATCAAAAAGTTTTGCAAACCTTGGAATGCGTTTATATATATAATGTATATATATATATATATATGATTAGTCTAGTTATATATATATATACACACACACACATATATATATCACATTCTCTATCTGTATAACACATTCTATCTCTCTCTCTCTCTCTCTCTCTATCTATCTATCCATCCATCCATCCATCTATCTATAACACATTCTAAGTTTTGCAAAACTATTTGATCCATATGCTATCTATATTTTATTATTATTATTATTATTATCATTATCGTTATCATTATCCCAGCCTGGTGAAGCCTATGGACCCCTTCTCAGAATAATGTTTTTACATGCATAAAATAAAATACATAAGATTACAAAGGAAACTAGTTATATTGAGTTTTCAAAATTAAAAAAAAGTTTCTGGACCCCAGGTTAAGAAACCAATCTATTTCAACATGCTTGTTTCAAATGTAAATCTAATTAAATTGGGGTTGAGAGGAAATATGGCATAATGGCTAAAGGTCCAGCTCTTAAATCAAGAAGTCCTGGGTTCAAGTCCTGTCTCAGGCACATTTTAGCTGTGTGACTGTGGGTGAGGTGATTTTATTTCTCAGTGCTGGCAGCAACTCTGTAAGATCATTGATAACAGATGACTTGCCTATTTCTATTGGTGGAAAGAGTGTTTACACTTGGGAATTCCCTGCACATGAAAATTTTTTTAAAAAGTCAGGTTTGCAAGGTGTCTGGGCTCTGCTTAATTAACCAATGGCTGTCCTTATTGTTGCTGTGTCAGGACTACCACCAGTTCCTCTCTAAGGCCTTTAAAACAGATGCTGATTATCTCATCTCTATTTTAAAACTTGACTCAACAGCTCTTGCCTTCAGGCAGCATTTTTGGCTGGTGTCTATCAGTCTTTTCCACCTAATCATTCTCCAGAGGACGTCCAGGAATGCCCTGCATTCTAAGTCATCTTTCCATGGAAAGAAAAAGCTCAGGACACTTACTTTTCAGAGGGAAGGAATTAGGAGCCATGGAGCCAGCCCTGGCCTTCTAGCAGAGTCTGTTAATAAGGAGAGAATCTTGCTGGAGGGGAGAGCAAGATTGGACTCTTAATTCTCTCCAATCTTCTGAAACTTGGGAGTCAGGAATCCCTTGTTTCATTCAGATCCAGCCTCAAAAACTTCCCTAGGGGTGTGATCCTCGGATAGTTTCTAACCTCTCCAAGCCTCAGTTCCCTTTTCTATAAAATGGGAATACTAATAGAACTTATCTCACAGGATTGTTGTGAGGCTTATATGAGGAAACAGATGTAAAATGCTTTTGCAAATTTCAAAGTGCTATAAAAGCATTAGTGATTATTTAAAAAAAAAATCATGCTTTCTTCTGTTTTCATTATCACATCCATTTCCCAATATATCTTCCTCCCTTTCCCTCCCAGAGGGCCAATAAAAGAGAAAAATAAAACTCCCTGACACATCAAAAAAGTCTGATTTATATGCATTGTTTCCACATCTATCATCCCCCCCCTCACCTTGGCAAAGAAGGGAGGGAGGTGTCTCCTCATATTTCCTTTCTGGAAACAAAGGCGGTCACTGTAATTTCCCAGCATTCAGATTTGACTGTTTTGTGGTTGTTCATGTTCTTTTCCATTCATGTTGTTGAGCTCATTGTGTATCTTGCTTTCCTGGTTCTACTTCCTTCCCTGTGCATCAGTTCATGGAAGTCTTCCTGTGCCTCTCAGCATTCATCAGTCTTTATAGTGCAGTAATATTTCATTAACATACCATGACTTGTTTAACCAACTTTTCATGCACGTGCATCTGATTTCATTTCTAGTTTCCTACTCACTTTTTACATTTCCCCCCTTTTTCACATGTTGTCTGTCTAGCGGCTGGAAGTGTGCCAAGTGTGACTTGCGGGAGAACCTCTGGCTGAATCTGACCGATGGTACCATCCTGTGTGGAAAGTGGTTCTTTGACAACATGGGGGGAAACGGGCATGCGCTGGACCACTACAAAGAAATGGGCTACCCTTTAGCAGTGAAGTTAGGAACCATCACCCCAGATGGGGCAGGTGAGTCTTTCAAGCTCTGGGATTTAAGGAATTGGGGGAAGGGGTGATGACAAAAAAGGCAAATTTTGTAATGACGTTTATAGACCTTCTGGCATTGTGCCGACACTGTTGGACTCTGAGTTCAGAAGTTCTTGGTTCAAATCTTGCCTCTGATCTTTAACCCAAGTGACCTCAGCCAGTGGTTTAAACTCTCAACATCCAAAAAACTCTCTAAGACTGTAATTTTTAGGCCTGTTGCTGATCTGGTGGAGGGAATTCGCTCACCTGAGAGTCCTTCCAGCAGTAAAATCATAGTTCTGTTTCAAAAGCCACAAAGATATATATGTATATGTCTAAGAAAAAGCATGGCATAATTGTCTTATCCTGGCCTTGCAACCTGTAAAGTTTGGGTTTAAATCCTGTCTCTGACCCATGCTGACTGTGTGACCCCGGGCAAGTCACTTCACCTCTGTTTGTCTCAATTTCTCATCTATAAAGTGGGAGTAAAAATAGCACTCACCTCTCAGAGTTGTGAGAATGAAATAAGGTAATAATTGTAAAGCCCTTAGTACAGTGTCTGACATATAGTAAGCACTATGTAAATGTTAACTATGATTATTTATCATTGCCATTATTGTTATTATTGTTGTTTAACCTCAGTGCCTCAGGGAACTTTGCAAGAATTTAAATTTATAGTATTTAAATTGTATTGAATCACCACTGCTATTTCTATATCCCAAAAACATAAAGGGAAAGGTCCTATTTGTATAATTTTTTTTTTGGTGAGGCAATTGGGGTTAAGTGACTTGCCCAGGGCCACACAGCTAGTAAGTGTCAAGTGTCTGAGGCCATATTTGAACTCTATCCACTGTGCCACCTAGCTGCCCCTGTTCAAAAATATTCATAGCAGCTCTCTTTGTGGTGGCTGAAAATTGGAAATTTTAGAGATGCCCATCACTTGAGGAATGGCCACACAAGCTGTGGTATATAATGGTAATAGAATATTATTGTGTTATAAGAAATGACAAGCAGGATGACTTCAGAAAAATAGGGAAGGACTTAGATGAACTGATGCAAAGTGAAATGAACAGAACCAGAACATTGTATACAATAACAGCAATATTGTTCGATGAAGAACTGTGAATGACAGCTATTCTTAGCAATACAGTGATCAAAGGAAATCCCAAAGGACTAATGATGAAGCATACAATCTGCCTCCAGAAAAAGAACTGATATTGCTTGAATACTGACAAAAGCATGCTATTTTTCACTTTCTTTCATTCATTATCTTTTATTTGAGTCTTTTTGTACAAAATTACTAATATGGAAATGTTTTACATAATTGCACATGTTTATACATGTTTATATCTGATTGCTTACCATGTCAGGGAGGTGATAGAGAGCGAAGGAGGCCAGAATAGAATTTGGAACTCAAAACTTAAAAAAAAAACTATTAAAAACTGTTTTAACATGTAATTGAGGGGCAGCTAGGTGGTGCAGTGGATAAAGCACTGGCCTTGGATTCAGGAGGACCTGAGTTCAACCAGCCTCAGACACTTAACTAGCTATGTGACCCTGGGCAAGTCACTTAACCCTCATTGCCCTGAAAAAACAAAAAAAAATACTATTGGGGGCAGCTAGGTGGCGCAGTGGATAGAGCACCGGCCCTGGAGTCAAGGAGTACCTGAGTTCAAATCCGGCCTCAGACACTTAACACTTACTAGCTGTGTAACCCTGGGCAAGTCACTTAACCCCAATTGCCTCACAAAAAAAAAAACAAAAAAAACCAAACAAAAACAAAAACAAAAAAACAACATGTAATTGGGGGAAAAAGAAAATATATTGAAAAAAGTGTATGAAGGGGAGGGGAGGGAGGAAAGGAGGGATAGAATTTGGAACCGAAAACTTTAAATAAAAATGTTTATTTAAAAAAAAATTGTATTGAATCCATCCAGGAGAGCTAAATGAGGCCCACAGTGGTAAGAGACAGGGTCATCGGGTGAGAGGCAGCTTGGTGGGCAAGAGAGAATGCTGCCTTTGGTGTTGGCAGATTGTGGTTCCAATTTCAGCCATACCTCTCATTACCCGTGTGACCTTGGGCAGATCATATAAGTTTTCTGGGCCTCAGTTTCCTTGTTTATAAAATGGGAGGGGGGATGACTAGATGGCCTCTGAGGTCTTTTCCTCCTTTAAGCCTACAATCCAACTGGGAATATTTCAGATAGAAGATTGTTGGAATTTCACTTGTTTTTTGAACTAACTTTGCACTTTCCAAGCTCTGGGCTGATTGTGGGGAATTGCAGTGAGGAGAGTTTAGTTCTCAAACTATTTAGCATACTGACATTTAAATCATTCAATAATTACATGCAGTTTAATGGTTTTAAAAAGCCAAGGTTCAAGAATATTAATTTATGCTTTGCAAAGAACAGGCATGTGATGTTGAGGGCAATGCCATCTCTATTTACTGTTATGTTTCTGGGACCTTTTGTTCCCTGAGAATTTTATTTTTTTGCAGGGAGGAATGAGGGTGATAGGAGAGGAAGAATTATTTTCACAATACTGTTTTAATTCAGCTTATATTTGGTTAGTGTTAGTTTTCTTTTTTTTTTTTTGACTAGATTATTTAATTGGTGTAAGGGACTCCTAGTCCCTTTCTGACGAATGCGGAATTTTTTTTTTCCATTTTAGGGCCTTTAGTAATTGAAAAATATATCAATTATTTTTAAAATCCTGAATTTAGGATGGTTAAATTAAAAAAAAATTTTGGATGAAGAGAACGATGGTATAAATATTTTATTCAATTGAGTTTAAAATTAAGACTGTAGATCAACAAACTAGCATAAATAGAGCATTGACATAATTGAGAAGAGTCTTAGCCATCCTTTGATGTTGTTTTGGGGACTTAACCTGTCATTTCATTGGCGGTGGTGTTGTGGTTCAGCCATTTTCAGTGGTATCCAACTCTCTGTGACCCCATTTGGAGTTTTCTTGGCAGAGATACTGAAGAAGTTTGCCATTTCCTTCTCCAGCTCATTTGATAGATGAGGAAACTGAGGCAAACAGGGTTAAGTGACTTGCCCAAGGTCATACAGGTAATGAATGTCTGAGGCTAGATTTGAACTCAGGAAGATGAGTCTCTGGGCTGACACTCTATCCACTTCACCATCTATCTGCCCCTTTCATTGGTATAGGGAACCTGAATGAGGAAATCTTTCTACCAGTATAGATCATCACCTCCCCAGCAGCTTATAGTCTTAGAGAGTCACCTGCAGCAAAAAAATGTTATGTGACTTACCTTCGGTCACACAGCCGATATATGTCAGAGCTAGGACTTGAACCAATCAATGTCTTTTTGGTTCCAAAGCAGACACTCCATTTGCTTTGTCTGCCTCACCATATTTGAAAAGTTGTTATATGTAAGAGGGCTTAGGTTTCTTTTGTTTGGTCCCCGAGGGCAAAAGTAGGAGCAGTAACTAGAAGTTCCAAAAATATCTATCTAAACTTTCTAACCTGGAGGGCTGTCTGAGAGGGGTCTGGACTGCCTTGGAGAGGCACAGGGTCCCCTTCCTCTGGGCCTCCTATTAGACACTGGATGACCACTTGTCTTTAGTCTTTAGTAGGGATTCCTTTCAGGTTTGGTTGGACAAGATGGTCACTGCCAAGGACCCTCAGAACTCTAAAATTCTGTGAAAAAATAACCCGCAAAGCTAGTAAGTGTCTCAGGCTGGATTTGAACTCAGGTCTTCCTGACTTCAGGCTGTGCACTCTATTCCCTGCACCACAGGAACCCATAGAGTTTAAGGGTCCTGCCAAAGGTCACACAGGTAGTAGTGCATAGCAGAGTCTGGATTTGTACCAGGATTCTCCCCTGCCCTTTTTTTTTTTTTTTGCAGGGCAATGAGGGTTAAGTGACTTGCCCAAGGTCACACAGCTAGTTAAGTGTCAAGTGTCTAAGGCTGGATTTGAACTCAGGTCCTCCTGAATCCAAGGCCAGTGCTCCATCCACTGCCCCACCCCTGTCCTTCTAATGTGAAAGAGAGACTGTCTTTAAAAATAAATCAAGAAAATGAATCATTGATCCTAATGCTTGTAAATTTCTTTTCCTCTTTGCAGACGTTTATTCCTTCCAAGAAGAGGAGTCTGTTTTAGATCCCCACTTAGCCAAGCACTTAGCACATTTTGGGATTGACATGCTTCAGATGCATTCGGTGAGAATGCCAACTTTTGTTTATACCTTAACTTCCAGTGCAGGGGGTGTGAAGGTAGTGGCATCAAAGTTGCTTGATCCAAGTTAAAGCCTCTTTTTCTTATGTGAATATTCATTATGACAAAATATGAAGTTCAATTTTTGTACTCAAATCTAATTATGTGGGGTCAACTCACCCATCAAACCAAAATTATTTTTTAAGTGCTTACTATAGGCTAGGCACTGGGAATGTAAGTACAAAGAATAGAAGAATCCCAGCCATCCTTGAGTTACCTTCTAATGGAAGAGACAACAAGGAGCTATATAAATATATACTGAATCATATAAAGAGAATAAATACAAATAATTACAAAGTCGTTAAATCCAAGGTAGCTGAAGGTTGGGAGAGGCAGTTAGCCATTGATAAAGGAGGAAGCCATTCAAGAAAAGCTTTTTGCAGAAGTTGGTGCTTAAAGCTGGATCTTGAAAGAAGGGGGACTCTAAGGTAGAATTGAGGAGGGAGTATTTCATAGGCTTGGGTGACTGGAATCTAACTTGTCATTGGATTTAAAGATTAGATTTTTTTTTTTGTAACAGGAATGGGAAATCAACATTGAGTTTTGGAGATGGCCTTTTTGATTCAGCAGGGTCGGCACATAGACTTTCCCCTTACTGTACTGAGAACCTCACTCCTTGAAGCATTAAATAAGAATGAGTAATAAGAAAATAAATAATAATAATAATGAGTAATAAGGTAATAAGAGAAGGTGACCTTTGAAATTGTCATCTATAACATACTCCAATCTCAAGAAAAGAATGAGTTTATTTCACTTAAAACAAAAAGTTAAAGTAAACAGAGATCATGGCTGGGTGGAGATAACAAGAACATGTGTTATTGTTAATGGAGAATCCTTGCCGTATTTTTGCTCTACAACTGCTCTGTCCACCTTAGACATGATTAAAAAAAAAAATTTATTTATTTTTTGGTGAGGCACTTGGGGTTAAGTGACTTGCCTAGGGTCACACAGCTAGTAAGTGTTAAGTGTCTGTGGCCGGATTTGAACTCAGGTCCTCCTGACTCCAGGGCTAGTGCTATATCCGCTGAGCCACCTAGCTGCCCCAGACATGATGTTTTGTAAATGTCGTGTTTTCCTTGTGTTCAGAGCTCATCTGAAGTATTGTATTAAATTCTGGGCTTTCCAATTTAGAAGGGCATTGATAAACTGGAGTGCATCCAGAGGACACCAACATGGTAAAGAGCCTTGTGTATGGCATATAAGGATTGCTTGAACTGAAGAAGTCATTTGGTCTAACCATCTCATTTAACTGATAAGGAAACCAAACCTCATACAGGCTAAGTGACTTCAGGCACGTGGTGAGCAGAAGAGTTGGTATTTGACCTCACGTCCTCTGATTCCACATCTGACACCCTTGGGATTATAGGAGGCATCTTGGTGACACAGTGGATCGAGTCTTGGAATTGTCAGTGGGTCACTTAATCTCCCTCAGCCTCAGTTTCTGCACCTGAAAATAGAAATAATCATAGCATCTCTTTCTGAGGATCGTGAAGATAGAATGAGACAATAATAGGTCAAGTTCTTTGCCAACCTCAAAGTGCTACCTCAGTGTGAGCTATTATTAGAAGATTACATTTGTTTTTTAGGCCTCTGTCCCCATTGGTTTGGCTATTTCCTCTTTCTTTATCCTCCTCCCTCCCCTCCCTCACCTCAAAGGGTAGAAAATTCCAGAAAACCTGAGTGACTAGTCCAGGTTACTATCAGCAATCAGTAATGATACCAAATTAATGAATGACATTTTAAATTGTCTTTCTTTATTGATTCGGCATCTAGACGGAGAATGGCACAAGGGACAATGATGTCAAACCCCGGATCAGTGAGTGGGAAGTCATTCAAGAGTCGGGGATGAAGCTGAAACCCATGTATGGCTCTGGGTACACTGGGATGAGGAACCTGGGAAACAGCTGCTATCTCAGCGCGGTCATGCAAGCCATCTTCAGCATCCCTGAATTTCAGAGAATGTAAGTTTTTGTGATTCCCAGCATCGAACCTTGTACCTGTGGTAGGACTCATGCTCTGTACTTCTCTCCAGTACCTGCTCCAACATGGCGGATGGCCCATGGCATATAGGGGCAGGGACTTTGGACCATTTCCTAGGTGGCGCAGTGGATAAAGCACCGGCCCTGGATTCAGGAGGACCTGAGTTCAAATCTGGCCTCAGACACTTGACACTTACTAGCTGTGTGACCCTGGGCAAGTCACTTAAGCCCCATTGCCCTCCAAAACAAAAACAAAAACAAAAACAAAAACAAAAAAATGATGTACACATGAAGTTCTTTCTTGACGGATGTTCTGAATGGAGAGCTCTAACTAGAGATGATTCTTGAAATTAATTTGAGAGTGGAGGGGAGGAGATTGGGTACAGTAACTGTGGTCTAACCATGAGTGGAATGATACCAGCAGTGAGAGAACCCTGCCTCCCCAAAGAAGTCCAGCTCTTTCCTCTGCCCTGAAGGGTTTTGGAAGAAAAGTATGACCTAGTAGAGAAGCACCAGACAATGGTACCTTGGGGGTGATGGATTGGGGGTAGTTGTGCCTTGTGGTATTATGATGTAGCAGAGGGCTATGAAGTAAGTTGTGAAGGAGCAATCAGAAATCATTTATTAAACACCTATTCTGTGCCAGGCACTATCCTAAGGTTAAGGCAGGGAATACAATGACAAAAGTGTAAACCCCATGCTCTCAATGGATATTGGTACCTGGGGCAAAGCCTTGTTCTCCCCAGGCTAGTTATATTTCTTATTAATTGAAGCCATTAGCCTGCTGGTTTCTATCTTTTCTCCATTCAGAGAGAATGAGGAACAAGGACTCTCCCCCCAGCCCCAAATTCATATGTACTTAGTTAAGAGTCATATGAAGGAGAAGTTTTTTCTTGTGTATTCTCTACACAGATGTGCTGCTTTTCTGGCTTTCTGGGGCTCTTCTCTAGTGCAAGCCAGGGAATCGCTGCCCTTGGAACTCAGCTGCCTGTAGGGGTTAGAAAACACTGTCTGTGATGTTCCAGAGGCAAAAGGTTTCCCTTGGGAAATGTTATGGCTTGGTACCACACAATTAGAATTGAAGCATTAGAAAGGACTTCAGAGGCATCTAGTCTGAAACATACCTGAAAGGAATCCTCCTTAAGTAGGTAAATATACTTATAAATCCCCACCTGTAAGGATATATACTTACAAATAGTCCAGTTTTGCTTGAGACTATCCATCTGTGTCTGTATGTCTGTCTCTCCCTTTCTTTCTCTCTTTCTCATGTATCTACCTACCTACCTACCTACCTATCTATCTATCTGTCTTTCTGTCTATCTATCTATCTATCCATCTCCTATATATAATATATTACATATAGATAGATGGATATCCTCAAGCAAGGCTGGACACACTCTATATGTATGTATGTACATTTGTACACATGTGAATATATATGTATATAGAGTGACAGTGAAATACATACATACATACATATATGTGTGTGTTTACACACACACACACACACACACACACACACACCTATTTTTACTGTCACTTTTGTAGAGCCGAGACTGCCACTGGGTTGTTTAGAGCTGTCTTTCAGAGCTGTTTCATTGTGGTTGTCACATGAATTAATTCTCTTGAAAGCTCATTGAGGGCAGGGGCCACTTAATTTTTGCCTTTGCCCCCACAGTGCCTAGTATAGTGCCTGACATATAGCAGGCACTTAATAAGCACTTGTTGATTAATTGGTCCTTCTTAGTTCATTCTTCATTTTTTCATACAAGTTTTCTCAGGTTTCAATGACTTGGGTTGTATGTTGCACAGGCAGGAGGGGATAGAGGCTCTCCAGGGCATGGATGACCTTCCAAAGCCCCTTTCACCTCTCACCTTTTGCCTTTCATCTTCACTTTTCACTTTGGTGAGTCTACTGTGTGACTCAGGTTTGAGGACCTGAAACTAACTCTAGAGAAAGTCCTCTTAGGGGCTAAGGCTTAATTATTTAATTTAATTTAATTTCATTTCATACAGAACTAAATGAGAGAGTTGAAATAGAAGACCTCTGTATTCCTTCCCAGTTCTAAATCTTTGATCCTATGAAATCAGGTTCTTTTGTTGGTAAATAGAATAATTTTTAAAATTTCAAAACCACACAATTTTAAAGTCTTTTCACACCCAGAAAGGCTGAAGAAGAATTTAATAACTGACACCTTTTGCAATTTTTTTCTTAAGTGCAATTTTTATTCCCTTCCCAAAGTTTTGCATTCTTTTATTCTTAGTCACACTTTGTGTGTGAATTTAGGCCCAAATCGGTTGCTCACAGAAGGCTCTTAAGATCACAGAGTAGAGTGGGAAGGGCCTTGGCTCTGGAGTCAGAAGAGCTGGATTCAAATCCTACTGCTGATACTTACCGCTTGTATGACCATAGCCATGTGTCTTAATCTCCCTGGGTCTCAGTTTCCTTGTATGTATGTAAAATGAGGGGGATGGACTCACTGCCCACTAGAATCCTTTCTAACTTCTGATCTACAGTTCCATGAACACTGAATAGCTAAAACAAAAGATGCCTTACTCTTCTGACTCCTACTCCGCCATCTTTTCTCCTATTGGATAGGTATCTCCCAATGCTATCCAGCTTCCCTCCTTCCCCATCTGCCCCCTAGAAATGCCAACAGAGCAGGGTCTGTATGGCCCAAGAGCTGCAGCTGCATCCTCTAAGTAGAAAGAATGAGTCATAGTGGGATTAGGTATCACAGGCAAAGCCCAGAATGGCAACCTGATTCCTTGATGCCCTGCTCGCCTCCTGACCCAATCTCTGTTTTTTAATTTCTGATGGGAATCAAATCTGAAGACACAGCCTTCCAAGGGAGCAGCATCAGAGGTGGCTGGTGAAGAGGCAAAACTGATTCTCCCCCCTTGATTAAAATCACGAAAATAACATTTAACGTTTGCAGAGTGCTCGGTACCTTTCTTCTCATCTGATCCCCACAGTGACCCTGTGAGTGAGATAGATGCTATTATTACCCCCATTTTACACAGGAATAACTTCAGGCAGACAGAAGTTCAGTGACTTGCCCCAGGTCACATAGCTAGTAAGCGTCTGAGTCAGGATTTGAATTATGTTCTTCTTCTTCTTTTTTTTTTTTATTGAGGCAATTGGGGTTAAGTGACTTGCCCAGGGTCACACAGCTAGTAAGTGCTAAGTGTCTGAGGCCAGATTTGAACTCAGGTACTCCTGACTCCAGGGCCGGTGCTCTATCCACTGCACCACCTAGCTGCCCCGAATTACGTTCTTCTTGACTTCAAGTTCATCACCCTATCCACTTCACCACCTCGCTACCTATAGCTAGAAATTATATAATACTTAGGGGGTTGGAGATAGGGACTAAACCTGTGATTTAAATTAGCATAGATGAGGTCAGGATGAAATTTCCTTTGCCAATGTAGGCCAGCATCTTCTCAGCAACTTTAAAGCCAGATCTCAAAAGTATTTTCTATGTGCAAAAAACCCTTTAAAATTATTTGGCCAAAATTTCTAAATTTTATTTTGATTGCTGGAAAAGCACCTATATACATCTGTAAAATGGAGGTAATTCCAGCCATGAAAGGCTACACAGTACAGGTGATAGACACCCAGACAACTGGGTTATTAGTCCTGCCCCTGCCCTACACATAACTGTGTGTCCCTGGGCAAGTCATTTGACCTCTCAGCACCCTGGACAGGCCACAGCCCTTTGAACATTTCCGATTTGCCTTGGCCAAGTAGTTCCCTATGGCATGTCCAAGCCATACTCCTATTATCTATGTTACTATTACAGGTCTGATCCCCCCAAAATGGCACCTACTTCACAGAATTGTTATGAGGATAAGATGAGAAAATGTCTCTAAAATGCTTTGTAAACCTTGAACTACTACATAGATGATCCAGGCTCTGAAAGAGATGCTCTAGTTCACCCTGATCACTTGGCATTTGAGGATACTGAGGCCCAGGGAGGCCAAGAACTTTCCCAGAGTCAGAGGGAGTAACAAGCAACAGAAGTATAAGAGTTAGCTATTTTTAGTATTTATTATTTACTTGGGTGTCCTGTCTGAGAGCTATGTGCTGCTGAATTCAGAATCTGGATCTCTCTTGACTCTAAATCTAGTGTCCTTTCAACCCCACCGAGAGATTTCTCCTAGGTCTTTCATGCACAGGTTATAAAAAAGGTTTAGACAGCAGAGAATGGTGCAGATGTAATACACAAAGAACAGAATTATTGGGAGAAGTAGCAAGAACATTTACAAAGAGTGGATGACAAGAGGAAGCCAACATTAGCTCCTTCATGGATATAGAAACTAATTGTCCAAGAGGATTCTGTGGTGTTTCAGGACAAGGTGGAAAGAGCAAAATGATTTGGAGATGACGGGAACAATACCTGAGTCAGAATTTGTTGGTCAGGGTGTTTGTGGGAGTGGTGATATAAATATTTACTGAAGACTGGAGTGTTGTCCTAGCATTTGGCTGCTATTGCAGGGCGGCCCAGGGTGGAAAAAACTTTCCATCTGCCCTAGGATTAGGTTTGACAACAGAGCCAGCCATAAGTATCATGGTGACCCAACTAGGGAAGTATCTCAGAGGTCTTAGTGAGACTGTGTTCCCTTTATTTTGGTTTCCTTTTCCCTCTGCCCCTACATTTTGTGCTGTTCTCCTCTCATTTCTAGGTATGTGGGAAACTTGGCAAGAATATTTGACTACTCTCCTCTAGACCCAACACAGGATTTCAACACACAGATGTAAGTGCCAGGTCTCCATTGGGGAGGGTAGAAAAGCGTGAAGTAGAATTGGAAAAATTCCCAAGCAATCAGAAGTAAATGACTGAAATAAACTTTTGTCATGGCCCTTGATACCTACCCAATGGGATGGCCTTTTTCTGGGCTGAAATGTCCAAAGTTGTGGTAATGTGGGGAGAGGATAACAATCTGGCGGTTCATTGTTTTGTTTGTTTCTCTGCTTTCCTCCAGGGCTAAGTTAGGACATGGCCTTCTCTCGGGCCAATATTCCAAACCTCCCATGAAATCTGAGCTCATTGAACAGGTGATGAAAGAAGAACATAAGGTAAGTCCATGCGCAGGCACTAACAGCTCTTGTCTGTAGGTACAGGATACCCAGAAGTCTGGGAACAAACATGGGAGGTCCCCAGGCCTCTTAACAAAGTTTAAAGCCAAAGCTTTCATTCTAGGAGCTGACATTTTTGTTGACGTGTTTCAGAAATTAGCATCAAGGTTTTTATTTGCAGAGTTGTTTTCTCCACGGACCTTTCCATTTGTTGTAGTTTAGTTGTTTCAGTTGTGTTTGACTCTTTGCGACCCCCTTGGGGGTTTTCTTGGCAGAGATACTGGAGTGGTTTGCCATTGTCTTCTCCAGCTCATTTTATGGATGAGGAAACTGAGGCAAATTGGGGTTAAGTGATTTGCCCAGGGTTACATAGCTAGTAAGTGTCTGAAGCTAGATTTGAACTTGGGTCTTCCTGACTCTAGGCCTGATGCTCTATCTATCGCACCACCTACCTGACCTTTACATGGATCTTTATATGGGCTAGGTTTATTAGAATAATTCAAAATGTCCTTTTCTATAAAAATACTTACACTATGAAAATATTCACAGTTTGGGCAGCATGGGTCCTCCTTCGGCCAACCAAGATGGCCACCCATCTATAACAATAGAGTAGAAGAACTAGGGAGTCGAGTGAGGCCCAGAGTGGTTAAGTTTTTTGATCAGGATCACACAGCTGGTAATGCAGTCAGGGAAGGTCCCATGTGTGAGAGAACACATGAGCTTAGTTTTGAAGAAACCAGGGATTTTTCAAGTCTGGAGTGAGAAAGATTAAAGCATGTTTTGAGATGACTATCGCAATTCCCACTCTCACTGATGATTCAGGTCTTTTGAACATGTCTACTATATCCCCTCAGGGCTCTAGAGGTAGTTTTGAAGGGGTTTAAGTTGTCTTTTCTTTTTTTTTTTTTTAAGAAATGCATTTTCATTAATATCTTTTGTTTTTACATAAGAATTTCTCCCAGTATTACTCCTCTTCCTTCTTCCAGAGAGCCATACCGTATAACAAGACAATGTGTTTTGTTTTTGTTTTTATTTATTTATTTTTTTTTTTTGCGGGGCAATGAGGGTTAAATGTCTTGCCCAGAGTCACACAGCTAGTAAGTGTCAGGGATTTGAACTCAGGTCCTCCTGAATACAGGGCCAGTGCTTTATCCACTGTGCCATCTAGCTGCCCCAAGACAATGTTTTTAAAGAAAAAAAAGAGAAAAAGAGAAAAGAAAGAAACCCAGTAGAATGAGTTGATATATTGAGAAAGTCTTTTTTTTTTTTTTTTTTTTTGGTGGGGCAATGGGGCTGAGTGACTTGCCCAGGGTCACACAGCTAGTAAGTGTCCAGTGTCTGAGGCCAGATTTGAACTTAGGTCCTCCTGACTCCAGGGCCGGTGCTCCATCAACTGCGCCACCTAGCTGCCCCTTGAGAAAGTCTTAAAAATAAATACAGTATTTCACTCTTTCCTCTTTTGCAGAGGAGTGGGGGCTGGAGTGTTTTCTATCTCTTCTCTGGGGCTGTGCTTGCTCTTTGTAAAGCAACATTAATTTTTGTTTTGTTGCTATTCTTATCTTTTTTTCTTTTTCTTTTTTTTTTGTGTGCAGGGCAATGGGGGTTAAGTGACTTGCCCAGGGTCACACAGCTAGTGTCAATTGTCTGAGGTCAGATTTGGACTCAGGTTCTCCTGAATCCAGGGCTGCTGCTCTATCCACTGTGCCACCTAGCTGCCCCTGTTGCTATTCTTATCATTTACATTATTGTCATCATTGTGCATATTATTTTGTTCATCTTACTTCACTCTGCATCAGTTCATGTAATTCTTTTTGTGATTCTCTGTGTTTATCATTAACATTGTTTTTTAGAGCACAGTAATAATCCATTACATTCACAAACCATAATTTATTTAGCCATTAGGCAGTCAGTGGGTATCTATGTTGTTTCCAATTTTTTCCCCTCTCAAAAAGTGCTACTATAAATATTTTGTTGAATGTGGGGCATTTCTTCTTATCAATGACCTCCTTGGAGTATTTTCCTAGTAGTGAATTCCATGGGTCAAAGGATATGGACATTTTAATCACTTTATTTGTATAATTCCAAATTAATTTTCAGAATAGTTTTACTGATTCACAACTCCACCAGTAAAAATTCATGTGCTTGTCTTCCCACGAGTGAGTCTGTTTTTCTAATGCTATGTGACTCACGAGCCCCTACCAGTGTGCTTTCTGCCATGTTTATCAGTTGAGAATCATCTAGTGAGTTTACGTAATGTAATTATGACTTTTGACATGTAATTTTTAGAAAGGGGGATTATAGTAAGAACAGTTAGTACAAAACATTCCTCCCCCTGTACCCCCAAGGCTGTTCTAATTTTGGACTCAAGTCTCCTTTGTCTCTGTCTCTCAGTCTATGTCTTTCTCTCACCTCTCTCCTTCTGTACCTCTCCCTCTCTCTCTGTGTCTCTCCTATCTCTTTCCTTCTCTTTCTCTCTATCTATGTCTCTCTCCTGCCTCCCTTCTTCTCTGCCTCTGTTTTTCTCCCTATTTCACCCTCATTTTTTATTTCCCCTCTCCCACCCCATTCCTAAGAGATTTCTCTTTAATGGTGTCTCTTTCTTCTCCTACCTATAGACACTTGCTCAATCCCATATGTCTCTGTTTCCTGGACAGGTGTTGGGTTTTTTTTTTTTTAGTGAGGCAATGGGGGTTAAGTGACTTGCCCAGGGTCACACAGCTAGTAAGTATTAAGTGTCTGAGGCTGGATTTGAACTCAGGTACTTTTGACTCCAGGGCCAGTGCTCTATCCACTGCGCCACCTAGTTGCCCCCCTGGACAGGTATTTTGAACCGACTTCTAAGTCATGACTAATTTTCTTTAGTCTGTCCAGACACCCTTCCTGAATGATGTCACATACAGTTCCTTAATTAGTTGGAATGCCTTTGATTGATTTGATTCAATTGACATAAATCTCCACCATGTCAAACTTCCACCTTGTCAAAGTCACTTTAATTACCCTGGGGAAATTTGAATGATGTGCTCAGTCAACCCTTCATCATGACATGGTGCAGGGACAGCCTATGCAAAGGACTGGAGATAAGAGAAGGAATGTTCTGCACCCTTGAGAAACAGCAAACAGGCCGTTGGAATGTAGATCATGGAAGTAGGAATAATTTATAATAAGCCTAGAGGGGTAGGTTGGAGCCAGATCTTGAAGGGTTTAAAAGGCCAAACAGATGAGCCAAACATGAAGGCTCATGCTTTAGGAATATCACTTGGATTGGAGAAGGAAAAGACTAGATAATGGGGGTCTTTGCAGGTATCAGGGGTATGCATGATGAAAATATGAGAAGGGAGTAGGCAGGTCTTCATAGAGGGGTTTGCCTTGGAAAGAAGGGCCACCTCCTCATGAAGGTCCAGGATGAAGGAGGAGATAGTTAGGGAAGATGTCTCAGTGATGTGGGATGAAGAGGAGAGAAGGGGAAGCTCTCATCAATTGTTTTCAAAATATCAGGGGAACCAAAGGGCAAAGATAGTGTGGTGGGCTGCAAGCTTCAGCACATTTACAATGGTGGCTTTCTTTGGTTCTGTGCCTCAGTTTCCTCAATTAAAATGAGGGATTTGCACTATTGATTAGAGAAATGAAAATTAAAACAACTCTGAGGTACCACCTCACACCTATCAGATTGGCTAATATGTCAAAAAAGGAAAATAATAAATGTTGGAGAAGCTGTGGAAAAATTGGAACACTAATGCATTGTTGGTGGAGTTGTGAACTGATCCAACCATTCTGGAGAGCAATTTGGAACTATGCCCAAAGGACTATGGGACTGTTCATACCCTTTGACCCAGTGGTACCACTGCTAGGTCTGTATCCCAAAGAAATCATAGAAGAGGGGAAAAGACCCACATGTGCAAAAACATTTATAGCAGCTCTTTTTGTCATGGCAAAGAATTGGAAATCAAGGGAATGCCCATCAATTGGGGAATGGCAAATCAAGTTGTGGTATATGAATGTAATGGAATACTATTGTGTTGAAAGAAACGATGAGCAGGAGGAATTCAGAGAAACCTGGAAGGACTTACATGAACTGATGCTGACTGAGAGGAGCAGAACTAGGAGAACATTGTACACAGTAACAGCAACATTGTGTGATGAACAATGGTGATAGACTTGGCTGTTCTCAGCAGTGCAATGATCCAAAACAATTTCAAAGAACTCATGATAGAAAATGTTCTCAACATCCAGATAAAAAGAACTGTGGATTATGAATGCAGATTGAACCAGACTGTTTCTACTTTTGAGTTGTTTTTCCCTTCTTTTTTGAGGTTTTTCCCTTGTGCTCTGATTCTTCTTTCACAAGATGACTAATGCAGAAATATATTCAATGTGATTGTACATATATAACCTATATCAGACTGCTTTCCATCTCGGGGAGGAGGGAGGGAAGGAAGGGTGGGAGAAAAATTTGGAACTAAAAATCCTATGAAAACAAATGTTGAAAACTAACCTTACATGTAACTGGAAAATAATAAAATTATATATATATGTATATATGTATATGTGTGTGTATATATGTATATATGTATATGTGTGTGTATGTATATATATAAAATGAGGGATTTGGACTTGATGACCTCTAAGGTCACTTGTAGCTCTAAATTTATGGTCCTATAACTCTGTGAGAAGAGGCATAAAAGCCATCAATATGGAGATGTTGGGTCTGTAAAAGAGGAAAGGAGTCATGTAGTTGGCATATGGGGTATCATGCTGGATAGTCTGAGTACTGCACTGGCATCCAAGAAATATTAAATGACCTAGCAGAGGACCCTGTTGCATTTGGGATATACTTGATAGCTGAAGTATGGAAGCCTATTGACAGACATTTGTATAGGAAGAGACAACTTTGCATTGGGAATAAGAGGTGGGTTGTAATCTGGGGCAGGGGAGCCAACCTCATTGAGATCCCAGATCTCTTCAAATAGCCAAGTATTTACTGTTTGCCCTCTGATGTTCGCCTCAGACCTGGCTTCTGGGTCAGGATGATTTAGAGGAAACAGATCTATATAAGTATTTTGGCTTATTTGGCTTTTTGTTTGTTTGTTTGTTTTTTGTGGGGCAATGGGGGTTAAGTGACTTGCCCAGGGTAACACAACTAGTAAGTGTCAAGTGTCTGAGGCCGGATTTGAACTCAGGTACTCCTGAATCCAGGGCTGGTTCTTTATCCGCTGTGCCACCTAGCCGCCTCCTTATTTGGCTTTGTTGTAGCAGCTGGGATTGGCGAGAGAATGAGTTGAAAGTGTAAATCACTACTCACTTCTCCCAGGAACATAGGACTTTGCATTTGGTCGGGCATCTCCTTTGATCTCTGTACCCCCATAACTCTCTTGGGCATTGTTGCTTCCTTACTCCTCCATAGGGGTTATTTTAGCAAAGGTCCAGGTATCTGATCTCTCATCTATTAACTCTTATTATAATGTAACTGACCCCCATGACATGTACACTGTCTGAGCCCCATGGAGGAAATTCCCTCTCTTTCTGGTAACAGTTTTCACCAAATTGTGTCTCAGCCCACTACATGGCATCTGTGACCCTGACCTTCATGGTGGCATGGCCTCCCTAGGGCCTCCTGGGTGAGAGCTTCCTTTTGGCTGATACCCAGTGAGTCTGGTCTGAGATTTCACTTTCGGCACACTAGTTGTCTGCACCTGTGTTGATGGAGATACATAAAATCCTTGCAAATAATGATGCTCTACCATCCTAAACAGAATGTAGGGCTGGCAAGGTTAATTTCCGCAGACTTTAGAGGCCCGAGTTTGGACCTGGGCCAACTGCTGCCAAAGCATTCTCCTTTCACTCCCTCACCCTTTAGCCTTTAAAAATATTTCTAGCTCCCAGCTTCTGTTACTTCTTTTGGAATTTTCCTTTAACTCTTTGATTACTGCAACATAAACCATGAAAGAAGCAGGCACCTCACTCAGCTGGGTTCAAAACAGAACTCATTCTCTTTTCTCCTAAATCTCCTTGCTTCTGAACTTCCTATTACTCTGGAAGGCACCACCATTGTCCCAGGCACTCAGACCTCATCTTCTCTTTTGTGCTGACCCCACACATCTGGTTGTTTCTGCCTTTACAATGTCTCTCATGTGCTCCCTATCTCCATTCACATAGCAGCCCCCTAGTTCATGCCCTCGTCACCTCTTGCCTGGACTGTAGTTTTTAATGAGTCCCTAGCTATACACAGAGGTGGTCATGCCCTTGACTTGGCTGTCCATCACCCATAGCTATTCCTCTTCCTCATTCATGAACTCGAAAATTCCTGTATTTAATAAAAATAATAATAGATCTTATATGTTATAGTATACATTATGTATTATAATAACACTTATCTATGTATATACACATACACACATACATACATACACATGTGTGTATGTATGTATGTATGCATGTGTATATATATAATATAGTGTTGACTATGTGCCAGGCACTGTGCTAAACCCTTTACAACTATTATCTCATTTGAACCTCATAACAACCCTGGGAGGTAAGTGCTATTATTATCCCCTTTTTACACATGAGGAACCTGAGGCCAACAGCAGTTAAATGACTTGCCCAGGGTAATACAGCTATTAAGTGTCTGAGGTTGGATTTGAATTCAGATCTTCTCGACTATACTGCCTAACTGCCCCATGATTAATCCTAACCTTTTATCATTCCTTCTTTGCTTCTGCTTATGACCCCTAACCTTGTTCTTTATCTTTACCATGACCTCCATTCCTTCTACACCTCTGTTCTTTCTTAGACTATCTCCATTGTGCTGATTATTTCCCCTTCCTTCTCTCAATCTCATGATAAACCAACTGAACTGTATATTACCCTCTACTCGGGAATTGCCCGCCCGCTTTGTCCTGTTGTTCACAACTTCCCAAACCCCAGTGCTGAATAAGTCTCCCCTTCTGCCTTTTTCCTCTTCATGTGCTGCTGAATGGGGCTGGTGGAAATTAAGACACTGGGCTGATGGGGCCCACTACAAATTGGTATCTCATCTCAAGTGAGTCCTCCTTGGAGCAAGGCAAACATTCCTTTCCTCTTTCCATTCCTTTCCAGTCATCATAAGTTCTTCCTAGAGGTTTCCCCTAATGAGACACATTCTCTTTTGGGTATGTTTGTAGTCTGGGGGCAAGATTTATGTGAGAGTCCAAGATGGGGATTGGGGGGGGGTCCCAGTGACCTCTGATATTTCCTCTGCTTCTAAATCTATGTTCATGTATGGTCAGTTTGCCTTATTGGAAGACATGCCAATGCAATCACAACCCTCCAGGGTATTTGTCTTGGAAATGCTTTTTTTTTTTTTGTAGAATATACCTGCATGTTAAGCACCATATCCATAAGTTCAGGCTTGATTTTACTTTAAAATTAGGGCTGAGTATGGAGTCCAAGATGTTTTTCAAGTTTGTTGGTGATTCAGATTGATCATAAACTATTCATGACTTTTTCTTAGTTGAGCTCTTTTAGGTGAAATAGCACCTGTACAAACATGTCTCTATGTGTGTATATGAAAGACAGAGTGTTGTAATAGATAAGGGAGGTGGTCTCAAAGTTGGGAAGAACATACCTGGGTGATCCCGGGCAGGTCCCTTGACTTTTTTTTTTGATAGGGCAATAAGGGTTAAGTGACTTGCCTAAGGTCACACAGCTAGTAAGTGTCAAGTTTCTGAGGCTGGATTTGAACTCAGGTCCTCTTGAATTCAGGGCTGGTGCTTTATCCACTGTGCCCCACCTAGCTGCCCCCGGGGTCCCTGGACTTCTGAGTAGCTTCAGGTGGCTCCTGAAGCCTGTGAGCTATTGGGAGACGGAGTCTTCTTACTGGGAGCTCAGGTCATTGCCCTTCCTCCCTTGAGTCTCTCCTTGTTGTGGTCCATCTGCATGTGCCTCTCAGAGTGTCTTCCCCTGGTCAGTGAGCTTATGTGGCTCCCTATTATCCCTGGACTCAACTACAGGTGACTAAAGGTGATGAAGATTTCCAAGTCATTAAAGATGCCCAGATACGAGTCCTTCACGATTTGTCCCCTTTCTATCTCGCCTGTGTTCTAGGGCACTTGGTACAGAGGACAGAGCACAGGACATGGAGTCAGGAAGACCTGAGTGTGAATTCTGCCTCAAACACTTACTTTACTAGATTTATCAGTTGGGTGACTTCCATAGCTTTTCTGTGCCTTGGTTTCCTGATCTGTAAAATGGGGGTGATAATAGCGATTGTCTCAAAATGACAGCAGTTGTTATTGTTATTTTTTACTCTGCTCCACACTCTAGATACAGCTACACTTACTTTCTTGGGGTTCCTCAACACTCTGTGCCTTTCCAACTGTCCTTACCTGGGATGTCATGTCCCAGCTCCTCTGCCTCTCAGTATCTCCAGCTTCCTTCCAGACTCAACTCCAATGCCACCTGCTGTAGGAGACCTTTCCCAGTGCCCCTCACTTCTAATACCTTCCCCTCTCAGATTAGCTTCAATCTGGCACAGCAGATAGAGTGCTTGGGAGTCAGGAGGATCTGAGTTCAAACCCTGCTTCAGACACTTACTAGCTATACGATCCTGGGCAAGCCATTGAACCTTGTCTGCCTCAGTTTCCTCATCTGTAAAATGAGCTGGAGAAGGAAATGGCAAACCACTCCAGGATCTCTGCCAAGAAAATCCCAAATGGGGTCATGAAGAGTAAGATATGACCGAACAACAATGTACCTGTGTGTATGTATCTATGTGATATTAATCTTATATGTAATTATGTATAGATGTATACATGTAATACATATGTATGATTATGTAAATATGTATTGTAAATTGTTATTTACACGTTGTCTTCCCCATTAAATTGTAAGCTCCTTGAGGGCAAGGATTGTCTTTTGCCTCTTTTTGTATCCCCAGCACTTAGCACAATGCCTGGCACCTATTAGGTGCTTAATAAATATTTATCAATTAATTGATTGATGCACCCTCATTAGAATGTGAGCTCTTTGGGGACAGCTAGGTGGTGCAGTGGATAAAGCACTGGCCCTGGATTCAGGAGAATCTGAGTTCAAATCTGGCCTCAGACACCTGACACTTACTAGCTGTGTGACCCTGGGCAAGTCACTTAACCCTCATTGCCCTGCAAAAAAAAATGTTAGCTCTTTGAGGACGAGGACTATTGTTGCCTTTATTTGTATCCTTATTGCTTAGCACAGTGCCTGACACATAGTAGCCTCTTAGTCAATACAAGTTGCTTTACCTCAGACCTTTATCTAGCACATAGTCAGTGCTTAGTGAATGCTTGTTAACTGACTGGCAAACTCATCTTTACCTTTGAATCCTCAGTGCCTGGGGGTAGTGCCTGGCACAGAGCCAGCACTTTATAATGCTTGTTGATTGACTGACTGTGATGGTGGGGAAGTACCTATGCCAGCTTTATCTTGGATCTTTAAAAGTATTGAGGTGTGATTGCATGCGTGTATTTCAATTTCATTCAACCAACATTTATCAAAGTGCACACTGTAACACTTATTAAAGTGCATACCATGTTCCAGGCATACCAAATGGTGTTGCAAAAGTTTAGCACCAAAGAAAGAAAAGAAAGTGTGGTCTGATGTCAGGGACTAGATCCAGGAACTCTTGATTTTTATTGTTATTCTGAATCTGTTTTGCCCCAGGAAGGTCTCAAACAATTCCCTTCTTTGTAGTCTATTGTCTTCTCAAAGACTGTAATGAGAACTCTCATCTTTTAAAGTAAACGAGGGAATGTTTGTTAGCTATGAAAATGAAACTGATATGCCTTTCTAGTGGAAGGGTCTTCTAGTGGGGCTCTTCTGTCTTGTGCATTGGTTACTTTCTGTGATGTGGTGTTGACATGGCAGAAAGGTAGATAACAGCCTATTTTTGACAGACAGATGGGACTCAAAGCACCAGTAAAGGAAAGCAAGAAATTCAGAAGAAGGAGAGTGAAGCAACGAGAGGGAAAAGGTGAAGAGAGAGAGGAGAGATGAGAAGGGAAGGGAACAAACATTTATTAAGTGCCTACTTTGTGAAAGTGGATCAGAGGATAGATTTGGAACTGAGAGGCCATTGAGTCTCTGATTTTACAGATGAAGAAACTGAGGCACAGAGAGGTTACATGACTTAGGCAGGATTTAAACCCAGATTTATCCAAGTCTACTGCTCTATCTGTTACACCATGTAATGGTCCCCTTGTGTTTCACATCCTATATATATGCTGGAGAGAGAGATTAAGGGTGCCAAGAGGAAATTTACAAAACTGCCCAGCAACATGAAAATGTTAGCTTGCCCACCTCTGTCTTGGAAATCAGATTCTCTCCCAAGTGCATTCTTGACATTAGCATCAGTCTAGAACAGATCAAGGAAGAATATGTATTTGTTAGATAACATTGATGGGCATGCTTCAATGTCACCTTCCCAATAACTGTTTTTAGTGCCTAGCTCTAGAAACGCAGAGACTTTCATTCCTTTTAGCTGAATTTAATCTGTAATGTAGCAAAGACATTTCTTGTAGGAAGAGGTGGCTCCCCCACCCCCTCCAAGTAGAATTCCTTGAAAGTTCTATCATTGACTAAGGCCACATTTGCTTGTCAGGGAATGAAACATTTAAATCAACATATTTAATTGAACCTCTGGATTGGCAACAAATCGGAATTCTTCAGCCCTGTGACTGGTGCTTGTGTAGGTTGTGATCCAAAGCAGCAACTTTGCTTCTCATTCATTAATCAATACATTAATTCCAAATGAAAATAGGCATGTAGCATGCTGCATCTTTGTTTAGTGAGCCAGGCTGGAAAATTGCCTACGTGAACATTCGAGGGTGATTTTGGATGGTGCAGTCTGTTCTAATTTTAGCTGAACTGTTTTGCAAGGGCTGATAAGCAAAGCAAGTACAGTATTCTATAAATATGACCAGTTCCTCAAATGCATGTCATTCTGGATAAGACTAGAATACTTATGCCTTCAATACTGATGCCTCTTCTCTTAATTATAGATTTTCTCTCCCTGGATAAAAAACAACTTCCTAGGGGGCAGAAATGGTCACAATCTATCCTCTGCCCCCCAAACATAGCATCACCTACACAGAAGTGGTATTAACATGGTGGATTGTGCATTAGGTTTGAAATCAGGAAGAACTGGTTTACTACAATATGCAAGATGCTATGCTAAGCATTAGGGATAAAAAGAAAGGTTAAAAAATTCCCTACCTTCAAGGAGCATTGGGGGGATACCATGTAAATAATGGGACATATAGTATATATGTCTATATATACTATGTGTATAGTACATATATGATCTATATCTACATCTATATATTTACACACACACACACACACACACACACACATATATATATATATATATATATATATATATATATATATATATAGAGAGAGAGAGAGAGAGAGAGAGAGAGAGATCTCAAGGGAAAGGCAGTAGCAATAGGAGCCACTGGGGAAGCCTCCTGTGGAAGGTGTCATTTGAACTCAGTCTTGGAGGAAGGCAGGGAGGCTAAGAGGCTGAGGCGGAGATGATGGGCAGAATGCTCCAAGCATGGATGGTAGCCAGTGTAATTGGCCCATGCAGTGTGTGCAGACTAGAAAAGTAGATTTTCCAAATTGTAAAGGACTTTAAAAGCTAAGCAGGGGGGTTTGTATTTGATCCTGGATATGATAGGGAACCACTGGAGTTTACTGAGTGTGGGGTGGTGACATGGTCAGACTTTGGTAGCTGAGTGAAGGATGAACTGGAGTGGGGAGAGACTGGAGGCCAGGAGACCAACCAGAAGGCCACTGTAGTGGTCCAGGTGAGAGGTAATGAGGACTTACACCAGAGCAGAGGTTGTGAGTGAATGGGCATAAGGGGATGTACACAAAAGATGTTGTAAAGGTAAAAATGTTGAGATTTGGCCACAGATTGGACATGTGGGGTGAGTGAGAAATGAGGTGACTCTCCCCAAGATGGTGGAGTGAGTGGAAAGAACCCAGCCATCTCATATCACTCCACCATGATCAGAAAATAGCCGCAGACTAAGTAATAATCATTGTATCTACTGAAAATACACATTGCCAGCCCAATGTATGAAGAAACAAGAAGGCTTCAAGCAGTAGGGAGGGGTCCAGACAGAAGAGCCAAGTTCCCTGAAGGCTTCCAACTTCAGGACACAGGGAAAACCAGGGAAGTATGGAGTCTGAAGCTGTGTGCCAGGAGCAGGGGAAGGGGAGCTTGGACCAGGGTCTAGCTAGTGGCACCTGGAGCCTATAATGGTGTCATTATCACCCTAACTGAGTTGGTTGCTTGGGGGTCTCAGACCCACAGGGCAATGATGAGAGCACACTGTAAATCAAGCTTAGTGAACTCTCTACATCTGCTCCCAAGTCCCCTGAAGAACATAATACTCTTTACCCTGACCCCAGATAATACCAATCAGGACCCAAGAAGGCCCCACTCTTCCTTCTAGAGGTGCAAAGATGTTGGCCCTGACATTTCAGGAAGTAAGACTCAAACAACAAATAGAAGAAAACACCAATAATCGAGGAGCGAGGGGTCAAGGATGCTACTGGAGTTCGGGATACTGGGTGACTGAGCCTTCAGCAGTATTAAGGATGTCAGGAAGAGGGGAAAATTTTGGGAGAGAAAGATAACAAATTCTCTTTTTGGATTTGTCAAGTATGGGCTGTCTAGGATACGTCCAATGGGTATCTGAGAGCCTGGATTGGATTTGTAGATTTGGGTGTTATCTGCATAGAGGGGATCATTGATCTGGCAAGCCATCTAGGTGATCCAGGAAAGAGGGAGAAGGGATAAGCACCGAGGACAGAGCCAGGCACGTCTGCTGCTTGACTTCTCTCCTTGTGACACAGAGCCATAGCCCTCAAGCCCAACTTATAGAAAGACAAAGCATAGCATATCTCAGGGTGAGTTAAAGAGGTCGTTCATTGTGAAGACTAAGCAAGGTCTTTAATAGAGAGCACTGGATCTAAAGTCAGGAAGATCTGAGTTCAAATCCTTCCTCAGACACTGTGTCTGACCCTGGACAAGCCACTTAACCTTTGTCTGCCTCAGTTTCTTCAATAATAAAGTGGGGATAATAAATAACAGCACCTACCTCCCAGGGTTATTGTGAGGACAAAAAGAAATGATAATTGTAAAGAGCTTTATAAACCATGAAGCTTTATATAAATGTTACTATGTCACTATTATTATCATTATTACTAAGACTAAGGTCCTGTGTTTACACATGGTATATTTGAGGAACCTATACATGACCCCCCCCCCAAGAAACAGCACATATTATCACTTTAAAACAACAGACAGCTCTCAGAACAGGAAGAAAAATATTGAGTGTAGCAGGAGAGGAAACATTTCTCTGTGGGAGGTGAAGGAGAAGAGAATGGAGACAGTAGGGCCACAGAAAAGAATGTTAATTTATTCACCTCAGACTCCAGAGTCAAACATTGTTGAGACTTCCAGCCAGTGGGGTTCCACTCTAACTTTCTCCTGCACTCGTGTGGGTCTATTATACTGACCCCATTCTGCAGGAATCTGACTGGTTGTGACGGAATATTACAGAATAGCTGAATTCTGTGACTGTTTTAGGATAATAACCCCATGTAAGAGACATTTTTGAATCACATTTTTGGAGAAATGACATCCGCTTCATCTCTGAGTAAAAAGGGTAATGACTATTTATGTTTGGGTCTTTTCTCCATTCAAAAGATGGGGGAAACATACTTATCTCTTCCCATTGCCCCTGTATTATTATTATTATTAATTTTTCCTACTTACATATAAAACCATTTTTAACCTTCATTGTTTTTTACAATTTTGAGTTCCAAATTCTTCCCACCTTCCCTGCCCTCCTCCCATCATTGAGAAGGCAAGCAATTTGATAAGTTATACATGTACAGTCATGTAAAACATATGTTCATATTAGTCATGTTGTGAAAGAAAACAGACCAACCCCCCTCCCCGAGAAAAATAAAGAAAGTAAAATCACAATGTGTGTTGAATGGAGCAGTTCTGAGCATGACAAGCTCACTGGTGGAGGAAGGCAGAGTGATTGGGGCTGCCAAGGGAGGAACTAGTTGAGGAGGGAGATGATCAAAAATATAAGGAGTTGCAGGTTCTCTTTTGTTTCTCGCTAACTTGTCTTGTTCAGAGGTGGTGGGTTTTCCTGATGTCACTTGTCTATCTCTGCAAACATTCTTGTCCATCAGCCTCAGCAGAATGGGATCTCCCCGTGCATGTTCAAGGCTTTTGTCAGCAAGAGCCACCCTGAATTCTCCTCCAACAGACAGCAAGATGCCCAGGAGTTTTTCTTGCACCTCGTAAATCTAGTAGAGGTAAGTACTCTATCTTTTTTTTTGTTGTTGTTTTTTTTAGTGAGGCAATTGGGGTTAAGTGACTTGCCCAGGGTCACACAGCTAGTAAGTGTGTGTTAAGTGTCTGAGGTCGGATTTGAACTCAGGTACTCCTGACTCCAGGGCCGGTGCTCTATCCACTGCGCCACCTAGCTGCCCCAGTACTCTATCTTTTTAGAAAAAAAATTACAATTTTTTCAATTAAGGGTGAATATTCTTATCCTCAAAACAGTTAAGATTTTAAGTTAAGTTTTGAAGACTAGCTTGTTACATTTTTCCACAGTAGGCTGGGAATACTCAGCTCATTCTACTCTGCCTGCCCAGTCCCATGATCTTAATCTTTTTAAAATTCCCATATTCTCCGACCTACCCCATTTGACTGTGGCCGTCTGGTCTGCTTCTCTGCCATTCATACTATATTAATTTATGTTTTCTGATATAGTTGCCCAATAGAATGAAAGTTCCTTGAGGGAAGGGATTGTTGGATTTTGGTCTTTGTATTCCTCATGTCCAGTATAGGGTCCAGAACATAGTAGGTGCTTAAATTCTTGTTGAATCGAAAGTAAATAAAAACTGAATTAAATGTGTTCCATTGCTCCACCCAGACTATTCCTTAAGGATCTTGTCCTATCTCTATCCTCTTCTTCTCTTTTCTCTCCCCTTCCTGGACAATAATGAATCAATGAGAGAACATTTATTAAGCAATCACCAATGTGCCAGGCACTCTACTGAGAGCTGGTGTGTGTGTGTGTGTGTGTGTGTGTGTGTGTGTGTGTGTGTGTGAGAGAGAGAGAGAGAGAGAGAGAGAGAGAGAGAGAGAGAGAGAACATGTCAATAACTTTGTACTAAGAAGATATATACAGGGTACATTGGAAGTCATCTTAGAGGGAAGCTACTAGCATTAAGGGCAGGAAAAGCTTCTTAGGAAAAGGGATTTTAGCTGTTAATTGAAGGAAGTCAGGGAAACCAGTTGACTGGGAAGTAAAGAGGGACAAAATTCCTTTGAAAATGCCTGGAATTGGGATATGGAGTGTCTTGTTTAAGGAACCGCAGGGAGGCCAAGATCCATGGACTGCGGAATCCCTGGTAAAGGAGGTAAGATAGGAAAAGATCAAAAAGATAGGAAGGGCCCAGGTCTTGAATTTGAGCTTTGTTCTTCCTGACTCATAGCTCAGTTTTCTATCTCCTATGCCACCACGGCTTGTATGACTAGTCTGTTGGTATCTGAATGCATGAACTTGATCTACTCCCACCCCCAGAGGAACAGAATGGGCTCTGAAAATCCAAGCGATGTTTTCCGGTTTGTGGTGGAAGAACGGATTCAGTGCTGTCAGTCCAGGAAAGTGCGCTACACCGAGAGGGTCGACTATTTGATGCAGTTGCCGGTGGCCATGGAGGCAGCAACCAACAAGGGTAAGGCAGACTTAAAGATGGGTATGGGTGTGCATCATTTACTTGTATTGTTACAAGTGAAAACACTACAATCTACTATGTGGTACGTCCGGCAGCTAGGTGGTGCAGTGGATAAAACACTGGCCCTGGATTCAGGAGGACCTGAGTTCAAATCCAACCTCAGATACTTGACACTTACTAGCTGTGTGACCCTGGGCAAGTCACTTAACCCCCATTGCCCCACCCCTCACCACCCTCCCCAAATGTATTAGAAAGCACCCTCCAGGTGCTTATATTTCTGTTTGGAGGATGCAACATTTCAGCTGATGAATCTGATGGTCCTGTCCTGCAGCATTCATTATGGCTCTCTTTGCACATTTGTTCTCTTAATCTGGCAGGAAAAAAACCCCAAATCTCAATGCACTCTTACCAAATGATCCTAAAAGTAATTAGGTTTCTGAATGAGGGTTCTCATTCCCCATAGGAGCCGACACTGGCCATTTCCAAGGTTGCTTCTTTGATCTTGGTTGTCTTTTCTCCCTGCACAGATGAGCTGATTGCATATGAGTTGACAAGAAGAGAAGCTGAGACATCCAGGAGACCACTCCCAGAATTGGTCCGGGCCAGGATTCCTTTTAGCGCCTGCCTTCAGGCCTTCTCTGAACCTGATAACGTGGAAGATTTCTGGAGCAGCGCCCTACAAGCAAAGTCGGCTGGTGTGAAGTAAGTGTATGGGATGTGTGTGTATGTGCAAGTGTGTGTGCGTGTGTGTGTGTGTGTATGTGTGTGTTTCTATAGAACAGAGGTTCTTAACTTGGGGTCTGTGGAGGGATCTATGTATAGATTGAATGGGGGGTGGGTCTGTGAACTAGATAGGGGAAAAAACCATATATTTATTTTCACTAGTCTCTCTCGAACTGAAATTTAGTGTTTCTTTTAATTATTTAAAACCATTATTTGAGGGGCAGCTAGGTGGCGCAGTGGATAAAGCACTGGCCTTGGATTCAGGGGGACCTGAGTTCAAAACCGATCTCAGACTCACACTAGCTATGTGACCCTGGGCAAGTCACTTAACCCTCATCGTCCCATCAAAATGAATAAATAAACAAACAAATAAATAAATACATAAATAAACAAACAAATAAATAAACGAACGAATGAATAAATAAACAGCTAACTAGCTAGCTAGCTAAAACCATTATTTGAAAAGTGTGTAGGCTTTACCAGGCCAGCCTAGGGTTTCATACAAACACAAAAAAGTTAAGAACCTTTGGTTTAGAGACACAAGTCTAGTTCTTTGTGAATTGAGCAATACAAATCCAATTGCTTTCATCACTAGCAGGATGGGCAGGGCACCCTCCTTCAAACCAGATACAAAACACAACTATAACTTTGCTTTTACACTTTAGCTTCTACTACTACTACTGCTACTACTACTACTACTAAATATTATATATACAGCAAGGAGTGGACCTAATAAATCTACTCCCTAATGGGAATGATATATATCTATATATCAGACACACACAAACACATATATAAATGTGTGTGCATATATACACACATGCGCACCCATATATGTATATATATAAAATGAAATAAAATAAAAGCAATGACTCATAGTAGCCTGAAATGTGACAATACCTGAGGATGGGCTATAAAAATGTTAACTTCTTTTAAGAGATTATTAAAAATAAATATTTGACTGATTGGTTTTTTGTCTATTGCTAACTTTCCAATAACTCTTCTTCCACTGTAGGACCCCCTCCCCATAAAGAAGTGCAGTTAAGCCAAATAGCCAATCGTTTTGGCAATGCCTGACCCTGCATTGCCCATTCTTTACATGGAGTCCACCATCTCTCTATGCAGAGAAAAGCTGTCCTTAATCACTGGGTGGGCAGAGGCAAAGGTGGGGGAAAGGGCTCCCTCTGACTAGTTTCATCCCACCTAGAGCTGTCGTTATATAAGGAAACAGATTTTCTGAAAACTACTTTACTAGGTGGCAGCCATATTTCAGTGGACCTTGTCTACTGAAATGCAAAATCAGACGATCTTTAAAAAGAGACAAAATCCACCTCATTTGTTAAAAACAAAGCTTCTCAGGGGCAAAAGAAGAATCTAGAATATTTCTATCTTTCTGGATCTTTTTATTCACCTTTGGCTAGTCTCAAAGTCCCCACCCTGAGGTCACTGAGTTTTTTTTTCAGGTACTAGTGCTCACGCAGATGCCAGTCAGCCTAATTTCCTGTGGTAGCTTCTCGGTCCTTGGGCTAGTTAGAATGTTTCCCATCAATTTGGTGGGAATTGTTACTATCGTCACGGTTAATGACATTCTAATGGGGGTGACAACATGCAAACACCTATGCATCAATAAGATAAAAGGATAAATTAGAGAAAGTCTCAAGGGGAAGGCCCTGTCATTAAGAAGGATGGAAAAGGCTTCTTGCAGAAGAAGGGATTTAAGGTGATACTTGAAGGATGACAAGGCAGTCAGGTTGTGGACACAGGAGGGAGAGTATTCTGGGGAGTGGGGGGGGACAGCAAGTGAAAAGTCATGGAGATGACAGATGGAGTGTTTTGTGCTCAGAATAGCTAGGAGGCTAATGTCGGTGGTTCAGAGAATAAAGCATACGAAGACTGGAAATATAAGAAGAACCTAGACTGTGAAGAGTTTTAAAAGCTAGAGTATTTTCTATTTGATCTTGGTTGTAATAACTGGATTTTGAAAAAGGGGAGTGACATGGGCAGATCTGTCCTGTAGGAAGATCACTTTGGCATCTGCAGTGGGGAGAAACTTGAGAGCAGAAAGACATTGCAGTAGTCCAGATGTGAGATGATGAGGGCCTGTCAGTGTCAGAGGAGAGAACAGGGATATATAAGAAAGATGCTGTGAAGGTAGAATGGGCCAGACTTGGCAACAAATTGGATATGAGGGAGATGAGAGAAAATGTGACCTAGTTTTGAGGATAATACCTAGGTCATGAGCATGGGTGACTGGGAGGATGGTGGTGTTCTCCACAGTATTAGGGAAGTTAGGAAGAGTGGAGTGCTTGGGGTGGGGGAAATCATGAGTACAGTTTTGGACTTGTTAAGTGTAAGAACTACTGCTGGTCTGATAGCCTTGGGTTTCCTGAATGTCTTGCTCAAGCAGTAGAGGCCTGTCCTCTGTCATTCATTTTTTCTTCATTTTCTATTAAAAAAAACAGCTTTTGAATTTTGGAAAGTCATTTGTCATCTCCCTACACCTTGACATGGCAAGAGGAAAACCTTTGTTTCTTAAAGGGAAGATCCAACCTGGATACCTAGGTTAAATAGAGTGAGGAGGCCCTTGTTTTTGCCTATAAAGGCAGATTTCATTAATTCATTAGGTTGATCATCAATCAGTCAATAAACATTTATTGTGTCTACCATGTTTTTTTATGAAGTTTTCTTGAAATGTTGTGAACGTCACTTTGGGAAAACCAGAGAAGGGAATTGATCAGGGGAATAGCCTATAATTATATTCAATATTTGAAATGTTGATGGAATAGAAGGAGAGAGTTGCTTTTTTTTAAACCTTAGTTGTGAGATTATCAGAACCTGTGGAAGTTCACAATACATCCAACAAAGAGGAGAAGCTCTCTTTTCTAGGTGACCTTTCTGCCAAAGACCTTTAAAAATATCTTAAATATATATTAGAGAGGGGCAGCTAGGTGGCACAGTGGATAAAGCACTGACCCTGTATGCAGGAGGACCTGAGTTCAAATCTGCCCTCAGACACTTGACACTTATTAGCTGTGTGACCTTGGGCAAGTCACTTAACCCTCATTGCCCTGCAAAAAAAAATGTATATTAGAGGACAATTGGTATAATTTAGAAATGGGAAACACTTATGTCTTTTTTTTTTTTTTTTTGGTGAGGCAATTGGGGTTAAGTGACTTGTCCAGGGTCAAACAGCTAGTAAGTGTCAAGTGTCTGAGGCCAGATTTGAACTCAGGTCCTCCTGACTCCAGGGCTGGTGCTTTATCCACTGCGCCACCTAGCTGCCCCTATTTATGTCTTTATGATTATATGTGTGTGTGTGTGTGTGTATTCAGGGACCCATTAATTTAATAGATGGGGCTTAGAAAATTAGTAGTGTCACTATCCTGTTGTGGGTTTTTTTTTTTTTTTTTTAGTGAGGCAATTGGGATTAAGTGACTTGCCCAGGGTCACACAGCTAGTAAGTGTTAAGTGTCTGAGGCCAGATTTGAACTCAGGTACTCCTGACTCCAGGGCCGGTGCTCTATCCACTGCGCCACCTAGCTGCCCCCTGTTGTGTCTTTTTAACCCAATGGTCTATTGGTTTACTTGTCTTTGCTGTCCCTTCATTCATGTCCTTATCCAACAACAGTTTACCAAGCTCCTGCTCTTTAGGGTATGCTGTACCAGGCATGGAAGGGAGGGTCAAAGGTGAACAATTTATTACTTCTTTCAGTTCCTTCTACTTGAGCAGATTGAAACCCTTTCCCCATGCCTCAGCAAACCATCTGAATGAGTCTCCATGGTGCCTAGATTTTTCATTCAGCGACCCTTTCTCTACGATGAGCCTTACCCCATTTAGCTGGATGAGTCTGAGGACCACAACCCCACAGTTGATTGGTCACTGGGCCCGAAGTCAAAGTTTGATAGGACCGGCTGAGTCTTGCATTCTGCAAGCCCAGACCTTAGGAGCCTGGGGTCCTTTCCACAGTCCAGGGGGACCTGGGAACAAGACTTTAGTAGAAACCCTCTATCAAACCGAATACTTCAGTCCTGAGATATTGATGTATTTATTACAATGACTAAAATCCCTGAATATCCATTCATTCATTATCTCATTTTGAACCCAGTCCTCAAGGCACTGATTAGCAGAAACATTTTTTAAAATTAATTTTTATTGATGACTTAAAAAAACCCTAAATATCTCTCTGTATTGCTTCCCTTCACCCTACCAGAGAGCCATTCTGTATAACAACAGAATTAAACTTTTATTTTATATTTTAACATAAGGGGAAAATTCCAACAATTTGCTTCAGGAGAGAAAAAGAATAAACAAATAGCCAGTTTGCTAAGTAAACAAGTACCAATTTGCTCGGTATAGATGGTAAAAGTATTTGAAGGCAGGAATTATTTTGTTTGTTTCTATTTGTATCCCTATCCCTTAGCACCTTATCTGGCCCATAGTAAAGCACTTGAATGATGTTTTGTCTGTCCTGCAAACCCTAACAGACACCTTTGACCAGTCGATCAGACAGACTGCTGGTTTTAGGATAGAAGGGTCAACACAGGTAGACTTCTAGAATTTGTTGGCAGTTCATGGACATGGTCCAGAGAGCTATGTATGAGCCAAATCTATCCCAGGTTCCCATCTGCCAATATAAATCTGGGAAACTGGTCCTTTCAAGGAGGAGTGTGTGTGGTCTGGTGTGGACCAGGAAGGGTTCAGTGAGAATACCACTGGCTCTGGTTAAAAATCCCATCTCTGACCTTTATTATCAGTATGGCCTTGGGGAAGTCACAACCCTCGTGAGCACTGGTTTCTTCATCTGTTAGATGAGAGAATTAGATGATGGCTCTGGAGGTGTCTTCCTTCCCTAGAGCTGGGGTCCCAGTCACTCGCTGGGCTTTCATACGTCTCAGCCGTGGCCTCGATTCTGCTTTTCCTGGCATCGGGAAATGCTGTTGCATGAATCTACCATGTGAGGGCACCCATGGTACAAGATTTCAATGCCCTCTTGACTGATCCTCAGGGGCAGCCCCTTCCTCTCATTTTGGATTTGGTGAGCTCTGACAGATGGGAACGTTGAGAGGTTTGTTAGCAGAGGGCAGGGATAAGAATTAGGTAAGCGTGTAATTCATGTTTGACTCAAGATTCTGTAAAGAATACAGTGGATACCGTTAGGCTTAGAGTAGAGAAGACCCAAGTTCAAATCCCACTTCTGAGACTTACTCACTGTATGACAAGTCACTTAATGTCTGTGAGCCTCAGTTTCCTCAACAGTAAAATGATGGGGTTGGACTCAGATGCCATCTGGAGCCCCCTCCAGCTAGGTCCAAGATTCTGTGTTCCTGGCGCTTTTTCTTGCTTTTGTAGTGGGCACACACACAACCTCAGGGGCACTGTCCTCTGACCCTTACTGTTCTAATTGCCTGAGGTGCCAGGCATGAAGAGATGGGAGAAAGGTACAGCTTGGAAGAACCTGTCTTCTCCTTTCCAGTGTGACTCTTCAGTGACAACATAACTCAGTGAACTTCCCTCATTTCTACTTTTCTCTCTTTCTATTCTCTGTGCTGGTTGGAAATCTCACCCAGACCCTAGGCTCTCCAGCCTTTGCATTTTGAACAGCTCACAGTCCCCATTGCACTGCCTATAGCCCATGATCCACTCGGAGGACCTTTATGGACTGTACTTTGGGACCCACTGGTGCTGGTCATCAGTGGGTTCCTCTAGTACATATTTTACTAAGCACTGCTTAAGGAATAAAAAGAGGGAAAAAAGTTGTATTTCTGACATTCATTGACAGAATCTTTTTTTTTTGTTTTTTGTTTTTTTTGCGGGGCAATGGGGGTTAAGTGACTTGCCCAGGGTCACACAGCTAGTAAGTGTCTGAGGCCGGATTTGAACTCAGGTACTCCTGAATCCAGGACCGGTGCTCTATCCACTACGCCACCTAGCCGCCCCCCATTGACAGAATCTTAATATCAGGTGTATTGGGGTTGGTAGATATATAAAAAGCTCAGAATTATATTTTATGTTTTAGTCAATTCAACTTCTTTTATGAACCTTCACACTAACTTGAACAGTTCCCATTTCCTTAGCACTTTACAATTTTCAAAATGCTTTCTCCACAAGAACCCAGTACAGTTATTTTCTTCATTTTATATATGAGGAAACTCAGGCTGCATGAGGTTAAATGATGATCCTATGGTCATTATCAATCAGCAAGTATTTATTAAACACCAACTATTTCCCAGGAGCTGTGCTAAGCACTTGGCAAATATGAAACTGTTCCTTCCCTCAAAGACCAGAAGAGGGTTCTAAGGCATTTCCAGAGCCAGATTTAGGATCTAAGGTCATTTTTCTGCATCTCAGTTTTCTCATCTCTGAAATGGGCACAATACCTGCATAATCCTATCACAGGGTTGCTCTTAGCAACTTTGCTTTGAAAATTTCAAAACACTATAGAACTGTTATAGAGAGTAGAGGTGGGGACTAGATTGTGACTGGGCCTGTTCAGGGTCAGCATGAGGCTGTCTTGATTCTAAGGTCAGCTTTCTATCCACTGCTCCACCCTGCCTCTCACCTTGAGAGCAAATGTCCGAAATAGCTGATACTACAAAAATGCTAGAACAGACTATCAGCTCACAGAGGACAGGGACAGTTTTTCTTTGGACTTTCTGTCTCCCTAGCACATATTGCCTGGCACATAGTAGGTGCTTCAGAAGTGCTTGTGGACTGATGTAATACTCTTCTTTAAAATCTGAAGGCATCAAACTCAGGGGACATCACCCTTTGGCTGATTAGGACATAGCTTTGAGGCTTGTGCCAGAGAGGTAGACAGATAATAGATAGTGTAGGTGAGTGTGTGTGTGTGTGTGTGTGTGTGTGTGTGTGTGTGTGTGTGTGTGTGTGCGCCCGCGCGAGTCTCCTCTTCCTTTTCATGCATGTACCTGGTTCAGGCCAGTCACTGGTCCTGCTGGGCATGGCTCCCATCAAGTCTGGACAGCTTCATAGGTTGTGTTCAAGATTCTTGTTGCCTTATATCACTGACTGAATTCACTTGTGTTTCCCAGAACATCCCGTTTTGCCTCATTCCCTGAGTACTTGGTAGTGCAGATAAAGAAGTTCACCTTTGGCCTTGACTGGGTTCCCAAAAAGTTCGGTAGGTATTTTTTTGGGCATGATTTTGCTTGAAATGTTGGTTTTGAAACATGGCGTGTGAATGAGCCTGAGCAGGTTGGGTGGGGGGACATAGGTACCCATGTTGGAGGAATTGGCTCCATTTCATTCTTTGGATTATGTTTTCCTTCTTCTCTTTTTAAAGGAGAGACACAGAAAGACAGACAGACATATACACACAGAGACAGAGAGAGAGACAGAGACTGAGACACAGAGAGAGACAGAGACAGACAGAGAGAGACATGCAAAGACAGAGGGAGACAGAGAGACCAAGACAGAGACAAAGGACAAAGAGGGAGACGCAGAGAGAGACACACAGAGACAGAGACACAGAGAGACACAGAGACCGACAGAGACAGAGAGAGTGAGCATGTGCATGCATGTGAAATGAATGTTAAAACGTTTGTCCCATGTGCTTTGCTCTATTAGTATTTTGTGGAATGACTAGTCTGAGGAGTGGAAAAAGGAAGCTCCAACAGAAAGCAGAAACTGCAGGCTTTATTCTGATTTCTTCTCTACTCTTGAATTTCACCAGGAGGAAATTAGCCTAGTTCAGTCCTTGTGTCTCTTAGGCTTACATGTTTATCTGTGTGTGCATATTATCTTTTTCCTCCCCTCATCCCCAGAATTGTAAGGAAGGCCTGGGTTCGAATCCTGCCTCAGACACTTAATAACTCTGTAACCCTGAACAAATCACTTAGCCTTCCTATACCTCAGTTTCTTTATCTGTAAACTGAAGGATTTGGGCTCAATTGTCTTCGAGGACCCCTCCAGATGCCCAGCTATGATTCTACTAAATGAATCCTAGATCTCCTAAGTCATAGGTAACATGTGATCTGTATTGGCAGAGAGAGTTCCTCTTGCTGATGAAATTATAGCTCATCCACACAGAGAATATGTACAGGCATTGATTCAGGTCTTTTTTTCCTTTGCCTTTTCTTCATTTCTGAGGGAGAAAGAACAAGGGTGGCAGGCCTTTTAGGATTTTTGTTTTTCCTTAGAGTTGCCTTTGCTTTCCTTGGTAGTTAAAAGTGAGAGCAGGGTCCTGGCATTTAGCATCAAAATGTTAGTCTTCAATATCAGGTAAACAATACCCCACTTAACTTTGCTGTGACCAACATTGTTATGTGATCCTCTCATAATGCTGTGTTCTAACCAAATCCCACCCATTAAACACTGCTGTGATGTTTGGCTAGTTGCCATGACATCCAAATGACTCTATCCCCATGGTTCTTATGACCCCAGATAACATTGTTTCACCTCATTTTTTTCTTTTTGTAGCCAATATGCAAGATTAAGCAGGACACATTTATATTTATTTCATGAGTCTATGGTTTTACTGATGTCCTTACTCAACTAATGCAGGTTAGCACCCTTTAGTGCCTCCATAGGTAGTCTCTGGGAATTTCTTTGGATGGAAAAAACTTATCAGGTTGACTGGTCTCCAAATTGGCTGAGCTGGTCCTCGGAAGAGAAGCATACACAGTCTTGCTTGGCCCATACTTAATCCCTTTCTGGTATGATGTGCTTTTCCAGAGCTGTGGAGAGACTAGGGTTAGCCCCATACCACTCGTGGAAGATTTAAGTGGACACCTTTGTATCTAGGGTTTTGTTTTTTATTTTTGGTTAGCTAAGAGATAGCCTTGCTCTCAAATTTAAAACCAAGTATTTTCATACTATCACTTCATAGGTTAAATAGTAAGAATCAGTGTGTCATTAGTGGAAAAAGAGTCAGTAAGAGCTGAATTTGAGTCCTGCCTTAGACCCATCCTAACTGGCTCATTTAGTGTTCCGTGTCTCTTTCTAAGGCTGTAGCTTACATGTGGATTAATTGCCAATCTGAGTTGGTAGAAGGAGTTTCTGCACTGGGAGTTCCCCACACTGATGAAATCACAGAGCCATCCAGAGCAATATGGTTTAGTGGGAAGAGCGCTGGGTTTGGAATAAGAGAGCCTGGGTTCAAATCCCATTGCCACTTGCCACTGGTGTTAACTTTGGGCAAGTCTCGGAAATTGAGAGTTGGAAGGGACCTCAGTGATCATGTGGTCAGACTCACAAATAGAAGGAATCATGTATCTTCTCTGAACCTCAGTTTCTTCATCTTTTAAATGAGGGGGTTGGACTGGATGACCTCAAAGTGACAGACTAGTGTCATATCTATAATATTATGATCTCCCTCCTTGAAAAAACCCTGAAAGAGAAAATAGTGGTGGTTTGGAAAATGAATATGTTTGATTTAGCTTCTGCAGTATTAATTGTTTGAGAACTTTGCAAACTGAGAGTCAGATTTGAAAGTTGGCACAGCTAAAGACAAAAATATTTAATGGGGAGGTCATGAGTTCGAATCCTGCCCCAGACACTTTCTAGCTGTGGGAACCCTGGGCAAGTCACTCGGGTTCTGTTCCTGTTGATAGTGATGGTGGGGTGGTTGGGAGAAGACTGACCTCTGAGGTCCTTTTCAGCTCTGAATCTATATACCTATGATACCATAAGCTATGACTGCTTAATATGCATGCTTGCTTCACACTTGGGGGGGTGTTTGTGTGAGGACTTTGGGGATGTCCCTGAGTGACTGGCACTTCTCTTTTTGCAGATGTTTCCATTGACATGCCAGACCTCCTTGATATCAATCATCTCAGAGCCACAGGGTTACAGCCTGGAGAAGAAGAGCTTCCAGACATTGCCCCCCCAATAGTCATTCCTGATGACCCCAAAGGTACTTCCCATGACCAGGAAGACGTTCCCTCCCACCCCCTTTTCCTTAAATCAGATTCATCCAGTTCTTTGGCACCTTGGTGTAGGGTAGGGTCATGATTTGCACTTAGCAGGAAATATAAAAGATGTGTAAGGGAAGAGAAGATGCTGAGGTGGTGATGAGCTGGTATTGATGGGTTAGCCGAAAATATCCTTTCAGTTGGGTGTGGTGGAGTAGATCTGTAATACTTGCTACTGGAGGAGGCTGAGACTTGTGGATTGCTTGAGCTTGGGAGGTCTGAGCTGCAGTCAGGGTAGCCAATCAGGTGCCATCACTAAATCTGGAATGATTATGATGAGTTTGAGGGAGGGAGAGGGGGAGAGGGGGAGAGGGGGAGAGAGAGAGAGAGAGAGAGAGAGAGAGAGAGAGAGAGAGAGAGAGAGAGAGAGAGAGAGAGAGAGAATGAGAATGAATCAGAGATCAGAGAGAAAATTGGAGGGGTACCAATCAGCACAGGGCAGAAACAGAGCAGGTTAAAAGTTTTCATCCCAGTCAGCACTGGAATTGGCCTATAGTGGCAGCTACACTGCCAGAGTAGGTGAGATAGTCTCATGCCAGTCTCAAAACCAAACAGCAAACAAGGCTTTTCATTTGTATTGGTTACTTTCATTTACAGAAGCACATAAGATCGTTGAGAACAGAAGATTTGCCATTATCTTTGTCTTTTTCCCTCTGCTTCCACTTGGTAGATTTTCCTCTGTTACAGTTGTGGAGTTATAGTCTAAGGGGTGTGTTTTCATTGTACATGAAGACATGGAGATGCTGGTATCATTCTGAGGTATGGGGGAAAACCTGCCAGAATACCTGACTTGAAGTAGGTATATCCCTCAATGTAGTACAGCACAAAGAGCCCTAGATTCAGAGTCTGAGGACCTGGGTTAAAATTCCAACTCTGCCATTTATTTTGTGACCTTGGGCAAGTCACTTCACCCTGTCTAGGCCTCAGTTTCCTCATCTGTTAAATCCATTTACCACCTTCCTATAAGACATGAAACCTGTCTTCAGGGGATTTAAAGTCTACCTAAGAAGATATAACTAGAATTGCAGAATGAATAGACCAAATCAGCAGCTCCACCGATCATGTATCAGTATGCCTGTTTCCCTGCAGCTCTTACAACACTGGTCATTTTTCTTTCTTTCTTTCTTTTTTGCCAATCTGATGGGGGTGAGTTATTTTCATTTTACATTTTTCTAATTATTAGTGATTTGGGACATTTCTTCATATGGCTGTTAGATTTCTTAAAGGCTCATTTTTCAAACATCAGTATTCTCATGGGATTGTATGGCTGTGAGTGATGGAACACTATAGTCTCTGAAGAATTTAAGTTGAGAATCGCTCAAAAGGCAAATGAGAGATATATGGTTGTTCATGAGTGGGCAGTAACACATTGAAAACAAGGATCCTAGATTTTTTTAAAACATTCTTTATGCAGCAGAGATTTATTTATATAGTTCTTCAAATGGTATTGACATTCAGATTCTCTCTTTCTATCTCCTAACAACCCCAAGTGTGAAATGCAAGAAGAAGGCAATTTCGATTTATAAATAGGCACAAAAATCAAGATAAAGAATTCTGCAACTTTATATACATATGTACACTTGCTGTTCAGTCGTTTTCAGTTCTCTCTGACTCTTTGTGACCTCCATTTAGGTTTTCTTGGCAAAGATACTAGAGTGGTTTGCCATTTTCTTCTCCAGCTCATTCTACAGATGGGGAAACTGAGGAAAACAAGGTTAAGTGACTTGCCCGGGGTCACACAGCTAGTAAGTGTCTCAGGTTGGATTTGAACCGAGGTTTTCCGGACTCCCGGCCTGACACTCTATCCACTCTGCCTTCCCTACAGCATACTTCCCAGTATATTCCTGCAGACAGTAGGACACTCTAGATCAGGAGCCATCCTCTCCAACCCTTCATTTTACAGATGAAGAAAATGAGGCCCAATGAAGGGTGGAGACAGGATTAGAGGATGGAAGATTAAAACCTGGAAGGGACCTCAGAGTCTGTCTGGTCCAAGATTCCAGAGAAGGACACTGAGGTCTGTAAAGGCGTAGGGACCTGCTTAAAGTCATGCAGGTATCGGACAGCAGGGCTCTGATGTGAACACCAGATCTAGCACGCAGAGGGTGTCTTGATTTTAAGAAGGTTAAATTGTTTGGTTCAAGTTAAGAAAAAAGTAGGGCAGAATGCAACTGGTTCTGATAATATGGCAACCACAGTCACCTGAGGAATTATAGAAGGGAGAAATCAATACAGGCTTTGGAGATCTAGAAGGCAGTTTAGCTATTCAGGTCCTTGATGACTATCTCTCCCGTGCTTACAGCAGAGACCTTGGTTCATAATTATGCGAGGTACTTAGCAACACTTAAAAGAGAGAAATCATTGAATTCATTAGTCTGTTCCTCTGAACACCATGTTTGATCTGGTCTAAGTGGCCAAAGCTAATTATTCTCACTCATTACCATAATGCCTTTATGTATTACCATGAGGATTGTATTGTTGTTGTTTGTATGGAATTGTGGAGAGCTGTGTGGAAGCCAAAAGGCCTGGGCATTTCAATAGATGTTGTTGTGATGCTGACCTTTTCCCCCCTTCCATTTATGCATTTATGGTCTCATTTTCTCCTCTTCTCCCTTCTTCAATTTCAGATCGATTAATGAACCATTATATGGAACGTAAGTATCTCATCTTTCCCCTCCATAGTGTTTAGATATTTTGGCTATTGAGACTTATTTACCTGAATTAGTTGTTAATGGAATGTCTTGGTGTTCATGCATATGCATATTTTCTCCTTTGGGGATTTTGTATTGATGCCTCACTGGTAAATTGAGGGAGCTGGGGACTGCCAATCAGCAGTATTGTAGTAGGATAGAAGCCCCTTGAGGACAGGATTATTTCATATTTTGTCATTCTATCCCCAGTTCTCAGCTCAAGGCCCGGCACAATAGCAGGTGCTTAATAATGCTTGTTGAATTGAGTTAAATTGAACACCTAAAAGAGTTGTAAATAATACAGGAACTATTCTAGTTTCCACCTTTCGGCGGACCTCTGACTCTGTTATCTCATCACTATGGTTATGCACCCTGGGGTATACTGCAGCCAGCTCATACAGGCTTGTTTGGACTAATTTACATGAGCATTTATACTTTGTAAATCAGCAACTGCTAAAGATCTAGGGCTTGATTTATTGTTTTGTTGATTGGCTAGAGTAGACTTAAAAAGCGCTGGAGAGAATTTTAATTAATTAATTTATTTAGGGGGCGGCTAGGTGGCGCAGTGGATAAAGCACCAGCCCTGGATTCAGGAGTTCCTGAGTTCAAATCCAGCCTCAGACACTTGACACTCACTGGCTGTGTGACCCTGGGCAAGTCATTTAACCCCCGTTGCTCCGCAAAAAAAAAAAAAAAATTAATTTATTTAGAATTTCCCCCAAGTTATATGTAAAAAAAAAACAACAAATTTTTTCACATTGATTTTTTTTAACACTTTGTGTTCCAATTTTTCTTCCTCCCTCCCTCTTTACCCTTCCCTAAGAAATCAAGCAATTCAATATAACTCATACATGTGCAGTCATGCAAAACATCTTCACATTAGTCAGGTTGTGAAAGAAAACAGACAAAATAACCTTAGAAAGAGGAACTAACAAATAAAATTATACTTCAGTCTGTATTCAGATAACACCAGTTCTTTCTCTGTTGATGGTTTTGCATTTTTCATACGTCTTTCTGATAGCATCCTGCTCATAATTTCTTTCATAATTACTATTGCTAACTGTATTACTCTTCATCCTATTTCCTCCCCTTGATATTTACTCTATTTTCTAGCTTCTTTCACCCTATCCCTCCACAAAAGTGTGCTTTTTACTGCCCCCTCCCCCAATCTACCCTCCCTTCTCCTCTCCCCCCTTGTCTCCTTCCCCTCCCACTTTCCCTCAGGTAAAAATATATTACTATACCCACTTGAGTGTGTATATTATTCCCTCTTTGAGCCAATTTTGATGAGAGTAAGGCTCACCTACTCCCCCGCTCCTTCCCCGTCTTCCCCTCCCCTCCATAAGCTTTTTCTTGCTTCTTTTATGTGAGCTACTTTACCACATTTGAACTTGGAGAGAATTTTAATAATGCAGATTGAACTTTAAAAAGTTATCACTTGGGGGCAGCTAGGTGGTGCAGTGGATAGGTACTGGCCCTGGATTCAGGAGGACTTGAGTTTAAATCTGACCTCAGACACTTGACACTTAATAGCTGTGTGAGCCTGGACAGGTCATTTCACCCTCATTGCCCCCCCCCCCAAATTATCACTTGTACATTTTTTTTGAGAGTCAGTTGTTGAACATTTACCAGCATACCTCTGGTTACTCCTTCCAGTGTATAGATTGCAACCTGTCCATGCCTGCCCATAAGCATTTATTTTAAATGTTCATTATGTGACAGGCATTGCTAAACCCTAGAGATACAAAAAAGAGCAAGAATAGTCCCTGCTCTCAAGAGGTTTACATTTGAATACTCATCTAGTGTAACTTATCTATGATCTTCCCATAAATCTTCTACATGGGGCTCACCTATAATTTCCTAGCTAATAACAAAGTCTTAAAAAATCCAGTCATTCACTAAACACTGTATATAGAGAGCACCTTGCAGGGTGAGATACAGAGTTTAGATGACATACAGGCCCTGCCCTCACAGACTTTGCAGTCTCACACTGGAGTGGACAGTCTAGTAGTTGATAGAATAGTTTCTTTTCTGTCTACTCAGGCCAGCAAACCTTTTTCAGGTTAAATCTAATTACTGTTGAGCAAGGCATGTCTCCCAGTACAAAATCCCTTCTTTGTTCAGGGAAATGTCCCTGTTCCAAAGGTCTAAAAAAGACAGTTTCTGCTGAGTCAGTTTCTTTGGGTCAGTCTCCCTCCAACTTGTTATAACTTAGTCCCAGGCTTCCTTTCTTCTCCCCCTAGTCATTTTGACTGATATACATTTGCCGCTTTTTCTGCCCCTGGCATGACACCTGCAAAATTGGGGAAGTCATACTGGTTGCCTACTTATGTAAAATGTTGTGTGATTTTTAAATGAAAGGTTTCCACCAATTCTATATCCCTTTCTTCTCTTACCCTTCATGAGCAGGCCAATTTTCTCTAACAGCCTGCACATAAGTAGGTTAAACAGTCCTGGGGTTCCTGGCCATGGAGGGCCTCATGTATTCTCTAAGTAGCTCAACTCACCAGAAAGGGGCAGCTTAAATTCTGGGATATGATGCTTGATTATTAAGAAGTGAGATAGGGGCTGAGCCTGTGAGTTCATTGGAGAAGGGTTTTCCCCGTGAGGAACTAAAAGCATGCAGGTCTATACTTTCTTCTAGAGGTTGAGTTCCCGGGGTTACACAGTCAGTAGGTATCAGAGGTGGCTACACAGCCAATAAGCATCAGAGGTGGCACCTAAACCCAAGACTTTCTGGCTTTGAGACAAGCTTTCTCTCCACAAAGCTGTGCTGCTGGTATGTTTTTGCCCGATTCATTAATATTTCAAAATATATTGATTTCATTTTTAATATTTGTTACTATATTCTACTTTTTTGGTCCCTTCCTTGCATGAGCTAATGCTCTTGGGTATTCTAAAAAAGAAATACTTTAATTAGTCAGAGCATTTATGGTTAATTAGGAAGAGGAGCTGTTGTTCACACAGTATTAAGGACTGTTTTTTCCTCTCCCTACAAAGCCACCCTGTGGTGTATAATTGTATGAACTATTTTCATTGCTGATTTAAAAGTCTGGGTGTTTACCGCTGCCATCAGTTGAACATATGGATTACATAAGAAATTGGCCACCCAGGACCAAATCATTGTACTGTTTATTTCAGCCCCTTTCTTATCTTCCCCCTCCCCCGTGTGAGATGTTAGAATTTAAAATGTTCTGAGAAACACTAGACCAAGGAGTTGTTGTTCAGTTGAGTCCAACTCTCTGTGACCCCATGGACCATGGCATGCCAATGCTGTCCATGGGGTTTCTTAGAAAAGACAGTGGAGTGGTTTGCCATTTCTTTCTCTAGTGGATTAAAGCAAACAGAGGTTAAGTGACTTGCCTAGGGTCACACAGCTAGTGAGTGTCTGAGGTTGGATTTGAACTTGGGTCTTTTATTCAGATCCAGTGCTCTATCCACTGAGCCATCTAGCTGCCCAGACCTGGGAGTATTTTGGTCTTTTATTTTGGCAGTAAGACAGTGTGACATAATAGATAATAATCTTCAGGTCAGGATGACCTAAGTCCAAGTCATGCTTCTGACACTTGATGTGTGACCACAGGCAAATAACTCAGCCTTTCTGAGCCTCAGTTTCCTCATCTCTAAAATGAGCAGGATGGGATGAGAAGGCCTCTGAGGTCTCTTCTAGTTCTACATTGATGAGAACTAACCTTTGCCTTCTTTGTTAAAATGGAAGAAGTTTGATAGGCACTCTCTGGGATGGACCAGTGACTTCATCACTATCAATACAGATGGGTGCCTTCTCTGCACATTGTAGTATCAGGGAGCTGCCTTGAACACCTAGAGGTAAAGTGACTTGTCCAGGGTCACATAGCCCAGTCCCAGTCAGGGACTCAAACTCAGGGTTTCATGTCTCCGAGGTCAACACTGTCTACTACATCACACTTCCTTGGGATCACATGATAAAGATTGGAAACTTTGTTCTTAAACAGATATCACCAACAATCCCATTTTACAGACCAGGTAGCAAAGGCTCCTAATGCTTCTTTGTTATTTTTTGCTCAAGAAGGAGCTTTGCAGTGGATAGAATGTAAGTCTAGGAGTCAGGAAGACAAACTGAGCCTGAGTCTAGCCTTATATACTTATTAGCTGTGTGACCCTGGGCAAATCATGTAAATTCTCCGAGCTTCAGTGTCTTCAGCTCTAAGTGTATAAGGAGACCACCCATCTAATAGGGTTCCTGTGAGGGACCTAATGAGTTTACAGTATGAACTCCTTAAAAGTAGAGATCGTTTCTTTTTTTTTTGTATTTGTATTCCTATTGCCTCATACAGTAGTTGCCTAATAAATTCATGTGGATTGATTAATGTAAAGTGCTCTCTAAGTATGAGCAATTATTGTTGTTATTCAGAGACTTTCCACAATTCTTCATTTCATGTCAGAGATATAGATGAGGCCTAAATATTTATAATAAATGGGAAGATTTTAAAAGAAGGTGAAAAGGTAGAGAAGAGATGCAAAGGGGAGTGAGAAGTGGGAACAATTCACTCTTCCTTCCAGTACAGCATGTTTTGTTTTGCAGCCCCAGAAATTGATGAGTCCTCTGTGATGCAGCTGGCAGAGATGGGTTTCCCTCTAGAGGCATGTCGGAAAGCTGTGTACTATACTGGAAACATGGGATCCGAGGTAGCCTTCAACTGGATCATTGGCCATATGGAAGAGCCTGGTAGGTAATTTGAAAACCACAAATCATAATATTGAAACCCATTATTGTGAAGTCTACTGCCAATATAGAGTCATTCTCTCAAAGCAGGGGTGGCTCTCCAGTGACTGATGCCACTTCCTTTCCCTATTTTCTGTTAAGGTTTATCCAAACATACCCTCAGAGATTAATACAGGTGAGCTTAGCCTAGGTAGTCAAAAAGAACAATGTGTTCTATGTTTTACCTTTGAGCCCTAATGTACCACAAAGGAGAAGGCTTAAGTATGCTCATCTACTGTAGATTTTGCTGAACCACTATGCCTGCCTGGTTTTGGAGGAAGTTTGACGATGGGGGCCACTGCTTTTGGTGCTATTGGATTGGATAACCACCCTCCAGAAGAAATTGTAGCCATCATCACCTCCATGGGCTTCCAGAGGAATCAGGCCATTCAGGCATTAAAGGCCACGGTGAGTAGTTAGATGCACAGTTCTCTTCCTTTAGGGGGACTTGGTCTCTCAGCAGCATTTGAGAGTTTTTAAGGAACCCAAGAATAACATTCAATAATTCCAAGTTTCTTATTACAACTTCTTTATTATTTTTCTGTATTCTTCAGTTTAGGAAATTCTAGAGGGAAATCTAATGTTCACGAGCCTATCAGTGTTACAAATGTGGAGAATGGATGCAGAGACGTGGAAGGAATTCAAATCCTCTCCAATTCAGCTGGCATTCTTTAGGAGGCTTCTATCTGCCAACACTGGGGATGCAGAGACAAAATAAAAAGTCTCTGCCCTCAAGAGGCTTCTCTTCTCCTGGAAGCCTTTCTCATGTCGTACTAGAAAGAGTGATTGCTCCTTTTCGAAATTTGCTGGGAATAACACAATTTAAATGGATTGAATTTGGATCATCTCACATTTTAGGTTCATTTTCCACCAAACAAATGCTTATTAATCTCCTGTTTAAGGCAATAGAATGAGAATTCTCTTTTTGATGGTCTCCCACTAGCTGCATCTTAAAAAAAAATGATGTCAGAAGAATTTTATCCAGTTCATTTACGGGTCTGGTCTTAATTCCTTATGGCAATTTATGGTGTGAAGGCCATCTGCCTAAGGAGCCAGGGCTTACTTTTGGGTTCCCAGTTTCCACATTCCTGTCTTCAAGCATTTTAAGGGATGTTCCATGAAAGATGGTACACAATGGATTAAGTGCATAGGAGAACTTGGAGTGGACCTGTGAGATTCCAAGTCAAAGCTAGGAGCCATGGGCAGAATGTCACAAAGAGGCCAATTTGAGCTTTGCAATCGGGAAAAACTATGCAACAATTGGGACTGTACAGAAGTAGTATGAGCCACCCCAGGACGATGACCACTTGTTGAGTTTGTTAGAATGGGGATTCCTTTTTTGGGTATTTTTGACCATGTGGCTGCTGAGGTCCCCTTTGGCACTAAAGTTCTGTGATGCTTAGTGGCTCTCTTCTGCACACACAGTCCACTTTGGGAACTGTCTTTGATCTCTTAACTATGATCCTGTGATCACTGGCTTGTCCACTTGTCTGCTAAGCTTTGCTGCCAAGTTCAAGGTGGATCTTAGCTAGGTCACAGGAAAGCAGTTTGGAGTTCACTATTTCCTTCTTTTTCTGTACTAATAGGAGGAAGATGAGAAGTTATGGTAGTTATAGTGATAGTTGTAGTAGTAATTGTTGTAATGGCAATACTAGTTGTAGTAGTGGTAGTGGTTGTAGTAGTAGTAGTACTGTTGTAGTTGTTATGGTGGTAGTACTAGTTGTAGTAATAGTACTAGTTGTAGTAATAGTACTAGTTGTAGTAATAGTACTAGTTGTAGTAGTAGTAATTGTTGTAATGGTAATACTAGTTGTAGTGGTGGTAGTACTAGTTGTAGTAATAGTACTAGTTGTAGTGGTAATACTGGTTGTAGTGGTAGTACTAGTTGTAGTTGTTATGGTGGTAGTATTAGTTGTAGTCATAGTACTAGTTATAGTGGTAGTACTAGTTGTAGTAGTAGTAATTGTAGTTGTTATGGTGGTAGTACTAGTTGTAGTAATAGTACTAGTTGTAGTGGTAGTACTAGTTGTAGTAGTAGTAGTAATTGTTGTAGTTGTAGTATTAGTTGTTGTAGTGGTAGTAGTAGTACTAGTTGTAGTAGTAGTACTAGTTGTAGTAATAGTACTAGTTGTAGTGGTAGTACTAGTTGTAGTAGTAGTAATTGTTGTAGTTGTAGTATTAGTTGTTGTAGTGGTAGTAGTAGTAGTACTAGTTGTAATTATGGTGGTAGTACTAGTTGTAGTAATAGTACTAGTTGTCGTGGTAGTTCTAGTTGTAGTAGTAGTAATTGTTGTAGTTGTAGTATTAGTTGTTGTAGTGGTAGTAGTAGTAGTAGTGGTAGTACTAGTAGCAGTTATAGTAGTAGTAGTTAGTAGTAGTTGTTGTAATAGTAGTTAGTTGTGGTAGTAGTAATAATCGTTATTAGTAGGAGGAGTTATAGTAATAGTAGTTAATTGCAGTAGTAATAGTAATAATAATAAAACAATAGCTATGCATATTTATATAACACTTTAAAGATTTTTGAAGGTCTTTGCTCACAGTAGTCCTATAAAGTGGGTAGAGCAGGCAAATATTATCTTTTCACATGAAGAAACTGAGGAGGTGCAGTGACTTATCCATGACCACATGATCATGTGTTGGAGTTAAGTATTGAAAGCAAGTTTTGGATCTAGGTTTCGTAACTCAGAGGCTGATTTAGTTTTTTTTTTTTTCCCCTGCCTTAGCTTTCTCCTTTACCTTGACCTTTCCTGGGCTACCACTTCCCTCTCCTCAATATACTTCACTAGGGCTAGGTGACTTATTGACTTGGAGTCAGGAAGACCTGAGTTCAAGTCCAGTCTCTGACACTTGCCATCTGTGTGACCTTATGCAAGTCATTTAACCTCTGTTTGCCTTAGTTTTTTTCAACTGTAAAATGGGGATACTAACAGCACCTACTTCCTAGGATTGTTGTGAAGATGAAATTAGATAATGTTTGAAAATCACTCAGCATGGTGCCTGGCACTTAGTCAGTCTGATATGAATGCTAGCTATTGTTTTTGTTACTATTATTATTCTTGGATTCAAGAAGACCTGAGCTCAAATCCCTTCTCAGACATTTAATAGCTGTGTGATCTTGGCCAAGTCACCTAACCACTGTCTGCCTCAGTTCCTTGAACTCTAAAATTGGGTTAACAACACCAGCCACCTCCCAGGATTGTGGTGAGGATCAAATGAGAGAATATTTCTAAAGCACTTAGCACAGTGCCCTGCATATAGCAGGTGTTTAATACATGCTTGTTCCCTCCCCTCCCTCCATCCGGTGGCTCCCTTTACACCTAGGAGCAAATAGAAACTCATCTCTTTGGCATTTAGAGCCCTTCACATGCCAGAATCAAACCTATCTTTGTAGCCTTATGACACATCATTTACCATCGTGTGCACAGAATTCTCATTAAACAGACCTTCTTGATATTTTATATATGTGACCCTCCATCTCATGTATCTGTGCCTTTTCACTGACTGTCTCCCAATGGCCTGGACTTTTCTTCTTCCTTGACTATATCTCTTAAGATTCCTTCAAGACTCAGCTGAAGTGTCCCTTCTACATGAAGCCTTTCCTGATCCCTCCCAGCTACTAGTGACCTCTCTTCTCCTCTTCCCACCCTGCTCAGTCACCTTGTATTTATTTTGTATGTGTCTAGAGATGTACATGTTGTTTCCCCTGAGAGAATGTAAGCTCCTTCAGGGCAAGGACTATTTAATTTTTGTCTTTATACGCCCATTTCCTGTCAGATAGTAGGTGTTTAATAAATGCTTGCTGATTGCTTTCTTGGTCCCCATTAGAGCTTCTGACTGTGGAATTTCCTAGCTGGTGATAAATGTATGATATGGGAGACTGAAAGGAGCAAGAAGCATTCTGTTCGGTTACCCAAGGATGAATGATGAATGATGGAGGCAGAATACTTGACTCCAGCTCCCCTCCCTCCTTTCTAGCAGTTAGAGGAGAGTGTTCAAATGCTGAGATGGGACTTAGCATCCGTTTCAGCTCAGAACCTCATGGGGATTTTTAAGGTGCATTGCATGTGATCGTGGGTCTGAATTTTACAAAGGGATGCATTTAGGTTAATGCTGTTATCCTAGATGGCATTCAGCTGGCTGTTGCCAGTATTAGCATATACTGTGCTGAACCAAGAATGATGTGGTCGTTGCAATGCTGACATGGTGCTGAGACTCATTTAGCAGAGAATCTAATTATAGCTTTTAGTTAGGAGACTTACAGAGTGCCTCTTGAACATGCATTCTGTCCGTAGAATCTGAGTTATTGCTTGAAAGCACTTAATGCTGATGAGTCCAACCCTTTCCCCCTCTCTGTTGGTCATCTTGTCTTTAAAGGTCATGACTGATGGTTCACATGACTGATGGAAACATTATAGCAATATTTCTGTATCTTTCAATAGAACAACAATTTGGAGCGGGCCCTGGATTGGATCTTCAGCCACCCTGAACTGGACGAGGATACCGAGTTTGTTGCCCACATGATGGAGATGGAGAACAATGCTAATGCTAACATTATTTCAGAGTCCAAGCCTGATGGTCCCAGAGTGAAAGATGGATCTGGAAGTAAGTTGTCTCCTCAGTCATGACAAAAACTGGAAAAGGATAACTAACATATTGGATGTGGAAGAGGTGTTAGGCCTGTTCTGCTTGCCTCCAGAAGATAAAACCAGATACAAACGGGTAGATGTTACAAAGAAGCAAATCAAGTCTTGTAAAGCTTTGCAACTTCAGCTCCTCTTAATGGAATGCACTGCCTCAGGAAGACCTCCTTTACATATACTGACTTTGGGACCATGGACAGTTCCCGTTGCTTCTCCATTCCCTAAGGGTGTAATGTATTGGGTTACATTTTCCCTTTGGACACGTAGATGAGTATATAGACTTTGACATCAATATGCACAAAATAATCACGTGCATCATACAAATGGAAAGTAATGGAATCCCAAGGAATTATATACAGTTAGGGAGGGGAAACACTAGCAACTGGGGGAAAAGAGAGGGATCAGGAAAGGCTTCCTGTAGAAGGTGATGTTTTGAGCTGTGACTTGAAAGAAGTAAGGGATTCTCTGAGGCGGAGATGAGGAGAAAGTGCATTTCAGGCAGAGCGATGGATGTCCATTGCAAAGACGTGGAAATGGAATGCCATGTGTGAGGAACAGAGAAACCAGTTTGACTGGATCCTAGATTGTAGGATGCTTAAGGAGAATGGAAAGATAGGTTGTGGCCCATTAACTTTCAAAGTCAAACAGGAGTTTAACTTTGATCCTGGAGGTAATAGGAAGCCACTGAGGATTTTTGGGTAGGGGGATTGACATAGTCATATTTCTTCCCCCCAGCCCCCCAGGGGCAATGAGCATTAAGTAACTTGCCCAGGGTCACAAAGCTAGTAAGTATCAAGTGTTTGAGGTCGGATTTGAACTCAGGTCCTCCTGAATCCAGGACTAGTGCTTTATCCACTGTGCCACCTACCTGCCCCCAGTCATATCTCTTTGTTAGCTGTGTGGAGGATGGATTGGAATGGGCAGAGACTTGAAGGTGGGAGACCAGTTAGAAGGCCATTGAACTATGGAAAAAGGAGATGATGAGAGCCTAAACTCAAGTGGTAGCCATGCAAGTAGAGAGAAGAGTTTATGTATATGAGAGATGTTGTAGAGATTGAAATGACAAGATTTTGCAACTGAGTGTCTAAGTGTGGTGAGGGGAAGGGAGGAACTTAAGATAATGCTGAACTCATATACCTCAGGAGATTGGAAGGATAATGGTATCTTGTGACATGGGAATCTTATTAGAGTCAACATGAATTTTTGATGCAGAGCTAGAAGAAGCCAGGGCATTTATTTTTTTTTAAAGATTTTTATTGATAATCTGTTTTAACATTGCCTAAAGTTCCTTTTGTATGACTTCCTCCCCCCTCCCAGAGAGCCGGTCTATATAACAAAGAGGAAATCTCTATCTTCATATGAAAAATGCTTTATTTTCTTCTGTTGACCCAGTTGTAAATTGGTAGTTTTAGACAAGGCTGGGGCATACTCTTACTGAATTCTATATTCACTCTAGGGCTTTTTGCTGCAAATCACTGGTCCTACTGCCCTGCTGAAAACCTTAATGGTCAAAGGCTTTCCTAATCCATTTTGCTAGATTTATTACATATACTATGGCCCATCAGCCCATTACTTAATCAACTTTTCTCTAATGGATTTCCCTTTAGAGATTGGGCCTTCTTGAACAGGGACTTAAACTCTGCAAACCACAAGATGGAGCTGGTGTAAAGCAGACAGAAGGCTGGAGGCGGGTAGAATGCTCTTAGAAGTGTACCCAGTAGGCCGCTAAAATGTTTGATTTTTTTCTGAGGATGCCAGATGATGCCAACAAGTTTTTAATAGTTGACATAGGTCAAATCCCACCTTCTCCAAGTGGTCTTACCTAGTACTTCCAACACTGCTAGTACCACTATATACACATGCCCTCTTTGCGCTTAGTTATTTCCATGCTGTCTTTGTATGCTCTTTGATGGAAAGATTGATGTACTTTTTACCTTTCTTTATGTTTCCAATGCTTAGCACAGTGCCTGACAAAGTTGTTGTTCTTGTTTGTCCTTTGTTCTCAAAGAGGACCATGACATCGGGGTGATATCATGACTTGCAGTGAATTGGCTTTAAGTGAAAGAGGACTGTGCAAAGTCACCAACCTCACTCTCTCTTCCAGAGCTATCTGGGTTCAGTGACAAGATACATATCAGGAGGACTAGAGATGGCCCCAGATGTTTAAGGCAAATGAGGTTAAGTGACTTGCCTAGGGTCACACAGCTAGTAAGTGTCTGAGGTGAGATTTGAACTCAGGTCCTCCAAACTTCAGGGTCATTGGTCTATCCACTGGGCCATCCAGCTGCCCCTGACATACAGTAAGCACTTAATATGTGCTTATTGATGGAAATGATTACACCTATACCCCTTCTTTGTGATTTGACAGACTCATGGGTGGCTATACACGGGAAAGCAACAGATTTAGATTTAGAAGAACCTGTGTTCAAAACCTGGTGATGTCACTTCCTAGCTGAGTGACTCCTGGCAAGGCACTTAATCTCTACTTTACTGATCTATAAAATGGAATAATAATACTTGTGTTGCCTGTGGTTGTTATAAAGATTGCATGTAAAGAGCTTTGTAGCATTAAAATGTTGTGGATGCCCTACTGTGTGCCTCATGTGCCCTATGAATTGAGAGTTGAGCACTTCAAAAAGCTTCACTAATCCTTTGGGCCCTGATGGGTTTTGTGTGGAAGGCACTCTGTGTCAAATCTCATGAAGATGAACACTGCAGGGCATCCAGGGCTTTCAATTGCAAGACCTTTATTAAGTGCTTAGCATGTGCCAAGCACTGTGCTAAAGGGATACAATACAAAAGCAAAGACAATTGTTGCCCTTGAGCTTACTTAATAGGAAGAGAATAGGGGGGCAGTTGGCCAGAGAAGAGAATTTTGGTCCAGAACACTATAGGGTTGTTATCAGGAGTGGAGTCATTAGGGGATTAGATTAATGGCAGAGGTGATTCTGATTCTGAAAGAGAGAGAGAGAGAGAGAGAGAGAGAGAGAGAGAGAGAGAGAGAGAGAGAGAGAGAGAGAGAGAGAGAGAGAGAGAAAGGATAAAAATGGTGAGAAGGTGAGGAGGGAATGAAGTGAAGCATAGCTTGTTCTTGCCTGAAATAGTGGGCTGGTGGAAGCAATCACTAATCAGAATAATGAGAGCATTCCAGGAAGACTCAAAGAAAACCCCAAGGTTACAAACCTTGGAAACAGATAGACAGTGATCTCTTATGATTATCAGACCTTTCAGAACCACTGTCAGCATTCAGCATAGGGCTTGGTGTAGTGTGATTTGATCCTGATGCAACAAGTAGGACCAAGTCACTGAGCAGAAATGTTGGGAGGTGGCGTGGGGGACACACTTATTCAGTACATTTAAGAGAAGGAAGAGGTATTCTAAGCCTGCGTATTTAATTAGGCTAGCCCATTGGATGTCTTCCATCAGCCTGAGTTTATTTTGCAAGAGTAAGACCCAGGTCAGGCTCTGTGTTACAGGGTGAGTACCAGTGCATTATTTGGGTTTCCCTGAGAAGAAGATTCTTTGACATGGGTGTTTTGTGTCTCTTCACCAGTGAAATTACTAGAAGAGAAATAGCTGGGTGAGAGATTGTGTGTCTGTGTCTCATTCCCTCGGGTATATAGGATCTTATGACTGGCATTTGGTCATGTCCCTGCAGGGGGAAGGAGATGGGAAAGTTCAGTAAAGGTAGAGATATACAATTACTTCATACCAAGATTGGGGCTTGGGAACCTAGGAATAACACTTCTCCTGTACCCCTTTTGTTGCCACAGTGGTAGTCAAATGTCCATAAACTGAAAAAATCCTCAGTTAAGTTATACTTAAATGAGACCTGACCACTGGCCGTGGTGCTGAAGCATCTCTGTTCCCAGCGGTGCGGTTTCATAGAAGTGACCTCAAATGCCATACTTGTTCTATTTTGAATAACATATTTTTATCCTGCCTAGTATAAAGATATTTAATATTTATGTAAATTTATTAGGCAGAGAATATAATAATTCATGTAAAATTTTATTAAATTTTACTTATTTAAGAGATTCCTAGGAGGGGAGAAGCACAGACTGGGAGAAGAGGGACTTTGGGACTTGGAGGGCACAGCTAGAGGCCAGGATCTGAGAAGGCCCAGGAGGTGAGCTGTATAAGGTGAGATGAGGCTTTTTGAAGCCCAGAATTCAGGGGGATAGGTCCAGTGCTTTGTAACTTACTAGAAAGGAGATTTATGGGGCAACACAATTTTTGTACTGCCTATTGTGAGCGCCATAATTATCAATCTGGTTTTAATTGTGTAATTGGCAGAACTATGTAAGGTAAGTCAATAGAATTGCTGGAAGTCAAAGAACTGCCTGAATTCCAAACAGTAGGAGACAGAGAAACTCATTCATCACTTCTAATTTCTTTCATCAGGATCCTGCATTTTCTTTAGGTGGTTGGTTTCTGAGTTACTGTGACTTTTTTTTCTTATTGGGGGGTAATTGTGATTTCGGTTTTTTTTTGCTGGGGGGTGAAGGATAATTACTTCTTGCTAGTAAAACAAAGAATTGAGAAGAGCTCAGCTAGGGCTCAGCTTTACAGATTGCTCTTCATGGAATATGAGTGAGGAGCACTCTGAAAAGAGCAAGAACTCAGGCACCTTAATTAGAGAGCCTCTTATAGACAGCAAGGAAAGATGGCATTGATTTTATGAAATTCTTAATCGGAGGGAATTCTCAGTACTAGATCAAAAAAGTATTGTCAGTGTGGACTATCTGCACGATCATGGGAAGGGTCTCCTTGTAAGCACCCCTTTCTGTGAAGACATTTGTTAGGGTGGGATTTTGCACGGGCCCCCTGAGCAAAGGCCTGCAGCTTATGGCTGGAGAACACCTTTTGCTTTAGGAGATAATAGTTTCCTGTTCTTTACTGGAGAGTAGGGGGGAAAGATAGCAGAGAAATATCCTGTAGGAAGGCCCCACTCATTGCTATTTTGCACTCATTTTAGGGGCAGATCTTTAGGTTTCTTTCTAAGCAACAAGAAAAGGGGGAAAGTGTGGAAAGTGAGGCATTTGAGTCTGGCCTCTCAGGGCTTCTGCCATTTGCAAAATGCGTTTCTCTCTTGCACTTAATGCAAGATTTTTTTTTAAAAAGAAGGCACTGATTACTAATGCAGTTAAAATGTGATTAGGTTGTGATTAGTCAGAACCCCTCTTTGTTCTTCCAGTCACATCTGTGCATTGGTTGGAAACCTTCTTGGCTAAAAGAGGGGCTTTCCAGTAAGGGAGTGGAATGCAGAATTCCTTTGCATAATGTAGGAACCTGCTTCCAACAGGCACCAGGGATGCAGCTTGCAAGGAGATTGGTGGGGAGGAGAGGGAGGGAAGTGGAGAAGGTGGGGAAGATGAGCTCTGTAATGAGGCCAAATTCTGATTCCTATTTGTGGAAAGGGGAGGGAGGAAAGACCTGACCATTCCACCAAAATAGTACTGGTCTGATTCCTTTTGGCCTCTCATGTGGGAGAAGGGCATTTGAAATTCAAAACTGGGGATATGATATTTTCCAATATTTAGAGTCAGTTTTTTACCAGTTCCTTCCTGTGCTTCTTCAATGCTGAGAGGAAGAAAAAGATGCATTGATGGCATTGTGGTCTCTCATCGGGGATAGTCACTCTAGTGGTGTAGATTACAATCTATCCATGTCTCTTATTATATTCAGTTCTTGTCTATGACCTCTTACAAATCACCTACAAGGGGTCCACCATGCATGCTGTGGCCCTGTCTCTAAATGTTTTTTTCACTGTATAGGTACCAAGAGTGCACACAAGCTATCCATGAGTTAACTTTTGCTATATGACTGGCCCATATATTTTTACACCACTTGGCTTGGGTAATTAATTATACATTGGTAATATGCTGCATCCTACTCAGTATGCCCATTCTGTGCATTTTCATTGCCCTTTGGGTGACTAATAACTTTAATTCCTTAGATATTGTGCTATTCTGTGACTTGCAGAATAGCATTGTTGGAAGAATGTAGTCTATTATTATTACATATTATTTATTATATAATACTTAGTAATATTATACAATATTACAATTATTATTTTGTTACATAAAATCCAATGATCAATCTTTTATTTTTACATTATTTATATTTCCCAATACACCCCTCCCCAATATTCCTCTCAAAGACTCATCTTTTAAAACAAAGAATAAAAAAGAGTTCAGCAAAACTAACCAATACATGAACTGTACCAAATGTTGTGAATCCATTAGACTGTGAGCTCCTTGAGGGCAGGGACTGTTATTTTTTGCCTTTCTTTGTATCCCCAACACTGATTATAGTGCCTAGCACATAGTAGGCACTTAATAAATACTTATTAACTGATTGTCTCATACTCAGACTACCCCTTCTCACTTAAGAAGAAAGGAGGTAGGGGAAGCTAGATGGCGCAGTGGATAGAGCACCAGCCCTGGAGTCAGGAGTACCTGAGTTCAAATCTGGCCTCAGACACTTAACACTTATTAGCTGTGTGACCCTGGGCAAGTCAATTAACCCCAACTGCCTTACAAAAAAAGAAGGCACCTCCTTTCTTTTTTTTATTGAGTTTTATTTTTGTTTTTATGAACTCTTTTTTTTTTTTTTTTAGTGAGGCAATTGGGGTTAATTGACTTGCCCAGGGTCACACAGTTAGTGTCAAGTGTCTGAGGCCAGATTTGAACTCAGGTCCTTCTGAATCCAGGGCCAGTGCTTTGTCCACTGTGCCACCTAGCTGCCCCTAAAGGGATGTTTATTGTTTTTTGTTTTTTTGGTTGGTCAATGAGGGTTAAGTGACTTGCCCAAGGTCACACAGCTAGTGTCAAGTGTCTGAGGTCAGATTTGAACTCAGGTCCTCCTGACTCCAGGACTGGTGCTCTATCTACTGTGCCACCTAGCTGCCCTGGGAGGTGCCTTCTTATACTTCTTTGTTGGGGCCAAACTTGTTCATTATAATTACATAGCAGTTTGATTTTTGTTGTTGGCCTTTCTATTTCCATTGCTGTGTATGTTAATTAACTGGTTCTACTTACTTTGCTTTACATCAGTTCATGTAAGTCTTCTCATGCTTCTTTATATTTGTCATTTCATCATATTTTTTGAAGATATTACATTTTAAGAGCATTTAACTATTTCTGATATTCTTTAAATTTTAAGTGGATATTTAATTATGTTTAATATGGATGAGGAGAATGTCCAAGCTCTGAGCCCAGAGTGGTAGTCTTGGGTTTCTGCACTTTCAGCTGCCTATGTATGACCACAAAACAGCAACATCCTGGGAAGGATCTTGAAGACATGGGCCTCCATTCTCTTAAAAACAAGTTGAGGGGCAGCTAGATGGTGCAGTGGATAGAGCACCAGGCCTGGATTCAGGAGTACCTGAGTTCAAATCTGGCCTCAGACACTTAACACTAACTAGCTGTGTGACCCTGGGCAAGTCACTTAACCCCAATTGCCCCGCAAAAAAAAAAAACCCAAGTTGAAGGGGGAAGCTAGGTGGCACAGTTGGTAGAGTACCAGCCCTGGAGTCAGGAGGACCTGAGTTCAAATTTGACCTCAGACACGTAATTAACACTTACTAGCTGTGTGACCCTGGGCAAGTCACTTAACCCCAATTGCCTCACCTCAAAAAATCCCAAAAAAACCCCACCAAAAAAACCAAGTCGAATGAGTGAAGCATTTCATGGAGAGGTATTCCTGAGAACCTAGACTAAGCATCTCAGAGACCTAATATCTAAAGTGAGGGTGGTGGTCTTGAAGTCATAAGGAGCTGGATTCAAATTTAGCCTTTGAAGCATTCTGTTTGTATGACCCTGGACAAGCAACCTATCTTTTCAGCATCCCAGGCATCATTCTAAGACTATAAGTTACAGAAAAGTAGTAGATATGCATATGCTTAGGGAGAATCCCTGGGTGTTCCTTGCATCATTGAAATTACAGGGTCAAAAATATTGATAGCTCTTTAAGTATCTGAAGTATCCCACACTTTAAAAGAAGGATCCTTGTTAACCCAAGAGAATCTCTCTCTGGTGGAATTTTAGGAAGTAAAACACAAAGCAAAGTGAAAAATATCTCAATGTGAAGGAAGATGTTTTTGAATGAGGGCCAACACATAACAGCAGAGCTGTTCTTCCTGACAGTCTGTACCACCACTCCTGTTTTTTTATGCTTCCTCCACTTCTAAGTCCAAATATTCTCTAAAATTTTAAGTTTTTTCCAGCAGAGCTTATGGTGTGTGTGTGTGTGTGTGTGTGTGTGTGTGTGTGTGTGTGTGTGAGAGAGAGAGAGAGAGAGAGAGAGAGAGAGAGGATATTATGCCATGGGCCAGCAGAATTGGCTTGGCCATGTGTAAGTAGAATCATTTGTGAGCCAGGCGTTTAGAAGTCAGGGCTGTCTTATCTTGTTTATGTGCAAACTACAGGGTGCCCCAAAAGACTTAGTGTAGTTTTAAGCTTTAATGTCTATTTTTAAGACTAAGACTATTTTTAGAACTATTTTAAAGCTTTAATAGCTTTAAACTGCACTAAGGTTTTTGGGACACCCTGCACAAGTGGGAAAGATTAACAGAATAGAGCTATCTCTTTTAAGTGTGGAATAGCCTTGTCAGAAGAAATTAATCACAGTTTATGCCCTCGGATTTTTTTTTTGATCTGGACCTATGATTTTATTGGTATAGTGAATTCCCAGTGTGAAAACTCTTTACCAGTGCAGACCAGTAACTGATCAGCACCTTATGGTCTTAGCAAGTTGTGAGGGTCATTAAGAAGTAAGCTGACTTGCTCAGTTGACAGAAGTTGACATAGCCAGCATGTCTCATAGGTGGGACTTGAAACAGGTCTTCCTGGTTCTTACTTAGTTTCTTTTTCTATCCACTGTGCGTTGCATCTCTGACTTTAAATATACTAGTTTGGAGGGAAATAATACATTTGGAGGGAAAACCTAGTTGCAGGGGAGAGGAAAGGGGTGCCTTCAACCATGTATGTGTGTGTGTGTGTGTGTGTGTGTGTGTGTGTGTGTGTGTGTGTGTGAGATGCAGCTTCCTTGACTAATCTGTTTTGATTTTCTCTTTGGGCACAGAGGTACATTAAGATATCTGTTGCCTCTGGAAGTATTGGAAATCAGCTGAGCTGTAGTCTCCTTATTGGGGCTGTCTTCTAGCAGGGGGTCTTGAATAATGCATTTGATGGTTGCTGGTATTGATAAACATTGTTAATTTTAATTATACGACTTAGATTTATGCTGAGGAAACATTTTCCTTTTAATTAGTTTGCTTTTATGATTGTCTGAGTGTGCCTGAGGTTTTCAACCAAAAGGGAAGAAAATGCATCTTGGGCTCACTATGTCATGCTTTTGATGTACAGGATGGGGCTTGACTGGCCTTGGGGTTTGTTGACCTGGCATCTTGGGTGATATTTGCCTGATGTAATGAGCCACAATTCAGGTGCATTGTCCCAGGAGTTTTGACTCTTCACCCTGTGCTATTTGACGGCTCAAGATGCAACCTCCTGACAGAGGCCTTTCTTGGTTCCCTAGCTATTAGTGCCTCCTCACCCAAGATTGCCTTGTGTCTGTTTTTGTCTGAATCTTGTATATACCTGCCACGTGTAAGGCACTACACTAGGCATTCTGGGGGATATAAAAGTACAGTCCAAGACTAAATGGAATTTAGTAAAGTAGATAGACATGCACACTTCACTTCATTAGAATGTAAACTCCCTGAAGGGAGAGATGGTTCACTCTTTCTTTTGGTATCAAAGGTCTCACTCTCCTTCCCTTTCCCTCCCTCCCTCCCTCCCCATCTCTCTTTCCGTCTGTGTTTCTCTGACTCTGTCTTTGTCTCTCTCTGTCTCCATCTCCCTCTCCCTCCCTCCCTCCCTCTCTTTCTTTCTCTGTTTATCTGACTCTCTGTCTGTCTCTAGCTCTCTGTCTCTATATCCCTCTCCCTCCCTCCCTCCCTCTCTCTCTGTGTCTGTTTATCTGACTCTCCCTGTTTTTGTCTCTCTCTGTCTCTATCTCTCTGTTTCTGTCTTCATCTTGCTCCCCCTTTCTTCCCCTTTCGAGGTAGCTTGCTGCAGGATAAATGTGTATGTGTATACGTATTTTTCCATGCAGATATGAGTTTTACTTTGAGCTGTGTCTTGGTTGTTTATGCTACACTTGTTTTGATTGAAGCACTCTTGAGTTCAGAATCATTCAGGTTGATTTTTTTGGATCTGTTTTGTGGGTGTTATAAGTCCTAAATCTGTGGCTCTTTAAGCTTTTGCAGTATCATTGCCCTAATTAAGGAAACTGAGGCTGTGAGGCTTTCACGTTGCCATACAGCTAGAAAGTGCCCAAGTGGGTTTTGAAAGCAGACCTCCTAACCCCAACTCCAGGGCTCTTTCCAGTAGGCTACACTGCTTTTCATAAGAGAGTAGTGGTGGGGGGGAGGGAGAGCAATGCTGAGCATCTGTAGAAGCCTGAGTAATTTTTAAATATTCCATAGTTTGTTGAAGGATGTAGCTAGAGGTGACTTCTGGGGATGTTGGTCTTTCAATCATATTTACCCACCCTTTTTTCACAGGGTATGAGCTATTTGGGTTCATCAGTCACATGGGACCATCCACCATGAGCGGCCATTATGTTTGTCATATCAAAAAGGAAGGCAGGTGAGTCCATCTTGAAAAAGAAAAAAGGGCTTAGCTCTTAAGAAACTGCTCCTGACTCAGCCAAATAGCGTCCTCTATCGGGCACTATTGGTTGTTTAGTAAAGATGGATTTTTAATAGCTTTTCTCCTATATGAGGTTCTTCCCTGATCTTTAATAATAATGATAATGATGATAATCCTGTTTATATAGCTTTTTAAGGTTTTCAAAGTGTTCTAGAATACATCCTCTCATTTGATCTGATATCCTTCCAACAACCCTCCGAGGTAGGTGTTATTCTCCATTTTACAGATTAGGCAACTGAGGCAGACAGTGATTAAATGACTTACCCAGGATCACATAGTTATTAAGTACCTGAGGCAGGCTTTGAATTCAGGTTTTTCCAACCCATCAAGTCATTGAAATGGGTCTAGAATCTTTTTTTTTTTAATTTTTAGTGAGGCAATTGGGGTTAAGTGACTTGCCCAGGGTCACACAGCTAGTAAGTGTTAAGTGTCTGAGGCCGGATTTGAACTCAGGTACTCCTGACTCCAGGGCCAGTGCTTTATCCACTGCGCCACCTAGCTGCCCCATGGGTCTAGAATCTTGAAGGTTTTGCCTGTAGAGCACCAGGTCTGGTGGGTTCTCCCAAGCTGGATGGGTTTCCAGGAAGGCCCTATGTAAGGCATCCCTAGAATCCAAAAACCAGCATGGCTAAATTTGAAGATGCTTATCATCAGGTTGGCACCAGGATGGCATATTTTTTGGTTACTGAAGCTGGGTAAGACCAGCTTCTAAGAGCTAGAAGGGTTATAAGTACCAACTCAGACAGAATCACAGATAAAAGTGATCCTACCAGGCTTTGCTTTGTGTGTACTTAAATTCCCTCTGTGCTGTAGTAGTGGCCTTGGAACCTTGGGACTGGTCTTGGAATGGGCTAGGCTGGCCTTGTCTCTAGATTGGTAATGAGAATGGCTCCTATCTTCTAAGCACCAGGAGGCTTGCCTCTGATTCACACTTGCTGTTTGACCTTGGGCAATTCTCTTAATCCTCCACGAGGACCCCATGAGCAGTGGGTTAGATGGCCAATGAGGTCCCTCCAAAACTTGAGAGCGATGATCCTTTGACTTGGGTCCAAATCCCGACTCTGATGCTTACCTCTTGTAAGACCCAGGCAAATAACTTTATTTCCCTAGCTTTGGTTTCTTCCGCTACAGAACGAAAGGCTTGGATAAGGAAGCCTCTGAGGTCTCTTCTAGTTTGAAGCCTGTGCTCCTTTCCCCCATGACCTTGTGTAATGTAAATGCCAGCTATTACTGTTGTGTGAATAACTAATTCTGGGGAGGGGATTCTCCTGACTCAAGGCTACTGTAAATCCATCTATTGTTTCTGCTTTCCTTGCAGATGGGTGATCTACAATGACCATAAAGTGTGTGCCTCAGAAAGGCCCCCCAAAGACCTGGGCTACATGTACTTTTACCACAGGCTATCAAGCTAGACCTCCGATATACTCCTTGCCCAGAAGATGCCATATGCCTTCATAATTTGCCAAAAAAAATTTTTAAAAAAATTTTAAAAAAGAAGAAGAGGAGGAAAGACAAAGGAAAAAAGTTGGGACTGCCAAACACCCAAGAATCCATGTGGTATTTATAGTTTAATTAAAGAGCCCCTTGGCTTTTTAATGCCTTCTGGAGTAGTAGTCAGCAAATTTCTCTTCCATCATCCTAGACGACTGATTGTTTTCTTTTGGTAAACATCCAAGGAAATAGTGTTCAGAAGCTTCCGGATTGCCAATTAGGCAAGCTGCCCCAAAGCCAAAAAATATGAAAGGGCTTTGCAGTGAATCCTGAGCCCTGGTTGGGATTTGGGGGCCCAGAATGACCGTTAGAGATCTTCACTGAAGCCAATTCATGTTTCCCACCGGCAGGGTCCTTCTGGATCCGAAGAAAGAGCTCCATATTGCCTCATATGGAAAAAATAGAGGTGATCTCACATTGGCCTTAGATTTGACCTCCCCCTCCCCCTGCTTAATCACAGATAATAAATTCTGACCTATGTGTAATATATTAGATCCGCCATGAAAAGTTTAAATTGGAGTCAAACCAATATTCACAACCTAGTTGTGTGTGTGTGTGTGTGTGTGTGTGTGTGTGTGTGTGTGTGTGTGTGTGTGTGTGTGTGTGGAGAGAGAGAGAGAGAGAGAGAGAGAGAGAGAGAGGCTGTCTTGTACAATCTACTTGTACAAATTCAATGGTTGAGTTGTTTTAAGTGCTGAACCGTTTGGTATTGGGTGTGTCTGAAAGAAGCATCGAAACCTTTAAAGGGATCTATACCTCAGGAACAATCAGAACTCAGCTTTCCACTTAGATTTCAAGAGTGAAAAGGGGTGTGTCTGTTTAGCTGCTATGAGTAATTCCCCCAAGTAAGTGACACCCCAGCTCTCCACCACCATGCATTCCCAGCATGCTCTGGTGCTTTGCCCAAGGTGGTGAATTGTTTCAAGTCTTGCCAAAAGCATAGGCTACATTTCCCAGTGAAGTGGTTAATTGATTCTCATCAAGTTCTCTGGTGCATCCTCATGGGTCAGGTCCCTAGGATCTTGCAGGTTCCATCCTCAGGCCGATCAATGGTCACAGCCCTCTCTGCCAGAGCATTTCATCAACCTTTTCCCTCCCCCGTGTTTTCTGGGTCCCTCTTCTTTTTGATTGTTCTCCCTTTCTTTTCCCTAGCTCCTTTTCCCCACTGATCTGTTTTGGCCAGCAGAGATCATGGGAAACTTTTAAGGGGCAGAGCAAATTTATTATGAAAAGAGCAGTCTAATTAGTTCTGTAATTCAGTATTTGATTTGCAGTCTGGGCTCAGATCCAAACTTTTGGGGCTCTTGGAATGTGAAACTTGAACTTTTTGTCATGTTCCCTCTGCTTTGCCCCAAGTTTCTGGATATTTGGTATTTCTACTATTCAGTGAATTTCTTACTTACATCTCTAAGTGAGTTGGGATCGAATGTTTGGGATGAAACGTGAGTCTGATTGCGGTGTGCTGAATTAGGAATTCTCAAGGGAGAACAATAACAGAATAGTACATAGGATTGGAGATTTAGAATTTGGAAGGACCTTAGAGGTCATCCAGTCCAACATCCTTATTTTGCAGAAAAGAAAACTGAGGCACAGACAGATGATGTGGCTTGTTTCAGATCACACAACTCTTAAGTGGCAGTGCCACTGAGTGCCTGCATTTAAATCCAAATCACCAGACTCCAAGTCCAGTGTTCCCCATGCTTCATCTCTGTGGTGAAGTGAGAAAAGCATGCCAGGCAGGAGACCCAGACTCTGCCCTGAACCGACTTGGTGACTGTGGGCCAATCCTTTCACTTTCCTGCACCTCACTTTTCCCCCTTTGCCAGATGGGGAGAATCATGCTTTCCCTCTGGTTTGAAGGAGGATAAGGTGAATGATTATTTATCTTGGTACTTTAAAGTGACAAGCCTCCGCAAACATCAGGTGGTGGTATTAGCTCATGATGGGTCCCCTCTCCCTTCTCTCAGTTGATAGTTTCTTTGACTTGAAAGTTATCAATTAAAGTTAGATAGATGGAAAAGATGCCTTCACTTTCTCTACCTGAATTCTTGGTCTAGCTGCTGGTGCAGATCTTTAGTTTGGAGGTAGATGACACAAATGAATTGCACACTTGAAAGTAACAGTGACCCCTGAGGCTGAGTAAGTAGTTTCTGTCTCTGTCTCTGTCTCTGTCTCTTTCTCTGTCTCTCTCCCCCTCTGTCCCTCCCTCCCTCTGTCCCTTCCTCCCTCTGTCCCTTCCTCTCTCTCTTCCTCTCTTCCTCCCTTCCTCCCTCCCTCCCCTTCCTCCCTCCTTTCTTCCTTTCTTCTTCCCTCCTTCCTTCCTCTTTTTCTCTCCCTCCCCTTCTTCCCTTCCTCCTTCCTTGCCTCCCTCCCTCCCTCCTTTCTTCCATTTAAAATTTTTTGGTCCAGAGCTGTGATTTCTTCAGCATGGGAAACTCCTTCCATCAGCAGAGATAAATAATTCCTACTCTTAGAGAGTTGCCTGGGGCACCTAGAGATTAAATGACTCATCTGTAGCTACACAATTAGTATGTGTCAGAGGCAGGACTTGAACCTGGGGCTTTCTAAGAAATGGCACAGTACAAAGTGCCCTTGTTTGGAGTCAGGGGACTTGGGTTCAGATCCCTTTTCTGTCAGTGACTTTGGGCTAGGCATTTCCTCATCTATCAAATAAGGAGGTTAGATTAAATGACTCCTAAGGTCTTTTAATAGCTATCAGTAATAACTCACTTTTATATAGTGCTTTAAGGTTTGCAAAGCACTTTACAAATATCCCATTTGATCCTCACAATAACCCCAGGTGGTAGGTGCTAATATCATCCCCATTTTACAGATGAGGAAACTGAGTCAGACAGAGGTTAGAGTGACTTGTCCAGGATCACGCAGCTAAGTTAGTGAGAGCAGACTTGAACTCAGGTCTTCCTGACTCCAGCCTTAGGGCTCCATTCACTGTGCCACCTAGCTGCTATAACCTTAGAGTTTAGATAATCCAAGCCCTTCCTTTTTATAGATGAGGAAACTGAGGTTCCAGGTCACACAACTGCTTAGCAGTGCAGCCAAAACCAGGACCCAGGTCTGCTTGACTCCTGACTTAAGCCTTTCCTTCTCTTGACTCCAAGGCCATAGCTGGAAGGACCATTGGGCCCAATTACATTATGTTACAGATAAGAAAACTGAGGCCTAGGGAAGGTAGGTAACTTGCCTAATGTCACACAAGTAGTAAGTGTCAAGGAGGAAATTTGAACCCAGGTCCTTTCACTCTGGAGCCAGGGTAGCCTATGCTATCCAGCATAGAATGGTAATTCCTTTCTTTTTACAAATCATTAGGGAGTCAGGCTGATTTTTTGGGGGGAGGCAAGGGAAGGTGAGTGTGGGGAAACAATAGTTCTAAGTTTTTAAACAACAAATGACAAAACACTCAAACTTCTTTTCAAGGCTATTGTTGAGGATTGAGGAGGTGCAGTGTAACCCACACTGGATTTGGAGCCAAAAAAGTTGACTTGACTTGATCCTTGGTTCTGCCATTGATTCTGTATAATAATCCGGTCAAGCCACTTCCTCTCTTGGGGGAAATTGACTCATCTTTAAAAGGAGGGAGAGGAGGTGTCTGGATGACTCATGTCTAAGGTCCCTCCCAATGTGGGACTCTTAGGATGGGAAACTACATCCCAAAGTCAGCATTTTCTGGGGCATAGAGCCAAATGCCCTGGACCACAGCATGCATGTGTTGAACAAAATAGGATTTTCTACTACACTGTTCTGTGTTGTAAAACTTCATTTTAAAAGTTGTTGATAACGGGGTACAAGGTAAAAGCAGAAAAGCATTCCTTTTCTGCCTGATCCTACTATTGGGATATGAGAGCACAAATATTGCTTTTTATCTGCCTTATGAAACAAAGGGCTGTTTCTACACAGACAAGCTTTGTACCTGTCTACTCTTCCCCCTGCCCCCCACCTCCCCTGCTCCCAACCAGGCCCCAGGCCTGCTTGATTAGATCAAGTAAAAGTGGTTTCCTTTTTAGCCTTTAAAAAAAATCAACAAGCAAACCCTTCTTATAGTCATCTGAGAAATATGGCAGCTGTCCCTGGGTAGACTTGGAATGGACCATCCAACCTTCCATGTGGATATGAACTGAACTTCAACTGAAAACTGGAATGTTGTGTGAGAGACACACTTGGAACACTGGAACATTCTATGATGAGCGAGCACTCTCATCACATGGCTATTGGAAATCTCTTTATGTAAATACCATTTGCTATCCATCTGTGGGGAGAACCAGAGCTACCCAAGAAACTGCCTCTTTGGAAAACTTCCTCTTTCGAGTCATTATTCTTGACCCAAGGAGGAGGCAGAGTGGAGAAGTGGGAAGACCACTACATTTGGAATCTGATGATCTTGATTTGAATCCTGGTTCTGCTAACTCTTACTTCAGTGACTCTGGGAAAGTCCTTTCCAATTTTTGGGCTTCAGTTTCTGCAGTACATCATATATTTCATTTATGCCTCAAGGCAGTCAAAAGACCATTGGATTTGGAGTTAGAAGACCCATGTTTCAGTCTGGGGCAAGTTACGTAATTTCTCCAGGTCTCAGTTTCCTCATCTGTAATATGAGGGGGTTGGACTAGATGGTCTCTGATGTCTCTTTTAGCTTCAAATTTTTAATCTCATCTGACTTATAAAAACCCACAGCAAACTAAGAATCTATTTTGATCTTACACGATGTATTAACGGTCTCTTTAAAGGAGGGAGGGAAACAAAAAAAAAATCAACAAACATCTATTAAACACCTACTGTGTGCTGAGCAAATAGGTAGATTCTTCTTTTAGTCACTTCACAGGACATCCAAGGTGCTTCATTGTATTAGAATTTTTTAATGGAGATCTGTAATATGAGACTAAAGTTGGGTGCAGTGGGGAAAGGGTGGCTATTATCATTGGTTGTTTCCAGGTTCTGGGGCTTGGCGTTTGTTCTTTCCCACTCATAGAATGTAAGCTCCTTGAGGGCAGGGCCCGGTTTATTTTTGGCCTTGTGTACCCAGTGCCTAGCATAGTGCTTGGCAAAGAGTAGGTGTTTAATAAATATTTGTTGAATTGATGAAACCTCAGCATCTGCCTTATTTCCAGGACATTGTCAGCATCCCACTTATCCCTGAAAGAGAATTTCCCCTACACCGTCTCCCTTCTCTCCTCACTCCCCCAGATCCAGGGAAAAATACCCAAAAAAGTACAGGCCCTGCCTCTTCAACATCAGATGAATATCTTTAACTAGACTGAGATTTCAAATATCTTGCACTAGATTGTGTCTTTGACATGAGGATGGATGCATTTTCCATTCAATAGAAGTCACTATAAAATCATCAAGGCTGTTGCCATGGATGATCCACAGGGCTATAGAGAGTTCATGTTCTCCAGAGCCCTGTGTTGTCATGGTTTTCATTAGAATGGGACGTCCTTAAGCTTCATAATTGGGAAGAAGGGAGAAATTTGACCTGTAGAAATAGAGGCAGTGTATCATTCCCCTGAGAATTTTTTGCCTGTTTCTATTCCCTCTTTAAAAAATATAAAGTATCTCATTATCGTCATGGACAATATTAATCATCATAAAGGCAGTGTTTGGAGCCTACAAGACCTGGTTGAAGCCCCACCTCTGACACATCCTGGCTTTGAGAATCTGGGTCAGTCACTTAACCTCCAGTGTCCCCAGGCACCTCTCTAAGACATGGATATATTTCAGGGCTAATGTAAATGTGGATGAGCCAAAATTTTACATATTTAATCTCACTAACTAAAATGTAGCATTCCCTAAAATTATGGATTTAAAAAAACCCCATTATTCTGAGGAGTCTATGGGCTTTGCCAGACCGCTGAAGGGGTCTGTGGCACAAAAGAGGTTAAGAACCTCTGCTGTAAAGTCAACTAGTCAAGTCAGCAAGTATGAAGGGTCAAATATGAACAAACAGCTCTTGCCCTCAGTGAGCTTATATTCTAATAAAGGAAGATAATAAGTAAAGGGAACTGGGGATGAGGGAGGCACCCACACTAGGGCATGGTGGTGGAATCGAGAGTCAGAAGTAGAATCCCTAGATGGCTTGGGCCCTTCCTCAAAATGGGGGCTCTGGGAAGAATTCACAAGTAGGAAAGGGGCACAGCAGGGGTGGATGTTCCAGGGCCAGGTAGCAGCTGAGGAGTGAATGGTGGAATCAGGACACTTGGGACTGTTAGTTGCAGACAGCTGTTCCACATTGGTAGAGGGAATTCCTTCCTCTAGAAGTTCCTATATCAGTAAAATCCCAGGTCCAGCCCCTATCCCAATAATCACAATTATGCCTTACATTTATATAGCACTTTAAAGTCGGCAAAGCACCGTACATCTAGCATCTGACTTGAGCTTCACAATAACCTTGTGAGGTGTTAGCAGTCCCATTTTACAGGTGAGAAAACAGTATCACTGGAAAATGGAACTGGAAAATGTCAGAGGTCGTAGCTGAGTTGAGGTCTTCCTGATTCCAAATACTGTTCACTCTCCACTATGCTATTTTCTAGAGCTAGGAGTATAACTCTTCCCAAGGTGAATAATTCAGTGAATAACTCAGATTTAAGACCCTGTTAACATTTAGGTACAATTCTGGATTATTTCTAGCAAAGCCGAGAATATGCTTAAATTCACAACTTCTCCTTTCTAGAGATGTTGGTTTCACTGTCCTTAGTCCCTTTTTTCCCCCTCTAACTAAAAAGCAGTAGAAGAAATGCTTCCTAGTGAGTAGGGTGCTGGACTTAGAGTTATTAGGAAGACTTGGAGTTAAATCTTCATCAGAACACTAGTTGTGTGACCCTGGGCAAGTCACCTCACCTCAGAGTGCTTCTTGCTAATCAATTAACAAACATGAAGCACCTACTGTGTTCTAGGCATTATGCTCCAAAGTGGAAAGAACTATACTGAGACAGAATGTATGCTCCTTGAGGGCAGATACTATTATTTTGTCTTTGTGTTCCCACCATCCAGCACAGTAGGTATGTAGTTAATGCTTGACTGGCTGGTTGACTGATTTGCAGTCAGAGGAATTGGACTTAAATCCTGGTGTGTGACATTGGATGTTTTTTCACTTCTCTGAACTGTCTCCTCATTTGTAAAATGAAAGGGTCAGATGAGATGGCTCCTGAGATGTCAACTAGCTTTAAATCTGTCATCTTCAGATTTGATCCTCTGAGTCAGTTCTCAACATTTTTTGTGTCAAGGTCCCCCCTTTGGGAGTCTGGTGAGGACTAGAGACCCTTTCTCGGGATACTGTTTTTAAATGCAAAAAATACATAGGATTAAGAAGAAAATCAATTATAATGAAATATAGTTATAAAAATATCATAAGCAAAACTTCAGGGACCCCAGTTTAGGAATCCTTTCTAAGGCACAGAGTCGATTAGAAATGTGTTGGTGGAGAACATCCTTATAATGGACACTCCCCATCACAGGACAAAAGGGACAGATCTTTTGAGTATAAATTTTCAAATAAACAAAAATAAAGTTTACTCTAAACACCCAACAAGTTAACTCTCAGTAGGGCTAGGACTTGCATCTGTCACGCATCTCCTGCAGGTCATAGGAGTTTGCCACCTGAGGGTACCTGTTCCTAGGGGCCCTTTTTTGGTTCCCATGCCTCAGACAATCTTCTCCCAGTTTATTTCCCATTTGATTCAAGGAAACTATAAAGCCCAAAGTAGCTGTTTGGGGTATCTTTTCTTCCCCTCATGTTAATAAGCAGAGCCCTTTCCTGTTCCAATATCACCTTGTTGGGATTTGTGGCTATATTTGGGAATAGTGGATTCTGTCCAGTACCATGCACTATGGTTTGCTTGATACCCACCCTCCCTCTGGCCCCCCAGATGTTTTGGAAGAGTGTTTACTGCGATGCAAAGGGATATGTAATTTCTGGTTCAAATGTTTTAAATTAAAATATATTCTTACATCTTCACAAACTTTGGCTGCTTTTCTTTTCTTTCTAAGTAATAACTGGCATTTCAGTTATGTAGTGGAAGCTGGGTTGGGTGGCAGATAGAATAGGTTCAAATTCAGCCTTAGAAATTTACTAGCTGTGTGACCCTGGGTAAGTCACTTAACCTCTGTCTTCCCCTGTTTCTTTGACTGTAAAATTAGAATACAATAACATCTACCTTCCAGGGTTGTTATGAAGATCAAATAAGATAATATTTTAAATTCACTTTGCAAACCTTAAAGTGCTATATAAATACTACTTTCCCTTTCCTCTTCCTCTTCCTCTTCTTCTTCTCCTTCTTTTTCCTCTTCTTTCTCCTCCTCCTCCTTCTCCTCTTGCTCCTGCTCCACCTTCTTGTTTTCCTCCTCCTTGTCCTTGTCCTCCTCCTCTTCCTCCCTCTTCCTCTCCTCCTCCTCTTCTTTTTCCTTCTCCTCACCTAGAAAATGCAAACACTGAACAAAATGGCCTTTTTTTGTCCTTTCTGGCTTCAAATCTATGATCCTTTGTCACTGTGATTAAGATAAAAGATGACAAGGAACTTAAAATAAAACAGTCCTTGCTCTCGAGGAGCTTATATTCTACTGGGGAGGTGACTTCTAAGGGCTGCTTTGGAAGCAATGGTACCGAGGATAGCCATTTATCTTCAGGGGTTTTAGTGTTGCTAGCTACGTGTCAGCAACTGTCCTTTGACTTGTAATGCAAAGTCAGCCCTTGGTAGGGGGTCACCCCTGTGCCCATGAACCTATGAATCCAGAACCCCTGAGGACTCTGCCATTGGTACTGAGTTCCATGCCAGAGGAGGAGAGCTTATTCTAAACTTCCCCTGCTTCCAGGGACCTCTAGCTTCTCCCTGGTGTCTGTCTCCATAAAGATAAAGAGAACACCAGAAGTTACTGCTGCAAGGGGTAAAGGGTCCCCAGGGGACAGTGGTTTCTAAAATGTAGGAACTTGTCAGCATTTCCATTGTGAGAACCACTCTTCAGGTCGTAGGAATGCAGCTATTAAAAATCTAGTGTCACCCCAGTTTAAAAAAAAGTTTCATTAGAAACAACATTAAATGTAGTTACAAATAACTATGATTGCTTAATAACTATTTACATTTAAATTATATTCAGTGTATAAATTCTCATCACACTTTGTTTTTCCTTCTAAGTCTCCATTAGGTTTCTTTGTCAATCGATCGACAATCAACCACTATTTATTAAACTCTACAGTGTCCCAGAATCCATTCATTCTTTCCCATTTCCCTCATATAATCATGCATTTAAGAATGATTTGATTTATTCAATTAATTTATTTCTCACTTTTCCTCTTCCCCCTCCTGCTGGAAAAAAAGAAAAACAAAACCTTTGCAGCAAATCTGCAGAATCAAGCAAAACAAATTCCCAAATTGGCCATGTCCTAAAATAGGTATTCTGCATTTTGAGTCCAGCACTTACCTCTCTAACTGAAGATAGGAAGCACGCTTCATCATATATCCTCTTTTGGTCCTTTCACTGACCAGAGTTCATTAATCTTTCAAAGTTGTCTTTTTTCAGGTTAAACATTTTTATTTAGATTTTTCTGTTCCAATCTCTATCCTTCCTTCCCTACCTCCCCTTCCCCTTCATGAGGCAGCAAACAATTCGATATGGGTTATACGTATATGATCATTCAAAACATCAGCGTATTTGTCACTTAATAAAGGAATGTAAATAATAGCCTGCTTAAGTCTGCTCCATCAATATCAGTTCTTTCTTTGGAGATGGATAGTATGTTTCATCAATATTCTTTTGGGATTGTCTTGGATTATTGTATTGTTGAGAAGTCAAGTCATTCACAGTTCTCCATCAAACAATATTGCTGTCTCTGTGCACAATATTCTCTTTGTTCTGTTCACTTCCCAATACATCATTTCATACATGTCTTTCCAAGCTTTTCTGAAGTCATCCTGTTTGTCATTTCTTTTTTTTTTTTTTAAGTGAGGCAATTGGGGTTAAGTGACTTGCCTAGGGTCACAGAGCTAGTAAGTGTTAAGTGTCTGAGGCCGGATTTGAACTCAGGTCCTCCTGACTCCAGGGCCGGTGCTCTACCCACTGTGCCACCTAGCTGCCCCTGTCATTTCTTATTGCACAATAATATTCCATCACCATTATATACCACAGCTTGTTTAGCCATTCCCCAATGGATGGCATTTCTTTGATTTCCAATTTTTAGCCACCACAAAAAGAGCTGCTATAAATATTTTTGTACAAATAGGTCTTTTTCTCTTTTTGGGGATGTCTTTGGGATATAAACCTAGCAGCAGTATTGCTGGATCAAAGGGTATGCACAGTTCTATAGCCCTTTGGGCATGGTTCCAAATTGCTCTCCAGAATGGTTTGATCTTTTTACAACTTCACCAACAGGGAATTAGCCTCCCACCTTTCCCACAATCCCTCCAACAACCAATATTTTCAAAAGCTGTCTTTACGATGTTGTTATTTTATAAATTGCTCTTCTGGTTCTGTTCACTTTACTCTGCATCTGTTCATAAGTCTTCCCAGGTCTCTCTAAAACCATTTTTTTTTTACGTATACATAATAGTAACTCACTACATTCATATATTCAGCCATTCCCCATTTGATGGGCACCCCCTTAGTTTTCAGTTCTTTGCCACAATGAAAAGAGCTGCCCTAAATATTTTTATACATATAGGACCTTTTCCTTTTCCTTTGATCTCTTTGGGGATATAGGTTTAGTAGTGGTATCCTGGGTGAAAGGGTTTGCATGATTTAGTAAATAAGGACAATAGATTTAGATCTGAATAGTACTTTAAAAAGTATCTAGCGCCACTCCATATTATACATGAGGAAACTAACACCTAGAAAATGAATGTGACTTGTCCAAGGGCACACAGGTACAAAGTGACAGAGGCAGGATCTTTTTACCTCCATTCTTCTGGTCATGTTTTTATCATTTTGCATCATTTCATAAAACTCCTGATTTCCCTGTATTTTTCATACTTGTCCATTTTAATTGCTTTATAGAACTCCGTTATATTAAGTAAGCAACAATTTATTTAGCAATTCTCCTCCCATCGAATATTTAGTTTGCTTGCAGGTTTTGTTTTTAATGATCATTATTATTATTGTTGCTCTTATTTAAATTTTTCTATTACACATAAAGCTGCTTTGAATATCAGTGAACAGATGGGTATTTGTTTTGGATAATATGTACAGGGTATATTTTAAAAATTAGAATTATTACATTAAAGAGGATGACCATTTCTGTAACGTTTAAGCAGTCATCATCTTTAAAAGAAAAAGTTCAGGATTAAAGAGCCATCCAAAAAGACAGGTAGATAGCTTAAGCATTTCTCCGAGTGCTCAGGGAGGAAATGGGAAGGTGACGTATGGTTTCTGATCTAGCAAACTTTTTATTCGTTTACTTTTTAGGAAACTGTTAACAAGCCAGCTGTTCCTCATGTTCAGTCATTGCTTCCTATAATGTTTCTTAATTAAGCAAATCAAGACTCCAGCCATGTATATGTGCTCTCTGAATTGATAGTTTCTATTTCATTTCTTGCTCTACTGCTGATCCAATATTGGATAAATTTCATGGGAAATTAACAAGTAAAAATCAGAGCCTCTCTTTTGCCTTCCTCACCAGAATTGGTTTTAACCAGTACTTTTTTTTTTGCCACCCCCACTTTTTGTGGTTGTTGTTGTTGTTGAGTAGGAAATGTCTCATTGGTGTATATATACCAAGGAATTTATATTTATTTATTTATTTTTGGTAAGGCAATTGGGGTTAAGTAACTTGCCCAGGGTCACACAGCTAGTAAGTGTCAAATGTCTGAGGCTGGATTTGAATTCAGGTCCTCCTGAATCCAGGGCCAGTGCTCTATCTACTACACCACCTAGCTGCCCCTCAAGGCATTTATTTAAATGATTGTTCTTTCCCACTGACCTCATTACAGATGAGCAAAGTGATGCAGGACAATAATAATGTTTCTATAGTGCTTTATCATTGCAAAAGACTATATGCATTATCTCATTCGATCTTTTTGACAATCCTGTGAGATAGAGACTGCAGGGACTTATCATTTTGCAAGTGAGGAAAACTGAGTATCAGAGAGGCTCAGTAATTTGCCTATGCTCACACAGTTAGGAACCATCAGAGGCTGTCAGAGCTTTTTCTTCTGGATCCTGATGCTGTTTTCTAACCCTATCAGATTCATATTGGATCCCTTTCACCTCCTCTTCTTAAGCCTGATCAACGCCTTATCTCCTCCCTTCCCTAACAGCTCCCAACCCCCTTTTCCCTCCCCAGCAGTGGACCTAGTGTTTCACATTCTTTCTTTAACAATTGTTGCTTATGTCAGGGAGAGCCAGCAGAAGGGATAGACTGAGAACTCTGGTGACAAACAGGATGGAAAGAAGAGGCTTACTTGGATTCCAATGCTTTCTTTTTTTTTTTTTTTTTTTAGTGAGGCAATTGGGGTTAAGTGACTTGCCCAGGGTCACACAGCTAGTAAGTGTTAAGTGTCTGAGGCCGGATTTGAACTCAGGTACTCCTGACTCCAGGGCCGGTGCTCTATCCACTGCGCCACCTAGCTGCCCCCATTTCCAATGCTTTCTTCCCCTGTCCCCACCCCCGTGTATCCTGTCATATGAATATCCTTAAAACCCCACTTTTTTGGGCTACTCACATGATGAGATTCAGGGATAACTGATGTACCCAAGAGGGCCCCCAGCCCATTGGCTAGGCCCCTTTCCCCCTGATGGAAGTGTTTCAATGTGTCTTATTTGATTCATTAAAATAAAGTGTTGGCTACTGTCACCCTGCAGTTACTTCCCTGCTCAATAACCTTCAGTGGTTCCCAGCTGCCTGCTTCTGTCATTTAAAACTTTTCTATTCAAATCACTTTCTAGGCCTGTTGGGGCATCTAGGTGGTACAGTGGATAAAGCACCAGCCCTGGATTCAGGAGGACCTGAGTTCAAATCTGACCTCAGACACTTGACACTTCCTAGCTGTGTGATCCTGGGCAAGTCACTTAATCCTCATTGCCTCACCCAAAACAAAACAAAACAAAACAAAACAAAAAACTTTCTAGGCCTGTCTCCCCTTACTGCTCTCCCTGAATTTTCTCTTACAATCAAATTGGTCTGCTGGTCATTCCCCAGACACGGCCATTGCTCCCCAGTCCCTGTGCTTGTTCCTAAATTCTCCCTGCACAGACCAAGCTTCCCCATCTCAAGCCTCACTTCCTTCATGAAGCCTCCCCTGATGATCACCCCAGGTGAAAGTGAGCTTCGCTTACTTCTAGAGTCCCCATCCACTCCTATAGGGAATGTTTATTCTTTGTACTGTTGTTGTTGTTGTTGTTGTTGTGTGTGTGTACCCATCCACACCCACAAACCCATAAACCTACTGCCTAAGATATGGTTGCTTTTTTGGGTGTGAATGTTATCTCTCCCCTCCCCTCCCCCCAGGTTTTAAACTTTTTCTGTTTGTGCCAAGTCTGGTGCTATTTGTATGTACACACTAGGTGCTCAATAAATACCCATGGATTGATCTTTCTTCTGCGAGTAGGGGACCTGCTTTAGCCTGCTGGCTGCTCACCCAGTCCTTGGCAGGAGAAGTGTCGAAGCACAATCCCTGTGGTGATTGTGTCTGTAATGATTACCACTGGACAAAAGTAGTCTGGCCGGCAGCCTCACAGAGCTCACTCAGCCAAAGTATTGTTATTGCCCTTGTAGGGATCAATTTTTAATTGAGGAGTGTTAGCTAGGTGGCTCGCCCGCAATATTGGGGCAAGGAAGGAGACCGACAGCCTCCCTCAAAACAGAGCAGGATTTATTTAACAAGAACGAACTTAAAAAACAAAACATAAACAGGATAAGTAGAATCAAGGGAAAGGAAATAAAATGGGGAAAGGGAAGTAATACAACCTGAAAAACACCACCGCCCAGGAATCAGCTGAGAACACGCAGCAGCGTCCTGTTGCCTTCTAACTTCAAGTTAGAATGGCGAAAAACCTCCCTTCTTCCCAGCAGACCTGAGGCTGGCTGCTCTGACAGTCACATGACTGCCCTCACTGGGCCTCCAATCATTATAATTTTGCCAGGCCCATGTAGGCCTCGTAAGTGGCTATGACGTGAGGTGCCAGCACCATGGCGACAGCTACAACCAGTGGGCAGAGCACCGTGCAGTTTGCGGAGCCCCAGAGGCCAGTGCGTGTCCCAAGGTTTTTTTTTTTTTAAATTCTAGCCAAAAGATGGGGCCATAAAAACATCAAATAACAATTAATTCTTTACCCCCTCAAGGGCTTCCATTCTATTGAATACATCACAGGCACCTAATGAATGACTGTTGGGTGGTTGGAGTGGATGTTGGCTGCCAGGCTGGACCTCAGGAACTAGTTGACAGGTTCTTCAAACCAATGTGAAATCAGGAGCTCCCTGAGGGCAGGCTGTTTCATTTTTGTATGTCTTTGTATCCCATTGCTGGGATACAGTACACTATCTTGCTCATATTAGGTGCTTAATTAATGTCTGTTTAACTTGAAGGACAGTAATCCATTATAATTTAAGCTGCAGTTTAAATTTCTGAAGCTCATTTCATCAAGAATAATTTTGGAGTTCTGGAAGTGGCCTTCCTGATATGGATCTCATACCCAGTATAGAACTCTGGGCTTGGGGTCAGGAAGACCTGAGTTCAAATCCTGCCTCAGACATTTACTAAGTGTGTGACCTTGGGCAAGTCAGTTAAACTCTTATAATCTCTGTGTCCTCATATTACAGATGAGGAGGTTGGACTTTATGGCCTCTAAGCTCTATATCCATCATTCTTCAAAGGTATTTTCTTTTGGGTGTAATCAGAGTCACACAGCCAATAAGTGTCCAAGGCTGAATTTGAACTCATGCCCTCCTGACTCCAGGGTCAATGCTCTATCCACTGCTCCACTCAGGTATTTTCAAATGGATTCTCAGACAGGATGAACTATTTCTCGCCCCCCTCCCCACCCCCAGTCTGACCATATTGGTTTTCCTTCCCCTGTATGGCATCTGATTGGAAGGGATATTTAGGGCAGCTAGGTGGCGCAGTGGATAGAGCACCAGCCCTGGATTCAGGAGGACCTGAGTTCAAATTTGGCCTCAGACACTTGACACTTACTAGCTGTGTGACCTTGGGCAAGTCACTTAACCCCAATTACCTCACCCCCACAAAAAAGGATATTTAAGAATCTAGTATCAGGAAATTTGATGCTGAGAAGAACCTTGGAGATCATGAAATCCATCTCCTTCCTTTCGCTGAAGAGGGAACCGAGGTCCAAAGAGTTGAAGGGAATCACAGAAGTTAATAAGCTCACTAGTTATCTTAATAACTAGCAGAGCCAGGATTTGAATGCAGGTCCAAAGATTACAAATCCAACTCATTTTCCCCATCCTGTGCTGGAAGTCCCTGTTTTGTATGAAGCAGTTTTGCTTCTCAATCTCTTTCACAAGATACTCAAATACCACTTGAAGCCACAGATAAAGTTTATTTGAAAACATACTTAAAAATCACACAGATATAAATACCATTTAATAATGTTGAAAAAAAGAAGAGGAAGGCATGCCTCTGATAATAGTACAAAAATACTACATGAGCATTAGTGCTTTGCAAATGAGTAAATGAGACACATAGAGAAACAGGTCATTTTTCTTGTGAGTAATTGTATCTTAAAGAGTGGTATTCACTTGCCACAGATCTGGGCTCATCTATATAATTAATATTGCATGAAATATACAGATGCAGGATCACCTAGGATGAAGAAGGAGTTGCCTTTAGCCCTCCATATTTCTTAAGTTGACTTAGAGATCCCTAATTTGGGGTCCATATTCATGTTAGAAACTGAATGTAAACAATTAGATGTCACTTTTTCCTTTGCTATATGTGTGGGCATAAAACCAGAGCCCAAAGCTGGTACAAGAAGTATGTTCCCACGTTCTTGAGCATGAGGGAGAAGCAGCAGAGGCAGCAGCATGTCTTTCAAAACTAGATATTTGTTGATTAGTCTAGAGAGGCAATATTGATAGATATACAAAATATATTAGAAATATCTTGTTCTTTCTAAATGTGTAATAAATGCTTGTTATAGGTAGTAAAAAGGTGCCTAAATTGGACAATTGGTTTTCCACCCCCCCTCCCAACCAATGTAAACAAATTCTGGTGATGGAGAATGAAGAGTTTTGGGGTCTTAAGGACAAGGGAGATAAGCGGAAGGAAATCAAGGACCCTTTTGGTTCTTTGTGTTTTCTGGCCATTCTTAGAGTCCTGTTTCCACTCTCTGGTATTCTCATACAATACAGAACCACAAGGTTACCCATTCAGAGAACATGTGAGATCTTAGGGATATGTGCTCCCTGGCTCCAATTCCCAAAATGACAAGGTGAGTATGTATATCCCCTATGTTTTCTCTTCATTGTGCATTCATCCCACTGAAGAAAGTCAAAGGGAAGGGAGAAAAATTCATGTTTTATTATATAGGCATCGATCTTTCTCAGCCAACTATTTCTTTATATTTGTGATGCAATTTTGTGTGCAGATTTGTGTGGTGATCTACTGAGACTTCCAGATTCTTTCTGAGACATGGACTAAAAGCCAAGTCGGTTGCTTTGTCTCTTGAAGAAGCTCCCTAGGAAATAGTCCTAATGACAATTCAATTCGACAAGCATTTATTAAGCACTGTGCCAGGCACTATGCTAGGCACCAGGGGCAGAAAGACAAAAAAAATGAAAAACAGATCCTGTCCTCAAAGAGCTTATGATCTATTGGGGCACAAGCACTTTTCTTTCAGATGTTTCTTCCCATATTATGTTACATCAAGAAGATACCGAAAGCTTTGTTTAAGGCAAAACACCAAAAGATCATTGGCTATGTACCTCCTGTTCTTTTCTGAATTTTGTATCTTAATTTTTGATTAAATAGATTTAATCCCATCACGGACAACTTAAAAAATAGTTTTTTTAACTTTTAATCCTTAATTGGGAGGAGAAAACATGTTTGGTGGTGGGACACTTGTAAGGTTATAATCAATGTTTAAATCCTTGAGTTCCCTTGCACTGGGCATTACTGTATCTATTTGGTAGCTGGTAAATAGCTTGTTCCTTCATGCAGAGGGTACACTTGGTGGTGCTTTATATGTGAAACAGATAGGAATTAACATGATGAACAGTGGTGGGGAAGAGAAGGCTCAATTCTCCTTGTCTCTTCTGGAATTCACTGTTTTCAGACATTCTGAAAAAAGGCCAGTCACCAGGGGCTCATAGACACAGTTAATATGAGCTAACATTTCTAGAATGCATAAAGGTTGGCAGAGCACTTGACATATACAATATTTCTTATATGAGCATGAGTCTAAGAAGCCAGTCTCTATAACAACCAAATCCAGGGAACAGTAGATGGTGGGACAGCCCCTATAATCCATCTGGAAGATGTCATAGAAATGAGAAGTCCTCATTATCTGGTGACAATTTTCATCTGTGGTCCCCAAGCCCCAACCTCTCCACCTGGTGAGGAATTACATTACTCAGGAAGACCCTGAGAATACCATTCTAACAGTACATAACCTCTCAGAAGTGGAAATGGACTCAGATGTTCCAGGCCTGGAGAATTCTGGACTGTGGCTGCCAGTGAGGTTGGGTATCTGGTAGCATTCAAATTCATCAGAGATTCTGGTTTGATTTCTGATGTGTCTAGAGGCCATTGCCAGAGGTCTATACATGTCTAAACCCCTCGAGAACCTGACTGGCCCTAGCTGCAACACTGAGAAACCAGATGTGACACAGTGACCCATGTAGGCCAGTGTGAGTGGACCATTGTGAAACCCTCCCAAGGGTATTCTTACATGGAAAGCAAACGTGTAAGAGATGACACGGTGCTTATGCCAATGTCTCCTAATGACCTGGTTTAGGAGTGAGGTGAAAAAAATGAACTAACCTAGAAATTGACATCATGCACTTTGTAAATTTACATTCAGCTCAGTTAAGTTACCTTGCATGCTTTGGTTAATATGCGAGTAGGTTGGTGTGCAAATACTAATGCATGCAATATTTTGGTACCTGAGGTTATATGCTTTATTGTCAAAAATTCCTTTTGTTAGAAACCTTATGTCATAGTCCATCTACGAACATTCTTTAAAAATATAGATTATATAGATTTATTAGTTCAAAATGTTAGTCTCATTTTAGCTGGAGTATAAATACTGTGATGACAGGGAAACTGTATCATAGTAAATTTAGGACAAGGGGATGGAATTGAAAATATTTTACAAAGTCGAAATTGTATGTAGATGTCTATGTGCATGCTTGCACATTTATGTTATGGTTTAGGAAATGAAAGGCCTTCTAAGCAAGTGGACATGAGCCCACCCAGCATTCAGAGTACCCTGTTTTCCAAAAATCTCTAGAATCATTATGATATATGCCAAGTAGGAGGAAAACAAAAAAAGAACAACTTACACAGAATTCCATCTGGTCCCATGGTGCTGACCACAAAGGGAGGGGATATGCAATTAATAGGGGAGGAGAAAGGTGAAATCTACTTTGACTCTGCTATTCCCAAAGAAGCAGTCAAGCTGAGGCTAGATACTGTGTCCATTCCTCCTAGCTGGGGCAGGGCCAGCCAGGATTATAGTCCAATCTCATTGGTTAGGGTGGGGATGCAAGGAAATCTATTTGACCCCATTGGCCAAACAGGGCAGCATGAAGCAGGATGAGATTTTCCCCTTCCATAAAGGAAGACAAAACTGTGCAAAATCAGCTAAGTGGATGTGCTCCCAGTAAAGCATGGTTCAGATGCTGCCATGCCTTAAGGAAATTCAGGTATCGCCAATGGGCCTTTATGAAAGGAGTCCAACAGGATGGAAAGAATTGTTCATAGTCTTAAAAGAGTTCCGTGGTCGACAAGATTTTGCCTTCCTTTCAGGTGCAACAGAAGTGATCTGGAGAAGAAAGTGAGGTGAGTAACCGGAGGAGAGGGGCCTTTATATCTCCTTATTCTTCCTTCTCTTATTCCTACCCTTCCTCTTCCTCTTCTTCCTTTCCTCTTCCTCCTTTTCTTTTTACTTCCCCCATTCTTCTTTCTCCTATCCTATCTCTTTCTATTCTTCCTTCTTTTCCTCCCTCCCTCCTTTCTTCTTGTCTTTCTCTTGCTCACATTCTTCCTTCTTTTCCTTCTATTTTTTTCTCTTTTCCTCTTCCTATTCTTCTCTTGTCCCTTCTACTACTCTTCTTCCTCCCTCCCTTTTTCTTTTATCCTCCTATCCTTGTTTTTCTCTTATTGTTGTTAACTTGTTCTTCCTTCTCCTCTTATTCATCCTCTTTTTCTTTCTTCTTTTCTTTCTCCTGCTCCTATTTGTTCTTCTTTTCCTTCTATTCTTCTCATTTGTTCTCCTTTCCTATTTTTTATCTCCTCTTATTCCTCCTTCTATTCTTTCTACTCTTTCTCCTGTTCCTATAAATTTTTCTCCTCTTTCATTTCCTCTTTTATTCTTGTTCTGTTATTTTTTTTCTTCCTCTTATCCCTCTTTGCTCTATTCTTTCAATATTGGTAAATATTTTTAAAAAGGCACAAACAGCTCCCACTCCAACTAGATGGAATTCATTAGGCTCAGCACACTTTACAAGTATTCTCTGCTTTTTCTCATCAAATAACTATAAATTCAGCACCTGGGAGCGACCACAGGGGATTATTTCATGGTCTGGTAGGACTACCCCACCAAATAATACCCTTCAGGGTGAGGTCCTCTACTATGCTTAAAGACATAAAGAAATAGCCACACAAACATAGGGGCTTCTTTTCAGGGGCCAAACAGCTCCAATTGGAAGGACACTCAGCACCTAAGAACTTGTCCTTTCTTAAAGAAAAGAAATTTGAATGTCATCCTGCTACCCAACATGGATCTCATGTTGAAGATATTTCTGGTTTAAAAGAAACCTGAACATACATTTTAAAAGGACTATGCAAATAGCCAAGCCCACAGTAATGTCTTGTACTTAATTTTTGGCTATTTTGGGAATTCTGTAAACACTTGCCATATGCTACATGAATTACATGGAAAATATAATTTGAACATGTGTCTCTCTCATACACTTGCGTCATCATTCTGGATAGCCTCATAGGCACAGTTCTCTAAAATCCCTGTGTTTTGTGAACACTGGGCGAATTTAGGACAATTAGACTGAGTGCTAATACAAAATCAAGCCATTGGTAGGAACGAATCTGTATACTACTGTGAAATTTAGGATTAGACTTGAGGATGTCTAGGGTCCCTTGGAAGTCTGAGTCTACAATCTCTTCCTGTTTAAAATGGTCATCTATATACCGAAACGTTTTGAGACCCTGAAAATTCATCACTATGTCAACTTCCACAAGCTCCCATGAATGGAATAAAGCAATAGAAATCCATTCTTCATGGAAATCTTTCTGTGGATATGCAGCTCTCAAAAGTTTCAGACATAGCATGTAGCAATCATTAGGATTTCAATTTTCTCTCAAATTGCATAACAGTACTTACTACAATGGGAGTAATTGTGAATGTAGACTTAGACACATAAAGTTTTGGGGTGCTTAAATGATCTTTCTTTTTAAAAAACCAGGATGGAGTTATGGACAGTAGCGCTAGATTTGGAATCAGAGGATTCAGGTCCTAGTTTTTCTGATTATGGTCTGTTGGACCTTGGGATTTGTCTGGGTTACGCTTTCCTCATCTATAAAATAACGGGAATTAGCTGATTTCTATGGTCCCTCCCAATGTTAACAATCTGTGATTCTGCTGCATTATGAAGGGTCTAAATTAGTATGAAGGAAAAGCTTCTTTATAGAATGGATGGACAAATACTGGACTGTGCTAACAAGGAGGGTGAGGTAAACCTTTTCTGTAGGTGTTAAAAATGTGCAATAGATAATAATCTATATTGAATGGTATGGTTTTGCCTGGAGAGGGGAGGTGGGTTAGTTTGGGACCAGGAAGTCTATGCACCTGAGGTAACTGTTGGTTGCTTTCTATCATAGGTAGGACCTATCTCTTTTTCCTCCTCTCCCCAACTTCTTTTATAATTCCATTCCTCTGTCCCCCATCCTTACCTATGTCACTGGCCTGACATCACACATGGTTCTGCATGTTGTAGTCAAGTCTGAAATCACAAATTGCTTCCTTCCAGGTGACGGTGCCCTTGACTAGTTTGCTGGCTTCCATATTTTACCTTTAGAAAAATGTACGTCAATTTCCAGAAAAGGTTCCATAGATTTTAAGCTGGTAGGGGCTTTTGGGACCACATTTATCAGTGTGTAAGAACTGGTAAACTGCCTTTCCTCTCATCCTCACTCTCCACTTAATTCCCATTCAAAAAATATATGAGATTGTTTCACGTCTGCCATGAGCAGTGAAAAGAGTGATGAATTTGGAGTCGGGGGACCTGGGTTCAAATCACAGCTCTGGTCACTTATAATCAGTGTGACCTTGGACAAGTAATTTAATTTCTCTGGGCCTTATCTTAGAATGAAGTGGTTGGATTAGATGACTTTTAAATCCTCTTCCATCTTTATAGCTATGATCCCATGATCTGGTGTTTCGTATTCACATTAAATCCTTTTTTTCTTCTCAACCATTCACCCAACCTAAGGCAATATGCAACAGTTAGAGAGGCTTGCTACCTGGGACTGGGGCATGCAGCTCTTTTTATTTCTGTATGCTGTATTTGGTATTGGAAGACTTGGGTTTGAACCCCGGCCCTGCTCTTTACTACTATTTGAACCTGGGTGAATCGCTTCTTCTCTCTTAGCCCCAGTTTCTTCATATGTAAAATGGGGTGATGAAACAAAATGGTCCCATGAACCTCATACTGTGGATTTCTTGAATTGTTTTAAGTAGCTCCTTTTGGTGTGATTTGATAACCATGAGCTGAATTTGACAGAACAAATAAGGAAAAAGCTACTATAGTTTTGTTTTTTTGGGGGGTGGGTGGTGGCAGTAGTGTGAAGCCAGGGCCAGAGGAAGAAACAAATAAACCTGTGGGAAACATGAAGGCATGTTTTTCTAGAACATTCCCTCCCAAATTTCTTCTGACTTTTCATAAAACAAAACAAAAAACTCCAACCAACCAATTAAGCAACCAATTGAATCCAACCAGACTTTAGGGAGCTGAATGCATTCCATGATCATGGAACCACAGTGGTTAGTAATTAAATGAAACCTCTCCACAGTAAACGAGAAGTCTCAGGGACACTTTCGATACTTGGGCAACTTGCCAAAATCCGGGCCAAAGTCAAGGGATGAATGTTCAAGTTTATCTGCCGATTTGGCTGGAGAAGTCTGTGAGCTGTGTAGACAAGCTGGCACCTCACTCAATTTCAGAATGCACTGTGGGGGCAGGGAGCAGCACCAGCAGGGTGGAAGCGAACCAATTCTCTTAGTTTTAGTTTTAAGAAATGTATTTATCGAGGCTATGTCATTGAAAATACTAATAGTTAAAAATGACCATTGATATTCAGGGAAGCAAAGGAGATCAGTGATGCCATTTAGATGCAACATTATGAGAAATAGAATAGCATAATGAACAGAGAGCCAGACTTGGAGTCAGGAAGACTTGGGTTCAAGTTCAGTCACTGATTCATACTGGCTGTGTAACTCTGTGCAAGTCATTTAACCTCCAAGCACCTCCCAGGTAACTATCTAAGATTCTAAGATGCAGAGCATTTGCCCACCTGCGTTGGTGAAAGGAGATCCCTCACCAGGGAATTCTTGTACAGAATTGCACCAACACTTACCCCACCCCTCCAAAAATAAAGACACAACAAAAGAACAATCATGAGTTCAGCACTAGCAAACCAGCCCCTTGCTCCCCAGAGCCATGCCCCAGTCAGTCAAAGGTACTTGAAGGAATAAAGCTCTGTACATCTGGGTTGTGTATGTTTTGAAATTACCTCAATAAGAAAGCCTTCAGCCTTTTATGTCTGCTTTAAGAAAAATTCTTTGTCAAACCCTATACCATGGGAACAATTGTCAAAAATGAATATTTGGTCCACTGAGTGAACAACCGTGGCTGTGTTCTGCAACCTTTCACTCTCAGGTTTAAAAGTGGAGAAACAACCCAAGAGCCTCTCAAGGCATAAATGATAAGATATTAAAGTGCATATGTACAGTTTTACTCCCCCCTCCCCCATCCCACCCTCCTGCTCCTGCCTCAATCAGGGCTAGGAGCAGAAAAGAAAAAAAGCTTAATACAGAAAGCTTGCTTTTGCCTGCAAAGCCAACTCTCTGAAATCAAACAGCAACTGTGAATGCTCCAAAGGAAACCAATCCTAGAGAATGCTGCCCAGCTTTCCCACCAGGCCAACCCACACAGTGTACATGCCCTGTGGTCTGAGCTGGATTGTGTCCTAGGGAAGAGGGATTGTGGGAAACCCAGCAAGAGACCGAGTCTGTATTCCATGGTCCAATGCAGGGCTTTCTTCTCTATGGGTCTGATCACTTAAAGGGATAGGCCCTTGGACAAATGGTCAGCTGCCTTAAAGCTGGCATCTCTGTCTTATGACACACTCTTTGTGTGTGAAAGCCACTGTTCATCTACTGTTCATTTTCTTCTCAATTGGTCTCCTTTCTTTCTAGCCTTGTTTTGAATCCAAACTTGATACTATGTACAATGTTTTGTGCTTTTGAACTCGGACAGAAATTGGGCAGCGTTGGGAGGGGTCCCCTTGGGTTGCATGTCTGTGGTCTTTTGGACATCTGATTTCTCCTTTTGAAATTCATAATAAAATAGTTTTTGCAATTTGCATGACCTTTTCGTTATTTTTTTTCCAGTGGCCTGGGTGGGTGGCGGGATCATCTCTGCCTCATGGATCCAGGTTGAAAGCTCTTAGTAGAACATCCAAGTCCCCAAGGTTAGCTGCCTGGAATAGCTCTGGCTGGTCCATCATGGAGAGAGCAATCCTGAGGGCAGCCCAGATATTGCCAGAAATAGCTGGATGAGGAACTTGTTGTTGGTTCCTACTCTTTCTTTGCAAACTCAGGGCAGTGAGGAAATTGCTGACTGCCTCCCTAAGGGAGAAGAAAAAAACAATGGATGGTCAAAAAAGTAACATTCCCCTGAGAGATTCATGTTATGTTTTGCAATTACAGTTCTTGTGACTGACACACAAACCACCTCCATATAGAGTGACAATTTTCTGCTACTACATATTGTTCTTTCCAAAATGCAAGTGTAATTATGGTGCCATCAGAAATGTGCCTTTTAAAGACCCTTTCCTTGCCACTTGGCATGTGGTATGTGAGAGAGGGAGAGTGATGGGAAAGAGTTTGGTTCAATCATTATGGATGGGACTAATCATTCTTCCCTCTTCATCCAACACCACTATTAGTGCAATCTTGGGAATCCTTTCATAATTATCTTAAGGTAACTTAATTAGCTTATAGTGAGGCAGCTGGTGGCACAGTACACTGAGCATTAAGCCTGGAGTCAGGAAGGCTTGAGTTCTAATCCCACTACAGATACAAGCTGTATCACCTTGGGCAAGTCACTTAACCTCCACCATCCTCTATTTTCTTTTCTTTTTTTTTTGGCAGGCAATTGGGGTTAAGTGACTTGCCCAGGGTCACACAGTTAGTAAGTGTCAAGTGTCTGAGGCCGGATTTGAACTCAGGTACTCCTGAATCCAGGGCTGGTGTTTTAACCACTGCACCACCTAGCTGCCCCCATCCTCTATTTTCTTAACTGTATAAAGGACAAAAGGATAGCACCTACCTCACAAGGTTGTTGTGATGATCAAATGAAATGATATTTGTAAATAGCACTTAGAGCCTGGCACATAGTAAGTGCTATATATGTATGTGTATTCTCTTTTCTTCCCCACTTATAGAGAGGCAGTGTGGAATAGTGCATTGAACATCAAAAGTGGGGTCAGAAAGACCTCCATTCAAATCTTACTCCAGATACTTATTAGTTGAGTGGCCTCTAGTAAGTAATTTCCTGCACCTCAGTTTCTTCATTTGTAAAATGTGAAGGTTGAATTAGATGATCCCTAAGGCTCCACCCAGGTCTAAAGTTACAATCCTATCAAGCTTAAGGGCAGGAAGCATGGCAATTTTGCATTATTGTCTTTCTGGTACCTAGTCTTGTTCTATTTTAAATCCCCAATGAATGTTTATAAAATTGAATTGTAATGCTCAATGCCACTAATATTCCCAGAGATGGATGACGTGATGTTGGCTTTCTGGGGCCATGGCACACAGCATCAGGAATTTATGCATTTGCTAAAGTCTTTTCCAACTCTAAATCCCACAATCCCCAAGATCATTGATTCCAACTGCTTCATTTTATAGAAGAGACCATGAGTGACATGCCTGAAAACACGTGAGGGAATCAGCAGTGAGCTGGGACTGGCAAGACGAGGGCCCTTTCCTCTACAAAATGACTCTTCTCTTTCTTAGTACTCTGAGTCAAGGATTCCAGAATTTTAAAGAAATGGAACTCTGGTGGGGAGGGAGGGACATGCAGATGGACCAATCCACAAAGCAACCTGACCCCAACATGCCTTTCCAGCCACATTGTGCAATACTATATACTCTGCAATCCAGCCAAACTGGCCTTTTTGATTTTCCTTAAACGCAAAACTATCTCCCACCTCCATGACTTTGCACAGATTGTCTTCCATGGCTGGCTTGCTCTTCCTCCTTACCTCTGGCCCTAAGAATCTTTAGTTTTCTTCAAAATTCAGTTTAAGAACCATCTTCTACATGAAGTCTTGCCTGATGCCCTCCTCAGCTGCCAGTGCTCCTTTTCCCAACTAATGACTATTTGTTTAGTATCTACCTGTATAGGTATGTGTTAACTTACCTGATAGGATGAAAGCTCCCCAAGAACAGGGGTTTTCTTTCGGTCTCTTTACTCCCTATACCTATCATTTTACTTGCTTCTCATCCCTGTTCAAAGGCATCTCAAATTTAGGCTTCTTTTACTTTTATCTACTCAAGGAGAAGGGAAGGGTTGACTCTGAGCATGATAAATGCAAGTTGATTGATTGATTGATGGGATGAGGGTGAGTTCAAGGCTTTAAAGCTACAAAGATGTTGGGGTTGAGTAGAGCTTCACTCTGTTTTGTAGGGTTGCTAAGAGGAAACAGACAAGTGGCTTCCTTGTTGGAGCACTTGTTTTGCATCAATTAAACTTCTCTAAGAAATCATGTTAATAAAAGACAATGTTCTTGTTTTGGTCTATTACCCATTTTTTCAAAGTCAACATCTTGTTTAAATGGTTGAGTTGAAGCTGATATAGTCACATGCTTTGTATTCTTCTTCTTTTCATCCATCTGGTTGTTTGTAGATCTTGACCTTTGCACCAATAAGTCAATAGTATGTTGTTCAGTCTTATTCATGTGCAGTACCTCCTTACTCTCTTCTTTAGGAAAGTATTCATGATATACCAGGGGCATGCTTATGAATGCCCTACAAGCTTCTAGTCCTTTCCATATTGTAATCCTGAACCATCTTTCAGCAGGAGTTGGGGGAGAGATCAATCATAAAATCTACAAAATTAGAAGTTCTTAGCTTTTAAATAGCTACTGTACAGTCTTACATATGATCATTCTGGGCATCCTCTAGGCAAGTACGGGGGGTTGGTAGAATGAGCATCAGGTTCAGCTTTTAATACTCAGATTGTTTTTATGAGTTACCTGTAAGCCCCCAGGTTGATGCAGCTGATTCCCAGGTTGTATCTGGACCGGATGAAGCCAGGCTGGATTTCTAGAGCTCGGGTATAGGCTTCAACGGCTTCCTCACTGCGGTCTCCATTGGCCAATGTGGCACCAAGACGGTTCCATAATGAATAGTCCTAACAATGGAATAAGATGTTTCTAATATTGGTATGATTCAGAGTTATGAAGGAAACCATTCTTTTTTCCACCTTATAATAATGAAAATTCATAAAAGTTTATGTAGAACTAGTTGCTGTGGACTATGATGGTGTGACACAGTGGGGTTAAGGAAAACTTTCTTAACCTGCTTCTATTCATCAGCTAGTGTCCATAATTTGATATGCATAAATCTGATTTGAATTTATTTTAATTAACATTTCTATTTCAGGTGCTAAAATATTTCTTTTCTCCAACTTTGTTTTTTTAGAAATTAAAATATTAACAGTCAAAATAATACCTCATTAATATTGGCCATCTTAAACCATTAAATATGTGGGTGGAGGGAGTTTCATTAGTCAAATATTTATTAAGCACCTACTATGTACTAGGAACTAAAGCTGTAAATCTATTAATGCACATTTATTAAGCACTTATTATGTACCAGGAACTGGCATTACAAATCTATCTTAGCATTTATTATATACATCTATTATATGCCAGGGAGTGAGATACAAACCAAGTAACTGGCATTTATTTAGTACCTACTATATACCAGTCACCATACTAGGCACTGGCAATACCAAGATGAAAGTGAAACAGTTCCAGTCTTGAGGCTGGAGATGGGCAGAAGGGGATAAAGACGAGTGAATGTGTAGTTCTTGCTCTCAGGAAGCTGGAGATTCAATGAAGAGGAAACCATTACTGTACTTGCCTCTGGCCGAACTGTTAAGGCAGCATTAAATGCATCTATTGCTCTACTGAATTCTCCACTCAAGTGGAATAGCACCCCCAGGCCGGTCTGCAGGTCAGGGTCGATCATCTCTCCATTCTGGTGGGCAGCCTCCAGGTACAGCTCCTTAACTCCTTCCAGGACTGAACTAGAGGGGAGTCAAACACAAATTACACAGACTTTCAGAATGCTCTGCCTTAGCCCACACTGTTTCCAGCTAATGAGATAATGTTTGTAAAGTGCTTGGCAAACTTTAGACCAGGTTATATATGTCAGACATTATTATTAGTCACAATGAAAAGCCCTCTGCCTACATTAAATGCACAAAATTGCACAGTGGGGCAGCTAGATGGCGCAGTGGATCGAGCACCGGCCCTGGAGTCAGGAGTACCTGAGTTCAGATCCGGCCTCAGACACTTGACACTTACTAGCTATGTGACCCTGGGCAAGTCACTTAACCCCAATTGCCTCACTAAAAAAAAAAAAAAAATTGCACAGTTCCATTAGATAGGTGGTTACAAGTCTCAAAATACAAGAGTCGAGAATTTCAGTCCACTTTTGGACAGCTTTACTTGTTAGGAAGTTTTTCTTGCCATCAGGCAGAAATTTAGCTCTTTGTATCTTCCACTCATTACTCCTGTTTCTCCCTAGGGCCAAGAAGAAGTGTAATATCCCACAAAACAATCCTTTAGATATTTGAAGACAGTAATTAATGCCAGACTAAATATAAGTCCAAATATACCCATTTCATTCAACTGATCGTCATATGTCATGGGCTCAGGGGACTTTACCATCTCGGTGGCCCTGCTTTAGACTCCAGCTTATCAATGCCCTTCTTGAAATCTGATATCCAGAAGAGCAATAAGATACTACAGTATCTGACCAAGTCTGACCAAGGCAGGGTCAGCTTGGACTATTGTTTCCTTATTCTCATTCTTTTCTGATATCATGAGAATGACAGCCCATCTTCCTTCCAATTCATAAAATAAAACAAGGATGACATTTAAAAAAATCGGAAGCTTGGGGATTAACCTCAATATTACTTAGAAACAGTAGGAAAATTGGCTTCGTTATCAACTGTCTAAAACCCCTTAACAAGTGGAATTCAGGGAGTAATTTGTACTGTGGAGTTTCCTTGAAAAGATTCTAGATTGCACCCAAAGAGACCACTTCTACTTGATCTCAGGTTTTGACCCTTTGAAGATAGGATAAAAAAGCAATGGATTTCTCCCCAAGAAGATGAGTGGATGGTGGCAGAATTTAGCCAGTTGAGTTGGAATTCAATTTGTGTCTGAAAAAAATGAGGTCTAGGGCTTTCATTCATATTTGCGGATCGATTTCTTCAAACCACAAACCCGCTTAGACTGCTGGGTAATATTTCAGCATCTGCCCAGGATAGATTACAGTCAGCAGAAAGGTTACTCTGGAGGAGTAAATAAAAACGTATGGGGGAATTTTTATCTGTATATACTTATGATGGCCTCAAAGAAAAGATTTGCTTTTAGATTTTGGACTCTAAGCAATCTTTCCTCCTCTTTTTAAAAAAATCATGAGTTGTACTAATTAAAATTCACTAGGGTGATTTATTGATACCCTCGAATATTACAAAATATGTACTGATTTTCATTTAGATATTTTGCTTCACTTACATAGAGCTCCCAAGCTGAGATCTTTACAAGGACTCTATTGAAAACTATGAGAAGGACTGTGAAGGAATTCAGCACCAAGCTTCCCCTTCCTACCAGTAGCATAGCATTTCAGATTTTGTGAATGATTTATTGTTAAAAATGCTGAGCGTTCTCAGGGAGATCATTTCTGGTTTTGCCACAATTTGAACCCATAGTACATGTAAAAGCTAAGGTATTGATGTTAATTGTATTTTGCTTTAGGCAAACTAAAAAGCCAAAGGCTTTGGTTTGAAAAATGGTAAGTATATGTATTACTGTTTGGTTAATCATGATCTTTAAATAACGTTAAGTTAGTGCCCCTTTTTCTATTTAGTGTTTTGAAAGCTTTGGAAATGTGTACTAGATCCTAGCTTTACCGTAATCCATTTTCAGGTGCATTGAGAATCTGTCAAACTGCTCTTTGTAAATCACCCATGCCAACTATGGGTAGAGAAAATGGAATGAAAGAATAAAAGTCCAGGACAGCAAAAACAGACAGACAGACACACACCCACACACCCACACACCCAGTGTGATCATGTTCTGAAAGCTTTGATTCAAAGCAATTTTGTCCAGTAAGTACTTATTATGTGTCTGTTATGTGCTAAGTACCAATATAGTAGGGAAACAGCAACAATAATGAAAGGTACTTTCCTCAAGGAGCTTACATTTGAATGGGGGAAACACTGTGTGCACAGCTAAGCAAAGCCCTGGATTTGGAGAGAGAAGAACTAGGTTCCAAATATTGTCTGTTATTTATTACCTGTGTAACCTTGGTCAGGTTATTTACCTGTCTACTCCCCAGGTCCCTTATATGTAAAATAAGGGGATTTTGTACTAGAGCTGGCCTCTAAGGCTCCTTTCAGCTCCACACCTGTGCTTTATCATATGATCTGGAAATAAACACAAGACGACTTCAGGAGAGATCAATTGATCATTAATGACCATGGGAGTCAGGAAAGGCTTTCCATTGGAGGTGACACCAGAGTGGAAGTTGGAAGTTAACTAAGGATTCTAAGAAATGGAAGAAGAAATACATGCCAAGAATGGGACACAGCCTCTGCAAAGACACAAGGGCAGGAGATGGAATATAGACCAAGCCAGTTTGGCTGAAACATAAAGGGCATGAAGGGGAAATAATACAAAATATGTCTGGCAAGGGAGGCTGGAGCCGGCTTGTGCAGGGCTTTAAATGGCAGCCTGAAGAGTTTACATTTTATCCTGGCAGTAATAGACAGCCACTGACGACCCTTGAGCTGAGATCACATTTAGAAAGGTTGGGTTCCAATCTAATGATATCTGATGATTTGCTTTTAAGGCACTTTTCTGGAAGGATATTTTCCTAAAACCCATTCCGGAGTCGTAAATCAGGAAAACCTTAGCTTAGCTAATATGCCACCTTCTACATGAAACCTTTATGAATCTTCCTATCCCCAAAGTCCTAGTGCCTCTCTTCCGTCACATTGTAATGATTTTATATCTGCCTGAATATGGGGATATTGTCTTAGGTGGAATGTAAGCTTCTTGAGGGCAGGGACTGTTTCAGTTTGGTCTTTGTATCCCCAGCTCTTAGTACAGTGCCTGTCATAGAGCAAGCAATTAATGAAATTTGTTGATTGGCTGATTGAACCCTAAGGTGGATACAGGCACTTAGTAATTGGTAAACCATCAAATAGGATACCTATCAACTGGTGACTTGGACATCCTTCGGGTTGGGCCTGGAGATGCCTTTTTGTTCTTCACTAAATATTTATATTTAGGATTTTGTTTAATCCAGTTCTTCAGAGCGCTGCAAGCATCTTGTTGATGGCCAGTGTTGGTGTAACTCACAGCCAAAGCCATTAGAGCCTTCAGGTTGTTGGGCTGTAATTCTAAGCATCTGAGAGAAGGCAAAAAAAGCTATTTTAGAATTCATTTTTTACAAGACAGAGTCTAACAATTCTTCTGAGACTATGCTGGCTTTGTTAGTCAATCTGAATTGCACTGCTGAGTTTATTGAGTATCTGGAGTAGTGATGAGAGTGGGGAATGGTATAGTCTTGATTCTTGAGTCAGGATCTGGGTTTAAATCCTACCTTTGATGCTTTCTATCTATGTGACCTTGGACAAGTCACTTGATACCTACTCCCTTTCTCATTTCCTCCCCCTACCGCACCCGAACCTCTGTTTCCTCATTGGTAGAATGGTAGAAGAGTAGACTAGATAGCCTTAGAAGTACCTTCCACCTCTAGAGATGAAGTAGCATAGTGGATAGAACACTGTACTTGGAACCAGTAAAGCCTGAGTTTGAATCCTGCCTCAATTACTTGCTAGTTGTATCACCCTGGGTAAGTCACTTAACTCTCTCACCTTCAGTTTCCTCATCTTTAAATGGGAATAATGATAGCACTTCCTTCATATGATCAAATGCAATAACATGCAATATGCTTTGTAATCCTTAAAGGGACATAGAAATGCTAGCTATGATTATGAGAATGATGATTATATCATCTACAAACCAGATATAATATTTACCCATATGGAAATCAGTACTTAATTTAGGGTGGGTTTTTTTTAAGCATACTTAACCACAACCTTCTTAATTCCAGGTTGATTTTCCTCATACTAATCTTAAAACGTTTTAAAAGTTGGGAGTAAGTTCTACTGGAGCATGGCTCATCACCCACAGTCATACAATAGTTTCTCTATGAGGAGAACATGGTCATTTGAATTGGTACCCTGTCACACAGAATCTAAACCTCTATTTGGTCAAATAGTGATATGAGCTTGTATCTATTCCTGGACAGTTTCTGCAAGGGAAGCTGGGAAATTCCTACGATGCCAGATGACTAAGTTAAAGTTGGTAGAAATGTTAAGTCACTGATATTCCTGTTGTCTCTCCTCTCTAACCAGACCTGTAATTTTATTACCTTATGGAGTTCTTGGCAAGGAACCTCTTTTCCCAATGCATTTCAGCACCTGCTTGGCAGCTTCCACAGCCTCAGAGAGCCACCTGGGTGTAAGGAGAGGACTCTACAGCCAGTGGTGGTCAGAAGAGGGACTTGAGCCCTGGCCTTCCTGACTTCAAACTCAGGTCTCTGTCCAGTTTGTCATTTCCCCTCTTTAGTTTATCTCTCCACAAAAGGCAGATCAATACATGGAAGAGTATGTCTGATCCCCGCTAGGGTAATCCTGATCACCCAGAAGCTCAAAAGCAGCTAAACCATCATCGTGGGACATTTACTTTGGTGCTATGACCAAATAATCCATGGCTATGTATTGGTGCCATGATGCAACAGTAGGAATTTTTGTTACTTGACAAGTTCTGTTTCTGGATATTCTCAGCATAAATGGCAGCAAACATTTATTGGTTCCTAGGGTGGAGGATGGTCCTGTGCTCAGCATTGGTCAGGCAGATCATATTAAGCTAAATCATTAGCGGATTTGGGGATACACTGCTTTGGCTGTGTAGATAACTAACCTAATCGAATGCATAGATAACCTAATTAGGGGATTCAGTCTTGGGGTTTATAATGAAAGATAAATGCATTAGGAAGTGGGTTGTAAACAGCATAAGGCAAATTTGCCATCTTACCATAAATACTGTATTTATAGATGGGATAATTATACTTCTAAGTTCCTAAAATCAGATCAGAAAGGACCAAAAGGAGCTAGCATTAAGGAGGGAATAAATATAGATCAAGTGCAAATACATGTGTGCACACACACACTATGATTTTCCCCACCCCTCACAATGTATCTATGGATGTCCATATGAAAGACAATATAGAATAATGAATGAATGAATGGGAAGTTGCCCTCAGAATCAAACCACCTGGGTTCAAATCCTATCTTTGACACATACTAGCTGTTTGACCTTGGGGAAATCACTTGACTGATCTGGGCCTCAGTGTTCTAATCTGTAAAATGGAAGAGTTATACCCGATGACCTCTAAAGTCCCTTTCAGCTCTGAATCTAGGATCCTAGGTTCTGAAGTTGTAGGAAAATTTCTGACATGCTCTGCACCAGGGAATCTCCACCCCAGATATTCTCTATACCCATGAAATCATAGGTCCAGAGCTAGAAGGGACCTCAGAGGCCATCTGGTCTAAGGCTCTCTTTTTCACAAAAGGTGGAAACAGAGGCCAAGGGAGGTTAAGTGTCTTGTCCAAGGTCACACAGGCAGTAGTCATCAGAGGTGGCATTTGAACCTAGATTCCCAGACTCCAGAACCAATCCTCTTCTTTAGAAAATCTAGAAGATGGGAACTAGGTCATATTTGGTCCATGGAGCCCTTTAGACTCTCATTACACTGATCCCGTTTTGGGAGAAAGTGCTTTGGCTGATTTTGTAGGGGAATGAAACATTACTATTTGCTACAGAGATAGGAAACAAAACATTATCTTTGATCTAGCCTTTGGGTATCAGGTGTAAGTGGAATTTCTGCTCTCTACTAGAAAAAATGTAATTAAGGAAAGTTTGAAACAAATTTGAGAAAAACAGAGGAATCCATTAGCAAGAGCCTGCAGGGTCCCTGGGTTTACACTTAACTTCATCTACCTTTGGAGGGCGACGATAGCAGCTTGCTCATTTTCATTCTCTGCCTGGGTTACACCCAGAAACTGCCAGGCCTGTGAAAACAAAAATTGATGTCAATGTGGAGTGGGAACCCAGAGGAAAACCAACCCTGTAGTGGTGTGAATGTGGGTTCACTCTGCCCTCAGTGACCTGGGTTACTGAGGATTTTCCAGGAAGAAGGGTGAGGTATCACATTCATTGCTTGCTTTAAATTCTCCTGTGGCTTAGATTCAAGGAATCTTTGAGTTGGTGGAACTCAGCTAATCTAGACTGGCTTTAATCCACCTTTAACCCCCTACAGGAATGCCCTCTATGACACAAGATCCTAGGGACCTCAGCAGTCAAGTAGGTTGGATACAAAGAAATGGAAAGCTAGGACTATTAGATGACTTTCCCAAAGACACACAGGCAGGAAGAATCTGAAGCAAGATTTGAATCCAGGATCCTTGACTTCAGAGCTAGGGCAGAGGAGGATCTGTTTGGGTAGAACCTCCTGAATGTTTTTCCCACTTCACTACACAGTCTAAGTATTCCCCCAGCCTCTCTTCAAACACTACTGAGTCATGTGACTGGTTAGTGTTACCTCTGGCTAAACTAAAGGGAAGGAAGAGCCTTAAATTGTCACTGGAAGATGTATGTACAAATTCTATACTATGTAGTATATTATTATAATTATGTATAATTATACATATGTATGATATAAATGTACTCATCCATACCCTATAAACACATATTTTTCTTTTTATAATTTCATCAAAGCAGCTAGATGGTACAGTGGATTGAGCACTGGGCTTGGAGTCAGGAAGACCTGAGTTCAAATTTGACTTCAGACACTTACTAGCTCTGTGACCCTGGGCAAGTCACTTAACCCTGTTTAGCTCAGTTTCCTCATCTCTAAAATGAGCTGGAGAAGGAAATGGCAAACCACTCCAGTATCTTTTCCAAGAAAACCCCAAATGGAGTCACAGAATCAGCTATGATTCAAGTTAATGAATAAATGGTTTTATCAGGATAGGGAATTCCTAGTATGAAACTACCTCCATTAATGCTTGTGTCAACTTATCCACAATTTACACATAGTCTCAGAGAGGTGCCTGGGAGGCTGGGAGGTTGTGACTTGGGAAAGCTCACACAGCTAGTAAATATCAGAGGCAGAACCAAGGTTGACTTCGCCTCACTACTTCTCATATATCCTTTTGACTATAGAATCCTAGAAATGGATGTGATCCCAGGAACAGGATTTAGAGTGAAAAGTGACCATAGAGAGCTTGCCAAATTTCCTTTTCCAGATAATGAAACTGAAGTCCAGTGAGAGGAGATGACTTGGTCATAGTCACTCCCTGAAAGTCAAGTCAACAAGTTAATAAGCATTTATTAAGCACTTACTATGTTCCTGACATCGTGCTAAGTGCCAGCAATACTAGCACAAGCAAAAAGACAGTCCCTGACTTCAAGGAACTTATAATGAACATAAATGGGATTTGAACCCAGGTCCTTTACTTTTAAATCTAGGACTCAAAACTAATTTATTTTGACCTTCCATTTCCATATGAGGAAACCAAGACCCAGAAATGAAAAATGACTTGCCCAGGATCATACGATGCATCAGGAGCAGCCTAATCAGGCTTCCTGACTCTCATTTCAGTCACTATAACCTCCCAGAAATTCAAACCATTTTTAAATTTCTTAAAGCTTTGATCAGATTCCACCAAATGTATTTCAGAAGTACCTGAAATTAGACATTTGGTAGATGAGGTCCCTGAAGGACACAGATACTTAGAGAAAATCTGGTTGAAGTCAGAATGGGCTCCAATAATGGATAATAGCAACCCCCCTTGAGTGACAGTAAGATTTTTTTTTTTTTGCAGTTTCACTCAGTTCCAGCCCAAGAGTGGAGGGATAACCATCTCTTCCAACAAAACCAAAGGAGAAACACTTAGATTCCCACTGAAGTGTAATTACAACTTTATCTTCCTTTCCCTCCCAGGTTATTTATTGTATATGCCAGATGGGCTCCAGCATCGTGAATAAAAACTGCTGAGGAGTGGGTTTTCTCTCCTCCAGTCCCCCATCCAGCCTATCTGTGATTCCTCATCCTCTCTTTACAAACAGCCTGCACTACTGCTCCCATCTTGGCTTCATTGTTCAAATGCATTTGGACTTAAAAGTCCTCTTCCTTCCCTTAGGACATTGTCCAAGGCTTGGGATAGCTTGGTGTCACATGGCTCCCTCAAAACTGGACTTTCTGGGGATCAGAGATTTAGAACTTAAAGGGCCTCATGTCTTCTCATCCCAGAACCAGCTTTCTTCCCATCATGCCCTTTTCTATTCCTGATGGACAGAGCATTGGGCAAGAAATCAGGAAACCTTGGTTCTCTTCTGGTCCTGCCACTTCCCTTGGGAGGGTCCCTTCATCTCTCTCAGCCTCAGCTTCCTTATCTGGAAAATGCAGAGGTTAGGCTAACTAACCTCTCCAGCTTCTTGTTGAGATAGTATGGTCTAATGAATACACTGCTAAATTTGGGGTTGGGAAGATCTGGGCCCAAATTCTACTTCAGATACTCATTCTAGCACTAAATTACTTTGGGCATGTCACTTAAGTCCTGCTTGCCTCCCCTTCCTCTCATGCAAAATGAAGAGAATAATAGTATCTACCTCACAGACTTCTCCTGAGGATCAAATGAGATGACACTTGCAAAGCATTTTATGAACCACAAAGAGGTTCATAAATAATAATAATAATAATAATAATATTAAATAAGAAATGCTAGCCACTATCATCCTTCTATCTTGAAGGTCTTTGAGGACTATCAACTTTGCCTTTCTGTAAGGATTCTGGCTTGGACAGTGACCCTCTCTGCGGAGATGTTTTAGTTTTCAATTCCATTATTTAGCTCCTTTTTGGGAGGTGGTGGAATCAGAATAAAGTCATGGTCCATGAGGATAGTAGGTGGGTATTAGAGGCAGGGAGACAGCGCTTAAGACCTGTCTATGACTGACTCAGTGACCTTGCGTAAGTCACTTTCAGTCCTTAGTGATCCAGGCAATTCTCTAAGATAACAAGATGAAGATGAGTGGGCAATCTGCACTCATGGAAGGAGTTTACACACCAGGATTACCCTACATTAATAAAAATCACAGGGTCACCCCTAGCACCCTTCCCTGTGCTCAACTCCTTCACTACTAGCTGAATCCTCAGCAAAAGGAGACCCCTGGAGCTCTCTACTGACATTCCATCCCTGATGAGATGCTGCCCTTTCTCAAGAATGCAGCCAACAGAATGATTTCAAGCATTTTCCATCTCCACTCCAGTCTTTCAATTCTACCTCATACAAGGAAGAAGTTCTTGGTTCTTTCTGCCCACCCCCTGAATGGCCAGGCCTGAGGGCTGGTCACTTGTGATCCTTGTTCCTTTTAAGCAGTTTCCACACAGCAGAACTTGGCAACTCTTGTGCTTGTGCTCTCTGCCTCTTCCAGGGCAATGATCACCAAGGTCTCTTCCAGCACTAGATCTATTATCCTCCATATAAAAAGTTCATCCTACAACCTGGGAGCTGAGGTTAGTCTGCCAGGTTGTCAGATTGGACATTCCCAACCCATTTCCAACCCAAAGATCTTCAAGGAACAACCCACTCTCCTGAGAGTAGCACATGCCCTTCAGTATTCTCAACCTTAGCTCCTTCCTCTCTCCATCTTTTTCTTCCTTTTTCCCTCTCTTCCTTTCTACACCTCTCCCTTCCTTCCTTTTTTCTTTGATTTCTCTCTTTCCTCCCTCCCTCCATCCCTTCCTCCCTCCCTCCTTCCCTCCCTCCTTCTTTTCTTTCCTCCCTTCCTTCCTCGCTCCCTCCCTCCCTCCCTTCCTTCCTTCCTTCCTCCCTTCCTTCCTTCCTTCCTTCCTTCCTTCCTTCCTTCCTTCCTTCCTTCCTTCCTTCCTTCCTTCCTTCCTTCATCCCTTCTACTGGACCTGTAATTTCACTGTGCAAGGAAATCTGGAAGTTGAATTTCCCTCTACCAGTGAAGATCAACACCTATTCTGCAATTGAGTCTTATAGAGTGGCTTGGGTCAGTGAAAGGTTAAGTGACTTGCCTAACATCAGTATGTACCAGTACATGTCAGAGATGGGACTTGAACCCAGGGCTCTCTCACTCCAATGCCAGATCTCCAGCCACTGTATGACAGCTACTTCACTCACACTTTTTCCCTGAAGAGAGGGAAGGAGATACCTCAGCATCCCCAGGGTCTTGAAGAATTGCTGCCTCCATGAACAGTATAGTGACAGGCAAGTCCCCTTCCTTCAGCCTTTTCAATCCTTCTTCAAAAGCTCCAGGCCAGTCTTTGAAGGGATTTTCTGTGTGAAAGTAGTACCCCTGTTATGCGCAGAAGAAAGAAGTAAATGATTTATTCATTCATTCCTCTAACCCCTAAAAAGATATAAGCCTCATTTTTTGGTAAAAAAAATAAAGGTCTGAGAAGAAACCTTAATTTTCTTCATGATTCTTTCAATAATACTAAACAACTCCCTGATGAAGAATTCTATTTTTTAAGAATTTATTTTATCCCTGTGATGATGTGTGTTTGAGAATTATTGAACATTTCACTTTCAGAAAACATGATACTGCATCTGGCTAACAGGGCAATGGAGAGAGTCATGGCAGGTGTATATACCAACAATGTTCTGCATGTTAAAATTGTCGTGAAAGATTTCTTCAAGTATATGGCAATTAGGCCAGAAAAGGAGGTGGGCCAGACACATTGTAACAGTGAGAAGTTAACAGATGGGCAGTCCAAGTATTGTACTACTTATTAAATAATCAGTCAACATTTTATAACTGCCTGCTCTGTCAGGAACTGTATTAGGGACAATAGAGGACTTCAGCACCTTGGTTAGGTCCTCTGTGAAGGTTCATGAAAACAAATTATAGGATACAAGAGGATGTGATCTGCACTTTAGGATGGAATGTTCCTGCCAAAGAGATCATGACTTTACTGGAGTATCAAAATATACTTCCACTTCTTTCAGAGGATATGATAGGCATTTTGGGGGAAACTTGGATCCAAAGTTTGTATTATTATTATTATTATTTTGGTGAGGAAATTGGGGTTGTGACTTGCCCAAGGTCACACAGGTAGTAAATGTCAAGTGTCTGAGGCTGGATTTGAACTCAAGTACTCCTGACTCCAGGGCCAGTGCTCTATCCACTGCACCACCTAGCTGCCCCTATTAATATTATTTTTAAAGCATTAACTACAAGCCTGGGGATTCATGGGTAGTTTGGTTGGTTGTCTAATGTACTCATTAATTTCCTGGGAGTTCCTATATCAAGGGAATTTTTTTTTCTAGGCACAGGTGAACATTTTGACAAGAGCATCTCTGTGACCTATACAACACCGAAATGAGGAACACAGTCCTTGTGTCACTTGCCTCTCATCTCCAACCACTCCTCTTCCTAAGTAAATGACAACATTTCAGGAGCCACCAGTATAGTATGTTGCATACAGGACCTGTCTGGCTGGCTGGAGGTCAGGGGATGAGGACAAAAGGAATTATCTTTATTCTCTGATAACCAAGCCTCAAAAGGCATTTAGAGTTCAGCTGGAAGACAGGCTGGCCATAATTTAGGTTCCCTGGTGTCTGTCAGTCAAACGGAAATGAAACAAAAGAGGTGAATTCCTGCATGGCAACTGTCATGAATGGGAGTTATTTTTGTTGTTTTTTTTTCCCAAGAAGACAACAGTAACAACAGCAACAAACAATCACAAGCCCTCATAGCTCAGTTTGCTATGCTGGCTTTCTATTTAACTCCAGACTTTCCTCCAAAATAGTGGCGATAACTTAGCGTACTGACATGCGACCTCCTTTGGGAACACTTTTCTGGTCCCTAGCACACTTTCTTCAATTTCCCCAGCATTTAAGAACTTGTATTCATGTTGCATTTCCTAATAGAATGTACACTCCCTTTAAAGCAAAACCTGTGTTGGTTTTGTCTTTGTACCTAGCACAAAGCCTGGAGATTAAGATATGCTTATGGAATTGAATGGAATTGCATTAAATTGAATAGCTGTGTGCCATAAGGGATGAAAAACATGGATGGTACTGTTCAAATCCTGCATTCGTCAATTACCTTCTCACTAGCTGAAATTGTCACTTGATTTTGGGCTTCTTGGTTCTCAGATATCCAGTTCCTTCGAGCCATTTCTTCCCATTCTGCTTGCATCTTATCCCAAAACTCTGTATCTGACTAGGAGACAGAGAAGATAGAGACATATTTAAGGAGGTGCTAGAATAGGTTGTTGATTTCCCAGCAAATGTTTTTCCTTGTACCCATCCTTGTCAGCTCCATGTCTCCTGAGAAGGCAGCTGGGTATTGCAGTAGATGAAGCACTAGTTCTGGAGTCAGGAGGACATCTGGATTCAGACATCTGATACTAGCTGTGTGACCCTGGGCAAGTCACTTAACCCTGATTGCCTCAAACATCTGGAGCCATCTCCAGTTGTCCTGATATCTATCTTGCCAGTAGGTCCAGAAGGCTCTTGAAGAGAGAGTAAGGCTGGTGACTTTGCACAGCCCTCCCTCACTTAAATCCAATTCACTGCAAGACATGACATCACTTCCTGATGTCATGGTCTTCTTTGAGAACGAAGGACAAACAACAATCTCTCCTTAGAGATCTCTCTCCACCATCTCCTTTCATTGTGTTCAATTCTGTTAACATACTGCTCTTAGTATTTGACCTGTGTCTTCCTCTAGAAATTATGTGTTATTTTCCCTCGATGGAGGGTAGGCACTGTTTTCATTTTGTTTTGTGTTCTCAGTGCCTAGCACAGAACCTGGTAGAACAAAGTTGAATTGTAGTCCTGGTGGAGCTGGGAAGGATGCTACACTGAGGCTTCTTTCATTGTTCCCTAAGATAGAGGAACATCCTGGTGGGTCATTAACATTATTGTTGTTGTTAGTGGTAATAGCAATAATAACGTTTAGCATGTACATCGTGCCTTAAGCTTTGCAAAGCACTTTATGCACATTATCTCATTTTATCATTACAATAATCCCATGAAATTAGTGCTATTATTATTTCAGTTTTACAGATGAGGAAATGGAATCTCAGAGAGTCTGAGGGACTTATCCTTGGTCATACTGGTATCAGAAGTAGGATTCCAATTCAAGTCCTTCTGATTCTAAGTCCAATTGGAAGGCTATAATGTTTGATTACTAAAGACCATTTAAACTAATAGGAAGGCATCCACTACCCAAAAAGTAAGGATTCCATAGAATCTTATTTCTGGGGAGCAGGAAAGGCAGCTGTTGGACACTTGCTATTCTAGAGCAGTGCATCTTAGACTTTTTCCACTTATGAACCCTTTTTGCTGAAGAAATTTGTACATGACCCTGGGTATATGGGTATATTAAATAGCTATACACAACCTTTTACTGTTGCTAAATTTTTGTGACCCCCCCACATTCAGTTATGTGACTCCATATGGGGTCACAACCCACAGTTTAAGAAGCTAGGCTCCAGAGGATCATGGGAACAGAATTCTAGAGCTGGAAGAGATGTTAGAGACTATATAGTCCAACTCCTCCACAGGTATGGAAAATAAGACTTCCTGAAGATAAATGATGAGCATAGAGTTTGATGGCTATGAAGTAGAAAGGAAGGACGTGAACTTAGGTACCCTGCCAGTGGTATAGGGAGGTCTAAGGTGTTGGCTCCAGGTGGAATTTTGGAAAGGGACCCCACACCCAAAGCTCTCCTTAGTATATCTACTTGCCTTGATCCCAAAGCTTTTGAGTGGCCCCAAGGAGCTTAGCTAAAGGAGAAAAACCAGTAGTGAAGAATGAAACAATTGTTAGTTGGTACTAAAAAGGAAGGGATTCCTGAATTGGTTGGGGTATTGGTACAAAGTTTCACTTAATGATTTAGAGATATGAGGCTCCCCTATGTGTTTTCTGCTTAAAAACTGCCCCCCTTTGCCACCATCAAGGCAAAGTCAGTGGGATTGTATCTGGCTTCTCCTTCCATCTTTCCTTCATCCCATTCTAGGGTAGCACTTTGCCCTTACGTAAAACTCCTTCTTTTCTTTCAGGCAACCCTTGATACTAATTTTAATATGATTTAATTTCTATACAACTGTGCAGGGAAACATATATGCTTTGCTCTAGGCCACCTGCAGTCCTTGCCCTCAGTCCCCCATTAGCCTCACAACATCCTACTATGCAGTACAGAAGGACCCCTCCTTTTGAGACCCTCCACTCAGTACCAGCCAGCAGGGCTAACAATTCTACTGATGTAGAAGGAAGAATCTGAGCTATTGCTAGGATACTGGCCCTTAAGGCAAACAGCATGAAAAGCTTTTTAAAATCAACCTTAAAAAAAACAAATCCAGTTAAGTGTGAGACAGGAGAAGAGAGACTGCATACAAAGACACTGGACATTAAGACACAAGACCCTGTGGGGAAGGGAGGAGAGATCCCTGGATGCCAAAGGCTTGTAACTGGGGAGGCCACACCTGGGAGAGGTAGCAGGAAATTGTCAACCTGGGGCAGAATGACTGGGCTGGGGGAGGGTGGAGTGAAGCCAACCATCTGGTCCCTTCCTATTTATTCCTATTTTTAACTAATTATTATTGCAAATACCTTCTATATATAATCTCCCCAACATTCCCAGCTGCTAGTGCCCTCTCTCCCCTGTAGAACTTACATTGTAGTAATTTTTGCATGTTTTGCATATATTTATGTACATGTTTTCTCCCCTGAAGAAAAAAGCTTCTTGAGAGGAGGGAGTGTTCATTTTTTTCTTTGTATTTCTAGTACCTAGCACAGTAGATAACACATATATAGTAAGTGATTAATAAATACTTGACTGATCTAGGCGCTAAATAATATTGTTTCTACCTGCTTTAGAAGTACAAAAGCTATCTAGGTCCCTAAGACTTCAGCACTGTGGAACAAAAAAATTTACAAAATTTATTGTAATAATAGGAGTTTGAATCCCAAAGGAATTATGAAGCATGCTATCCACCTCCAGAGAAAGAACTGATGTTGTCTGAATACAGACAGAATCATGCTATCTTTCCTTCTTTCTTTCCTTCTTTCCTCCCTTCCTTTCTTCTTCCTTTCTTCTTTCCTTCCTTCCTTCCTTCCTTCCTTCCTTCCTTCCTTCCTTCCTTCCTTCCTTCCTTCCTTCCTTCCTTCCTTCCTTCCTTCCTTCCTTCCTTCCTTCCTTCCTTCCTTCCTTCCTTCCTTCCTTCCTCCTTTCTTTCTTTCTTCTTTCTTTCTTTCTTTCTTTCTTTCTTTCTTTCTTTCTTTCTTTCTTTCTTTCTTTCTTTCTTTCTTTCTTTCTTTCTTTCTTTCTTTCTTTCTTTCTCCTGCCTTCCTGCCTTTCTCTCTTTTCCTTCCTTCCTTCCCTTTTCACTCTTCTTATACAAAATGACTAATATGAAAATGTTTTACATACCTGCACATATATAAGACATTTCAGATTGCTTACCATCTCAGAGAAGGGGGTGGAGGAGGGATAGAATTTGGATTTCAAAACAAAACCCCCAAATATAAAGAAATTATTTCAATACGTAATTGGGGAAAAGTAAAATATTACAAAAATACTATAGGTCTGGGGGTGTTCATGGATACCCATGACAAGACCCTCTAAGTGCTGCCTCTGAGGTAGTTTTCCATTTACTTTGTAGGTATCTTATATGAACCCATTGATTTGTGTGCTGTCTCGCCATTAAAATGTAAGCTCTTTGAGGGTGGGGACTGTTTTTACCTTTCTTTATATCCCCAGTGTCTAGTAGAGTAAGTGATTCATAAATGCCTATTGCATGATTGTTTGAATCAAATTTAAAATGCATTGAAAAAAAGTCCCTTGCCCCACAGTACAGAGCTTTGATGTTGTATGAAGAACATTTAGGGTTACTACCCATTGACTCTGAAACTTAAACTATGAAATGAGGAAAAATCATAAAAATTAGGTAGAATTTGGAATTTTGGGTACCACATTAACCCCCCCCACACACACAATCACATTAACAAACAGGAATATTTTTTTCCTATCTGCTAAAATAAAAAATGTACCAAAAAGCTCTGAAGTCAATCAATGGATCTTGCAATATTTACTGACTTTGAAGAGGCAGCTGCCAGGTAATGTCCAGTAGCTCCCATTCTAAGGCAGTTGACTTTCAGCTGTGAGAAGCTTTGCTATTTTACAGCAAGTTGGACCCCTTCGGGATGGGAACCCTCTTTGTAGGATTCCTACTCGTGTGCATACAGGCTCAGGAGAGGACATGTCCACTTTTTCATTTGCCACCAATGAGAGTAATTGGCCTGCAAAAGGAATCTGCAGGGCAAACCTGGAGGTTTACCTGAGGCAGGCTGTCAAGCTGGTCCATGAATCAGCCCCATCAGTATTTACTTTTAGCCCTTAAAGCGAGCTACCTTTCACTAATTAAGGTTCGGTGCACAGCTTTCATCTAATTACAGCCAGTTTACTCTTACTGCAATCAATTTCAATCCTGTTTTGGAATCTAGACTTCATTCATGGGGGCCCAATCAGCACACACTTCTATTTTTAATCAATTTCAGAGAAAGCTGAGCATATTTGAATATATATTTAAAATTCCAGACATGACTGAAAGGAGTTATTTATTGATTTTTTGGGGGCTCTTCTGGGAAACCTCATAGATCTCTTTGACATTTTTACTATAGGTGACAAATAGGTCAATTTATAGAGACCTATTAAGATGTAAATACTTTCATTACTTATCTTTAAATTTGTTCCTCCTGACTCCCACTCCACCCCTCTGTTTACCCAAATCATTCCCTTCCTTCCATTCTTGGTTCAAGTCCCAATGCCCTCTTGAAACCTTCCTTCATCCCAATATTTATCGAGCACTTATTATGTGCCAGCCATTGTGGTAAGTTCTGGAGACATGAAGATAAGACAACAAAGAATCCCTGACCTCCAAGAGCTTTAAGCTAATGTATCCATGTTGAGGAGACATCTCGATAGCTTTTATTTGTACTTCCAGAACTGAGCACAGTGAGTGACACATGGTAATTACCTTCTGTTGTCTGTATTGTCATCACAATCACCACCACCACCACCATTATCGTTATCATCACCTATCCATCAATTTAGGAAGCAGTTCATCCATACATGGAAATATTGATGTATCCCTAGCATCTAGCACAGTGCTTTGCATTCACATGTGTGAATTGTTGGTGATGATGAAGTTTCTCCATTGTCTGATCATTCCAAATCATCCCATAATAAAATTTTTGGAAATAGGAGGGCAATCGTGGACATGAGCATGGACTGTGGAACATCTCACTACATTGGTTGAGAGCCAGTGTTTATCTGGTGCCTATTCAATGTGCCAGGATTCTCCTTTTTGTTTCATGGCCTGTGGTCATTTCCTGTGACCTTGGATCATTTCCCCAGATGAAAAGGGGGCTGAATTGAAAGATGGGTAATATTTGGAATGTCTGTCTGATTGCAGCTGACTGATTTGTCCCCTACAGGGGCTATCATCTATGTCCTGTTTGAAAATCAACCTTGAGAGACAGTGCACTATAGTGGAATGAGTTCTGGGATGGGATTCTTCCTCAGTCACCTGGTTTATATCTTGCCTCTGATTTATTAGCTGCGTGATCTTGGAAAATTCACTCAACCTTTCTGAGTTTCAGTTTTTTAACTTGTAAAATGGGGATTATGATATCAAGTTGTGAGGATCAAGTGAGGTCATGTATATTTGCTTTACACATTTTTAAGAGTTATATGCATTATTGTTATTATTATAATTGATTATTATTATTACTACAGCTCCCCTCCCCCCCAAAAGTCAGGTAATATGTAAGGCAAAGGCATTTAAGGCAAATTAATTTAAGATCATAGATTGTAGGATCATAGCTATGGAACTGGAAGGAAACTTGAGGCCATCCAACTCAACGCCTTTGTAACTTACCTAAAGTCGCCCAGGTAGTAAGTGTCATAGATGGATTTGAATCCAGATGCTCTGACTCCAAATGCAACGTTATTTTCTTTGTACCGTCATGCTCCCTCACTGGCATATAGTTGGTTTTTTTAATTCCCTGTGTGACTTTGGACAAGTTACAGAAATTCTCTGGGCTTTCATCTCTACATCTGCAAGATGAGGACTAGAGCCTCACAACCAGGAAATTTAGAGAGTCTGACCCCCCTCATTTTACCAATGAAGATACTAGGGCCCAGAGAAGGTATATGGGTCACCTAAAGTCACATGGCTATTAGGTGGGAAATCTGAGATTCCATCTCAGATTGTCTGATTTCAAATCCAGAACTTGCTTCTTTATACAGTGCTTTAAAGTTCTTTCCAGCTTTAAATCTAGGATCTAATTGTTGGAAACACTTGCCATTCATAGCTAAGGTCTCCATCTGAGAAGAATTTTCACTTTGTTGCATGGTAGTGCTGGTGATTCTCTTTCTTTTTTTTAAATATTAAGTCTGATTAAACCATATCTATAAAAGAACACTTCATTTTTAAGCTTAGCTGCATTTCCTGTTTTCTCATGTACCATCAACACCACCACCACCACCATCAGCATCATCTCTCTCTTTCTGAGTGTGTGTGTGTGTGTGTGTGTGTGAGAGAGAGAGAGAGAGAGAGAGAGAGAGAGAGAGAGAGAGAGAGAGAGAGAGAGAATGAAAAGAGACATACACAGAGAAATATGCCAGTAACAAAAGTGGAGTGGGAGATGGCATTTATCTAAAAATCTGATTCTGCAGTGGTTTTATTTCCCTGGCAGGCTCTGGGAGGCCCAGGGGAAGTGGGCAAGACAAGTCAAGTCTTTGCATTTCAGCATTTTGAGGATGCCCTCACAGTGTCCCTGCTGCTTGGGAAAAGAAAGAATTCAAGGGGAGAAGGTACAATCTTGGATTCCATGTTGAGGAACCAATGGGAAGTAGAGGTACTTGAGGCTGAAGGCTTCTCATGCTGCCTCCTAGCACGCATGTATGAAAACTGCTTATTCTTGGTCTGAACTATTCCTGGCTCTCTCATCCCTAGAGATCTTGAGTAAGCCATTTAATGTGGTGATTCTTTGGATGTAAGAAGGAAAACGCAGCTCTTTGCTTGTGTTGGCAAAAAGCTTAAGCACATTTTGAGATGGATTTGTTCCACTTAATAGTACCTCACATTTACATTGGGCTTTAAAATTTGTAGAAAGCTTTTCTTGAGGCTCAAAACCAGTTATTGCAGGTATTATTGTTTCCAATTTACAGACAAGGAAACCGAGGCTCAGAGAAATGAAGTAATTTGACCAACGTCAGAGTCGGGAAGAACAGGAGTCATGATTTGAACCCAGGACTTATTGACTCCAAATGGAGCACTCTTTTTACTATACCACATTCCCTTTCAAGTTTTTCCTTTTGTACAGATGAGCTTCCACACCACCAGTTGTTGCAAATACCATTGTCAATAGAATTTCAACTCTCTGGATAATCAAGATAGATTTCCTGATTTAAACCTGTATTCTAGGTAATCACAGGATGTGACTTTGTTAGTTTCTATCAACTAGTTTTGAAATTATTTTGGAAATGGATCCACATCTTTTTTTTATATGATAATTTGATCAAAATAATTGAAACAGGAGAAATCAGTACTGAGATTGGAGACACGAAGAGGCTCTTAGATTTAGAACTGAAAGTGACCTGAGCTGTCATTTAGTCTAGCACTATTCTTTTTGAGCCTGGTTTCCATATCTTGCCCAGGCTAGAAGTACTCATGGGTCTGATCCCACTTTTGATGGGCACAGAAACTTTGGCTCTCTCAGTCTGACATCGGCTAGTTTGCCCCTTTTTAGGTAGCCTGCTGGTTCCCTGCTCTTAGGGCTTGCTGTATTGGTGCTAGACTAAATGCAGACACCTGACAGACTTAACCTTTGATAGACTGCAATTCAGAACTCCTGAGCTCAAGCAATCCACACACTTCAGCCTTCTTAGTAGCAGGGAATACAGGCATGAGCCACCACAGCTGGCTCACATGTGCTTTTAGTGAATTTTCTAGGAAATACTTTGGTCAGTCTAGAGGACAAAGCAAGAAATAAAATTCTCTAGAGCCATGCATGCAGAACTCAAGTGCCATGGAAATCAAAGCACAGAGAACAAGGATGCAAGTTCCCAAATTAATTTGTTAGTATTTCCCCTTCTGGAAACATTATTCTCTTATTCACTGATCACATTCTCTGACTTAGAAATTAAACCACAGAAGTAGAGACATGTAAATCCATTAGAATTATAACCATTCAAAGGGAGGTCAGCATGACAAACTCAATCCACCTTTAGGTCTGGGCTGCCAGAGGATATATTAGAAGGTGTTTTTATACTAGCTCTTGGAGGCAGCTAGGTGGCTCAGTGAATTCAGCACTGGGCCTGGAATCTGGAAAACCTAAGTTCAAATTCAGCATCAGACACTCACTAGCTTTGTGACCCTGGACAAGTCACTTAACCCCAGTTTGCCTTAATGCACTAGAGAAGGAAATGGCTAACCACTCCCAGTATCTTTGCCAAGAGAACCCCATATAGGATTATGAAGAGTTAGATGTGACTTTACAACATATACCAGCTTTCTTTTAGGGGACTACATTCTATTATTGCTTTAGCTATTCTTTGGTTAACATGCCTTGAACTTATGTACAAAACATTTAAAAAGACCTTTCCAAACATCTAATCTGCATAAGCCAAGAACATCTTTTAGATCTAGGGCCTTGAGTCCATGCCATATGAGGATAGATTAAAGGAACTAGGGGTTATCCGACTGGAGAGATTCCTTGCCAGGATGGAAGAAAGGGAGTTGTTTTGAAAGGCTGACTCATACAAAAGAGATTAGACTTGTTCTACCTGGTCCAAAATGGCAGAAGTAGCAACAAGGCATGGGCATTTCAGAGGCTGAACTTGAAATGACTCAATGTCAGAAAAAGTTCCTTGTAATTAGAGGAACCGTCAGTTGACCAGACTACTCTCTGGGGATGGTGGAGTCCCCTCTTATTGAAGGTGTTTAAGCAGAGACCTTTTGATTGCTTGTTGAAGATATTGCAGGGGAAGTATCATCCAGATGCAGGTAGACCTAGATAGTCCTGAAATTCCTCCCAGCCATGAGATACTGTGATTCTATGACTTATTGGGAATACTAATAGGCCATCAGAAGTGACCTCTCCTAGCACTTCACACCTATCCTATGCCACTATCATGTCATTTGGTGTTTTTATTTGATGCCATTAGTATGCTTTTGCTTATGTCATTGTCTTTACCATGCCATAAGCTCCTTGAAGGAAGATATTATGTCTTATTCATCTTCTCATCTCCTAGCACCCAGGTCGGCATCTTGCACATTATTGGTACTCAATAAATAACTGCTATATCAAACAGCATGTTGGAATTATAGATAGAGAGATACCTGGAACCCAGGAATGCCTGGGTTTGAGTCACTCTGTGTGACCTTGGGACAATAATTTATCTTCTCAGTGCCCCAGGCAGCTTTCTGAGACAATTTTTTGAGTATAGAGTGAGTTTCTTTACCAGAAATTCTCAAATCACAAGTTCAATACAAAAGCAATACTGAATGGAATACTCCCAAATTGACTAAGCCATAGATGTCCAGTTCAAAGGAACTTCAGAGAGACCATCTAAAAAAAACCAAAAACCAGAGAGACCATCTAATCTGGCTCCCACCCTTTAAAGATGAGTTGGGAAAACTTACATGATTTGTTTAGGGCCCATTGCTAGTAAATGTTGGAGGTAGGATTTGAATTCGTGTCTCCTCATTTTATTCTATCTATATCTCTGAGGACATAACCTTTAATTAGCATCACTATTCCTTTTCCTAAGCCTAAAGTAAACAACAGTGAAAAATTAAGAAGAAAATTCCAGAATGGTTGTAATACAGACCTTCTAGCCAAACAAATTCCTCTAATATCCCCTTGGAGAAAATACAGCTTGAAAATGAATAATAACAGCAATAGTAGTAATGCTTCTGGTTCCCACTTCTCTCTAAAATTTCCAGTTTCCTCTGGGACAGTGCCACTCACATCTTTCATCAAGCTGGTCATGACAGGCAGGTAGCTGGAGAGTTCATAGGCAGAACAGAAAGCAGCTCATGCTCAGTGGTATGCCAGCAGATGAGTGGGAGAATACAGTGCTGAAGAAAGATGGGAGACTATGACAAGAGGAATAAAGAATAGACCTAGATATGAGAATAATGAGATTGAAGTTTTGATAAGGACCCTTTGGAAATGGGGGACTGAAGAGTAGTTTCCTCAAGAGAAAATCCAGGCTTGTTCTCTCTTCTCCCCCACCCCAACCCCAAACACCTCCACCTTGTTGGCACAGTGGCTGGAGGAATAAAAGAATGGATGATAGTCCATAAAGAACTGAAGAATAAAATCTGATAGTCCATATGGAGTTGGGTTCATTAAAAAAGCATTTGTTGACCTTTGTGCCTATGTTAAAGAGTACTTTCTTATGAGTTTGGGTTTGTGGCAATATGAAATGTCTGCAGTCAAATAAGTGATATGCCTTTAAAAAATCGTGCAACTCATTGATGATACTAGCACCTTGGATAGAGACTGCCATCTCAGGCTGGGCTTGGGTATAGCTGTTAATGACTGGACAACTTGTATTTTCTATCACAGAGTAATAATAACAACAATGACATTAACTAACATTTATGCAGTGCTTAAAATTTGCACAATGTTTACATAACATTTTCTCAATTTGCATCCCCCAACAACCCTGTCACTATATCAGTTATGAGGGAACTGGGGCCCAATCAATCAATCAAGCAAGCAAGGAAGCATTTATTAAGTGTCTACCATGTACCAGGTACTATGTTAGGCTCTGGGTTTACAAGCATAGAAGTGAAACTACTTTCCCTCAAGAAGTTTGCATTCTATTGGAGGAAACATGTATATATGTTATATATATATATAATATGTTATATATGTATATGTGTGTATATATGTATGTGTATGTGTATATATCTATATATGCATGTATGTGTATACCTACACCTACACCTACATCCACATCGACATCTCTCTCTCTCTCTCTTTCTCTCCCTATACCTATAGCTATAGCTATACCTATAGCAATCTCCCAGGTTCATGCAGTTAGTCTGTGACAAAGTAAATGCTTAATAAATGCCTGTGTTTGAATTAAATTGAATGGAATAACTAGGCCTTCAGAGGATATTCCATTTCCTCCTGGGCACTCTACCTACATTTAGGCTCTCTGGACCAGGTGATCGATGGTTTCTGGACATAGCTGGGTTATCTCTCACCTGGACTTGTATGATAGCCTCCTAAGTAGTTTCCCTTCCTCAAGTCACTCCCCACTCCAATCCATCCACCTCTCAGCTTCAAAATTCCTTCTCCTCAACCACAAGTCTGACCATGTCACTTTCCCCCAATATTCCCTAGTGACTCCCTCTTGTCTCTGGCATAAGATACACATTCCTTTCTTTGGCATTTACATCTCCTCACAATCTGCTGCAGTTTGCCTTTCCAGAATCATCACACATTACTCCCCATTGCACATTCTAAATCTGGCCAAACTGATCCACTTGCTCTTCCCTGTACACGACACTCCGTTATGTCTGTGCCTTTGTTTGGGCTGACCCTAGTGCTTGGAATATTTTCTCTCTTCACCTCAACTTTTAAAACTCCTCATGACCTCTCAGGCTCAGATCAAGTGCCATCTCCTACGAAAGGCAGGTCTTTATTCTCTCAGTGGTTATTGACCCCTAAAATGACTTGTTATATGTAATTGTTTATCTGTATACATGTGTTCTTCTACTATAATGTAAGCTCTTTGAAATCAAGGACTGGTTAACTTTTGCCTTTGTATCCATAGCACTCAGTACAGTGTCTGGGACATAGAAGGAGTCATATGTAATCTGCCTGTAAAGATAGATTTGAGCCAGATTGTAAATGGCTTTAATTGCCACTCGAAAGAGTTTGTATTTTTTTCCTACAGGTTATAGGGGACTTTTGAAGTTTCTTGAGCATGGGATTGACATGGTCAATCCTGTGTTATAGAAGTACCAATATTCTCTTGGCTGACTTAACAGAATGATTTGAAGAAATGGAAATTTGGGTGAAGACCCAGTCTTGATCCATTTTGTATTATTATGGGTCTTAGCAAGAGAAATAGCTGCTTTTTTGGCATCAAAACAAAGTAGGCTGACTCAACCATGGAGAAAGGGTTCTGAACAGCAGCCAGGAACACAGCAACCCAGGGCTTGGGGAATGTGCCTGAGGTGGGAAGGAAAAGGTGGTTATGTTAACTTGGGATTAGTATTTGGCTTGTTGATGCTATTTGGGCAACCAGGCAGCTTCCCAAAACACTCACAAATGTGTTCATTTAATTCTTGATAACTAGAAAATTATCTTAGATTCTACTCTAAGCCTTGATTTATTGGCTTCCCCCAATATTAATTTGGAGAGGGCTGGAAAATGGCTTTCTTGGCCAAAGCTTGTAGTCACTAGAAATGTCCACCCTCAGACAGCTGCATCTCTCATCCAATACCTAGCAGCAAAATAAAGAAAGGGAGAAGAGGCAAAATAAAACTTGCCACCTGAATACCCTGCCAAAAGAGTAGTACAGTGTCAGTCAACAAGCACTTATTAAGCACCTACTAGGTATGGATGAAAGATAAAATGACTGAGGAAAAGGTTTGATCTTCCAAGCATATTGATTTATTAAAACAGTGCATGCCAACTGGTTAATCAATCAGGACCAGACCCCTTCCTCAGCTTAGGGTTGGGCTCCAAATACAGGGGGAGACAAATTTTTATTCATTAAAACCACTTAATCAATTAAGTCCACTCAATTAAAAGGAAACAATACAACATTAGATAATCTAATTTCTAATTGGATAAAAGTCTGGGGACTTTCCAAGTTGGGAGGAGAAGAGTGAAGAGGTACAATTCCCTGGATTCAGAAGAAGCGGTGCCCCACTCCCCAGATATCTGTAAACAATCAAGGGAACATGGAAACAACAACTGATTGATCAATATGGTGCCAGTTTCCAGAAAACATATGAGTTGTTTGAGATGTACAATTGTGAGAAAACTCCTTGCACAAATCTTTGGATCTGACAGGTTTATGATCAGCACAATCTGGTCCTTGGTTAAGGGTTTGTAAGTGGTGTGTTGGGGTGGTCCAGTTTCCCAGTCACACAGGGCTAGGTTCAAACAATGTAATAAAATTTCCTTCTAATTCCCCCAATTGAATAAAGTTTTCTCACAAGACAGAAGTTGGACTAGACCCATAATTGAATAGAAACTAAGCTAGCCCCAGAATTGAGTCACAAGATGGAGTCAGTGTGGTTCACTCAATTCCCATAATTAACCACTTGCTGTCCTAATCTCTTCAATTCTCTCAGTATTGGGCACTGTTTCATCTCCCTATTAGAATGTAAGTTTCTTGATGGTAGAGGCCGAATAAGTTTTGTCAATGTGTCCCTAACACTTAGCATAGTCAGTGAGTTAGCAAATGTACATTAATTGTTTACTATGTGCCAGATGTTGGGTATGCAAAAGGCTGGCACCACAGAAATCTCATCATTTTTATTCCTCTGTTAAATATAATCCAACAGCACTGTGGAAGAATTTATACTATTCTTTATTTTTGGTTTCATTTATTTGACTACAGAGGCAAGAAGGGCTAGAAATAAAAAAACACGCATCTGTGCTTGTAAGCATTCTCAGAACCCTTACGTGAGTGGGCACAGCTATGAAATGGATGCCATCACATTTCTGCCAAAAACCTAGGCAACACATTGAAAAATAAATGAGTGGATGTAAAATGATAAGTTACAGATGAGTTGCTAATCTGCACTAACGGGGGAGAGTTTCCACACAGGGAGTTCTCATTATTGATGAAATCATAGGCCAAGAAAAACAAGCAAACAAAATAAATAATTTCTAATGTTTTCATGAAGCAGACACATTTTTCTAGCGTTTCTTGTGTGGAATGGGAGATTGTTCATATATCTTGAAGTATATTTTCAAAGTAGCTATAATCCAGAGGCATATGAAACACTGCATGTCTGTCTATCTGTCTGTCCATATGTCTGTCTAATTTTTTTCAGGTCTGTTTATTCAGTTCTTGGAGCAGCTAGATGGTTCAATGAATAGAGTACTGCACCTGGAGTCAGGAAGACCTGAGTTCAGATCTGGCCTTCAACACTTATTAGCTGTGTGGTCCTGGGCAAGTCAGTTTACACTGTGCCCTAGTTTCCTCATCTGTAAAATGAACTGGAGAAGGAAATGGCAAATCACTCCACTATCTTTGCCAAGAAAACCCCAAATAAGGTCAAGAAGAGTTGGAACTGATTGAAATGAATGAACAACAATATCCAGCTCTCACCTTTATCCTGAAATCCAGTCCTGCATCACCAATTTCAGAGCCGCTCTTTCCAATTTGGTCTCCTGTATACCTCTCAAATTCAACATGTACAAAACAGAATTTGTTGTCTGTCTCCCAGATTCCATTTCTTTTCCCCACTTCCCCCATTTCTGTCGAGGGCACCACTATTCTTTCAGTCACTTTGAATTCAGGGGGTACATACTCTGGGAGTCATCCACAACTCTTCCCTTTTCTTCCTCTCCTATAGCCAACCAGTTACCAAATCTCGGAGATTCTGCATCTCTAATATCTCTAATGTATGTCCCTCCCTCTCCCCTCACATAGCTACCATCCTACTTCAGGTCTATATCGTCTCTCATTAGGACTTTGTCAGCAGCCTCCTAATGAATCCCCTTTACACGTGTCTTCTCTCTCAGATACATTCTTAGCAGAGTGCCTGGTATATAGGAAATGTTATATAAATGCTTTCATTATTATTATTATCTCTGTATATGTCATATATTCCTTTCTCTCTGTTTCTGTTTCTGTCTCTCTGCCTCTCTCTTAATATATATGCATATATACATACACACATACATATCTGTATGTATGTGTGTCTATGTGTATCTATCTGTGTGTCTATATCTATATCTATATCTCTCTATCTCTAACTATATCTATACCCATATCTACATCTATACCTATACCTACACCTACATCTCTCTCTCTCTCTCTCTCTCTCTCTCTCTCTCTCTCTCTCTCTCTCTCTCTCACTCTACCCCTCTCTGCCTCCTCTCCCTCTACCTCTCCGTACACCTACACCTACCTCTACCTCTACCTTTATTTCTACCTCTACCTCTATCTCTCTATCTCTACCTCTGTCTCTCTATCTCTACCTCTATCTCTCTTTCTATCTCTATCTCTCTGTTTCACTCTCTATGTCTATCTTTATGTCTCTCTCTCTCTCCCTCCCTCCCTCCCTCTCTCCTCCCTATACCTACACCTACACCTACCTCTACCTCTACCTCTACCTCTACCTCTACCTCTACCTCTACCTCTACCTCTACCTCTACCTCTACCTCTACCTCTACCTCTACCTCTACCTCTACCTCTATCTCTATCTCTATCTCTGTTTCTATCTCTATCACTATCTCTGTATACACATGTCTCCTTATTGGAATGTGAGCTCCTCATAGGCAGGTTGTATTCTATATGTCTTCAGTGCTTAACACTGTGAACAAGCAGCTGGGTGGCACAGTGGATAGTGTGCTGGTCCTGGGGATAGGAAGACTCATCCTTTCTGAGTTCAAATCACGTCTCAGACACTAACTAGCTCTGTGACCCTGGGCAAGTCACTTAAATCTGCCTCATTTTCCTTATCTGTAAAACTAGCTGGAGTGGGCAGCTAGGTGGCACAGTGGATAAAGCACCAGCCCTGGATTCAGGAGGACCTGAGTTCAAATCCAGCCTCAGACACTTAACACTTACTAGCTGTGTGTGACCCTGGGCAAGTCACTTAATCCTCATTGCCCCACAAAAAACAAACAAACAAAAAAACCTGCCAAAAAATCTAACTGGAGAAGGAAATGGCAAATCACTTCAGTATCTTTGCCAAGAAAACCCCAAATGGAGTCATAAAAAGTTGGACACAACTGAACAGCAACAACTGTTATATGCCAGATATTGGGGATACAAAGAAAGATAGGACTCCTGCTCTCAAGGGGCTCAAATTCTTTTTGTTTGTTTGTTTTTTGTTTTTTTGGGCAGGCCAATGAGGGTTAAGTGACTTGCCCAGGGTCACACAGCTAGTAAGTGTCAAGTGTCTGAGGCTGTATTTGAACTCAGGTCCTCTTGAATCCAGGACCAGTGCTTTATCCACTGTGCCACCTAGCTGCCCCCTAGGGGGCTCACATTCTAATGGGGGAGAGAAAATGCATATAATTATGTACATACAAGGAAAGTAATCTGAAAAGAAAGTTGCTTGGCACAGAGAAACCACTCAAAAATGTTTGTTGATTGATAATGAAAAGTGCTTTGGACCATTAAAAAAGAATAAAAATCTTTCAAGATTAGTTTCCACCCTTATTGAGCACTTGAGGTTATTTTTGGGAAAGTGAGCATTTCATTTCATGTGGGTGATGTTTGAACAGCTGTTGGTGTGTCTTTCTCTCCCAATATGTCATCTGAATTGATATGGTCTGAGATTGTAGGCAGGAAGCATCGCTGGCTAGCAAATGGACACTGTGTCCAGCAAGCTTCCGTGACAACAGCCCACTTGATACCTCCCAAAGCTATGGCAACTGCTTTAGGATGGCTTCTTTGGCAGGAGGAGAGCCTGGATGCTTCAAGGCTCCCCCCAGGAATCCACAGAGATAGCCAGCAGCAGGGAACCCTTCCTGGTATTGGTCATTAGAGCAGCAGAGAATGGAAAGGTTTTGTTTGTTCAGTTGTGTCTGGCTCTTTGTGACCCCTTTTGCGGTTTTCTTGGCAAAGATACTGGAGTGGTTTGCCTTTTCCTTCTCCAGCTCATTTTACAGGTGAGGAACTGAGGCAAAACAGAGTTAAATGATTTGCCCAGTATCACACAGCTAATAAGTATCTGAGGCCAGATTTGAAGAGATTAGTCTTACTAACTCCAGGCCTAGCACTCTATCTATCCACTGCACCACTTAAGTTTTGGAGTCAGAGTTAAATCCCAGCTTGGCTACTCACAGACCTGTATGACCCTGGGCAAATCATTTCTGTTTCTTGGCCTTAGTTTTCTTATTTGTAACATGAAGGAGCTGGATCAGATGGTCTATGGTTCTTCAGTTCTTTGCATGTTTGCCTCTCCATCCCTACTTCAGCCATTAACTATAGGGACTTCAATATTCTTATTGATAAGCCACTTAATACATGGATATTTCAGTTCATCAATGTTTTCAGCACCTATGGTCTTCATTTCCACTTTACATCAGCCACCCATAGAAATGGTCAAGCCTTAAGACTGGCCATTACCCCACATTGTTCTACCTTCAAGATTCAGAACTCTGATATTCCTGTAGCTAAAGTAGACTTCTATATTTCTATTTTACACACCAACACACCCATCTTGCCCCTTATCTCCAATTCTTTTGTGATGTTCATCCCCTATACTCTTCTTTTTCTTTCTTTCTTTCTTTTCTTCCTTTCTTTCTTTCTTTCTTTCTTTCTTTCTTTCTTTCTTTCTTTCTTTCTTTCTTTCTTTCTTTCTTTCTTTCTTTCTTTCTTTCTTTCCTTCCTTCCTTCCTTCCTTCCTTCCTTCCTTCCTTCCTTCCTTCCTTCCTTCCTTCCTTCCTTCCTTCCTTCCTTCCTTCCTTCCTTCCTTCCTTCCTTCCTTCTTTCTTTCTTTCTTTCTTTCTTTCTTTCTTTCTTTCTTTCTTTCTTTCTTTCTTTCTTTCTTTCTTTCTTTCTTTCTTTCTTTTTTGCAGAGCAATGAGGGTTAAGTGATTTGCCCAGGGTCACACAGCTAGTAAGTTTCAAGTGTCTGAATCTGGATTTGAACTCAGGTCCTTCTGAATCCAGATCCAGTCACTGTGCCACCAAGCTGCCCCCCATCCCCTATACTCTTTCCCCCTAGTTTATCACCCCTGTTTTGGGTTCACATCCTTCCCACTAACAGTCATCCATATCAACAGTTCCTCTGTCCTTTAATCCTTTGTTCTCTTGTCTTTTCTTTGTTCACATTCATTCATTCATTCATTCATTCTTTTGTTCAATTATTCTATAAGCATTTATTAAGTGACTACTATATGCCAGACACCTTTAGCTAGATGCTGGAGATACAAAACCAAAAATATCCTCAAGTTGCTCACATTTTATTGGTCAGAAAAATATGAACAAGAACAAAAATAGGTTCCTCCAGTGTTGTTCTCTCTCCATCTTATCCTTAGTATTTCTTGTCACTGGCTCCATCTTCTCTGCTTATACATACTATCAAATTTTTCTTATTTTAAAAAAAAGTCCTTCCCCTGATCCTGACATTTGCTAAAGCTATAGAGAGGCATCATAATTTAGTGGATGGAGATCTGGACTTGCAGTGTAGATAGACCTGAGTTCAAATCCTGTCCAACACACTTAGCTATGTAACCATAAATGAGACACTCTGTGACTTAGTTTACTTATCTGTCAAATGAGAAGGGGTAGACTTAGTGGACCCTAAGGAAAATCTCAGCTCTGGATCTATGGTTCATGATCATCCTATGTCTTTCTTCTTCATGGCTGAACTTTTAGAAAGAGTATGCTTCCTTAGACATTTAACTAGCTATGTGATCCTGGGCAAGCCACAAAACTTCTTTGGCCTCAATTTCCACATCTGTAAAATTAAGAGGTTGAACTAGGTGACTTTGAAGGTCCCTTTCAACTCTATATCTATGATCATTTGAGCCTATGATGATTCTTTTTGATCTAGTTTCCATTCCCATTACTCTTCTGAAATAGTTCTCTCCTAGGTCCACATTGATCCCCCATTGGCCAAGTCCAAAGGGTTTCCTCTCAGTCCTCACCTTCTTCTGTACCATTTGACCCTATTGACCTTTCATGACATACTCTCTTCTCTCTTGTCATTATCTTGACACACCTCTTTCTGTTGGTCACAGAAGCAAAATGGCATCAAGGAAAGAGTCATGAAGGCGGCCAGGTGGCACAGTGGATAGATCACTGGATTCAGGAGGATCTGAGTTCAAATTTGGCCTCAGACACTTGACACTTATTAGCTGTGTGACCCTGGGCAAGTCACAACCCCAATTGCCTCACCAAAAAAAGAAAAAAAAGAAAAAAGAAAGAAAGAAAGAGTCATGGATTTGGAGTCAGAGATCCTGGGTTCAAATTCTGGCTGTGTCACTTAATCCTTATGTAAAGTTATGTCACTTCACTTCTCTCAGCCTCAGTTTCTTCATCTGGGAAATGGGGGGAGGGGCTCTACTTGGTCTCTAAAATCTCCTCTTTCTCTATACTCATATTCTTTACTTGACTGCTCCTCTGTCTCCTTCAGGTCAACAGTCAATTAACAAGTACTGATTACATAATGCTTTAAGAGTTTACAAAGCATTTTATATGTTATCTCCTTAGATCCTGATTTGATTTGATTCATTAAATCCTTACTATTCACCAGTCACTATGTTAAGTGCTAGGGATTAAAAAAAAGTTAAAACAGTCCCTACCTTCAAGGAGCTTTCAATCTAATAGGGGAGAAAACATGTAAACAACTCAGTAGATACAAGATATAAACAGAGGAATCAGAAATCTAAGAGGGGAGAGGGCTGCTAAGTGGCAAAGTGGATAGATCACTGGCCCTGGATTCAGGAGGATCTGAGTTCAAATCTGACCTCAGATACTTCCTGGCTGTGTGACCCTGGGCAAGTTATTTAACTTCTGTTTGCCTGTAAAGTGGGAATGATAATAGCACCTACCTCCCAAGGCTGTTGTAAGGATCAAATGAGATAATTATTGTAAAGTGCTTAGCATAATACCATGCATATAGTAAGTGCTATAGAAATGTTAGTTATTACTATTATTACAGCTGGAGGAATGGGACAAGATCCCCAGCAATAGGTAGAATTTGATCTGATTCTTGAAGGAAGTCAGAGAAACTAGGGGAGTTGAAGGCAAGGAGCATACAATTTTGGGAGAAATGCATTGAGATGGGAGACAGCTTAGTAGGATTTCTTTTTTCTTTTCTTTTCTTTTTTTTTTTTGGTGAGGCAATTGGGGTTAAGTGACTTGCCCAGGGTCACACAGCTAGTAAGTGTTAAGTGTCTGAGGCTGGATTTGAACTCAGGTCCTCCTGACTCCAGGGCCGGTGCTCTATCCACTGCACCACCTAGCTGCCCCTTAGTAGGATTTCTGCAACTGAAAATGAGCTTGCCTTCCTCAAATTCTCTTACAATATGTTGTCTGGATTTCTCCTCGGCCCCATCACATTCTGCTTTGCATCTGACCTATTTATCTAAGAGATCCTTGAGGGTACAGATTATATTTTTTCCATAGTTGTTTCCCCAGCACCAAGAACTGCATAACTTTATGAATCATAGATGCTTTCGATCACCCCACCTCTGCCTGATTCTCTAATTTGTTCTTGTTCTTTGGGTTAGGAATCGAACTCTTGTTTGCTGGGTCAGACTGCTTTGGGAGGAAAGACAAGTGGAGCAGAGTTTTCTTTATGCTTTTAACCTGTATAGTTTTCTGAGATGATGCAGGTGTTTAGTATTTCAAAATATGGGGTAAGAAAGGTCATATCCCAGCCTCCTTTCTATCACCTGCAGCAGTCTCATCTAGGATAAATATGAAAAAATGTCTATCAGCTTTAGAACTCATCCACAGGTCCACTTATTTGGAAACAATCTTTTCCTATTTAAAGCAAATCTCTCCCTTCCTTCCTTCCTTCCTTCCTTCCTTCCTTCCTTCCTTCCTTCCTTCCTTCCTTCCTTCCTTCCTTCCTTCCTTCCTTCCTTCCTTCCTTCCTTCCTTCCTTCCTTCCTTCCTTCCTTCCTCCTTCCCTCCCTCTCTCCCTCCCTCCCTCCCTCCCTCCCTCCCTCCCTCTCTCTCTCTCTCTCTCTCTCCTTCCTTTTAAATAGTAATATCAGTCTTTATTGGATGCACCAATGAGAAAATAAATAGAGGCTGACTTCCTTCTCCAACTTCTGTGTCCACAAATCTTGGATCAGACAATAGTGTTTAAATCCCACAATTAAAAGGACAGTTATTAAGAGGTTTTTTCTTTGTTCTTTTGTAGCAGAGGCTCAAGATTTATTTTTAAAAAAGGATATTTAGAAGCTGAGGAACATTGCTGACTTAAGAAAATTGGAAAGGTCAAGCACTGGGTCTCAGCTCTACTGTAGTGACACTTGAATAATTAAAAAGTCATTCTCCTGGATAATTATAGCAGCAACATTTTAACTAAATATTAGGAGAAAATGTACCCCAAACATGCTACATTTGCCTTCAGGCTAGTTCCCTAGAGCTGTTAGAGGGACTGAACTGAAGGAAGTATCAAAACCCAACCAGTTCCCATTTGGAATAATGAGAATTTTTTGGGGGAAGGGGAGCAATGAGGGTTAAGTGATTTGCCCAGGGTCACACAGCTAGTAATTGTCAAGTGTCTGAGGAGGGATTTGAACTCAGGTCCTCCTGAATCCAGGGCAAGTGCTTAATCATTGAGCCACCTAGCTGCCTCAGGAATAATGAGAATCTTAAGGAATTCCAAGTGAGATGAGAGCCTAGGGTAGCGTGTGCAGTTGTGTGAATGGAGAGGAGACAGATCTTAGAAGTATTGTGGAGATAGGATCAACAAGACTTGGAAACTGATTGGATAGGGTGGGGGTTAGATGAAGAATGATGATGAGCCCAGGATAATTTGTGATTTGTGTATATTTTTTAGGAATTCAAAAGCTTTCTTGGATATACAAGGTTTGTCTTCTTACAGGTCCCCGCATGTAGGCCTCAAGTATCTTTTAGAAACCAAGATCTGGTTGAGTTAAACAAATTTACCGATGCTGTGATGGGACTGAGAACATTTTTTTCTTCTTTCTTTCGGTCTTTCTTTCTTTCTTTCTTTCTTTCTTTCTTTCTTTCTTTCTTTCTTTCTTTCTTTCTTTCTTCCTTCCTTCCTTCCTTCCCCTCTTTCTTTTGCAGGGCCCAGGGTCACACATCTAGGAAGTATCAAGTGTCTGAGGCAGGATTTGAACTCAGATCCTCCTGACTCCAGGGACAGTGCTTTATCCACTGCACCACCTAGCTGCCCCCCAGAATACAATCTTCTTGAGGGAAGGTGATTTTTTTATACTTTGTATCCCCAGAATTTCGAATAGTACCTGGTATGCAGTAGATACTTCCCACATGCTTCTTATTTGAATGAAAGCAGGAAGATCAATTCAGCCCTATTTTCTTTCCTTCCTTCTTTATTTATTTTTTTGATACTTAGGCACATCACTTTAGAGTTGCAGTGAAAATGAGGATTCTACTAAGGGCAACCAAGTGGCAGCAGACTGGTTTACAATGACAGTACAGCACTCTAAGTGGACTATTGCTATGGTTTGCTATGGTTCCTTGACCATTATATTCATTCTGACCTAGCACTGTACCTGGTAGGTGCTTAATAATGGCTTGTTAATTGATTGAATGTTTGATCATGCTTCTCCCTTGTTCAAGAAGCTACAATGGGTCACCATTGCTTCTGGGATAAAATACAAATTCCTCTGTTCAACAAACTGACTTGGTCTAGCCTGCCAGGCTACTCACACATTGCTTTCCCTTACAAATTTTATATTTCAGTTAAACTAGTCTTCATGCCACTAACTTTCATGTCTTTGTACAAGCCTTCCCCCACCCAGAATGCTTTCCTTTTAGGGTCTCTTTGGATGCCACAGTTGTTTGTATTTCCTGTGATTATATTGTATTGATTGGTTTCGCATGTTTCTTATATTTACTTATCCTTATATATGTTATTTTTCTCTAGTAGAATATAAGCTCTCTGAGGGCAGGAATTAGTTCTTTCTTTTGGTTTTCTAAGAGCATAGTGTCTGGCATATAGTGGGTGGTTAATAAATGCTTAAATTGATTCCTTCTTCATTAATTCACTTATTTCTGAATGGTTGCATTAAGTTCATTAGGAATCAGAATCCTTGGTTTCTAGTTTGGAATCCACCACTAAATATCTTTTAATCAATCAATCAACAAGCATTTTCTAAGCACTCACTGTATGCCAGGAACTGTTTTAACTTCTCTGGGCTTCTGTTTCTTTATCTGCCAAATGAGGGGTTTGGACTTGACAATGTCTAAAGTCTCTTCCAGAGATTTTTTGTTTTTTGTTTTTGTTTTTGTTTGGCCACAATCAGGCCACAGGTCAGAGGCAGAGCCAGGAGTGGAGTTTGTGGTTCATCATTCCTAGGTCTGAGTTTAGCCCAGTGAACCATTAATTCCCTCTCCTGTAGAGCTCATAAGTCATTCCTTTAGAGATGAGAAACCTTTTTGGATAATGTCAAAGCTTCAGAGATGTAACTGTTCCCCCAGAGAAGCTATTGAGATGTCAGAGCAACAGAAAAAAAACTGACAAAAAGTACAGTTCAACTGCTGTAATGGATTCTTTGCCATCAACACAATTGAATGGAATTATCCAAAACACTCTTATTTCTTTGAAAAATCTCAGGGATCTTGCTGCAGCCACTTTATTTATTAACTTTGAAAAGGTTGAATGAACTGGAATAATTTTTCAGTATTTCAGTGCTGCTAAAACCAGTTTTTTAAACATCAGGGCTGACTATCTATTCCATCTGTCTCTTCCTCTTCACTTGCACCACAAACATTCTAAATCAGGTCTGACACACACAGTGTGGTCCGTGGAAAGAGCACTGGCCCTGGAGACTGAAGAACTGGACTAAAATCCTGGCTCCAACCTTGTTACTTGAGTGACTTTGGGTGGACCTCGGTTTCCCCATCTGTAAAATGGGAGCAGGGGAGAGTGGAAGGGATATCTCTTGAGGCCTTTCCAGCTCTAGTTCTAAGACACTGTGATACTATGATCAGCTGCCAAATTGATATTTTTGCAGCACAGATTTAACCATGCCACCTTTATGCTCAATAAACTTTAGTGGCTCCCTACTACCTCTAGAATAAAAATATAGTTTGACATTTAAAGCCCTTCATAAGCCTTTTCCAGTCTATCTTTACATTCTAAATTCACATTATTTCCTTGAGAGATGCTATGTTTAGCCAAACTCATCAACTTGCTGTTTTCTGTAGACAACATTTTATCTTGTCTCCATGTTTTCACACAGGTTAGTCACTCAGTGCTTGGATTATCTCATACTTCCTGTTTCCATGTTGTATGGCCTAAATTCCCTGAAGGCAGGGAACAATTTTGATTTTAGTGTATGTTTGCCTATTACCTGAAAATGTAGGCATTTCATAAATGTTCATTGAATTGAATTGAATTGCTTAAGGTCACATGAGAACTAAATGACTAAGCCAGAATTTGAACCCAGTTCCTCTGCACCTAGTATCCCTTCCACTACATCAGGAGTTCTTAATACTGGAAATGTTTTTGACAAGAAAATTTGTTCTCTGCTAGGGTACAGCTCAAGAATATAAAAACTTTTTTCTCACCACAAATACCTTGAAAAATAGGAGTTTTGAGGAAAGTCTTAAAGAATGAGATCATTTGGCTTATAGAAAATAAAGTTGAGGGGGTGTCCTAAGTATGTGAAAGAATATTTAACGGCAGAGCTTTTTTCTTTTTCCTCCTCATCACAAAACAAAAGGAAAATAGCTGCAGCTTCTACAGTGAGAACTTAGATTGGTTATATAGAAAAAAATCCCCAACATATTCAGGTGGTAATGGTTGGAAGACATTGATATAACTGAGATAGGAAAGTTCTGAATCGTGTTCCCTTGAGATTGCTAAAAATAGGACAGACACTTCAGGCCAGCCTTAGGCAAAACTGAGGTAGGTGAGGTTTGTCTTTGTTGTCTCCGGGTCCTTCCTTCAGTCTCCTTCTCCCTCCTTTGGGTGTTCTCAAACCAAATCTGTCTCCCCAGGGCCCCCTCTCCACCTTCCTAGCTGCAGCCCATAGATCAGGCCCTTCTCTGACCATGCCAAATCTACCTGCTGTGCATTTCATAGATGGACCATGCTTTGGGCTACAAGCCAGAACACAACAGAGGTCACATAGAGCAGCAGCGTCAAACATAAATAGAATCATGGCCGCCAAACCATAAATAAGGATCCCAGAGACTAGCGTACTGTCAGTTGCCTGTGACCCCATAGCTAGCAAGTGACAAAGTTGGCACTTGAGCTGATTCAGAAGTCCCAAAATCTGTGGGAAGGGTCCTGGTCATGGTTATTCATAATGTTAAGGGCTCTTATTGGTATGTGGCACCATTCCAAATTGCTGTCTTTCCCTTCTACAAAGAGCACTGGTGCATCTGCTAGCTTTACAAACAGTAGGAACTTAATAAATGATGAATTGAATGAAAAGGATGACCAAATGAATGCCTTCTGGTGGTTTTATATTGAAAACTTCTTTAGGGCCCATGCATTTGACAGGTCAGAGAGGATGGAAATTGTGCTGGAATTGCTTACTACCAAGTTAATGTCATATTCATCAGCTTTGGGGCAGGGGTAAGGGAGAGATAATGCTAGTTTTTGAGTGGTCAACACCTCCTTAAGATCCTGCTACTGTCTGGTGGGCATTAGTTATGATGTTGGTGGAAAGGCTTGACTGGCCATTCAATGAACACCATACATGCCCAGGCTTGGTGGGTTATGCAAGACAAACTCCAGTCTTGCTCATTTTTTCATGATCACAAGGTCCTTAACTCTACTTCACTGTTTCTCCCTGCTCTGTCCCAGCAAGTCAAGCAGGAATCATAATATTTTAAATTGTGGTACAGTGGAAAGAACATTGACTTTCAAGTCAGAGGACATGGGTTCAAATCACAACTCTGACACTTATGAGTTGTGTGACTATGGGTAAGTCACTTACCTTTCTGGGCCTCAGTTTCCTCATCTCTAAAGAAAAGGTTAGACTACATTACTTCTATGGACACATTATGTTGTTTTTTCTTTTTTGTCTTTTTGCAGGGCAATGAGGGTTAAGTGACTTGCCCAGGGTCACACAGCTAGTTAAGTGTCAAGTGTCTGAGGCCGGATTTGAACTCAGGTCTTCCTGAATCCAGGGCCAGTGCTTTATCTACTGTGCCGCAATACATCCTGTTATAAATTTTTCATTCTATGGTAGTTTTTTTAAACACTTTTACCATATTTGGTGACCATTGTTGGGCTTTGAGCATTTGTAGCCCGTGTTTTTATCTTTGCCAAGACATTATTACACCATACTGGTCCTCACTAGAGGGCTTCAAGTAAAGACTAAATGACTTCTTGTCAAAGATCCTAGAGAAGGGCTACTTGTTCAAGTTGCATTAGACTTGGTGAACACTGAGGTCCCTCCCACTTGGAAAGCCTGACATTCTAGGATACTAACAGCAAATAAAAATCCATATAAACTTATTTAATATGAATCTGTGTCCAAAGTTGAAATAAAAGACATTTAATTTATTTTATTCACTTAAACTGCTCTCTATTCCTTCATCTCTTATTTACTACAAATCCCTATAAAACAGGGTTGGATGTGATTCTCTCTCCCATCACAAGTAAATTTTATTTGGCTGAAAGAGATCTAAGTCTAGTCATGTAAGAGCAAAGGAATTTTTACCATCTTCCCCAGGGAAATGCAAAACATTTTATCTCATTGCTTCTTTTCAATAATTTAAAAAGTGTTTCTTCACTGGGAGATATATTCATTTAGATGATTTTTCAAGCCCTAGGTAATATGGATCTGAAAAGGGTTAACTTAAAATATTCATCCAGTGACTATATTCATTACCCAAAGAGACTTTTCTGACTTTCCTGAAGGGGAGAAGATTGTTCTTTTTAGAATATTAAATATGACCCAAAGACGATTTTGTGTAATACATTCAGCAGGTAACAGGCTTTCAATCCATTAATCCCTTCCTCCTACTTGAAAGAGGTGAGACTTTCAAAGAAAGGAAATGTGAAATAGGCTGGGGATGGGAGGAAGAGATAATCTTCTGGGTAGGTGGGCTCCCAAGTCAGCAATTTCATAGTTAATCCAAGATTAAGGATAGTAGCCTTAGAGTCACTCTCAACTTCCTTCTAATTTGTCTGGTGTGTCTATGGCATCTATCACACTTAGAGTCAGATACTACAAAGATGATTCAGGGGAAAAATAAATGATTGTCTAGAAAGAAAATGCTTCCCTTTGTTGCTGGGTTCCTTGAACTCTTGTTAGTTGTTCTTTGGGTCTACATATGGTGGATCTTGGGTATCCTAAGCAAAGATATAGGAAGGGACCTCAGGCCATCTAGTTCAGTGCCCCCTTCCATTGGACAGATGAGGAGACAGAGCAGGGAGCTAGAGTGATCGGCCAAAAAACGCATAATGAATTTTAAAAGTTTCAACTGCATTTTAGGGTCTGCATCATAACCATGTGAAAATAGCTACTTTCCTTACATATACAATGTTTTTGGCATATACTCACTTATACACACTATTATGTTGTTATTGTTTTGGATCTGTGATTTCATCTTTGTGGGGAACTCCATGCATGGAGACTTCCTTGAGTCACTTATTAGCTATGTGATCCTTGGTGAGTCATTTAACCTCAGTTTGCCTCAGTTCCTTCAATTGCAAAAATGGCGACAATGACAGCACCTATCTCATAAAGTTGTGAGGACCAAAGGAGATAATACTTATAAATGTTTAGCATAATGGTTGGCATATAGTAGGAGTTATATAAATGTGTATTCCCTGCCTTTCCCCTCCAAAGAAAATGAAGATCAGATGGTGATCAGCCCCTGGATCATAGTTTGAAAATGCTATCCAACTATGTACATACATTCTCAATTACATACATACAAACAGATTTTTTATGTATACACACATATATAGATATGATATACATAGCTATAGATAGCTACATATATATCTATCCAAATATCTATCTCTAGGTATTTTCATAATATGGACTTGTGATTTTATGGATATGGTGACTTAAATGCTTGCTTCGTCTATGCACAAATTCTAACCCACCCCTTCCCCTTCATTTGGGTCTTTGTGTTTCCAGTGCCCAAGGCTGTCCCTGGGTCATAAGAGGAACTTAAATGCTTGTTGGTTAAGTTGATTGTATGTTCACCTGCCTCCCCTAGTAGAATATATCTATAATCCTTGAGGGGAAGTACTGGGATATCCTATCCCCTCCCCAGCACCATACCTGGTACATTGTTGATGTGTAATAAATGTTGATCGATTTCATTTTGTTGAATTTTGTGACTCATGAGAAGATATATTTAGACTTGTTATGCTTGGTCCTGGGAGGGTGAAAACAGGAGTGGTAGGGAAAGGTGGCATGAGGCAGATTGAGGCTCTGTATAAGTAAACATTTCCCAACAATTATATCTGTTGGAGGTAGAATGAGCTATGTCCAGAGGTAGTGAATCCCACTTCCTGCCCCATTGTAAATCTTCAAGCCTAGAAGATACCCACTGGTTGGGGGATTAGAGGGGATTCTTTTTTTTTTCTTGTGATATGGCTTGAACTAGATGACCTTTGAGGTATCTTCTAGGTTTTTGATTCTGTGAATTGTCTTCTGTGAAAAAGATCCTGGGATTTTAAGAATATGACAGGCTCAATGTGTATCGACAACATGATGAAAGCCAAAAGAAGGGCTTACAGACTGAAGGTGTGCTGAGTCATAGTGCCTGGGACTATGTTTTGCTTTACTGTGCCTTGGAATAGGATTTTCTGTTTGGAAGGGGTACATTTAAGGAAGGCCCTTGACATATGGGAACACACTCAGAGGAGAGTAACCAAGATAGTGAAGAGCTTTAAGATTCTATGTGGGGGGGCAGCTAGGTGGCACAGTGGATAGAGCACCAGCCCTGGAGCCAGGAGTACCTGAGTTCAAATCCGGCCTCAGACACTTAACACTTACTAGCTGTGTGACCCTGGGCAAGTCACTTAAGCCCAATTGCCTCACTAAAAAAAATTCTATGTGAAACTCATGGATGAACTGGGGGTGTTTGGCATAGAAAATAGGAGACTTTAGGTGGGTTATTATAACTATCTTCAAGTATCTGAATGGCTTCTATGTGAAAAAGTAATTAAACTTGTTATGCTTGGTCCCAAAGGGAAGAATTGGGACTGGTGGATAGAAATTAAAAAAGAAAAATTTAGGTGAGATAAGGGAAAATTTCCTAAGAATTAGAGTTGTCAGTCAGTAAATATTTATTAAGCACTTACTCTACCAGGCACTGTTCTAAGCACTGGAAGTACAAAGTAACAAAAGAAAGCACCTGATTTCAAGAAGCTCACAGCCTCATAGGACAATGACATACAAACAAATTATATACAGAGTAAACTGTAGTAATCAATAGAGGGAAAGCACTAACATTAAAGGAGACCTTCCTGTAGAAGGAGGGACTTTAGCTGGGATTCTCTAAAAATAGAATGGGCTGCATTGGAATGTAACCTTCCTGGAAGGTTTTTTTTTGTGTGTTTTATTTTTGTTTTTGCAGGGCAGTGAGGGTTAAGTGACTTGCCCAGGGTCACACAGCTAGTAAGTGTCAAGTGTCTGAGGCCGGATTTGAACTCAGGTTCTCCTGAATCCAGGGCTGGTACCCTATACGCTGTGCCACCTAGCTGCCCCTCCCCCACCCCAGAAGGTTTTCAAGCAAAGGCTGAATGACTACTTGTTGGCAATAGAATTTTTGTTCAAGTAGAGGAGGGGCTGGATCAAAACTTCTTAAACTTTGGGTGTCAAGCACATATGGGGTCATGTAACTGAATATGGGGGTTGTGAAATATTTGGCAACAGGAAAACGTTATGTCTACCTATTTTATATACTTATATACCCGGGGTCTTGTAAAAATTTCTTGGGTGAAAAGAATGGAAAAAATTTAAGAAACCCTGGGATAGATAACCCCTAATATCTCTGAAATACAACTGTGTGATTCTTGGAGTCCTGTTGCAAGAGAGGCACTGACATTTCTTCTGCCAATGTGGGTCTTGCTTATTTTCTCTTATTCTATTATTTATTCAGTTCGTTATTTAATTTTTAAACTTTCAGCCTACAGCAAAACTGTCTCAGGGGACAAGTCCAGTCATTAAAACATTAATTAAAACACATAAAACAAACCCAGAAGCAGCAATGGAACTGGAAAGACTATGGCTTTCCCATGCCTGTTACTCTCAGGGCTGTCCAAGTGTGCTCCTAGAAGGATGCTTTACCAACTTTGATGCTGGGCTCTCTTCCCTCTCTCCTTTCTGTACTCCCTGTGATCTCATCAGCTCTGATGAGTGCAATCATCCTCTCTATGGAAATAACTCCCAGATGGATAGATTCAGCCAAATGTTTCTTCAACACTTCCATCCAACACCACCACAAACTCTTGGACAACTTGAACTGGAGGTCCATTAGTCATCACAAACTCAACATTTCCAAAACAGAACTTATTATTTTACCTCACCTCCTGCCAACCCTCCACTCTGCAGAACCTTTCTATTACTGTTCAGGGTACCAACATCTTCCCAGTCCCCTAGGCCAGGGGTCATTCTCATTTACCCCCCCCACACCCAATTTGTTGTTAAATTTTGCAATTTCTTTCTCCACATTCCTCAAATATGCCCTTTTCTTTCTACTCTTTCCTCACCTGGACTAATTCGACAGCTTCCTAATTGGTCTCCATGCCTCTAGTATCTCCTCATTCCTGTCTATCTTCCACTCATTCACCAAAGTGATTTCCCTAAAGAACAGGGCTGATCATGTCATTGCCCTAATCAATGAACTCTATTACATTCCAATGACTTCTAGCATCGTATGTAAACTATTTTGTTTAGCATCTAAAACTCTTCATAACTTGGTCTTTTCCTATCTTTCCCTTCTTTCACATTACATTACTCTCTGCCATGTCCTCTGAGGTATAGTCACACTGGCCCACTTGCCATTTGTCACCCAGGATGTTTCATCTCTCATCTTAGGCCCTTTGCAACGGCTGTCCTCCTTGCCTAGAATTCTCTCCCTCAACACTTCTGCCCCTTAAAATCCCCGGTTTACTTAAAAACAACCCAAATACCACCTTTCTCTGGGGATCTTTCCCAGACTCCCAGTTGCTAATTATTTATCCTTTAAGGTTACCTTGTATTTATGCATATAGGTATGTATATACGTGCACATGTATAGGATGATATATACATACACACATAAAATAGTTTACTTCCTAACAAGAAAAAGAGCACACAAGTGTATATATGTGTAAATATGTGTATACATATATACATATACACTTGTGTGCTCTTTTTCTTGTTAGAAAGTACACAATTTGATGGAAAAGACTTTAAAATTTGTCTTTACATGTTAAGTGCTTAGCACAGCACCTAGCACATAGTAAGCACTTAACATGTTTGTTGATTGATTTTTTTTTTGCTATTCTAGTCTATGGAAATTACTGCATGCTGCATAGCATGTTGTAAGAGGATGGAAAAGAAATAATAAACATGTTTCCTCCATTGTTCCAATGATATCTTCATTTATTCATTCACTATGCATTTATTAAGCACCTGCTATGTGCTAGATGCTGTACTAAGGACTGGAAGGGAGTGTGATGCAGTAGAAGGAGTTAGGGTCATAGATCCTGAGTTCGAATCCCATCATTACCAATTATAACCCATGTGGCATTGGGTAAGGTGACTAAGCTTTCTGGGCCTCAGTTGGACTGAGTGGTCAGACTCCATGGCCTCAGATCTTCCTGACTTCAAGACCAATATGCACTTTATTCTGACCATGGTCAAATGGCTTTGAAGAGTATGTGTGCATGTATGTGCATTGTACATTTGTGGTCATGTTTGTGTGTACTCTGTATATGTGCATGCATGTTCACATCTTTGAGGACGTATAGTTCAGTCAAGCATTCTCCTCCATTCTGAGGAAGGAAAATAGTCTCTATTCTTGCTTTCTGGAGGCAGCTTAGGGAGTTTCTAAGGCTCTGCAGGAATTCCATGGGTCCATGGAATCCATCATCTCCCCTTTCATAGGAAAGAAATTTTAATAGCTGACAGTGTGTGGAGGCTACAGACTGTGAGTCAAATGTTGGATATGGGAGAGAAGGCAGGTATCTGAGGGACCCCTTCCCTCTGTACTCAGGGTATATAAATAAGACCCCTAGTACTGAGTGGGGAGGTCAAGTTTGCTGTGCTAATCATCAGAATCCAGAGGACCCATACAACCTCTCTATTTCTGAAAAACCTATTTTCAGGGAAAATAAAACAACTAAGAAAAGGCTTAGACGTTCAGTCTCAGTTCTCCTCTTTTCTGGAATGGTCTTGTGATGTGTCATGAGGCAAGTTTGTTTCTACTGGGCTTTTTTCTTTTTTGTAATATCTTTAAAAATTCTCTTTGTTCTGCAACACATCTCTTTGCTGTGGCCACTTGCTTTACACAATTTGGCACAGAATGCACAAGATTTTGACATTATATTCTTTAATGCTTCAATATGAACTCACCCACCACATTGGGTATTGAAAAAATAGATCTTATTTCTAAGTCTAACCCTGATTACAGCCCATTGGTGTTTAAAAATTTAATTAGCTTTTATTCAGAATTTAACACCAAACTGAATCAACATTTCTATCTGCAGAGGGGATCTGAAAAAGAGGAAGCTACAGATCTCTACTGTGCATATCGTGGGTTTTCTCTTTAAGTATATAATAAATTAAGGAAATAATAAATTCCACCTCATGTTGGCTTTCAAAGATGTCTTTCTTTTGTGTGTCTCTTTCTGTCCTTTCCTGGATATTTTTTTCTAAATAACTTTCATGAATATACTTTAAAGTCAGACAACATCAGGGAGAGGCGTAGTTCATAGGACTGAATAACCTATTGGTCACAGCAGATCTTGGAGTCAGGAAGATGTGGATTTAAGTCCTCACTCTGACAGGTACTGGTTTCGCGTATATCGTGAAGGTTGTTCAGTCGTTTCAGTAGTGTTTGACTCTTTGTCATCCCATATGGGGTTTTCTTGACAGAGATAGTGGAATAATTTGCCATTTCCTTCTTCAGGTCATTTTATAGGTGAAGAAAGGGAGGCAAAAAGCAAAAAGCGACTTGCCCAGGGCCACATAGCTAGTGTCAGAGGCCAGATTTGAACTCAGGGGGATGAGACTTCCTGACTTCAGACCTGGATGTGATAAGTGACTTGCTCAACGTCCCACAGGTAGTACATGACAGAGGTAGATTGTGAACTCTAGGCCTCTTACTCCAAACCTTTTTTCTCCCCATACCTGCATTGGATGGGATGGCCTTGAAGGAAGGGAAAAATGCAAGTAGGTAGGTATGGGGAGAGGTGGATGGATAGATGCTATTCTAGCCATAGGGATGCTTTCACACAGGTGAAATCAGAAGATAACAAGAATTAGGCCTAAAAGAGACCTAAGAGGTCCAACTTCCTCTTCTTTGCACGTGAGAAATTCAAAGCCAAAGCCTACACAGATAGTTAAGTAAGAGAGCTGAGATCGGGACCGGGTCCTTGGCTCCAAATTGCCATTACTCTTTTAATTTTGTCTCTGACATTAGTAGCATGACATGACCAAGTCACTCATCTGACCTCAATTTCCTCATATCTAAAATGGGGAGGAGAATGTTTATAGAGCCTACCTCCCAGGGTTGTGGTGAGAATGGAATGAGATAATGTGTGGAAAGCCTTTTGTTAACCTTAAAATGCTGTAGAAATGCTGGTTGTCATTGTTGTTATTTGTACACCAAGATGGAGATGGTAGGATGTCACTGGGGAAGAGCGAATAATCTAGCCTGGCTGGAGCGCAGTGTGTGAAGACCAGCGAAAGACTGTGTGTGAAGACTCTAAAACAAGGCCAGAGGGGCAAGTCGTGGAAGGCCTTGTATGGAAGGCCAAGGAGTGTATGTTTTATCTGACAGGGAACCACTGAAAGTTGCTGAGCCCAGGAATGATTCAATCGAATGGTGAGTCAGAATATTTGCTTTGGTAGTGCTGTGAAGAAGTCAAGGGAGTCAAAGGGGAAGACAAGAGGCAGGAAGATGAAATAGGAGGTTGTTTTGATAGTTGAGGGCAAGGGGGTAAGTTTCTGAACTGGGATACTGGCTCCTTAGTATCAGTTGTCTCAAATTGAAACTCTTTTGCTTGGGTTTTCATCCAAAGTCTCCATCCAATTCTCTCTTCCACAGCATGATACAGAGAATAGGGCACTGGACTGGGAGTCAGGGGGATTTATGAACTTAAAAGTCTTACCTCTGATACACACTAATCATGTGACCCTGGGCAAAGGCACTTCCTTCCTGGATCTCGGAAAAAGGAGGTAAAATATGTAAAATGAGGGGGTTGTACTTGATTGCTCCTGGAGTTCTAGATCAGAGGTCTATATGGGTGACTCCTCTTCTCCACTCTCCCATCACCTCTAGCAGCATTTCTCTTTACTCCTCAAAACAGTCTCAGTTCCAACCAAGTTAATTTGCTTACGATGGAATCCAACATCCCCCATGACCAATTCTACCCTTCATGCCTTTGCACAGTGCCTATCCAAGGAATTCCTGCACTGAATGGGAGGTTGGATTAGGGGATCTCTAAGGTCCTTGCCCACCCTAGCATCCAATGTTCTGTGTGTCTGTACTATGTTATTTTGTTGGTAACTGATTTTCTTTTCATGAATGTTTTGTCATCTCAATTATAAGCATTACAAAAGCTAGTCAAAGGCTGTATCTTCTTTTCTTTTGTATGCTTCCTGACACAATGTTCTGAACACAGCGGGAGGTCAATCCCCGTTAGCTAACGCCAGGGTCTGACAAATCTATGTACAAGCGAAATTGAGGATCATTCCTGCAGGCTCAGGAAATGTGAACAGTCAGATGATGGGACTTGGCTGGTTTCATCCACTCTGAAGAGCACTAAACCCAACTGCACTTTTTTAAAAGAAAAAGAAATCAGGATTTAAAAAAGAAAATTGGGTGGATTGAACTTTAATAAGATGAATTAGTGCTCTCGTAGGGCTTCCTAGGACTGATTGGACATGATGATGGAGCTATTACTCAGAATGGAAAGCGTACAAGGAGGGCTAACGGGCAAATGGTGATTTGATTAAAACTCAAGTGCATTGTTACAGAGAGAATGGAGGTCATCATTTTGTCCAACCTCTGATAGCCCTTGAAATGAACTACATTCCCAGGATAATTATGGTATTCAAGATCTTGGATCAATAATGAAGGAGAGGTCCTCACTAGTTGTATTTTCCTGAATCATATATGCTCCAAACTCATAAACCAACCCAGCTCAGGTATTGGTCAGTATCCCTATAGTTTGAACCAGAAGGAATATTTCTCCCCCATTTGACCATATTCCATTTTCAAGTGGGTTCTTTCTCAGGCACTTACTAGTCTTTGACTCTGCTTAAGTCACTTACCTTTTCTATACCTCAATTTCCTCATCTATAAAATGTGGGGCAGGTGTACTGGATGGTCTTTAAAGTCATTTCCAGTTCTAACTATAGGATTCTGTGGTCTTCTTGGCAAAGATACTGAAGTGGTTTCCCCTTTCCTCCTCTAACTCATTTTATAGGTAAAGAAATTGAGGCAAACAGGTTGAGTGACCTTCCAGGAGGTCACGAAGCTAACTAAGTATCTGAGGCTAGATTTGAACTCATGAAGATGAGTCTTTCTGATTCCAAGTCCAGTGCTCTATCCATTGCACCATCTAGCTGCCCAGTTTCACACCTAAGGTACCTTTGGTATATGACACAATAAAGATGAAAAAACATGATGATTTTCTGTAGCTATAAGGACAGGTCACACAAAAAGAAAGAGGGTTAACCTATGGAGAGCCTCTAGCCCCTGGTGTTCTCCTTGTACTATCAGAATGAGAGGCAGGTTCCCAAGCATGTTGAGTCACTCCATCTTGACGATTTATAGGGGCAGCTAGGTGGCTCAGTGGATAAAGCACTGGTCCTGGATTCAGACACTTGACACTTACTAGCTATGTGACTCTGGGCAAGTCACTTAACCCTCATTGCCATACCAAAAAACAAACAAACAAACAAATAAATAAATAAATAAAAGATTTATAGAAGTGGTTCTTCATGTCTTTGGAGTCAGAGACTCCAGCGGTGAAGCCTTGAGATTCATTCTTAAAAGAAGGATTTTTAAGCAATGGAAAGAAACACTAAGTTTCAGTTAGAAGTTAATGAAAATAAAGATGTAATTTTTTCCCCATTCAAGTTGACAGTCCCCATGAAATCTATCCTTGGACCCCACACTAAGATGCCTTGATTTACAAGAAGATATGGATTAGTGGATAAGAACTGTATTAGAGGAGAACATATGTGTGGGTCGCTACTAGTGCCATGGGAGGGAGTTCCTGGAGTCACTGAAGGAGGATGGTCTGTCTCCTCTATGTCCTGGAAGATTGTGGTTTTGAGCTTTTGCTTAGAAAAAAAGTATAAAAGAGGGCACTTTTAAAAACTTACCTCCACTGCTGCTTTTGCCCTCTCAAATTCCTCTTCTAAGGAATGGTTTCTGGAGAGTAGTGCACTTCCCCAGCGCTGTTCTTTGGTGAGTCGAGCCTAAAATAAGCCCAAAACAATGATGTTGTAATAAAATGAGTCATGGCCACCTGACTCTCCCCATTTCACTCCATTTGACCTCCACCAGAACTCAAGAGGCACCTGCAAGACACCTGAGACTTTTGTTTACTACTTTAGCAGTAGGATATCTCTCCAAGGGAGGGTTACCACCCTTCCATGGGAAGTGGAGAGCTGCTCATGTGCTAGGATGGGCTTGATAGAAGAGCCGGACTCATGGAAGATCAAAGCCTCCGCCAGGCTGAAAGTATGATGTCCATGCTTCTCCCCAGATACCTCATGCACCCGAGGTTCCCCTTACTTCCTGCTGTTTGTGGATCGTGTTGTTTCCACTACGGCCACCCTCTTCAACCTTCTTCCACTGAAATTGTCCAGATTCTGCCCTGGATGGCTCTGATAGATGAGCTTTTGCCTTATCTTGCCTGGAACTGGGCCCTCTTTTCACTTCCTGACCCTCTCCTTTCCCTTGGACCCCACCCCATTTTTAGTTCCCCTCTAGGGGTTGTCTTTTCCAGTTGGAATGAGGAGATATCTCTGTGTTTGTATTGGTATCATCAAGACTTAGTACAGTGCCCGGCAAATAGTAAGGGCTTAATAAATGCTTTATCCTCCTTCCCTCCTCCCCTTTCTTCCTACATGTCTTCCTTTTCCTGGATTCACTCCTCCTTGCAGCCCAGTCCAGTCCATTGCAGCAGGGCAGGTTCTGGACCTTCCTCTACTTCTTCCCAGCAACAGCAACCTAATAGACATCATCCCATTCCCTTAGAGCCCAGTCTTGGCCAAGGAAGAACAGAGGATAACAGGCCATACCTAGATAGATTGATTAATTCTTGCTGATATGTTACTTTTAAAATGAAATGTAATTAAATTTAATTTTTAAAATTAAATATAACGAAATAGAAATTTTCAGTTACAAAACATTTATTTTTCTCTCTCTCCAACCCCACTACCCTAGTGGGGGGAAGAGAAAGAAAAACTAAATTCTTGTAATAAACATGCAAAATCAAATAAAACAAATTCCCACACTGGCCACGTCCAAACATGTGTGTCTCTTTCTTCAGACTGAATTCATCGTCTCAGTCAGGAGGGGGGCAGCATGATCTATCATCAGTTTAGAGTGAAATGATTACAATCAGGAGAACAATGTCTACAACAGTGTCCATTTTTACAGGTTGCATAACACCTTCCCCCAGTGACATGCACACACCTCCAGAAGACTCTTCAGGAGTATCTCTAATCATGTGAATGTACACTCTGAGTCAGAGAAGAAGTCATTTAGTCCAACTTCTCCAAGCAGGAATTCCTTTTCCAATATCCCTGACCAGAGTGTGGGGATTAGAGACACCTTGGAGGTAATTTACTCCAACCCCTTCAAATTACAAGTGAGGAAACTGAGGCCCAGAGATGTTATATGTCTTACTTGACCATACTGTTTGCAAGTAGGAGAATTAGAATTTGAACCCAGTTCCTTTATCTCCAAATCCAGGATTCCTTCCCATATTCTACAATGTTTCCACCCAGCCCCAGATTGAGTAGTTTCAGACACAATGGGCTTCCCAATGCCTAGGTTGCGAGTAGACCTTGCCAGTTTTGGACAGCTTTGATGATTAAAAAACACTCCCTTATAGGGCAATAGGAATTGGACCTGTGATTTTATTGGTATTGGGAACTCCCTCTTCTAATATAGGTCAGTTTCTTCTCTGAAAATTGGAGAATAAGAGAGATGCTTAGAACACTAATTGATTAAGAAACTTGCCCAAGGTCACATGGCCAGGGCAGGATTTGAACCTAGGTCTTCCTGGCTCTAAGGCCAGCTCTCTATGCCACCATGCTACCTCTCTAACTGCTTCTACTAAGTAAAAATCTGTTTCAATGTAGCTTCCATCTACTGGTCCTCATTCTGCCCTCTGGGGCAACACAAGAAGACTACATCCTCTTCCATGGGATAGTGCTTTAAATGTTTGAAGAGATTCAATGGGAAAGGGATTTTTTAAAAAAAGGAATTATTTTATGCCCTGGAAAGAACAGGTGGACACCTACCCTGCCTACCTTCCAGAAAGTACAAAATTGGGGCAGCTAGGTGGCACACTGGATAAAGCATTGGCCCTAGATTCAGGAGGACCTGAGTTCAAATCTGGCCTCAGACACTTGACACTAGCTGTGTGATCCTGGGCAAGTCGCTTAACCCTCATTGCCCCGGAAAAAAAACAAAAAAACCAAGGTCTCAACAGTTATTCTCAGCAATGCAATGATCCAACTCTGAAGGACTTAGGAAAAATGCAATCCATCTACAGAGAAAGAACTCATTGTATCTGAATACAGATGGAAATACATTTTGTTGTTGTTAGTTGCTTTTTCTAAAGTTTCTTTTGTCTGCTATGTTTTGAACAACTACATATGTATAACATATTGAATTGCTTGAGTTCTTAAGGGGGGATAGGGAGGAAGGAAGAGAATTTGGAACACAATATTTCAAAGATTGATGTTATAATTTGTTTTTACATTTAAAGTGGGGTGAAAATTCTAAATAAATAAATAAATTAATTAAGAAAGTACAGTATTTATGCTGCTTGTCCGATGATAACATATGGTTATTCTAGTAGTTGACATTGTCCAGGTGCATCTCTCCTCTTCTCTCCACACACTAGCCTCTCTGTTCCTTTCTGTTCTCATCTCATCCCTCACTTGACCCTTTGGTAAGTCTACTTCTCTCTTCTCTTCCCTTCCCCTCTATAAATAGGGTTGAGAACCTGGAAGTGTTTGGAACACAGACACCATAGAAAGGATGTTGTTTTCACTCCCTCTTGTCCCTGATCATGCTTATTCCTCTCCTGGTGAATGAGCCTTTTGGCATAGGACATGATTACAGATGCCCCTCAAGACTATAGTGGGCTAAGAAGCCTGGAGAATCCCTGGCTCTTACACCATCTTCTCAGCACCAACAGCAGAGTTGGGCCATGTGTTACTTTCCTTTTGTCAAGTCAGTTGTCATTCCATTTAGGGTGTTTGCTTGTGAAGACTGAAAAGTCAAACCTTTTAGTGTAAACCCAGAACACTATATATAGTACCCAAGTAAAGAATGAGTTTTGAACTGGCCAGTGTTGAAGCCCCACTATCCAATGGGGCTTCTTTCTCAACTTGTTGATGTTTGGTCATTTTAAGGAAGGAAAGAGAAAGGGGATCCAAATTGGAATAGAGGCTGCTGGAAGACAAAAGGTGAGGCTCCAGAAAGGATGTATTTTTTTTTCCTGACAGTAAGTGCTGCATAGTAGATAGAGAGCCAATCTCATCGACAGGGAGATCTGGGTTCGAATCCCACCTTGATCAAATATTGGCTGCACATGTGAACCTGGGTGGGTCACAAAACTTCTCAGTCTCTAAGACTAAGAAGGAGAACAGGTGTTGATCTGTGTTGAGAGAGGGATTTCCCTCACTGGGAACTCCCTACCCAAATGAAATCACATTTGCCCCAAAAGGAGGAACTCATGTCTTATTTATTTAGAAATACAACCAATAGAAATACAACCCTTATAAGCATGGTTAATGATTTCAACTTAGAAACCACACCCTCTAGGCATTAATATTTAGAGTTACAATATTAAAATTAAAAAAGGCTTATTAGCCTTAAACCAGATTTTTAAAAAATCTGAATACTTAGAAGACACTAGGACCCACTTTGTACTTGTCACTTAGATTTTCAGTGATGTATATGCAATTAATTTGTTTTCTAATCTATGCATATTACTGCCCAGTGCAGCAACTCTTCTATGTAATTTGTTCTCCAGGATTTGTGCATGCTTGTTTCCAACCACATAAGAATCCTGATTCTATTTGTGCTAGTTTTTTTACCCATCATCTCTAGGACTCTGGAACATTAACAGAATAGTAAAATAAAAAAAAACCCACCCAAAGTGCAAATGAGATAGAGGGAGACAATATACCTGAAAATAAAATTGTTGTATAAATACATTTTAAGGAGATGTACTCAGCAACAGAGGATACAGTGGCATCCGATATCCATTACTACTGAGCAGAGTAGACACTAAATAATAGTGTCCTAAGTTCTTAATATTTAAATATTTAAAGATAATGTGGCAGAGTAGATAGAGTGTCTGGCCTCAGAGTCAGGCAGAAGTGGGCTTAAGTCTGGCTTCTGACTCATGCAGTCTGTGTGATTATGGCAAAGGGATTAAACCACTCAATGGCTCCAGGCTAGGTTTTAAGATAACAAATTATATAGAAGTTGTCAATATGCATTGTTGGAGGGAGCTACCCCACACTGAGAGTCATAAGTATGAACAATAAAAAAGGAAAAAGAAGAAAAGACAAAGAAGTAATTCATTGAACCACTTGGCGCTGAAATCATGTTTCCTACCCTTAAAGCATTTCCTTCAGCTGAACTCTTATTTTACAAACATTAATGACGCTTCCCCACCCCACTCTCCAACGGGCCCCACGTGGAACAATAAATGGTATGGGGCAAAACCATTTCTTTTGTTCCTACATTTTGAAGAGACATTAGTGGTCATTGAGTCCAATTGCCTCATTTTACAGATGAAGAAATAGGTACAAATAAGTTAAGTGACTTGTCCAGGATTATAATGGCTAATCAATAGACAGGTTTTGAATTTGGGTCTTCCTGACTCTGAATTGAGCGTTCTATTCACTGTCATGTAGGCAACAGATGTCCAATTTTGATATTCTTTATATTTTCAATGTTTCTATTCCCCAGTGATTTGGCAATCACTTATTTATTAGAATATTACTCATAAATTGAGTACTAATGAGAACATCATTTTATTTCCAGTGCTTCTGCCATGACATTATTAGTGGCATCACAACAATCTATCAAAATTTTTGTAATGAGAGGGAGAGGGGCCAGGAAGAGGTGTTCTCTAAACTGCCCAGGCTCTACCCATGTGTAGCTTTGGAGAAAACAATTCGAATTTGGAAGCTAAAAGGGAATCTATGCCAAGGGTATCGTGTTAGTATGTTTTTAGCACTCTGGAACCTGGCCACTCACTGTGTTCTGCAACAGATATATTTTCTAGGTGCTTTGTAAGGATAAATACAAGGATCCTCCAGAAATAAACTCATCTAGATATACAATGGTATCCATGGAAGTATATATAAACTTACTAGGAGGTTACAAAATAAGATCCTACATGGAAAGATGGTTGAGAAAGGAGATAATAAAAGTATATTAATCATAGAGGGGGAGAAGACCAGCATTGGGAGACGTGTGATAAATTCAGGGGCCATTAGGATGGGGCAACACCTCAGGAAGGTTGAATAATATAATTGGAGGACATATAATAGCATGTCTTATTTCTCATAGGGAACATGATAAACTCTTTTGAATTCAGAACCAGGATTCCAACAGCATAGACTCCCTATCAGTAAATTATGGACAATCAAAGGGTGTAAGAGTCACAGAGCTAGTTTTTGTCAGAACTTGAACCCAGGTCTTCCTGATATTAAGCCTGAAACTCTCAGCACTATATGATGGTGCCATGAATGGTGCTTACTGTGACTTGAAGAACTTAAATATATTACAAGAATTTTGCAGTAGAGTTGAGTACAGTGCCTGGTACACACTAAGCACTTTGTTTCTTGCAAAGAAGCTTACGTTCTCTCTCTCCTTCCTTTTCCCTCCCTCCCTCCCTCCCTCCATCTCTCTCTCTCTCTCTCTCTCTCTCTCTCTCTCTCTCTCTCTCTCTCTCTCTCTCTCTTTCTCTCTCCCCTCTCCCTCTTTCACTTCTTCCTCCTCTTTCTTTCCTTCCTTTTTTTTCTTTCTTTCTCTTTCTTCTTTCCTTTTTCCTTTCCTTTTCCTACTTTCTCTCACCTGTCTGTCTGTCTGTCTGTCTCTCTAATCTATCTATCTGTCCTGAGAGCATGGATGTCTTTTACCTTTCTTTGTATCCCTAGCAGAGTGCCTGACAAACTTTAAAAAATGCTTTTTGATTACTGATGGTCTATGTATTTATCTAAAGAACAGGTCATGGTGCAATGGTAAAAGAGCTGAATTTAAGAGTCAGAAGATCTGGGTTCAAATCCTAGCTCTGCCATTTACTTCCTATGTGACCTTAGGCAAAGCACTGAATTTAAATGATGCCTCAATTCGCACAACTGTAAAATGGAAAGGGGGTTAGCTCTAAATCAAGGATCTTATGATATGTCAGCTAGGGCAGTTAGGTGGAGTAATGAATAGAGCACCAGTCCTGGAGTCAGGAACACTTTGTGAGTTCAAATCTGTCCTCAGACACTTACAAACAGTGTGACCCTGGGCAAGTCACTTAACCCTATTTGCCTCAGTTTCCTCATCTATAAGTTGAGCTAGAGAAGGAACTGGCAAACCACTCCAGTATCTCTGCCAAGAAAACCCCAATTGGGATGATGAAGAGTCTGGAATAACTGAACAACAAAAAATGATGTGTCAGGGCAGGACTCCTCTCCCAGATAATCCGTCCCTCTGAAGGCAGTGACTAGTCCTGATGGGCTGTCCTGAAGCATTTTCTAAAGGCTGTCTTAGTACAGTAAAAGGGCACGTCATGTACTAACATTTCTGTTCTAACCCACCTTTTCACTGGTGAAAGATGATCAGCCTTTCACCAGGCACACACCTAACAAGGCTCCATTACTGTGTCTGGCTCCCAGGTCATCAATGTTTCAAGACCAGTCTGCATTATAGATTGCAGGAGGAAAAGGTCACTGTTTAGCAAGAAGAAGAGGTCTCCTAGGATGCTGGGGTTGCAATTTATGTTTGCCTTTTGACTTGAAACTGTGAATGTGACTAGAATCTTATGATCACTGCACAGATTTTGTTTGAGGCATGCTTTATGCTACTTTGAGAAGTAGAAAGTCCTTAGCCATACCTTTGAGGAATGCATTTGCTGATCCCACCCTTCCTATGGCTATTGTCTTCCTTCCAAATATTTGCTTTGTATGTATATTGTACGGATCTATTTATGTACATGTTCTTTCCCCCAAAGAATGTAAGCTTCTTGAAGGCAGGGACCATTTGACTTTTGTCATTGTGTCCTCAGTACCTGGCATTTAATGGATTAATTTAATGGATCGATCAATTGATGGTAGTAGATCTTTCCTCAGTTACAATCTCCAGCATTTAGCCAGGCAAGGAAACAAAGCAAAAACCTGCCCACCAGGAAAGTATGGAGACACAGAGTGCACGGGTTAGATGAGTTTATGGGTTGATCTCTGAGCTTCAATCCTACTGTGGAGTTTTGTGATTCTGTTAAGCTAGGAAGCATATAGCTAACATTTTCTATTTTAAAAAAGGAAGCACAGTGTAATAGTTAAAATGCTGGACTTGGAATCTAGAAGACCTGGTGGAATCTAGAAGACTTGGATTCAAATCTTGCCTCAGGTAATTATTAGGTATGCAACTCTGGGACAGGTCACTTTATTGCTTCTTCCAGCCTCAGTTTTGTCATCTGTAGAATGAGGAGGTTGGATTGGATAACCTCTAAGGTCCCTTCCAATTCCAAAACTATGATCCAATGAATTCTCCTTTTGGTCAAAATACAGTAAATAATATTTAATGTGTATCTGAATACTGAATGCAAATGCAGGCAATTTCGAGCCCGCCTCAGCACTCAAAGAAAGGCTTCTGAAACCTTTCAGCAACTCAGCAGTGTGAGTGCAGAAATGCTGGTTCAGGAGTGAGAAGGAAATGGAGATTAGAACACATGGGGAAAAGAAACCTATTCTACTCTTAACCAATATGTTCTTAAAAAAAAGCTTAATTACAGCAGAGCCAGAAAGTGTCTGTGAAACTGGAAACAGCCATAGAGGTAATGGGATGTTTGGGTTATTATTGCTTAGTCTAGAAATTCCAATTTAGGCTATGCCTTGACTCGCATACCTAGATATGTAGCAGGGAAAATAGCAATAACAACAACTCTTCTAATTGTAAGTTTTGGTCCTGACATCTGGAAAATGTAGCTGCCAACATGGTTGAGTATATACAAACAAACAAAGAAATAAATGAGTAAATGAGTAAACACACACACATATATACATGCATACACAAATACATGCATGTACAGACCTTCCTATATCACAGTTCTTTTCATAGAACATAGAGATGAAAAGGACATTAGAGATCATTTAGCTCCTCATCTTGCAGATGAAGAAATTGAGGCTCAAGGAGAGGGCAGTGACTTGTCCAAGGTCACATAGGCAGTATAAAGCACAACAGGAATGTGAACTCAGGTCCTCCAAGGTCAAATCTAGAATTTAAAAATCTTATTTTGTGCTTTAATGTGGGATCTTAAAGGCAGCTTACTGATAGATACTCCTTGGTAAATGCATACATAATTTCCTTGATTGGATTATGTTAATTGAATGTGAGGATATTAAATTCTCCAAAGGAATAAGGGCAGAATTTCCCTCCTTCCTCTTGGATGTTAACAACATTGAATAATCGGCACTAGGAGAAGGTTCTTTCAAACTTTGGAATTCTGTGGCATTAAAGAAGGAGTTGGAAAGTGAAGGACTATTTAAAGTAGAGAACTTAGAAATGAATTATGTGCTCCTTAGTTCTATTTTTAAAATTCAATTTTTATCCTAAGGAGAAAAAAAAATCCTACATTTATTTGTATCCTATTTCTAGAATAATGCTAACATTGATAAAATTAGATTCACTCTCATTCCCTGAATGTATATGGAGGACTTTACAAACTTGAAAGAGCTATATAAATGTCAGCTATTATTTTTTTGGTTATTATTACTGCTCCTATTTTTTTGGTGAGACAATTGGGGTTAAGTGACTTGCCCAGGGTCACACAGCTAATAAGTGTCAAATGTCTGAGGCCAGATTTGAACTCAGGTCCTCCTGAATCTAGGGCCAGTGCTTTATCCACTGCACCACCTAGTTTCCCCACTGCTCCTATTTTTTTTAACCTGATAATTGATTGAGAACAAACACCCTTGGTTTTAGGATTATTGAATAATAGAATCAGATCTCAAAGGGACCTTAGAGACCATTGTGTCCAACCTCCTTGTTTAATAGGTGAGAAAACTGAGACAGAGAAGTTAAGTGACTTGGCCATGGTCCCATGGCTGGTGTCTGATGTGGGAATTAAACCCCCATTTTCCTGACTCCAAGACCAACACTTTCTCCACCATTCCATGCTGCCTTTAATCTTGTAGTTCTCAATTATTAACATGTTTTCTATTGTCTTTACCCAGTATTCATGCCCAGGGAACATCTAGTTTTGTCTTATTTCTAGCTTTTCTCTGGGGGCATTTAGTTCCCTTGCAAGCATTAAGCTAATGGAGTTGAATATAGAACAATTTAAAAAATACCAAATAGAAGACAGAAAGGCCTTGCACCCAAAGTCAAAGACAGCCAAGAAGACTTTCCCCTTTGGTGATTCCTCCCATGATTCACAACCATAAAGTATCCCTGGGAAAATATTGGTTCTCAGATAGGCTTTAGGAGCAGGTAAGAATCATCAATAGTGCTACACAATCTCCCAAATTTGATGTGACTTGGTTTCACCTTCCTGTTACCTTTGGGTCCAGCTCACTGTCCAACAACAATGCCTAGCCAAGATGCAAGCACTGAAAGACTTATTTCACAATGGGCTGCCCATCCAGCTGGATGTCATAATTTGGGCAACATGCATTCACCAACACTTCCTGTGGGGTATAATAGGCCAATCTCTTTTGAGTTAACATGGATCATAATGAAGAAGCTATGAAGAATTGAGGAGTTTGATGAAAGTAGTATAATACTATCTCCTAAAAGGAGCATCCAGTTATATGACCAGTTATAGGGAATCCTTCTTGTTGAACTTTGCTTAGGACATCCTCCTTGACACTGGGGAACATTACTGGGGTTTCTGGAATGATTCCTCTTTTATGCCTTTCTAGATATTCATTCTCAGGACTGTTGAACAAAATTACCTCTGTGGCTGCATCTATGAAAAGCTTTTGTGTGGTCCTATCATGTTCACAAAAGAGACCTTGTTGGAGGCTAGCTCTTATTCTATAAAGAAAAATAAATGTTTTTGAGAATCACCAAACAATAACCACATCAGGCTCTTGTATTCTCAAGATCTTTCAGCCAATTGTGTGACAATTAAGACATGTTCTGTGATGCCTCTTTGTCCCTGTCTTATATGTTCACCAGGAATCCCCTCAATCTATTCAGAATCATTTTCATATAGGAAAAAACAGACACATGGATCAATAGTACCTGCTGTCTTCTCTTTGATATTTTGTTTTCTGGCAACAGAAAGACTTTGATCTATTCAACAGTTTCACAATCTTCCATTCTTTTGTTAAGGTTAAAATTCTAGCTAGACTGTCTAAAATCTAATGAGTGGTCGCCAATAAATTATAAGCTTAAGCAAGAATTAGACTTTTAAGCATTTATTAAGGAGAATAAGAATTTGGTAAAGAGAGAGAGAAAGGCCTACATTCATCTATCTATTAAAGGGAGAGCACATTTCTAGCTCCGTTCTCTGCCAGAGTCCTGAGGAAAGAGCCCCAGTCAGAGCGCCAGACTCCTCCCTTCTTCCTCCCACAAGCAGACGTCACTTCCTGACGCCAAAGAAAAGACTCCTGGTCTTGCCCTCAAAGACCTTCACTTCATGGCGGAGCTTTTCTACAGTAAGTCTCCAGCAGGTGGTGTCATTCCAATTGTTACACTTTGACATGTCTTTTTTTTTTTTTTAAAGTGAAGCAATTGGGGTTAAGTGACTTGCCCAGAGTCACACAGCTAGTAAGTGTTAAGTGTCTGAGGCCGGATTTGAATTCAGGTACTCCTGACTCCAGGGCCAGTGCTCTATCCACTGCACCACCTAGTTGCCCCTGACATGTCTTAAAGATATCCCTGAGAACTTAAAAAATTGTGTCACCTCAAGAATGGCTTTCTTATGTATTTCCTAGAGTTCAGGTACTCCTAAACTCTAGAAAACAGACTGATTGCAAGGCCATAATCATGACTGAGGCATTGTGCCAGGATGATAAAACTTCAAGGGCACTGATGGTATCTATACTCCTCTAGCAGACAGAAACAACTGAGCTTAGTAATTAGTCAAACAGTCAATCAGCAAGCCTTTATTAAGTGCTTCCTATGTGGCAGGTACTGTGCTAAGCACTAGGGATACAAAGAAAAAGGAAAAAACAAAAATAACAATATGAAATTAAACAGAACTGGCCTACAAAGACTTAACATTGTAATGGGAGAGAGAGCATGGTTGTAAATAGAAGTTATGTATAGGGGGCAGCTAGGTGGCACAGTGGATAGAGCACTGGCCCTGGATTCAGGAGGACCTGAGTTCAAATCTGGCCTCAGACACTTGACACTTCCTAGCTGTGTGATGCTGGGCAAGTCATTTTACCCTCATTGCCCCTCAAAAAAAGAAGTTATGTATAAATAAATACAAAGGAGATAGAAGGTAACCTTTGAAGGAATAACATCATTAGCTGGGGAGGACTCCTATAAGAAGCCATATATGAACTTACTCTGAAGAAAGCTAGTGATGCTAAAACTCAGAGATTGGGGATGAGCAGAGAGCTTCCAGGCATGGAAAAAGTCCAGTACAAAGAAACAGAGATGGGGGCAGCTAGGTGGCATAGTGGATAGGGCACTGCCCTGGATTCAGGAGGACCTGAGTTCAAGTCTGGCCTCAGACACTTGACACATACTAGCTGTGTGATCCTGGGAAAATCACTTAACCCTCATTGCCCTGCAAAAAAAAGAAACAGAGACAGGAGATGGATGAGATGTCAGGTGTAAGGAACAGCAAGCTGGCCAGTACAGCTGGATAATAGTGCATGACAGAGAGTAGACTATCAGAAGATACTGTGAAGTTTTAAATGCCAAAGGATTTGATATTTCATCCTGTGGGTAATAGGGAGCCATTGGGAATTATTGATTAAGGGGGTGACATGGGCAGGACTACCCTTTGGTTGCTGAATGGGGGATGGATTGGTATAATACTATATAACATCTTCTATGTGACAGTCACTATGCTAAGTACTTTGCAATTTTGACCCTCACAACAGCCCTGGGAGGTAGGGGTTTTTTATCACCCCCATTTTACAGATGAGGAAAATGAGGCAAACAGAATTGAAGTGACTTACTAAGGATCACACAGATAGTAAGTGTCTGAAGCTGGATTTGAACTCAGGTCTTTCTGTTGCCAGGTATGGGGCTTTAACTATTGTGCCACCCAGCTCTCTCAAGGGAGAACAATTAGAAAGCTATCACAATAATTTAGGCAAGGTGTGATAACAGTCTAAAATAGTGTGGTAGCTATGTCGATGTGAGAGGTGTTGTAGAGAAAGAAATTACAAAATTCCTCAATTGACAGGACATGTGGGGTGAGCAAGAGAGAGAAAAGTCAGGGATGACAGATTTTGAAACTAAGTGACTGGAAGGCTAGTGGTACTTTCAAATAGTAATAAGGAACTTCAGAAGAGGAGAGAATTAGAGGAGGAGAGGGAATACAATGAGTGTTTTTTGGGGGCAGGTTGAGTCTGAGATGCTTACAGGACATCTAGTTCAAAATGTTCAATAGGCAGTTGGTGATGCTAAGGTCATTTAAATAGACAGGGCAATCTTAGCATAGACAGGATCGTTGAAGCCATGAAAGTTGATGGGGTCACCAAAAGAGAGAATATAGAAAGAAAAGAGAAGAGGGCCCTGGACAGAACCTTGGGAAACACCACAGAAGGCATGACATGGATGAGGGAGGATCCAGCAAAAGAGACTGAGAAAAAGGAGTGGAGGGAGGTGTCCTCTCATAGGTCTTTTTAGGGGCCAAGTTTTGTCATTCTGCAGCATTCATTTTTGATTGTTTTGGGGTTATTGCTCTATTAACAATGTTGTAGTCACTGTGTATGCTGTTCTCTTGGCTCTGCTAACTTCACTCTGCATCATTTCACGTAGGTTTTTCTTTGTATTTGTCATATTTGTTGTGTCTCATAACACAGTTATATTCCATTACATTCATTTATCACAATTTGCTTGATCATTCACTAACTAACAGGCATGTACTTTGCTTCTAGTTCTTTACTAATATAAAAAGTGCTGCTATAAATATTTTGGTGTATGTGGGATCTTTATTTTTTTTTATCTATAACCTCCTTGGGATTTATGCTTGGCAGTGGATTCTCTGGGTCAAAGGGTATTATTAGACTTTTTCTTCACTTTATTTGCACAAATCCCAGTTGCTTTCCAAAATGGCTATATTAAGTCATAATTCCATTGACAATATGGATGGAAACTTCCCTTCTGATGCCAATGCTGGTAACTGTAATGATCCTCAAAACAAAGATGGCAGGGATCATGCTAATAATTGGCAACAATGGTTTACCCATGGGAAAAAACAACTTCTGCTACAAATTAAGAGACCAAAAAGTTTCTGGAGTTAAAAAAGAAAGGTTGCTAAAAGGATGAACATATTCTCCTTCCTCTTTTCATATCACTCATTTGTTTGGGGAAAAAATGAAGACTGCATTTATTTCTTAATTGCTTAATTTGTTCTGAATCTTGATTACTGCCAATCTGATGGAGATATGATTATGTTAAAATATGGAATTTCTGGAGAAAGTTGTTGTGATCTCAATTGCAGAAAATAAGAGACCAAAGAGGAGGTTTGCTCCTGTGTATTCAGGTGGCATTCAGACTCCCATGGGGATGAGCCTGTCAGGTGACTGGCACTCCCAGCTCCCAACGTGGGAAATTAAATAACTGTGCATGGATTTGGCTGTGCACTCAAAGGACTAATTTTATATCTTTAATTACCATTTCTTCTTTATTTCCACATAGAAATTCCATAAACTAAGTTTGCTTGATTTTTCCCCATCTATCTTAGAGAAATGACTAATTTACACAGCTAGTATAATGTTCCGCAGGGCTGTTAGGTGGCAGAGTGGATAGAGTGTTGGGCTTGGAATCAGGAAGATTCATCTTCATGAGTTCAAATCTGGCCTCAGACACTTGTTAGCCGTGTGACCCTGGGTAAGTCACTTAACTCTGTCTCAGTTTCCTCATCTATAAAATGAGCTGGAGAAGGAAATAGCAAACCTCTCCAGTATCTCTGCTGAAAAAAAACAAACACCACACAACACCAATGGGGACATAAAGAGTCAGACATGACTAAACAATTATGTTCCACATTATTTTCAAGGTTCATTACTCTCAACAATCACAACTCCTATTTCTAAAGTTTTAAGCCTTACAAAGTGCTTTCCTCACAGCAATTCTTCAAGTATTATAATCTCCTTTTTAAAGATGAGTAAACTGTGTAACAGAAATTAAGTGACTTGCCAAAGGGTCACATAATTGAACTCATGTCATTGACTCAAAACATAGGACCTTTTTCCAGGGGTATGGTGGATCCAGCTCAAATTGACTTAGGAGAACCATTTGTTAGATTTTCAGCGTGAGCATCTACACCTTGGAAATGGACAAGTGCTACAAATCAGGGCTGAATTTATTGTTTTGCTAATTGTCTAGGCTTAAGAAAGTGATGGTGAAAATGTCAGCAACACAGATTAAATTTAAAACTATGGCATGCCTTTTGGAGTTCCTGTGGTTAAACATTTACCAGCATACCTCTGCTCCTTCTCCTATACTCACTGTCTCTTTAAATATGTTCAGATTAAATATAAGGATAGGGGCTGAAAATATGATTTCATTGGAATTCTCTAATAAGAAAAGTCCCTCTTCTGATGCAGTTTATAGCCTTATAGTGTTGACTAGAGCACTCAGCGGTTAAGTGACTTGCTCAGGGTCAAATAACCTATAAATGTATGTATGTATATAAATATTTATACATGTATATATGCATGTATATGTGTATCTCTTTCTCTCTCTCAGAAGAGGGGCCAGAAACCATTTCTGCCTGACTTTGAGGCCCTCTCTCTAATTACTATGCCTCTTACTCTTACATTTCTTCAAATTAAATAACAACAATACCTCACATTTATATTGACTACCAAAGTGATTTACTGACATCATTTCATTTGAGGTTCATAACTAATCTGTGTACATTTACTTATAGGTTTTAATTTACCGATTTAATTGATGAGAAACTAAAACTTAATGAGGTTATGCCATTAAGATGAGATCACAAAACTAGTGAATATATAGTATTATGAAAACAAAGAACAAGAACTTGGATGGACTTTGAGAGATAGTGGAGGACAGAGTGGCCTGGAGTTACAAATAGCCAGACATGAATGAATGAATGAACTACAATAAAAAGAGTAACAATAAAAAATAATGATTATAACAACTTACATTTATATAGCACTTTAATACCTCATATGGAGCAGTGTGTTCTGTCCTAAATGTCATATTTTAAGAAGGATATTGATAGGGGAAGCTAGGTGGCTCAGTGGATAGAGCACTGGCCCTGGAGTCAGGAGTACCTGAGTTCAAATCCGGCCTCAGACACTTAACACTTACTAGCTATGTGACCCTGGACAAGTCACTTAATCCCAATTGCCTCACTAAAAAAAAAGAAGGATATTGATAATCTGATGAGTGTCTTGAGGAAGGTCGTTAAGATGGTGAAAGGGTTTGAGTTTATGCTTTGTAGGATCCATTGGAAGAACTAGGCACAATTATCCTGGAGAGACTCAGGGGACACATGATACTTAGTCTTCAAATATCTGAAGACTATCATTTAAAGGAGGAAGATCCCCAGAGGTCAGAACCAGGAACAATCCAATTTTTATTATACTTGCTTCATTGATGGAGGAAAGAATGTCCAGGCTTTGTAATGGGTGGAAGTTGCAGAGAGGCAGATTTGGGCTAGATATAAGGAAAAACTTCCCAATAATTAGATGTGTCCAGAATGGAATGGGAGGTGGCAGCTGTCCTCTCCTTGGAGATCTTTAGGTAGAGACTGGATCATCATTTGTTGGGCATGTTTTAGTGGGCATTTTTTCACGCATGGGTTGGAACAGATGGTCACTGAGATCTTTTTCTACTCTTAAATTCTGTGGTTCTGTGAGATAATGATCTTATATCTACTGTTTGTTACATAGAGAATCATGGGGGAAGTCACTCGATCACTGTTTCGCCAACTAAAAAAAAATATGAGGGGGGCAGCTAGATGGCGCAGTGGTTAAAGCGCTGGCCCTGGATTCAGGAGTACCTGAGTTCAGATCCGGCCTCAGACACTTGACACTTACTAGTCGTGTGACCCTGGGCAAGTCACTTAACCCCCATTGCCCTGCCAAAACAAAACAAAACAAAAACAAAAAAAAAGAGAATTAGATGAAATTATCTCCCAAACCTTTTCCTGCTCTAACTGTGATTCTACAAGCCCAAGAGAAGGGCTGTTATGTGCTTTCAGCAGAAAATGAAGAAACTACACTCTGAACACATTTAAAGCATGTGTTGGATTTTTTTATTTTTTATTTTTTAATTTTTTGCAGGGCAATGAGGGTTACGTGAGTCGCCCAACGCCACTAGTAATACAGCTAGTAAGTGTCAAGTGGCTGAGGCCAGATTTGAACTCAGGACCTCCTGAATCCAGTGCTGGTGTTTTATCCACTGCACCACCTAGCTGCCCCATGTGTTGGATTTTTAATCAAAAAATTGTATGAATGATCCAAGTCATATTTGCAGTAAGACCACCTGAGGGACCCTTGCAGTTTTTCTTTGGAACTGGTGCCTGAACCCTGGGATTAGGGGGAAACTTGCCATCCTTGACCATCCTGTTTGTAAGAACAGCTAGTGTGGTGGCAGCCAATCTATTGTGAGAACATGAAGGGAGATTTCGGCTAGAGGCTGTGGACGGTGACGGTATGGCCTGAGAGAGGATTGGAGAGTCCAGTAAAGGTGCATAAAGTAGAGTGGTGAGCAGGCACAACAGAGACAAAGAGAAGAGTTATGCATCAAGTTGAGTCCTGAAATCCTTCCCAACTGGGATGAAGATGGAACTCTGAATTAAAAGGAATAATTTCTAAAATTTGGGATGAAGAAAAATCCTGAAGAACACAATGTCTACAATGCCCCCTTTTATTCCTATTTTAAATGAACCTGTTCCTTGTGAAATACTACTTGAAAGAAGTTGCAGAGGAGCAGGATTCCTAGCAAGACAAGAGTAGAAATTTCAGATATTTCTAAGGTATGATGCCCATAGTGGGGACTAGAATTTTACTGAGTTATTACTATATTCTGTTTTGGCTTAGAGTTGAAATCTTGAGCCACGTATTACATGATAATTACAAATTTCCTTGTCTTGAGCAAATTTGGTGAGTATACAAACCAAGAAACAAAGAGATAAATCGGGGAGTGAATATTGACTTTAAAAAAAGACTCAATGGTACACAAGTATATTGCAATCCCCAGGCTTCTATACTATTTCCAATCATCTCTTCTACTTTTTCAGCAATTGCTTTACTTCTCCTCACTCTCATTTGAGTACTGGTGCTTCTTCCTTTTCAGCTCCTCTTTATATGTTATCTTGCCCCCAATTAGGATGTAAGCTCCTTGAGAATAAGGATTTATCGATTTCTTGATTTGTATTCCCAGAGCTTAACACAGTGCCTGGCACATCACAAGTACTTAATGAATGCCCAATCTAGAGTTTGCCCTCTTTCACTTTCTCTCTCTTCATGTCCATATCTCTCTCTCTGTCTCTGTCTCTCTCTGTCTCCGTGTCTGAATCTCTGTCTTTCAGATTAGAATGGTTTGCCTTCTGGGATAGTGGATTCTCTCCTAATGGAGGCTTGGATGATCATTCGTAGGGAATGGTGACCTCTGAAGTCCCTTCCAACACAGAAGTTAATTTACTAATCCATTCAACAAATTTTTGTCATGTGCCAAGCACTGCTCTTGGGTTCCAAAGACAAAAATTACTCTTTTTGTTGGTCAGTCATTTTTTAGTCATGTCTAACTGTTCGTGGCCCCATTTGAGGTTTTCTTGGCAGAGATACAGGGATGGTTTGCCATTTCCTTTTCCAGCTCATTTTACAGATGAGGAAACTGAGGCAAACAGGGTCGAGTGACTCGACCAGAGACACATGGCTAGAAAGTGTCTAAGGCCATATTTGAACTCACAAAGTTGAGTCTTCCTTACTCCAGGCCTGGTGCTCTATCCACTGTGCCACCTAGCTACCTTGTGTTTGCTACAGGAATCATGCTATCAGTCAAGTATGTCTTTTGCTTACAGGAATATGAATTCTGCCCATGTCATCAGAAACACTTGCCTTGTGTAACAAGAGGCATACCTGTATCAGGTATAATGGAGATGGGGTAAGTGAGTATGGAGGCAGCCAGCAGGAGAATCAGTGGTGTATTAATAAGGCAAGGGAATGTTGTGTTTCTATGGTAACTGATGACCCCAGCTAATCCTCCTCCCCCACAGGGAGGCATATAATGTCCTGCCTCCCACCAAGCCTCCTCTTCTGCTCAAACAAACATTTTGTTGCTGTGTTAAATTGTCCCAAGCATCCAGGTTTATGTAACAGGCAACACCTACTTCTGCAGAGTGCAAATCTCCAAGGTACCTATGAAGAAACATCTCGGTTTGGCTTTAGGGAAAGTTGTCATTTCAAAGGAGGATATATTTAGAAAGAGCACATGGGAAGAAAAGATGTTTTTCATGGTACATTCATTATGCATAAAAATTACATGCCTTGGAATCTTAAATAAAGAAGTTATATTCATGGTTCCAAGGAAGGGCTTGGAACAGTAACCTAGGACTTTCCCATTGGGGAGCATGGGGTGGGGGCATTGGTAGAATGTAATAGCCTTGAGGACGAGACCTGTGCTTTTGCCTTTCTTTGTATCCCCAGTGTTTAGCACAGTGCCTAGCCTATGGTAAATGGTTGTTGACTGACTAATTGGTAATGCAACAGAGATTTCTAATTATTTGTACCATCTTTCAACATTTCCCTATCTTCCTGGGTCTCTAGCAGTGTGGTTTGGCAGGAAGAGAAAGGGTGGTATAGGGGAAAGAGGGCTTGCTTGGGGGTTATCTGACCTGAGGTTGAATCCTGTTTCTACCAGTGATTATTTTTATGACTTTGGACAAATCAGTGATTCTCTCTGAGCCTTAGTTTCCTCATCTGTAAAATCAAAGGGTTGTACTAAATGACCTTTGAGGACCCTTAAGGCTCTTAATTTATCACTCTACGACCATGGACAAGTTGCTGCATCTTTGGTCCTCAGTTTCCTCATTTGTAAAATGGAAGGATTAGACTAGGGTTGGCTTCTGATGTCCCTTCCAGCTCTAAACTGATGAGTCTATAATAACAATAGCTAGAATTTTTAGAACACTTTGAGAAGGTAAAGCACTTTATATGTGTTAGCTCATTTATCCATGATCTTGAGTTAGAGGTGCTAGGTTCAAATCTTAGTTTTATGATTTGCTTACTCTTTGGATGAATTGAGGAAAATCATGTGGGAGGGTAAATAGAGTGATGGGCCTAGAGCCAGGAAATCTTAGCTTCAAATGTTATTGACCTTGGGAAAAATCACTTTAACCTCTTGGCCTCCATTTCCCCATCTGTAAAAGTAGGATGATAATAGCATCTTCCTCTCAGATTGTCTGATTCAAATGGGACAAAGGAAGTCGAGTACTTAGCAATAGCACCATGAGCATATGTTCTTTTCCCTTTTCCCACACAGTTTTGAATTCTTCTAAGTGTATATATTTTCAGAGCTTTGTTTCACATAGTTTGGAAGTAATGAGAGTTTAGCATGGTGACATCTGTGAAAATGTTGTTCTTAAATTTTTGTGGCTTTATCCACTGATAGATAATCCCTCTGAGGGATTGTGGGTGACAGGCTTGTTTGTAATGGTGCTTCAAGCCCAGCCTCATTTATTTGTGCATAATAATACTTTAGGGTTTACACTTATAGTATGGGGATTTATCAAATAGGTTCAAATCCTACCTCTGATTTATACTGACTGTGTGACCTTGGGCAAGTCACTTAGCCTTAAGGCAATGCTCTAAAACTCTCCTTGGCAGAAGCATTGCTTATTAATGGGAGGTTATATGTTTTGCTTGTTTTTTTTTTTTTACTGGGAGTTTCCTATTCTGATGAAATCCCAGGTTTGGACCAAAAATTTTAACATTTTCCTTATTATATAGTACCAGTATAAGGGAACTGAATCAATGAGAGGTAGCTACAGAAAGAATCAGAATAGTAGAGAAGACTAAGAAATAAGTTTTGGGATAGTGACAGTAAATTTTCAGGAATCTTCCTGAGAACAGAGATTATACACCGTAAAAGTCACATGCAAATAAATTCCTTTGCACTTGCTTTCTCCTAGACATGCAATACTTTCCCAGGCTTCTTTTTAGTTTGTGCATTACCTTCTGCAGTACTCCTTTTCTTCCCTCTAGCCCAAGCTGATGTTCTCCACAGCCCCCAACCCTCCAAATGTATGCACGTCGGCTCCCCTGTTAGAATGTAACCCCTTTGAAGACAGGGGCTGTTTTCATTTTTGACTTTGTATCTTTACCACCTAGTAAGCACATAGTAGGTGCTTACTAAAAGGCTTGCTGATGATTGATTGGACTTGCAGTCCTTCCTAATCATTCTACTTCAATGAGTTGCATCAAGCACATTCTAGGAGATAGGGAAATGTTTTTCTGGTTCTTATTCTGGAGAAAGACTGATTTAAATATGGGTCAAGACACACCTTATGACCCTCAGATGGGCCATGTCATGCTGGGGTTTTAAGCCTGATCTTTCACATGGCATAGATCCTTGGTGACTCACTCTGATCTTTGAGTGGCTCCTACATCTGTTGACTTGATCTCAGACAATCTTTCTTGTTCAGGCACATTTTCTTTAACCCCCCTCCTTCTCTAACTTTTGACCAGGAAAATTTCCCATCCCCTCCATTTCATTTGTAAGCCAAAAAAGAACCACAAAATTGTAACTGATTAACATAAGAAGAGGTGAGGGAATAATTTTTAAAAATCAAAGGCAAGAAAAACAATAAGTTTTCAAGTGAAATGAGACAAAATAAAGAACCAGTTCCATCAAAGTCTAAAATCCTTGACAGATCCCTAGTCCCATTTGGAATCTCCACAGAACATTCCATCTATCTCTGTATCCTCCTCGAATTATAAGTTCTTTTCTTTAAGTCTCATCATTCAAGAAACAATTCCTCTATGGCAAAATACATTATGAATCCAAAATGAGTCAATAGTTTTGGACTCAACCATCAACAATTGAAACTCAACTGGCTTACTTACAATTTGAAAACACTTTTTTTTTCTAGTGATACAATTGGGGTTAAGTGACTTGCCCAGAGTCACACAGCTAGTAAATGTCAAATGTCTGAGGGTGGATTTGAACTCATGTCCTCCTGAATCCAGGGCCAGTGCTCTATCCACTGTGCCACCTAGCTGCCCCGAAAACACTTTCTAATATCTTAGTGTGCCATAGAGGATAGAAACAAGAACACTTCATTTTAAGTCTCATCTTTGACATCTAGTGGCTCCAATTCACTTAAGTTCTCTGTGCTCTAAGCAACTTTTCAAGGCTCTAACTTGCTGTGTGGGAATTGATCTGGGAGTTCCTTTCACCAAGGAAATCACAGGTCCAGACTATGTTCAAGGCATTCCCAAACTTAGACTAGATGATATCAAAGGCTTCCTGGAGGAAGAGGTATTTGAAATGGGCTCTAGAGTGCTTATAGAATTCAGCAGGTGAGGGGGTGGGAAGAAACCTGCTCCTCCCCAATATTTCATGCATAGGACCTGTGCCAATTCTATCAATCATCATTTGATGGACGGAGAGAGAGAGATACTTTGTGTAAAGGCAGAGATATATTCTATATTTTTATATTTCTAGTATTGCTTGCTACATTGAACAATGATTTGACTCATAAAATTCAAATCAAAAAGCATTAAAGGAAGGAAGGAACAAAGGAAGGAAGAAAATAAACATTTTATGTGCTAGGCATTGTGCTAAGTATTTTACCAATTTCTCATTTGATCCTAACAACAACGCTGGGTGGTAGGTAGTATTACTATCCCTATATTATAGTTGAGGTAACTGAGGCATAAAGAGGTTACATGACTTGCCCAGGGTCTCATTGCTAATAAGTGTATGAGGCTGGATTTGAATTCAGGTCTTCCTGCCTTCAGGCCCAGAGCTCTATCCACTGTACAATCTAGCTATCTCAAAATGCCTTTATTGAATGACTACCACATGACAATCACTGCACTAGCTTTTGAGGACATAAACAAAAGAGAAATAGTGACTGCTTTCAAGGAGTTTAAATTCTGCACCTCAGTAAGTCCTTATCAAATGACTGAATAGCAAGGTGAAATGACCAGCCCAGATCCATCATCTGTCTTCAGACCACCTTTAGTATCAAATGTGTAGTGATGGTCTAATCACTACGGAAATGCTGAACCAACTTCTCTTTCCTACTTTCTTTTCACTCCTGCCAGCTAATGAGCACACTGGTTTATAGTACCTTGTGCCAGAGTCAAAATGTGAATGAACACGCCAAATGCAATTTCCTCTTTCTTGTGTTATGTTACATAAATAGTGGGAATGTTAGAGTAGAACAGATTCCGTATCGCAAAATCACGAAACAGTAAATGGTGGAACAAGGGGAAAAAAGTGTGAGGTACACAGTGAATTTCATTAGCACGTTGTTCAGCCAAATATAAAATCAGAGTTATTTAAGGCACAGAGAATGAGAAGACTTGAGAATGCCATGGAACATAATATCCAGGACACATTTCAAACCCTATCAATACAATCCAGATAGACTTCATTCACAACTACCTCCTATTTAAAAAGAACAAAAATTTAAAAAGTTGAACATGGATCACGCTTGGAAGAGAGGGAAAATTGGTTTTGTTACCTGTGCTGGAGGCACTAAGTCTAAATCTGGAGCTGAGTCAGAATTGAGGGCACTTTTTCCGCTAGTCAATTCTGGCTGAGATCTACTCTCCGAAGACCTACAAAGGAAGAGTTTAATCAATTTATGTAGCTTGAGAAACATAAAATACAGCTCTCCTATGGATGGCCAACCAAGAATCCTAGTTAATTTTGTTTAAATACTATTTGTTGGTTAATAGAGACTTCAATGGTATTTTGATGAAGAAAATAGTTCTCCATCCTGTCCACTTGGCTCTGTTTAGTATTTAAGTGACTGCAATGTGAAACCCCACTCTCTTGTATTGATCCAGGGTTCTGTCCAATCATGTGAAGAAAATAAACAATAACCATAACAGTGTCCTTACAGAAGCCATGCTGGCTTATTAAACAAATATTGCTTTTCTTGGGACACTTCTCAGCCAATGTCACAAGTGTTATTTTATCCCTGTACAACACTGAGATGTCATTCTGAGTGGAGATGCATAGGAGTAACTGGAGACAGGAACATTTTGTGCCTTGAAAAGCTTGAAAAATGTTGCTGCTTCTCAGACCTCTTAACAACACATCGTCACGCTCACCCACTAAATAGTCCTAATATGTAAATTAATATAAATGGGGATGACCAGTGTAGCCAGAGAATGTAATTTTAAAAAGGAAAACCGGGGCGGCTGGGTGGCACAGTGGATAAAGTGCTGGCCCTGGATTCAGGACGACCTGAACTCAGATCCGGCCTCAGACACTTGACACTTACTAGCTATGTGACCCTGGGCAAGTCACTTAACCCTCATTTCCCCACAAAAAAAGAAAACCATCGATATTGAAAGAATCATACACCAGCTAGATGTGGTAGAACTCTCTGGGCACATTTGGCCAATTTAGTCAATTTTGCAGTCATTTGCCTATGATGAATATGTCTGTGGTACCAGAAATCTGGATAGATGCCTTTTTTTATTTTTATTTTTTTTTTATTTTTATTTTTATTTTTATTTTTTGCGGGGCAATGGGGGTTAAGTGACTTGCCCAGGGTCACACAGCTAGTAAGTGTCTGAGGCTGGATTTGAACTCAGGTACTCCTGAATCCAAGGCCGGTGCTTTATCCACTGCGACACCTAGCTGCCCCCTCCTTTTTTTATTTTTTATTTTTTTTTGACATGACCTAGAATTGTGTGGCCAGGTGTTTGCTACTGCCTCACATGTGGTAGGCCTTCACCAAATACAGGCTCGCGGAATTGAAGGACTTCAATTCTGATATTACCATAAAAGTTCTTTTGATCCAGTCCTGGATGATGTTGACTTGCTCTCTGCCATGGCATGGCCCTTGCTGTTCCTGTCTCCATGAAACTTAACTTCATCCCATTTATCCAGTTGTGTTTGAATATCTACTGGGAAAAAAAGATTATTGAACTAATTGCACTGAGAAAAAGAGTAACAAAATGTCTCCTTTCTCTTTCCCCTACTGAATGCATGACAGTTAAAGCAGCGTAATGATAATAGTGGACAGATATTTATTGAGTATATTAAGGTTTATAAAATACTTTACATCTATACATTAATGACTAGAACATGAAACTTGAAGTAAGAAAAATCTGGATTCCAATTCCAGTGCTGCCTGGTACACTGGCTCTGTAATGCTGGGCAGCCCATTTAAACTCTCTGAGCCTCAGCTTCTTCACCTGTAAAGCGGGGTTTAATAGTAACAACCTCAGAATAGTGAAGGTCAGATGAGGTAATTTTCACCAATTGCTTTGCACACCTTAAAAGGCTAAAGAAATAAGCTAGCATATGAATGAATGAATGAACTCTGTTTTTTAAATAGCCAACAGCTGTTGAGGTATAGAGGTCTCCCTATAGCTACTAGTCCCTTTCACTAAGGGATTATCTTCAAACCTCTGTGCCCCCTACCAAGGAGCATTCATTTCCCAAAGGATAATAGTCTCACTCCCTACATTTATTTTTAGCATGGTGATATACTGAGACTATGGAAAACTACTTAACTAGGCAACTGGGTAAGCATTGAAGTGACCTACAAAACTGAAGTGACTATCTTGATCTTGTGGAAAAGCCCAAGATAGATCTTTCTATCACACCCACTTTCCTACCACGAGCCAAAGTATACCCCTTAGCCTTCTGGTGATATATGACTTTGATACAGGGCTTTAAGTTTCCAAATTCCATTAAGATGAGTCGATACTGCAAAGAGAAGGAAGGAAACAGAATGATAGCTGCCTTCAAGCATTTGAAGACAGTCCTTCAGTAGAAGAGCAATTAGGGTTTTCTTTTTGCTTGGCTCTAGAAATCAGATCTAGGAGCAAAGTATGGAAATTGCAGAATGACAGTTTAGGCTTGATATAAGGACAGCTATCCTAAAAACTAGAACTGTTTCCAAATATGAGAAGATAGAGGTAGGAGGAACCCCTTTGCCAGAGATCTTGAAAAAGAGATTGGATGAGCACATATAGAGGATGCTGTAGGGAACATTTGGGGGATTGTGGGTCAGACCAGATGGCCGCCGAGGTTCTGTCTAACTTGAAGAAACTGTCATTCAGAGAAATGGAAATAAGCAGAACAGGAGTTCTTAATCTTCTTGTGTATGTGCGTAATGGACCCATTTGGCAGTTTGACAAAGCCCAATATAACTGTGGTTTGTTGCCTACATTCAATATGGAAGAAGATACTAAATTTCAGTTCAAGGTTAGTGAAAATAAGGATGATTTTTTTTCCTGATAGAAGATCGTGGACCCCTGAAATCTCCTTGGGGGTCCATGGATCCCAGGTTAAGAATTCCCTTTGTAGAAGAATGGTGTATCTTTTTGGGGAGCGCTATTGAAAAATGTATTTTGATTACTCCTAGTGGTTTATTTGTAGTGCTATCTTAGCTATGCCACTGTATCTTCAGTGCTTTCTTGTTTAATTAAAACTAAGAAATCATATTAGTGTCATGATTATAATCAGAGAGGTGAACTGTTGTTTTCCAAAAGCATTGTTATTAGGTGAAAAAACAACTTGAGATTCTGAGGATTTCCTCCCTCAGCTGCTGGCTTCCTGGCTTCAGTGAGGAGTAGACTCTTGTGGTTGTCTTTGGTGTCCAGTCTCTCCACTGGAGGAAAATCTGCCCGACAAATTGATGCAAGGGGAATTAAGACCTGCCATTTTATTATCTCTAAGGATGAAGGGATTTAAAAAAGCATGAGGGAGACCAAAGAAACAGGCAACCAAGAAGGCTAAGAACACTTAGAAAATTTATCTGTGGCCTAATTCTTTAGGATAAAGGAAGGTCTTAGCAAGTAGTCTGCCTCCTAGTCCTAACTATGCTAAATAAAGAGTTGGGTAAACTTGGGCAACTTGACCCTTCTCTCTGGGTTGCTATTTTTTTATCTGTAAAATACAATCATCATAGATTTGAAATATAAATTTTAAATACTATTTTATTTTTTCTAATTCCACATAAAGACAATATTTAACATTTGTTTTGAGATAAAATCTTGAGTTCCATATTTTCTCCCTCCCTGCCTCTCCTTCCTCCCATCCCTAAGAGGGTAAGCAATTTTATATAGGCTATATATGGGCAATCATGTAAAACCCATTTCCATATTAATCATGTTGTAAAAGAAGAAATGAAACAAAAGGGAAAAAAGCATGAAAAAATAAGTGAGAATAGTATGCTTTGATCTGCATTTAGACTCCATCAGTTCTTTCTTTGGATTGGGGATTTAAAGCTGGAAGGAACCTCTGTGTTCAGTTAGTCTAACTTTCTTCCTTTTACATATAAGGAAACTAAGGCACAGGGAGGTTGAGGCAAGTTACCCCCAAGATCACACAGGGAGTAGGCATCAGAGGCAAATTTGAACCCAAGTCCATTGCCCCTAGAATCAGTATTCCTTTCACTACATTACCCTTCTGGATTTGAGGGTTGCTCAGGTTCCCTTTGCTCTAAAATTTTACAATAGAGAGAATGTTGTAGGATATTTTCCTAAGAAGCCCTAGGGTTCTGGTAGGTGTTATTGGTTCATTTGGAATGAACCAAGATAGGAGATAGTGGTGAGGATGGAGGTGATCAAGTAAACATGTACCGTAAGCTCGTCTTTCTTCCAAAGAAGGGGAATTGAAAGAAGAGATGGGGAGAGAAGACTGTGTGCAGCTGCCCTTCAATCAGAACCATATGCTTTTGTCTTGGCTACATCCTTCCTGCCAGGAGACCTCTGGTGCACATCTGGCTTAATACTTGTGGAAAGTTCCAAGCCTTTGCATTTAGTCAATCTAGCATTGTGTTCTCCAGGGAAGAACACAGGTAAATAAAACGCTCCTGTAGACTTTACTCTGAACACACAGTCTTGAATCTGAAAGAGGCTAAGGGACTTTCATAGCCTTTTGGTTTTCTGTGACCTCAGGTTGATGCAGGTAAATTCTTAGCCAAAGTGTGCATTTGAGGGCAGGGAAGTAGGGAGGAAGGAGTGAGGAGAGACTGGTGAGATTTTCCCTATTTCCCTGATGCAGTCTCTGTCTCTGTACACTTCTGTATCCCAAAGCAACAATGGTCTGCTTCCTACTCCCTCTATCCTTACCAGGAGCCAGTGTAACACTTGACTTACTAATAACATCTGACTTTGATATATGTGCTTTAAGGTTAACAAAACATTTCAAAGACATTAGTGATTTCACTACTCCACCTAGGAAGGTGCTATTAGAATGTAAGCTTTTTGAAGGGAGGGGTTGTTTCCCCCCTTTTTTGTGTCTCCATCACTTTGCCCAGTGCCCTGGCACTTAATAAGTTCTTGTTGACTATTATTATGCCCATTTGTACAGATGCAGAGACTGAGACTCAGAGAGGTTAAGTGACTTGCCCAGGGACACACTACTAATAAGGTTCAGAGACAGGTCTTGAACCAAGCTCTTCTTGATGGGAAGGCCAGGGCTTTATCCACTATACCACACTGCCTTTTTCATTTCTCATCACCTCCCATAGATCATTTATTAATGCTGTTTCCCATTTCTCCTTTCTCCCTTACCAAGCCAGATAACCCCTCTATTTCAGGGAATTACTTTTATGGTATTTTCCCCTTTCTTTTTATGGAAAAATTTTGAGCTGGGGATTATGAAGGCAAAAATCCACTACCCACTCCTTACAAACAACTTCAGAATTCTCTCGTTGCTGCACAGAACTTCAGGGCCATGAAGGCTGCCACGGCCAGTGGAAGCCAGAAACTATCAATGCTGCTGCTTTAGAGACAGGAGGAAGACAGAAAGGGCAATGCTTAGCAGCAGATGCATCTCCTCCCGAGGAGAGTTCTGGCCTGGGATCCCACTTCTGATGCTTCCTAGCTTGGTGGCCATGGCCAAGCCACTTCCCTTTCTCTAAGCCTTAGTTTTCCTGTCTGTAAAATGGTCTGTTGATTCATGTGGCGTTTATTAGATGACCACTACGTGCCAAACATTGTGCTAGGCACTGGGGGCACAAATCAATGAATCAACCACCTTTTAAGTGCCTATCATGTGGAAGGATCTGTGCTAGGCACTGGGTATACAAAAACAAAAAGGAAACCATGTCTGGCCTCAAGGAGCTTACATTTTGCTGGGGAGGCAGTGGAGAGGGGCAGATGACCTTTACTGTCCTTTCCAGCCCTCAGTAGATGATGTGATGACCCTCTGACGTGAGAATGATGCATTAGCAAGAATACTCAATTTGGAGTCCAAAGACCTGGGTTCAAATCCTGTCCCTGCCTCTTACTTCTTTTGTGACATTAGTTTCTGTGGGTCTTATTTTTCTCACCTGTAAAGAGAGTGGGTGGGAGTAGATGACCTCAGGTCTCTTCTAGATAAAAATCTATGATTCAATGATTAGAACCTTGGTTTCCTAATGTATAAAATGAGGAATATAGATTGGATGATCTATAAAGTTCCTTCTAGTTTTTTTTCTGTTGGGAGGTTTATTAGATTATTATTTTTTTTGGTGAGGCAATGAGGGTTAAGTGTCTTACCCAGGGTTACACAGCTAGTAAGTCAAGTGTCTGAGGCTGGATATGAACTCAGGTCCTCCTGAATCCAGGACCAGTGTTCTATCCACTGCGCCACCTAGGTGTTCCCAAATAATAAATTTTAAAAAGTAATAAAAAATTCCCTTCCAACTTTAAAACCATGAGCCTATGGTATAAGAGTGATATGTTAGAGAGAGAACTTGATTTGAAATTAAAGGACCCGAGTTCAAACCCAAGCTTTGCCATATACGTAACCTATGTGACTCTTTTGGTCTGTTTCCTCATCTGTAAAATGGGAGGAGGGGTGGACCAGATGACATCAGAGGTCACTTTGGGCTCTAGATTTAAGATGCTCTGATCTAAGCTTCTGACTTCTCATCTGTTCAGTGGCAGTAATCTCACCCATGATGCCTGCCTCACAGTTTATTTCAAGGTTCAAGTGAGATGATGACTATATAGACCTTCAAGGGCTCTAATTGTCAGTGACTGCTACTGCCTGTGGTGTCTTCATTTATAACTCAACCTATACTCAGATGGTTCTTTGAATCTATATATGAGATTGCCAGTCACTGACATGTCTGTCTCTCAACCTAGGCTATAAAGTCTGAGTGAAATCAGCTCAGTGGCGCACAACTGGCTCGATCTGCTTACCTTGGCTCATGTTTTTCTATTATTGATGTAGCTTCTCCCTTGTTGCATTGGCACTCATGCGATGTTAAGCCTTGTGAGGCACATATGGCTGGGGAGCTGTTATCCTCCTTAGCACTGACTAGGAGGACCCATCTGCAGGGTGCACAGCTCTGGGGGCCGTGCGAATCAAGTGAAGCAAACATGGTCTGTTTAGCAGTACGGCGCAATTCAGTGGCAGCCAAATCCACAGCTACAGCCCCAGCTGCCTCTGTAGCACATGAATGTGATTAACCTTACCTAAATCTAACGATGATGTCTCTGGGATTCTCAGAGGCTGGCCTCTCTGTTCCGCATCAGCGCTGATAAGGTCAGAACCATCAGCCTTCTTCTTGTGGCTCGAGGCCTTTGGCGTAGCCTCTAGCTTCTTTGTTTTGTTTTGGGTTTGGGACACAGGATCACTCAGGTCCAAGAGATCTAAACCTGTTGATAATACTGTCCAAGATATCAGATGTTAAGTTAATCCCACTTGTTGTTATTAGACTGTACTTATTGCTATTAAGTCTCACTTACTGCTATTAAAATCACCATGGTATTTTATTTTTTTTTCACAAAGGCTTCTGTTAGCTAAGTATTATTGACTTTGAATCTAAAATGTGTATCAGAACCAACCAAATTAAATGGACTTACATTTAATAATTTGATATAAATTTATAAGGACTGAATCTCTCTGGCCAGATAGATACCAAATACAAGTGAAGTGAACAGAGCATCTACTTTTGAGTTAGGAAGACCTAGGTCCAATTCTTGTCTCTGACACCTATTGACTGAGTGACCGAGCAATTTACGTACCTCTTATTGTCCTGGCAACTCATTAAGACAAAGTTGAAGAGAGGTAGCTAGACTACAATGGTGAAGGGAATTACTACACTGGAAGTCCCTCACACTGATGAAATCATAGGTCCAGACCACCCCCCTCCACCTCCCCTCCAAAACCATAATGATTTAGGACTCATATAGATGATTCATTTGAGAAATGCCATAGTGTTTGACATGACAGAAAGCAATTAAAACACAGTCAGATGTGACCTTACCATTTTTGAAATTCCAAAAGCAATGAAAAAAGTAATAAACTCCAACCTGAGTTATAGGTACTTTTATAAAGAACTATTTTAGGATGCAGTTTTCTTATCTCTCACTGAGGGTTATGTTTTCAAAGGGATACGGTAAAGATTTAGTTACAGGAGTCCCACAGAATTTAATTATCTAAGAACAATTTCCCCTGCTACTCTTCACCTAAGAAATAATACCATACTCAATACAATACAGAGCTTGCAAACAAGTCATTTAACAGCAAAAAACCTAGTTAAGAGTTGGAAGGGACCTTAGAGATCACAGTCTCATTTCCTACTTTACCATACAAAAATTCCCTCTACAAACAGGAGGAAGTTTCATATAGTGGAAAGATCCCAGTTGGTGTCAGAAGGAGCTGGCTTCAAATCCTTAGCTTTGTTACTTTAGTACCTGTGTGACCCTGAACAAATCACTTAGCACGTCTGCTTCTTATTTTCATCATCTAAAAAATGAAGGGGGACAGCTAGGTGGCACAGTGGATAGAGCACCAGTCCTGGATTCAGGAGGACCTGAGTTCAAATCTGGACTCAGACACTTAACACTAGCTGTGTGACCCTGGGCAAGTCACTTAATCCCAATTGCCTCAAAAAAAATGAAGGGGTTGGGTTAGATGGCTTCAGAAGGGCTGTCCAACTTTAGGACTATGATCCTATTTAAATTTTACTGAGGGTCGCCTTCCACCTACTATTTACGTACTTCTGGTCACATGGAGCCCCTTGAGGACAAAGATAATTGTATGGATCTTAACCTCTTTTGGTATCAGTTTCCTTGTCTGCATTATGAGGGGGTTGAACTTGACAGCCTCTGAGGCCCCATGTATCTCTAGAACTATGAATCCTATAATCTTTGAAAGTCAATTAGCACCCTGAACAATGCTTTTTAGAGTAGTTGTTTAATATGTTATTTTAAAAATCGAATTGAATTACTGCATGAGGCAGACCATGACATTTTTGCACAACTCTAATCGTTAGAAAGCTATGTGTATTTCTTTTGCCAATAAATATTTGACCATTTTCCTTTTTAGTAAAATTTCTGAATAGTTTTCTCTACCCAAGACAATTTTAGATTTTTGAAAAATGATGGCTAATAGGGAAGGTGCCACTGGACTCAGTAAGGACATATGGTGTCTTAGTTTTCACGGTGTCTTCAAACTGAAGATCAGTTGTTGCTGTTGTTCCTATCAAAATACTAGTAATATTATTAAGTCTTTTTTGGAGGGTGGTGCAATGGGGGTTAAGTGACTTGCTCAGGGTCACACAGCTAGTAAATGTCAAGTGTCTGAGGCTGGATTTGAACTCAGGTCCTCCTGAATCCAGGGTTTGTGCTTTATCCACTGCACCACCTAGATGCCCCTATGAAGTCATTTTTCAGTTGTTTCTGACTCTCCATGACCCTATTTGGAATTTTTTTTCGATGAAGATACTAGAATGCTTTGCCATTTCCTTCTCTAGATCTTTTTATAAATGAGGAACTGAGGCAAACAGGGTTAATTGACCTGCCCATGGTCATGGCTAGTAAGTGTCTGAGGCTGGATTTGAACAAATAGCTCAATGAAGACAGAGTTTTGGATGTCATACAATTTAGAATCAATGAAAATTCCAGCAGGATTTTGATGATGCCCAGCATACTGATAAGATTTCTAGATCTAAGGAGGGGGATGTTGTGGTACAGTGGAAAGACCATTAGCCCTGGAGTCAGAGGATCTGGATTCAAATCTTACCTTTGATGCTTACTACCTGTGTGACCTTGGGTAGGTCATTTATAGTGGGAATTCTTTTCATATACAGGTTGCACTAGATGGTACTAAGGTTCCTTCTAGGATTCCTTAGTGTCCCTGGGTCTCAGTTTCCTCAAGTTATAAAATGAAGGGATTGAACTCAACAATATCTGAGGTCTTCTTTTTGCTTGAGATCTTTGATAAGTGGGAGAAACCATATAGTTGGCACAGACTCACAGCATCTCATTTTAGATCAAAAGCTATAGAACACCAATATAAAATGTTCCTTTTTTCTTTCTAATTTCAAAACAGATGGGAATTAGTCACTTACCCGGGTATCCCTCAGTGGCAAATTATAGTGAAATATTCTACTTGAGCACAGGAAGTACATGTGTCATGGAATAGTAATTTGGGAATTTTAAATTAATTTCATAGCTTGGTTCCCACCATCCAGGCAGGTTAAAACAGTAAAAAAAAAGGGGGGGGGGGAGAAAATGAGAGCTGTGTCAACACAAAAAGGGGACTTACAAAAAATCCTTTCTTCCCCTCACCAGCACATCTTACTCTCCCTGTGCTGCAAGTCCTTACCTTTGTTCTCTTCCAAGCAACTGGGAAACCCAAAGCCTTGAAGTCCAAAGACATTGTTGGTTACCAAACTGATGAAGGGGGAGGAGAGGCTCAGTGATTAAGTAGGAACTTTGAAGCCAACCAATTTCCCAGTGATTCTGATTTCTAAAGCTTAGCAGGCTGGACTCAGCCTCTCACTCTCTCTTCAAGAGAAATGGTGCTCAAGCTACTTTCTTGTGGGTTGGTCCCTTTGGTTGGGACTTAAAAAATATATGAGCCTGATGGCTCCATAGGTATATCAAAGACTGTATGCCTTGTCAGAGAAGACAGTTGTTTTTCTTAACCTAATTTCTAAGATGTTCACTGTAGCTTTGTTTCTTTTCAGACATGCAAAAATTGTGATTTGAAATTCTCTTACATTTATAATTCATCAATACCCAAGCATTTATTAAGTGCTTACTATGTACTAGAACTGTGGTAAGCACCAGGGAGTCAAAGAAAAAGGGAAATTAGCCCTCCTCTTCAAGGAGGGAGAAATGACCATGGTGTTGAAAACCCTAAAGCATTTTATTAATCCTTTACCTTTAGGCATATAATTGAAAATGGGGATCATAGGATTGTTTTAGAGCTGGAAGGGGCTTCAGAGACTATGAATTCTAACTGTCTCATTTTACAGATGAGGAAACCGAGGCACAGAGTTGTTAAGTGACTTACCTAAGTGCCTAAGATGGAATTTGAACCCAGAACTTCTTACTTCAAATCCAGTGCCTTATCTACTACCCCATGTTGCCTCAATTACTCCTTGGCATCAAAATCTAATTTACATTTAAATGAACATAGATGAGTGCTTCTATTTCTTGGACATAGAAAGTAGCAGTGAAGAAAAAGGGAAAAAAGGGGCAGCTAGGTGGCATAGTGGATAAAGCACTGGTCCTGAATTAAGGAGGACTGAGTTCAAATCAAGTCTCAGACACTTGACACTTACTACCTGTGTGTCCCTGGGCAAGTCACTTAACCCTCATTGCCCTGCAAAAAAAGAAAAAAGAAAAAAAAGAGAGTAGCTGCGCAACATTGGTAAGGAAAGGAAACTTGGGAAGTTCCTTACCAATGTCATATGCATATATACATGTGCATATATATCACATATATGTATATATAAATACATATATACTACACACATATGTATTTACATGTGCATACACACATGTGTATACACACATACATGCATACATACATATATACATACAATCTCTGAAACCCTCCCCCTTGGCATCCTTAGTGCTTAATGGAGTCTCTGGTACATTTTTTTTTTTTTAGGCAATGGGGGTTAAGTGACTTGCCCAGGGTCACACAGCTAGTAAGTGTCAAGTGTCTGAGGCCGGATTTGAACCCAGGTACTCCTGAATCCAGGGCCAGTGCTTTAACCACTGCGCCATCTAGCTGCCCCCCCTCTGGTACATTTTTTTATTCTGTAGTTTTTCAGTTGTTTCTGACTCTTTGTGACCTCATTTGGGGTTTTCTTGACAAAGATACTGGAATGGTTTGCTATTTTCTTCTCCAGCTTATTTTACAGATGAGGAAACTGAGGCAAACTGGGTTAAGTGACTTGCCCAGTGTCATACAGTAAGTATTTGAGACAAGATTTGAATTTAAGAAGAAAAGTCTTCCTCCCTCCATACCCGGCACTCTATTTAACTACTTTGTATTTATTGTCTTTATAATTATTCTCTATATAGTTATACATGTCCTAGTTACAGCCCCTATTCCAATGTAAGCTTGTAGTAAGTAAGTGTTATGAAAATTTCTAAGTCACAGTGTTAGATGAAGAAAAAAACCGAAGGCTCCAAGCCAAAAGAAAGTAGTTTTATGGAGAGAGGGATCCTGTCTCACAATAAAGCCAGTCTCAGGTCTAGGACCCAAAGACCTGAGCCTCAGGACCCATGAATATTTATACACAATGACTCTTCCCACAATTTAACACAATTCAAGTGGTACATATACAGTAAGTATGTAATAGGAAGAAAGAAACCATCAGTCGGATAACAGCATTGTTGCTTGCCATTATATATACCCTGTTTAAAATAGCCCTGTCACTAAGTAACAGGCTTATAGCATAGGAAGCCATCTATTGGAATATGTCTTTGCCATTTTGGATGATGGCTCTCTAACCTCTAGTCCTCTGAGTTGTTTTCTACTATCAGAGATTTCCACCATATTGCTTTAAGCCTGACTTTCCTACTTCTTCCTGGCTCTTATTGGTCCCTTTCAGCTCAGAAGTTACTATTTTAGCTATTTCACCTTTAAGCTGATTGGTAGCTATACCTAACCATAATTGGAAGTCAGATAGATGGGTTCTAGGTAAGTGATAGAGTAGAGAAGTTGACAGTATAGCATTTTCATTTGCTCCCGCCAATATCTTTCTTTTTTCATTTTCATTTGCTTAAGCTACTAAATAATATCTAAATATTTTAAATCACAGTTTGTAGTCTATAAACTTATTAATACTACTGCTAAAATACTTGTATCTAAGGGGTGGGGAAAATCTCACTCACATAAGGATGGCTTTCATTCTTCATATTTCTATACCTAGGTCTTCCAGCACCCTGAATGGCATGTAGTAGGTATTTAATAACTGCTTGTTAATTTGTATTTTTATAACTTTATTTAAGGATCATAAGAAGTTTCAGTGAGGCAGCTCAGTGGTACAGTGGAAAGGGGGCTGGATTTGGAGTCAATAAAATGAGCTAAAATCCTGCCTCAGCCACTTTACTAGCTGTGTGACCCTGGACAAGTCACTTACCCTCCTTCGTCTTCAGTTTTCTCATTTGTAAAATTGGGATAATAGTAGCACCATCCTCTCAGGGATATTTTTAAAGGATTAAATGTAAAGCACTTTGCAAACCTTAAAGCGCACTTCAAGCATACATCAAGATTAAGTTTATTCAAGACCTCATCCTAGATGAACTATGAATGCCTTTGGCCTCCTCCAATCTGACTGATGAACAATAGTCAGCTCAGAAGGAATTCCCAATATTTCCAATGCTGATGAAAATAAAGTCGTGTGAATGAGTACTTTTAAAATTTTTTAGTATTTTCATTAATTTTTTTAGTTAAGCAATTATTTTCACTTTCACACTTGTTCCCCAATTGAAAAGAAAAAACCTTTTATTTATTTTAAAATTTAAATTAAATTAAATTTTTTTTTTGGTGAGGCAATTGGGGTTAAGTGACTTGCCAGGATCACACAGCTAGTAAGTGTTAAGTGTCTGAGGCTGGATTTGAACTCAGGTCCTCCTGACTCCAGGGCCGGTGCTCTATCCACTGTGCCACCTAGCTGACCCAAAACAAAACCTTTTAAAACATGCTCCTGGCAAACCTGGCTTATGGCAGCTTGTACAAATGGGACAGAAGGGAAATGGGATGTTAATGTTCTTCTCTGAAATCCCTTCCAACTCTAGGTCAGTGAGGTAAGGACTGTACAGTGCAGCCTGGTCAGATGAGAGCTGTCTAGAAAACAAGTTTTTATTTTTGTTTTTTGGTGAGGCAATTGGGGTTTAGTGACTTGCCCAGGGTCACACAGCGAGTAAGTGTCAAGTGTCTGAGGTCGGATTTGAACCCAGTTCGTCCTGACTCTAGGGCCGGTGCTCTATCCACTGTGCCACCTAGCTGCCTCATGCAGTGTTTTTAAGAAATTGTTTTGATTGTGGGGCAAGATATTATTTATTTTCATCCCTTATTAATCTTTTCTATACAAGTTGTAGCTTCATCCTTTTTTGGTTTCCCAGTTGTGGGACAAACTTCTCACTGGCACTAAGATCCATGGCATTTGGGGGCATTGCGCCATGGTCCCCTTTTTGCCAGGGCTCGCCTTTTACCTTGAACCTTTGCTCATCCCTTTCTGTGCTTAATTGATTCAAGTCTTGTTTCCAAACAAAAACAAAAACAAAACAAAACAAAAATAAAACCAAACCAAACTTCAGTGACTTGGCAATACAGAAGATCTTTTGGTTGCATTTAAAAAATGAAAACCCACCTCCAATCAGTCTGGTGATCATGTGCCCAAGAGAGCTCATCTGTAAAAAGAGCTGGAGAAGGAAGTGTCAAACCACTCCAGTATCTTTGCCAAGAAAACCCCAAATGGGACCATGAAAAGTTGGACATGACTGAAATGACTGACGAACAAGAAATTAAGGTAGTTTGGGAGAGAGGGCAGTGGCCATTGAGAGGATTGGGAAAAACCTCATGTAGAAGATGGTATTTGAACTGTCATGTTGAAAGAGTGGAAAGATACCATGAGGATGTATCAAGGACTTATAATGTTCTGAGAATGTCTCTAAGGGTGTTCTCAGACTATTGAACTGAAAGAACTTCGCAGGCAAGGCATTGCAATATTAGCTTGAGATTTCCTGTATCCTAAGGCATGGCCACCAAAAGTGACCAGAAGGAAATAGAACCATTTAGGCAGCTCTGCTTTGATCTTATGAGCATATGAAGGGTGAAAACTTTAATACTATGTATTTTCCCCCAAATAAACTTGACTTTAATTTCATTTGGGTAAATTATATTAGCTCAAGCCTGAATAACATACAATTTGTCCTCAGTGTTGAGATAAAGAAAAAGTCAAGAAAAATTGAAACTGATGTGGCAAAGAATGAAAACTTAGTGTTTCTTCCAAGCAGAAAATAATTATCTTTTAAAAATGGAAATTAGTAAAGGAGCCACCATTTTAGTTTATCCTTATAATTTATGAGTGCTTCATATTATTTTTATGTTGTTATGCTCTAAAACTATATTAATCTGTCTTGGGTTGGGTTTTTTTGGACTCTCAGAAATTAATCTGTCTTGAGAGGTTACATTTGAAGTAAAACATTTGCCTTCTAAATTGCAAAATGAGGCTTTTTACTATGAAGAGCTCATAAATAAAATGTATTCAAGAAATGAACATTAAAGAACATTAAAGACAGAAGTCCCCAAACACTCTTGTTTAAATAGACTCCTGAGAAGTATATTCCCTGCCTGTATTCTCTATATTCTTGATTGTGTCCAAGAAATTATATATTTTCTTTGTTTTATCAAACTCATTTGGGTCTCAGTTTAGGCTGGCTCCCTCCCATTATACCACATTGTCTCTCTTCTTCATTGATGGCTCCAAAAAAATCTGATTTGAGAAGATGAGGCAACTGGTGGGGAAATACTAAATTGATTTGAAAAGGAAGATATTAAAATGAGTTTTGTTTGACTTTCTAGTATAATATTTTCTCCTAGTATAGTTTTGGGCTTTTGGTTTCTAGCCTTCATTGTCAGAGTTCTCTCTTGCTGGGTGGTTTTCTCAGCATATTAAGAAGCTTAATAAAAGCATACAGTTAGCCAAAAAGCATGGGCCACTGGGCTTGAAGGAAACTGCATGGAAATGATTTATATAGGATGCATGCATGAATGTTCCTTTTCTATATCATGCACAACCAAAATCACATTTGTGTTTTTATTCAAAACACTTTTCTTATTCTTTTTCAGGAATGTCCTTCTAGTTTTATTAATTTTTCTCCTCTTCTTGATAAAGCATGGAAGTAAATTTTATCTATTAGTGATAAAGTTATAAGGATTTAATTATTGCTCAAGTTAATTAATTCTGGTGGACTTATCAAAATTTGTGGATGTGGAATGTGCCCACGTGTGTGCATGCACATGTGAAAATACTAGATTAAGTAAGAAATTAAGTAAACTTTACATCATTATATCAAATCTCATTTCAATTATCTTAAAGGAACCACCCACATTTTATTTTATGAGAATTTTTTTTTTGTAAAACATGGCTGGAGACAAATGGGTCATCTTATTGACCTGAGCAATCTTTTTGTTATGGTGAGATCTTTCAAATGCTATTATTAGTGCATGCACCACCCCCATCCCTGAATCTTACGATTTCATCAGGATAGGAATTCATGCTATGGAAACTCCCTCTGCTGATTTATGGCAACTCATCCAAAATCTATAGTCTTAGAGAGTTTCTGGGGGTACTGAGAAGTTAAGTGACTTATCCAAGGTCACATAGCTAGCCCACACCAGAGGAAGAGCTTTGAACCTGGGTCTTCCTTCTTTTAAGACTAGCAAGCTCTCTATCTATGCCACATGCTTCTCACCCAGTATGAGATATAGACATAAATATAGAGATGGACATATGAAGAGAAAGAAAATTTCTCAACCATGTAGACTCCTTCTTCTTCCATTAAACTGGTCTGGGTACATAAATTACAATTTGTTGCACCATGAAAACTGCTTTGTGGGTTTATATCTATCAGCACATATGGTATTATAAAGCTCTGTTTGGTTGGAAAGAATCTTCTCCCTTTTTGGAAGCAAATATGTAAGTGCACCATGGAAAGAAAATCTGAATTTCATGACAGCCCAAATTAATTTTATCTGAGATCTAATGAGATCAAGAAAATGAATTACCTGCTGTATTTGATGTTACTGGCCTGGCAATTGCTTCTGCTTTGGTTTCACAGAGAAAGTCATCGATGGAAGGGCTTAGGAGGGGTCTGCTTTCTTGCTGCTCATTCACCAGCTGAGAACAAATGAGTACAGGTATCAGAAAGCTTGACTTAGCTGCAGAACCAGACCAATTACGATGCAGCCTTGCAACAAAAGGGGAATAGCAAGCCTACCGAAAAAAAAAATAAACCAACCAAACAAAAAATGAGCCTTTCAGCACTATCAAGGTTCTCCCCACCATTTCCCCCATGCAGCTATCTTTAATTTTAAAGCTTTTAATTTAAACTTTCCCCACACTCTGGAAGGACCTTTGAATCATTTTGCATTTGTTATAATGCCATTGGGACTCTTGTTCAGCCTTGATTATTCATAGCCAATCCTTGATTTCTCACAGGCAAACCAAGAAAATAAGCCACATCGAGAGTAGCAGGAATGGCTTCTGTTTCACAGTATACATCTCCTAGTTAGGATGACCCAATAATAATGCATACTTGTATTCCTGTGTGCTTGTGAGATATCCCAACACACATATGTACTTATACTCCCTCTTATCTAAATAAAGAAACATTCTAAGTTCATTTTGTATCGTCTTGTGTTGAATGGAAACACCACTTTATTATGGTACTATTGAAAAGGGTGACGATTGCACAAGTGCTTTGTGTAATAGTTGTGTCCCTGAAAAGGTGATGGGCCAATGAAATTTTTATCAGTCACACTCCCTCTTGTTTTCCATTCAATGGCAAAGATTCTGTCATTGGTTTCTCACTGGTTTCTAATTCCCAGGAGGCTCCTAATACTTTATAAATAGTTTGCCTCTATGCTTTTTGGGGTAGCTACTTTCAGTTTTGGCTCTCTATCTGCATTGCCTAAGACAGTGCCTGGCCATCTTTGGTTAATGATCTGAGATCAAATACTGGAGTTTACAAGGGAAGTCATTTAAAGCAACCCTTTGAGGAACCCATTTGGAAACTGAAATCTTCCTATGTGATTTAACTACTCACCCTGTAATTTACCTTCTTTGGAAGATTGGATTGTTATTGTTATTATTATTATTATTATTGTTATTGTTGTTGTTGTTGACTTCTTAAGATGGATCATGCATTTCTAGTTTGTTACTTGGGGGAGGGAGAACAATGGACTAAAAAATAGCTAGATATTTCACATATATTTAGGAAGCTAAATTAGAAATGTTTTAACTTCTAGAGTAGTCAACAGAAGTGGTTTCTCGAGTCCAAGGATGTTGCCTTGCTTCTGTCAGTTCCATTTTGTTTTTTCTCTGGCAGAAGGACCCATGTATTGTGATATAGACTTGAAGGCTGCTGATAACCATGGCTCCTTTATGAATTGTAGGTATTTTTCTAAATAAGCAAAAGGGAAGGATGTATTTAATGCTTAATTAGGGCAGGGATTGTTTCATTTCTGTCTTTCTATCTCCAGAACCTAGCATAGAGCTTGGCAAATAGTTGGTGCTTAATAACTGCTTTTTAATTGATTGAACTATTGGTTGGTTGAATGCTTACTTGGGTATTGATCATATAAGGGGTCCACTTAATTCGATTCATCTGTAGCATGAGACTATGCCTCTCTGATGAATCTCAGTCAGGAGCCAGGGTGGGTCATTGGGATTCACAGTCTGCAATCGGATGGTAATGAATGTGAGCCTTTCTTGATCTCTCTGAGCCTTGGGCAGCTCTTTTAGCTGCCAGGTTATAAACAGGCTATGTATGACTTGTGGCCAGGAAGGATGTTCTCTCACAACTGAAATCATAGTAGTCCTGGTTAAGGGAGAAGCTTCAAGAATATCCTTTCCTTTGAGGGTTCAAATCTCACTTGGGAACATTTTTCATCTCTCCAATAGCTTTTGTCTGTCTTTGATGGATGAAGGTCCCCCAGTAGTGTTGAGACAGTATTCTAAGGATGTTCCCATAAACTAAAAGGAGATTGCATTCTAGCATTACTGGTATCCTCATTACCATCCTATGCCTTCCACTGAAACAAATTTGAATGTTTTGGGATTATATACTCATGTTTTAGAAAAATACTAATTGAATTTAGCAGAGCGTGAGCTAGCCTGGGTTTCTGCTATGACTATATTTGCTCATATAAAAGCCATCATTAGTAGCCAGAAATGGAGTTGAAATGTCCTGCATTATATTTTCTGGAAAATACAAAACTGTTCTTCCCCTTCCTCTAGGTTTCCTATGGGTTCTGCCTCTTGGGAAGCAGTGTGGTACAGTGGAAAGACTGCTGCTAGGTGTTAGAGGAACTGGGTTCAAATCTAGTCCTGCTACCTGGGTGACCTTAGGCAAGTTAGTTAATCTCATCTGTATAGCAATGAGACTGATCTCCATGTCCTATACGGTTGCTTCAAGCTCTAAATCCTTGAACCTAGGATCCAATACATAAAATGATTGCTGTTCAAGCTTTTGAAGTCTAATGATGTCTGCTGTACTTATCAGCTATCTATCCCTGACAATTCCAAATAAATATAGATGCTGACGGAATTATCTCTTCTGTAATTATCCACTTCATGGTTATTGTGGCATGGTATGCTTCTCACCTCATGGAGGGAGCCATATTTTATGTCATGAAAGGTCAATGGCTACCTATACAATCTTTAAAGTTTATTGAGCCGGAAAACATTAATAGCTGAGAAGGTGCTCCATTATTATGATACTACATCATGCTTTTGAAAGGTAAATGAATAGTCATCACCAAAGTGATCCCATTGACCAATGGTCTCTTAACGATAGGGATTATTTCACCTTTGCCCTTGTATCTCCACCTTTGGCTTTTGTGTTCTCAGCACCTGGATTTAAGACTTGGCTGAAATATCACCTTCTGCAGGCGACCTTTCCTCACCCCCTCAGCTGTCAGTGTCAGATTATCGTTCAGATGATCTCATCTATACACAAAAGACAACAAGTAACCATGGAGCAGCTAGGTGGCACAGGAGATCAATTCCTGGGCCTGGTGTCAGGAAGATCTGAGTTCAAATCTGACCTCAGACACTTACTGGCTGTGTGATCCTGGGTAAATCACTGAACTTTGTTTACCTCAGTTTTATTATCTGTAAAATGATCTGGAGAAGGAAATGACAAACCACCCCAGTATTTTTGCCAAAAGAACCCCAAATGGGACCACAAAGAGTCAGAAATAACTGAACAACATATACTCTATGTATTTCTTTCATGTAACTATATAATTATATGTTGTCTTCTCCATCAGATTATATGCTTCTTGAGGGCAGGGACTGTTTTTTGGCTTTTGTTTGTATTCCTAGTGCTCAGTGCAGTACCTGGCACATAACAAGAACTTTATAAATGCTTGATGGCTAATGGACTTAGTAACATTTCTGGCACCTAGCTGACACTTAATGAGTGCTTCATAATTGATTGTTTTAGGGTTTTTGTTGTGCCACCCAGATCCATGCTACACTCATCAGCAGACATGTACTCAACAATAAGAAAAATACAACATATTCAACCCAGGCTGGATTGGACATCTGTGTCAGGAGCAAGTATAGGATCATATGCAATGACTGTTGGAAACCATTTTTCTTTGTTATTGCCATTTAGTTGAAATAAGAATAAAAGTTAATAACCAAACAGGTCAAGCCCCATTGGCTATAACTTCAGGACTTCTCAATATGGTAAGAATATTAGGTAAGTATAATTTGTATAACCTTGACAGGCTTTATTATTGTTTTCAATCATAAATTTAGACTAAATTAAACTTAATGTGCAGAAAAAATAACTAAATATTCATTGCTTCCCTAGCAAAGTGTTGCCCATGATGATAAATATAAGGAATTGGTTTAAACCAACTATATCTTCAGGAGAACAGCAGAAACCAGTACCAAGGGTGTTAGATTTCTCTAACTTATGCTCAAATATAAGTTATATAGAGCTTATTGTCAAGAATAGGCTTGACAAGAAAATGGTATTACGATATAGGAGAGAAAAAATCTCAGAGTGAAAGAAAAAAGGCAGAGGATGTATTATTTACATAAAAATGTCATAGAGGAAACTTAAGAAAATAGGATGGTTTCTCTACAGAAAACCCACACATGGGAGGCAATGGATGAGGCAGTCAGGTGAATAGGACAAGAGCACTAGTCTTGAAGTCAGGAGAACCTGGGTTTAAGTTTTGTCTCTGACATACACTGGCCCTGTGCAAATCACTTAATCTATCAGTTGATTCTGGACTGTATGTTGCAGGGAAGGTATCAACCTGTTTTCATAGAGTGAGTTGTCTGCCTAGGAGTTCCTTATGGCCATGAAATCTTAGGTCTGGTTCAAAAAATAAAAGGAAGTGGGATGGTTTGTTCACATTAAAAACCTTATGTGGGAAACAAGGAAGTGGGATGGTTCATCCACATAAAAACCATATTTGGGAAGCAATAAGGCTATTTTTTCTACATAAAATTTCATATAGGAAACATAAGGCAGTAGGTTGGTTTAGCTACATAAAAATCTCATAGGAAACAACCCTCATAGGAAACTAAGGAAGTGGGTGGGTTTCTTGGCAAGCTTAATGCTTGTAGGCAAATCTGCTGAAAGTTAACAGAAGGGTTTCAGCCTCTTTCCATCTCATTCAAACAAGCTCTTCTTTGTGTTTTTTTTTTAACAGAAAGATTGCTTAGAAACCCCTGACTGTCTTGATGGTTTGAGGGAAACAGAGGACCAGAAAACACAGAATTAAGAAATGGACCTTTAAAATGTGAACAATGCTAATTCTAATCACTCTTATTTTCATGTTATTTATAGGAAAAGCAAGGTTTCTATTAAGTAGCATTCATCTAATTCTTGTGATATCTGTCACTCCCCTCATCCTGGGGATCTCATCTCCTAACATACAGTTGATCACCACCAGCGTCTATCTTCCAGCCCTGAATTCCTTGGGTTGACTTTCCTGAATACCCTCCTAAGCATTTCCTTCATTTTTCTGCTTTCTAGGTCAGTGATTTTTTTCTCCCACTGGAATCTAGTTTGGTTCATATAAGGATTTGGAGGATGAGCAGGGTTTCTGAAGTAGGGTATAGGGCTTAGGAAGGAGGTGGAAGAAAGCCACAAATGAGAAATGGAAAAGTAATTGGGAGCAGAAATCAGGAGAAGAAATGAATGACAGATGAAGCTTTCTTTGGTTAGAAGGGAGAGAAGATGGGGGATACTGCTACCAGATTTGGAGTCAGGAAGATCTGAGTTCTAATCCCGATTCAGATACTTCCTGGATATATGATCTTTCCCTCTCTGGGCCTCAGTTTGGACTTGATGGCATCAAGCGTTCTTTCTAGCTCTAAATCTATGAGCTTATGAGCCTATAACATCCTAGGTCTAGAGCAGGTGGGAATATGTTATTGTAACAGTATAGGATAGTGATAATGTGGTCTATAGAGAATATGCACTGCTGAAGGGTACTGGATGTGGGCCCAGAAGAATGGGGTTCAAATTCTGCCTCCATTCCATAGGTCAAGTCATGTTTTATCTCTTTGCCTCACTTTCCTCTTCTGTAAATGAAAGGGTTGCACTAGAGGACCTTCCAACTCTATGTCAATGATTCCAAGATTAATTCTACCTTCCTGGGTTGGATTTCAAATCTGTTCACAATTGAAAGCATTCTTGGTCTTCTGTGCGCCTACGTCCAAGTCAACAGATTTGTTGCAAGGGATGGATCACCTCCTTGATCTAAATGTCCTTTCCAAAGCCCCTTGTTTTCAAAAAAGAGAAACAAAGGGACCTGGAACATCAGGAGCCATTTTCAAACACAAAGGGGTTGAGGCTTTAAGTCTTTTTTGCTTATATACATATTTAATATTACGTGTTTGCAATTTATCCAAATGTGTACATTTTAATTTGGGGACAAAGGAGATCCATGATACCTCAGATACTTTGGTATGGATCTCAAGCCAAAATGAATTTTAAATAATGACAAAAGGGCCTCCTAGGACATGTTCTCATGAATGATGGGTCACCATGTAAGTTTCAGACCAAAGGGACCAGATTAGTGTTTGATTTAAAATGGAATATTTCAGTTTCATTTCTAAGTAGGTTAGAGAAAAAATTTTCATCTGCTTCTGTCGAATTGAAAAAAAATGGAGTTAAAAAGAAAACCACTAAAAGCAGACTGGAAAATGAAGTGTCAATACCTTTTTTTTACCCTTTTCTGTCAATGCTGATTAAAAAAAAATCCAGTTAAACAATTCATCTTTTTTTTTTCTTACCATGAATGTGAAACAATTAAACATTCTGAAGGTTTTCTTAATTAGTTTCTACATGAATGGAAAGTGCTCAGATCTGTTTTTAACACGGTGTAGGAGTTTGTGTTTGGAAACTCCCCATATGCCTTTTTTTGTTCCCCCCCCCTAACATTGTTGATTCAATGCAGGTGTCACATTCATCAATTAGACTCCTGCTTGGAGTTTTGCTACTGAGTTACCTGCTTGGGACCAGATGAGCTTTGTCCTCATTTAGAAAATCATCTCAAACGGAATCATATTTCAATGCACTTGTAAGAGGCCCAATCAATAGGATAAATAAACCAGGCGACCTATCAGAAGGTACTTAGGAATCTATTCCCAGCCCAACAGAATTCCAGAGTTTTGAGGGGACCTTAGAGTTTCAGGTTTTTCTTTGATGACTTTTGACTATATAATGCCTCCTCCTTCAGCTTTCTTGACCTCGGTTCAAGTGGGAGCTAGTAATACCTCAAATGGTTTTCCCACTGGTTCTCTGGATTTGGAGAGGGATTATCAGGCTATAAGTATAGGTAGTGGAGGCAAGCACATAGGATCTGCGTAACAAATGCTTGTTGACTGAACCCAGTTCTTTTGAGAACACATGAAGTATTCTCTGGGTACTTATGGTAACTATATACAACATGGCCATGGGAGATATCTGTAGGTGACCCAGAATCTTTTTGGCATGGAGGAAAATGAGTTAGTTTATGAAATATCCTATGCCTTGGTTGCAAATGTAATTATGTGAAAATAGGGAGAAAGTTCTAGAACTGAGATTTCATTAAAAGAGGGTACTCCTAGGTAAGGAAATCCCCTCTACCAACACAGTATAATACCACATAGTCTTAGAGAGTTGCCTGAACTAGAAGGCTGAGAAATTAAGTGACTTGCTAGGGTCACATAGCTAGTATGTGTCAGACATAAGACTGAAACCCAGGCCTTCCTGGTTCTAGAGCAGATTCCCCACCCATTAAACCACACTGCCTCTCTATGTGCCAATACTGACCAAAAAACTTCCCTACTAGTAGATATGACTTGTGAAAGAGAATTTTATAGATAAGATATTGTGGGAATCCTAATATATTTTAATTTGTTCTAACGAATGTAGTAGAACTTAGTTCAAATGAATGATTAGTATTGATGATATGAAAAGAAACAAGGCCCTAATCAATGTACTGCTGGTTTGGGGACTCCATGGCACTGGGAGAGGGAAGAGTGGGCAGTTGCTGGTGTCTGATCAGGAAGCTTTTCTCTATTCCTCTGCTTTTTACTACAATGAGGCATCTGTGGAAGGCAGTGACATATATATGGATTATAGCCTTGGGGAGAAAGAGATGGAATTCAAAGATATAAGAAGTGAGTAGATGGTTAGTTTATGGTGAAAGGTGATAGACATCAAGACTGGTCTTGGTGTGGAGGGGGTTTGAATTAGGGAATTAAGTTAGGGGTTGTAGAGAACTATTGTTAATTGGCACGAGAAGAGAAAGAGCACCAGGAAAGAGCAAGAGGGTCTTGGCAGAATGGCAATAGCTGGCTTCCTTCTCATCACGCCCCAACTCATTAACTTACAGTGACTCCCTATCCCCTTCAGGACCAAATTAACAGACTGTTTGGCTTTTGAAGTCCTTTGTAACCTAGCCCCTTCCTCACTTTCCAGTTTTCTTATACATTATTTTCCTCTGTGTACTTTCTGACTCAGTAACACTGCTGTTCTTCTTATATCATACTCCAACTCTCTACCTTTTCTGGGATTGTCCCCCCTACTTTCACTCCTTGTTATCTACTCTCAGCCTATAGTCTTTCCTGCTATTGTACTTAATGAAAAAGTTCATCTATTAAAACCTCATAAATTCCATATCTTTCCTCCTTCAAATACTCCATCAAACTATAAAGGCTCATGGACTTAGAGCTGGGAGAGATCTTGGTGGCTGTTTAGACCAACCTCTTCATTCTACAGGTAAGGTAAATGAGGCTCAGAGAAGTTGCCGAATATTATGGAATATAAAGTGACAGAGATGGGATTTGGATCCCTGTCCTCTAACTCTTAATCCCAGATACTTTCCATTGTACCACACTGTCTCATTTTCGCAGTTACCTAAAATAGACTCATTATGACTTCTTGGCCTCTGTACTACATGGCTTTACTTATGTTTCCCTGAGATTTGTGCAATGTGTCAGTCCAGGGTCATCTGAACCCTGGCTTGTGTGATGTGCCTGAGTCTTTGCTGGTGCTGGGTCCATGCATTCATAAAGCATGAATGGGTAACAATCACAATCACATAATTCTCTTGGGTGTTTAGAAATTATTGAGTTCAAAACTCATATTCAACCCTATCCCTACTTTGTTCATTAAACTAGAGACAAACCCATGGGCTGAAGCTGGGGGTGGGAACAAGGCTGAAAGGTAAGGTATGGACTACAGACATCATACCATATAAACACAGCTGATAGTCTAAAGCTTTGTGGTTATAATTTGGTCTGATGAATGATCACTGAGCAAACAAAGGGTTGTATGTTACATCAACTTAATTCTGAGTGGCTCTGGGTGATTTTCCAAGAAACTCAACTGTGTCCAAGCAAGCTAGTTAGCTTCCAACTTGCTAGTAACTCATGACATGAAACGTCAGCCCCTCTCCCCCCACCAGACCATGGATAGAGATGATTCTACAAAATGGGGGCATGGACCACTCACCACATTCTCACGAACAAAGCACCTCAAGGAGAGGCTTGATGTAGAGACACCAGCACAAAAATGCTTCAAGACACTAATACATTCATACACATAGACTAAGAGAGCAAAATATGACATGGGACATAGATTGGATGCTATGGCCATCATGGGAAGTACTCACTTTTTCAGATCATCCTGCTTCTTTTTTTTTTTTTTTGGCTGGTGCACACCACTGGTGCATAGCAGGGAAGAGTCCATGTGGGTGTATCAAGTAATAAAAGTGTGCATTCAACTGAGAAGTAACTGGATAACAGCTGTCACTGAATCAATTTGTTTTTTTTTAAAATCACCTAGCACAACAGGTGCTGAAAATGTTTATGAATAGGTGCTCTCATGTTGCCAATTCATAAACGAGACAGTGTGCAACAAGAATAGGATACATGAAAGAAAGCAGCCCAGAACCTTCATGCAGCAATGCTTTAACTGATTGTCAAAAGCACATAGCAACAATAGACAGGTGTTAAAGGAGGAACTTGACATACACTCTTTCCTGAATACAACAGGGCAATCATGGCTTTGGACAAAACATTTTGTCAAGATCCTGGGAAGAGTAGTCACTTTGAAAATTTAAAAAGGATAACTGGAAATCATATAATTGCTTGAGAAATATCCTTGTTCAGGAAAAAGAGAAAGGGAGTACACTTGACCAACTCATGTCCCAAAATATGACATATGGTGACTAGGGACATTGCTGAAGAATAGAACTAGCAGCAATCTGCTGGATCAGATATGCCCATCTATATGGCTCATGGATATCTGGAACCCCCAATGCATCCATCAGTCTCTGCCATTCATGTGGCAGCCTCATGAGCAGCTGGGAATGAAACTGGCTAGATATTTTAGCTGAGATGATTCTGCAAAGGTCATATAGACTCAGAGTAACTCTGCCAGGCATCTAACGGATGCAAAATGGAAAGTGGGTGGAATAACTAGAGTCTGAAAAAGTTGATAAATACCAAGCAATGGCATCAACATGTTCTGTGCATCATCAAAATTAAGCTTCCCTATTTTATAGATTAAAACACCCCCGTCTCTCTCTGTCTCCTCTCTCTCTCTCTCTCTCTCTTTCTCCCTCCCTCCCTCTCTCCCTCTCTCCCTCTCTCTCTCTCTCTCTCTCTCTCTCTCTCTCTCTCTCTCTCTCTCTCTCTCTCTCTCACACACACACACACACACACACACACACACACACACACGCACCCAAAAAACTTAACAGCTCTGAAAATATAAAATTCAGCCAAAGCTCCTTGGCTCTCTTTAACAGACGTTTTCCTCATCCAATTTGGATGTAACGTGTCATTATAATTTTCATTACTTACAACATAACGTTGAGGATAAAACAAAACCACATATGTTTTTAGCAGCTGGAAAAAAGATTTGCTGATGGAGTAAAGTGAGTTGCTAAAACATAGCTTTGGGTATAAATGCCTTCTCTAAGGGTCTTCATGGGGCATATCAACTACAGATATGTCCTGTTAACTGAACTAAATCATCGTATTGATTGGATTTGGAAAAAGAGATGTGGAACATAATATTGTAAGCTACATTATACATTCAGTGCAAATAAAAATTTAATTTCATTTTAGAAATAAAAACTGTCATGGCAGCACCACAAACTGGAGGTGGGTGACTTTGTATGTTCTTTTTTTGTTGGACATGGTAGGGGGAAGTAGATCTGTAATTTCATTGGTGCAGGAAACTCCCCATGTGAAAACTTACTCCAAGGAGGCAGATTGGCGCCCACTTCTCTAATTTGAATCAGAGAATCATGAAATTATAGATTTAGAGCTAGATGGGACTTTAAGGGTCATTTAGTCCAACCCCCTCGTTTTGTCAATGAGGAGACTGAGGTCCAGAGAGTTTGGTAACTTGCTCAAAACCTCACGGGTAGTAAGAGGTATAACTAGGATTTGAAACTAGGTTCTCTGATTCCAAATCCAATGCTTTTTCTACTGTATTGCATAATCTTAGAGGGTTATCTGCAAGCATGGAGAATTTAATGACTTGCCCTTGGTCATACAGGTCATATATATCAGAGGCAAGACTTGAACTCAGGTCTCACTGATTTCAAGGCTAGCCCTCTATCCACTATTCCGTGCCACCTCTCTATACAAATACGTATTAATTTTGCAGGGTGATTCAAAAACCCGGCTGCCTCCCACACATTATCAGAGAGCCCCTGCACATATGCCCAAATTTGCTTCTTATAATTAAGTTATAACAAATGCAAAAAATGGCCTCCTTGTGCTGATAGAGTAAATAGTGCTTATGATATCAAGGTCACCATGTAGGCAAAAATTTGCACAAGTAATTTCTGGCAAGTGGACTTTTGGATCACCCTTCAAAGTTAGTTATCCGTAACAATATGTGTATACATATGTTTGCAATGCACATATTCACAACATGGATATATTTAACATTTAAGAAAATCAGTTTAGAAAGTCTACTGGCAAACTGACATATGTCTGTGGGCTCTATGTCAAATAACTTTGTAAATTGGAATTTGCATTTAATTTTCTTTTTTATTTGAAAGTGCTTTAAAATGAATGGTTATCCATTTCCCAAAGGTTCTTTTCAATAGTCCTTCATAATGAAGAAACTTTTTTTTGGTATTTGTATGTATACATATATTTAAAAAAAACAACTAAGTAATGAAAATTAATATCCACAATTAAGTACTAAATTGCATTTTCTCTCCCTCCCGATTTTCCATTTTATAATTGTTTCAGTGAAAACTGTCTCTATTGTTTTGATTGGTTCAAAAGAGTGAATGTTTCTCCACTAGTTAAAAATCAGTCACTGATCAATGAACATATGTCAGCTTCCTACTGGAACCCTATTGGTCTGCCCACCTGTGATGTCATAGTAAGGAGGGGCTTTTCTTCAGCAGACTCCTCCCTCGGTATCTCCTTCATCACCATGGCAACAGCCTTATCGGCTGCCCTAGAGCTTTTCCCCTATAACAGTGAAACCAACAATGACTTGGGTCAGGAGGAAACTTGAACTTGTTATTTGTTACAAGAAATTCTAACTGGTTAAAGAACAATCCACAACATAAATGAAGAGTAGGATGGTAGAAGGAAGTCTCGAGGCTCTTGGCTGAGAACAAAATACACAAAAATACTGGAAAGGAGATTTATGAACATCTAGTTAGTGTTTACAACTTTACCACGGACATTATACATGTCATATTTAACCTTACCATAGTGTTTTATATTTGTAATATATTTTAAATGCAATTTCAATGGCAAAACAATCATTTAGAAATCCCTCACTTATGTCACATCTTCCCTGGTAGAATGCAGGCTCTTTGAGGGTTGGGATTATTTCTGTCATTGGATACCCATTGCCTAGGATAGTGCCTGGAACTCTGTTGGTGCCCAGTAAGAATTTGGTGATTTATGGATTAATTGAATGATAATGGTACATCCAATTTGAGGTGAAGAATAGGGTTGGACTACCCCAGAAGGTCCATGTCCAGCGGACCATGTTGGGGGTAGCAAATACTCTAATTTACCTTGAGTAGAGTGGAAAATGAATGGTGGTTTTATAATATCCCAATTTGTCCAGCCTACTGTGGAGTGATAGGTAGTCTGACCATGGATTCTTTCTTGACTATCAAGATGTCTGAGACCAAGAAATTAGAACTGAGTTATAAAGATGTCATTCTTAAAGAATGTTTGTTGTAAATCTGGACATGAGCCAAAGAATGGTTAATGGGTGAATTAGCAACTACCCTCCCCAAAGACAATCCTTGTAGAGTAAATTATCACAGTTCCATAGAATAACAGGATGACAGGACTTCATATCTTCCCCAAATGTCCCATTATTGAGTTTGGAGAACTTAAGTTTCTTATCATTAAAGGCAATGGGGAACTTAGAAGACTATTAATCTGCTCAAAACTCCATCTGCTAAGCATGTAGATGCCTCTCAGGTGATGCAAAAATTAAATGATCTTTCAAATATTTTACCAAAAGAAAATAAACTTCACTTTTTAAGATGTGCTTTTCAATTTTTTCAGTGCTTATTTTCTCATCACCTTATCTAAGCAAGGGCTTTCCTAGGGAAGGGGAGTTGGACCCTAAAAATGCATCTAATGGTTTGCCTTGGCAGTATACTGAAAAAAATGACAATGGTGTTCACAGGGATACTGCAGTATCCTGTACATGGTAGATTAATGAGCTTGATGGAATTTTGTTGTCCTGTATCTGAAAAGGGCAATATTTGCAAGGGTTGATGTTAACCTGGAAGGCTAAGATTATTTTGACAACCACAAAACAACAAAAGGAAAGAGAACTGTAGACATTCTTCTACTAGGGTACAAATATGGCTTCCAAAGTGTATCTGATTAAACAAGGTCTCCATTTAAAAGGCACCCACATCTTTTTTTTTTTTAAGAAACCACTATCTAATTTTCTCACCCTTTTCCTTCACAAAATTTAAAAGCTAGTAATTTATTTCTGAGAACAATTATATATTCTCTTCTCTGTGAGATTAAATTTGAGAATGTGTAAAATTGCCTAAGATGTTAGAGATTTTTTTTAAAGAATCTAGCATTCTTAAAAGGAAATGTCTCTTTGTTTCCAGAATCTAAGTATGGGATTTCAGAAATTTCCCCAACCTTCTCAATGGCAGCCATCCTCGCAGGCATTTTGATCGCAATGGCACATAGTTCTTGACCTATGTAAGACTAACCATATCTGAGTGCATTATCATATAGGAGTTCTTCTGGTATGGAACAATTTAATGCTTTATATAGGACAGTACATAACTCCACGTTTTGTGAAATGATTTCTTAGGTCACTACTAAAACCACATGACATTTCATTATTGATGTGAAAATTAGTTTGCTGACACATTCAGCCTAAAAGCATAGAGAACCATTAGGGGCCAAAGACATCTACAAGCTAAATACTTGAAATGACAGTCTTTGTAGTTTATATTCCCAAAGAACATAATCCACCCATGAAGATTTCTTTCCATGCTCCCAGAAGTTTTGGACAATAGAGGCATGCTCGAGTCTGAATTCCTTTTTCTATCCAAAGAAATAAGACCTACTATAACCAGTGTAATTAAAACAAATCAAATCAAATAAAAAAAAAAACTCAAGAGTTTTATTTCTTGGGCTAAGATAACATAATGTCAATTGGTTAGCATTTCAAAGATTCTAAGTCTAACCTTCAGAATATATCACTTATTTGAAATGCTACCAATCCATAAACTATTTTTAATTAAAAAATATGTGCAACTTGAGTAGCTGGGATTAGCAACTGACATGCTATTTTACTAAAGAAAAGAAAGAAAGAAAAATTAGTCCTTTCATGCTGAACTCTAGAACAAAGCAGTGATCCGCGAGAAAGGATGTATCGGAAACACATGCGGTGCTGTTGATTTCTTGCACAGTAGAAAAAACCCACCAAGGCCAGAGTCAGGTCACTTTTTTGAAGACAGTGCCACTTTTTCTTCAAGGTTACACCTACTACCTGGAAAGAGTCATGACACCCACGTTAGAGCTTATGGTGAACTCCCCTCCTCTAATAAGCACTTTGGCATCTGAACGAACCCCAAATCTCATTGTTTTGGGAAGTGTGGCTACAGTCAGAGGACAGAATTATAAACGCTGCAAAAATGACATCCTGGGGTTCCAGCTATCACTCCCTTCTCCCATTGGCCACTACCAATTCAAATGGGCTTTACTTGTACATCAAAGGAAGACTCCTTCCCACCCCTGACCCCAGGGCTTGCCACCTCCACTTGGTGTCTCCAAAATCAAGCAGTGCTCTTTCTGAATTTCCCCTTCATCCCTAACAAGAGTGACTCTAGCCCTAAGAGCCTAGCTGATGATGATGGCTTTAGGGATGCCTGAGACAGCACAGTTGGCTTGTTAGCAGTTCTACTGGGCTGTCAGGAACCTGGCCATTTTTTTCCTTTAAAAATCAGTGAGATATGGCTTCAAACTTGGGAGGAACACATGCATGCCATGACAATGCAGATTTCAAACTCCTTTTTCTGAATATAACCACACTTAGATGTCTATATTGCTTAATGCTCTATTGTTTGTATTACCATGATGACAACAAAATATACACTAGACATACTTTCATGCACGTAAGTGAATTTAGTCACACTTCTTTCTACATGGCTTTTCACCAGGGAGAATGGGGACACGTGAGAAGTTAATCATCATGTCATGATACTCTCTGGGTACTATTTCAGGTTGTTCTTTCATCATTTATCCTTTGGGAAGATTTCTGTCCTAAATCACAGCTGAATTCAAAGAATCCTTTTGTATATCTGGATAATAACATCAACCAAAAAAAATGAGAAAGCTCCATGATTCCTTTGGGTTTCTGACAACACGTTTTTGATTTTTATAGGAGCTCATGCTTTTCCTAAGGGCCACATTTGAGGTTTATGAGATACTTATGAGGGCAAGTAGATTTATGGGTAATTTGCACACACCCAGACAACAAATAAATTATGCAAGGCAAGAGCTCTGATGATAAACACTAAGAATGGCTTCTTCCCATCAGCTAACGGTTATGATGGCAAACAAATATTAATATGAGATAATTTGTACAGAAGAAGACATCAAGATCTATTAAGAAAATTATTTCCCCACCTCTTCTTGTCCTATCCTCTATATGTAATCTGAGCCCAAGTAACACAACCTTATATCCTTTTAGGAGTTAAGGCTGAAGCAGGCTGGCCATATGGCCTGCCAGGTCAGAATTATTTGACATAGCTATATTCAGGGACCACTGGTGGCCAAAAGCTAACATCAAGGGGGGCATTTTGGTGTTTTGGAGACTTAAAGTCAGAAGACCTGAGAGAGGTCCTATTTCAGACACTTACTAGTTGGGTGGCCCTGGACAAGTCACTTAGCCTCTCAATATCAGTTTCTTCATCTGCAAATGGGGATAACAGCACATACTTCATAGGGTTGTTGTAAGGATCAAATGGGGAAAAATGAAGAAAAAAAGATTTGTGAACCTTAAAGCATTCTATAAGTGCTATTAAAAATAGTGGTGATGACAACAAAAACCACAAGTAGGGTTGATCTACAAGGCAGAAATACCTGTCACCCAGCCTTGTGAGAATGCTCACGTGTCCCTCTCCATTATATGTTTCTAGTTGTCTATGTGATGGTTTTGATGCTTAGCTAGGAATTTTTTTTCATAATGTCAAAACAGATTGTTTTTTAGACATTGAAAAGTGCTTTTTTGTCCAATCTGGTCCTGCCAATAAGCAAATACCACCATCAATTATATAGACTGTGACACAGCATATAGTTCTTTCTGTCATGGAAAAATTGCTCAAGTATTTCAAACCAGCAAGGTATCCCAGATCATTAGATTTGGAAAGGACCTCTATACCACCTAGTCCAATTTATATCAATTCAGAGTTGAATAAGACTCCCTTCTATAATACAGTAGGAAAACCATCCAGCCTTTGCTTGAAAATGTCTAACAACATTCATTTTAAAGATGAGGAAACTGAGGTTCAGAGAAGTTAAATAACTTGTCCACAGTCACACCATTAGTAAGTCAAAGATGGGATTTGAACCCAGATCTTCCTGACTCCAAGTCTAGCACTTTATTTGCAAGTCTTTTTTTTCTGGAACGTTTTAAAAATTCCATAAATTGACTGTTTAATGCATTGAAATTCCTCCTAAAGACTCTACAGAAATAAAGATCTCCCGAGGGTCACATGGAATTAGAAAAGGAGCAGGCAGATTTAAGATAATTTGCGTAAACTGGGAAGAATAATTACAGAATCATGGAATCAGAAGAGACCTCAGAGGCCACTTAATCCAAATGGTACCTGAACCAGAAGCCTCTCTACACATCCCTGACAAATTGTCATGCAGCCTTTGCTTAAGACCTCCAGGGGAAAAAGGGCACAGTGGATCGGAGCCAAAGATGCTTGGTTTGAATACCTGTGATCTGCAAGTCACCTGGCCCCAGTTTCCTTATATATAAAACAAAGGGGTTGGACAACACAACATCAAATTTCTCTTTCAACACTCCATGTTGGGTCCTCAAGGGACCCTGTGTATTCCCAAGGACTCAGGATAGTTTTTTTTCTTATATTAAGCTTAAATCTGCCTTTTAAGTCTCAAGCGATTTCCCAATTGCAGATTTTATCACTTCCATGATGGTTATAATTTCTTAGTTTTTATGTCTATTATAATTTATCTGTGCCCTCTCAATTTAATATATGTGTACATGTACACATGTGTATACATATTCATATGAAAAATATATATACCCATATATATGAAATCACTGGTCTACTCTGTCTCTGTCTCTATCTGTCTCTTTGTGTCTCTGTTTCTCCCTCTGTCTCTCTCCCCCCTCCTCCTGCCTCTTCTTCCCTCTCACTGTATATAGGTCATATGAACCAGACCTCTGATTTCACTTTTTTTGAAACTCCCAAGTAAGGAGCCTACCAAGCCAGGTAAGCTCTTTGCCTAAGACACTGAAAAATTAAATTACTTGCCCAGGGTTTTCTGGGGTAGGTTTTCTTGGCTTTAAGTCAAGTTCTCTCTTCCCCTACAATCTTTCTTCTCTTTGTGTTTCTTTTTCTATCTCTTCCTTTTTCTCTTCTTCCTCCTCTCTCTCCCCCTCCACATACACACATATACATGCATATACACACAAATGCATGTGCCTATATTGCCATGAAAAGGGAGATAGAATTATAGAAAAGGTAAAGGAGAGAATACCCAAAATCTCTATCCAAAAACTCATTAATGACCTTGGGAATACAGTTTGGAGAATCTTTCCAAATAGGTGACACTTAAACATTTCTTAGTCTTACTCATCCTGTGTGTGTGTGTGTCCATATATGTGTATGTTCACACATGCAGAATCCATGTATGCAAGATGAGTGGTATTAAGAGTGTACATGTACCTTATAAAAGGTAGTTTCAGGTAGTGGATAAAAGAGGTCTGACCTTGGCATCCAGAATACCTGGTTCTATCACAGCCCAAGGTCATCCATTTAGTAAGTAGAATTGTCCTGGTCCTCTGACTTTAAATCCCTTATTTTCCACATTGCCTCTTCAGTGTATTTTCATTTAAAAAATATTACTATATTATTTTATGACTGTGCCTTGGTTTTTAGGCCTTGATCAGAGAAAAGGGGAAAGAGTTCTCGGTTTCAGATATAGAGGGAATCATACTTGTGGCCTGTACTAAATGAGGTATATCAAGGCTGCTCTCTATTGAAACTTACATTCTTTTGTAAGCAAAGATTGGATCATTTTTCTTTACCTGGGAAGGTAAATGTCAGGAGATGTGCCCTCTTCAAATTGTACCAATGCACTAAAATGTCACCATTTTAAGGACTTTACAAGACCTATTGGAAACAGGAATTCGCTCACTTTCAATTTGGATTATCTCCCCAGAATAATATGTTCTCATGGGTGCATTAGAACACAGAGACTTAGGGTGATTTTTGTTATCTCTGAGTAACTTCAGGAATCAGTGGTGGTGTTTTTCCCTCAAAAGAAAGCTTATAAAGCATTCACTGAGACTAAACACCAGAGCTATAATCAGGATGTAGACAACTGGAGACCTTGCCAACCAAATTGGAAAAATGGAAATTTGGAGAGCTGACTTTTCAGGCCTCGTGCTCCTTAGAAAAGTGGAGTTAGCACCTAGTTAGTGATAATAACAAGGAACATGAAGTCATAAAATTAGAGCTGGAGGGCATCTCAGCCTATCTAATTTAAGCCCCTTATTTTATGGGCAATAGTCTAGATAAAGATACAGTGTTTGGGTATCGATCACCTTTTGACTCTGAAGTCAGTGCTATTGGCACAGGAAGCTCCAGGAGCTTTCTTCTCCCTCCCCAATCTCCAAACTCTCTGTTCCCATGGGAGCCCCCAATGGCATTCTGAACAGCAAGCCTGTCAGTTACCTGGGGTCTTCCCCCCAACCCCAGCATAGATTATAGGCATAGTGCAAGAACGGAGTTTACAGACCATTTTATGGATGAGTAATTTGAAGCACAGAAGGTTAACTGTCTTACACAGGGTCACACAACTAGTAAATGTTTGTAGGTGGGTTTCAAACCCAATTTGATCCACCTTTGCCACCCAACTGCCTTCTTAAGGAAGCTTAATTCACAAGGTGTGCCTTAGGCTCAAAAACACTAGTTATAGCATTACAAAAATCATATTTAGAAGGCTAGGTCCACTCCATGTCAATATTCTTAGCCTGAAAAATCAATTAAACAAATATTATTTCACATGCCTTACATGTAAGGCACTCTTTTAGCCTGAGCATGCTGAGCCAAACAACAACAACAATGAAACCCACATCATTTATTTTTAAAGAACCAAACCTCTTACTTATGAATGCCCTGATGAACTCTATGTATTTAATTGCAAGAAGGGAGTATGACTAATGGATTTTTTTGGTCTTTTTAATACAGGACCCACCACCCACAGTAATTTATAAGTTGAGGTGGCTAGGTGGTGGCACAGTGCATAGAGTATAGAATTGGAGTTAGTATGACCTGAGTTCAAATTCTGCCTCAGACACTTACTAGCTATGTGGCCCTGGGCAAGTCCCTTAATCTCTCTCAGCCTCAGTTTCCTCATCTGTAAAATGTGACAATAACAGTACCAATCTCATAGGATTACTATGAAGATTAGATGAGAACATGTACAAAGTGCTTTGCAAACCTTGAAGTGCTATATAAATATAGTTATTATTATTATTATTAGAAATATATTTAGAGGTGAAAAGGATCCTATGGGTCAGTGAGGCCAATGCCCTCATTTTACAGATGTGGAAGCAGCATCATTTTCCACAGAAATGTGTCTTGCTCAGATTTATATAACTAGTAAATGTCTGAAGAGGCATCTGAGCTCAGGACTTCCTGACTCCACATGCTCTACCAACTACTCCAAACTTCCTCAAAAATATAATCATCTTACCATTGGTTTTACCTCACAGGGAGCCTGGTGCCCAATTTACCTTGTGTATGGGTTGTCTGTACATAGTTGTTTGCATGTTATCTCCCCTATTAGACTGCAAGCTTCTTCAAAGCAGATACTGTCTTTTGTCTTGCTTTGTTTCCCTAGCACTTATCAAAAGCCTGGCACATAGTAGGTGCTTAATAAATTTTTATTGACTGACTGACCACTGGCTCTTCAATTCAACTCCTTAACCACTTAACCCCATTCTTTTGAGTTTACAGAGTTTTAAAACTTACTTCCCCACCCCATCTTATTTAACACTGTACACATGGCCAAGTGCATCATGTCAGTATGATCTCATTGCTTTGGGCCAATTTCAAAGGAAATTTGGATTAGCAAAAAGTTCAATCATAGAATTTTTTTTTCAAGAAGTGAAGTTTTTAGAATTATGAGGTACAAAGAGAAACATTAACCAAGAGCCAATAGAGTGTTCCCAAGGAGAGGCAGGGTACTGCTTTCCTAAGCAGATAGGCTCCTTTGCAATCCTCATTTTCCAGGTTAGCAATTAAAAGTTGTTTGTTCTCTCCAGAAGGGTAAATACTTCCCTCCACCTGAACATACTTAATCTTATTTACTTTATTTGCTTAGCAAGCCTTTCCTCATAAACTGCCTAAAGGTAAACTTTGTCTAAGTATCAGTTCATTTACCTTAACTTCTGAATTATTAGTAGGGTCTGAACTAAACAAGGTTTTACTGCAATATTGACTGTCATTGATAATGCTCTAAAGAATTTGGCTCCTGGCTACCCAACTGAGAAGCTCTTTCATTGTGTATTTTTGGGAGTTCAATTCAATTCAACCAGTGTTTATTATGCACTCTAGGCATAGTGGCTATACAATGGAAAGAATGAGTAATATAGAATCCGAGGAACTGAATTAAAACCCTGATTCAGACACAGTAGCTATGTGACCTTGGGAAAATCACTTCACCTCTGTATTTCATTTGCTTCAGTGAAATGGACCAGATGCCTTCAAAGGTCCCTTCCAGCTCTAAATTTGTATTTGTATACCTATGTAGGTAATAGGGATATATGAACAAAAGCAAAACAGTCCTTGCCTTCCCACTGTATAGATGAAACTGTTTAGCAAATTGATTTAAAAAACGAAGAGGGTACATCACTCTATATTCTCTAAGACAGTGGTTAACAAGGTCAAATAGAAATGGAGGCACTATACAGTGGATCCCTACATATTGACTTCATTATAAGATGTAATATAGTCTATGTTTTATTGTATTTTTATTTATTTTGTCAAATATTTCCCAATGAGATTTTAATCTGGTTCACACTGAGGAGGAGCCCCATGGGTGTTTGACACTCCTGCTCTTGAGTGCCTAGAAAAGTCTGAATGCATGAAGGCACTTAGAAAGCATTCAGTGAATAGAAATGTGATGTCTGAAGATGGGGTCTCTATCCTTGGGAGGAAAATGAACATACAGGCATGGTAGTATTTACATTTCAAGATGCTGTTCAGGGGAATTGGGCTGATTGAGTATGGGATAAAATGTGTCTGTCTGTTAAAGAAGAGCTGGGATTTTTTATTCTTTTTCTAACAACTCAGATGATTAAATGCTGGCATATCTTGTAACAAATGGAAAAAGGGAAGCTTAAGAACAGTGAAATATGTTAAAGGTCAGGGCTTTCTTCCCACTTTCCCATTTTTTTGACTTTCAATTATTTCATAGTTTGGAAAGTTAAACTGGGACATGGAGAAATGATAGGAAAATTACAGCCACTGTCCAACTTGTGCACATCCCTGATATACCAACAGTTGGCTTGAGGTGGTAGAAGGACACAGAAACTTTCCTGGATACCCAGAGAGCTAGATGCATGCCTTTTTTATGGGGCAGGTGCCACAATAGCTAGATGGGAGTCAGGGCAGATTTTCTTCTACTTGGAGGCTGGTACGGGGTCATCTGGGGCCTCAATGTAGAAGTCAGGGTTGTAGTAGTAGTAGAGTTGCCTTGATATTGCAGTTTTCTAGGAATCTAGAAGATGGTGATCATGAATTTGGTTCTTCTATCACCACCCTGTTCTTTCTCATGATATGGTGGTGGAAAGATCAATAGTTTGGGTTCAAATCTTACCTCTATAACTTATTACCTACGTGACCTGAGGCAATTCATTTATTATCTCTGGGCCTCAATTTCCTCCTCTGTAGAGAATATCTCTATATATCCATGTACACAAATATATCTATTTCAGCTGTTATCATCACCACCATCACCATCATCATCCTTTTCAGCCTGACTCTTGAAACAATTTCAGATCTCAGAAGGATGCTGATATTTGCAGACCTGCTTCCTATAACTCTGGACTAAGGTCTCCTTCCTTCCCTCCTGGTCAAGACTATTCTCTAGGCTCTACTCTACAGGTAGAATCTAATTAGTTTGGAAAAAAAGATTCTCTTTCACTAGAATTAGTGTAATCACTTCAAAGTGACCAATCCACTCATCCCAGGTACTTTGGTCTTTTGCTCAAATACTCCCTAATCCAGCTTCCTCCACAAAGAGTAGAGTTCACAATGTTGTGGCTGGAATTTTTCCAAATTGTGGCTTATTTTGTCATCTCAACTCTTGCCCTGGATGATCTGTCCTTGTTAAGAAAATATTTGCCAGAACTCAACTAATTTCCTTTTTAGAAACTTTCCAAATAAGGAAAGTGATTTGTCCTCAATAGCGAGTTTACTTAGTCTTATAATTCAGTCTTCAATTAGTTTTAAACATATAGGCTAGAAAAATGACAATTTCACTGGGTCTCCAACAGCAGTTTGAAACCAACCAATTCTGCTGTCACAGATACTTCTTTCTTATTTTTCCAAAGCAGGATGGTGGAAGTGCAAGAGTTGACCATTCTCTGGCTGTCTGAAATTGCTGGTTTTATGTCTAAGATATGGGTTTGTAGTAATACTTGCAGTGGACTTTAATTCAAGCCTTCATCACCTCTCCATTGGATTACTGTGATGATATCCTAATTGGTCTCCCTGCTTCAAATCTCTTCCTGCTCTCATCTATTCTCCACTCAGGACAAAAATGATTTTCCTAAAGCATAGTTCTGACCACATCACTCCCCTGCTCAAGAAGATTCAGTGGTTCCCTGCTGCTTCTAGAATAAAATGCTAACTACTCTACTGAGCATTTAAAGGTCTCCACAGTCTGGTTCAAAGCTACCTTTCCAGTCTATTGCAATTTCTCATTCTTCATAAACCACACATTCCATCTCCACTGGTCCACTAGCTGTTACATAGAGATAATGTTCTATTTCTCACCTCTCTGTTTTTGTACAAGCTGTGTCCCCTTTCCCTGGAATGCTCCCCTTTTCCACATTTCCTGTGAGGACCATTAGCTCTTTTCAAGGCTTAGTCCAAGAATTCCTTCCTACAGAGGACTTTTCTGATTCCTGTGAGTTATTGGTGCTCCCCCTCCCTACCATGCACTTTGTCTATATTTATATGTGTACGTTATTTCCTGCTGTAGAATGGAAGCTCTATGAGGGGAGAAATTGTTTTGTTTTCATCTGTCTCTCCCCAGTGACTAGTACCTGGCAATAGTAGGCATCTAGTAAATATTTATTGAACTGAAATTAATGCCACAGTGGACTTTAAATGAGTTCTATACCATGTAGTGCCCAAGGATTTCATGTACCTGCTGCTCCCATATATAAATATACACACATGTACATACGCATACATGTTACACATGTGTTATATGTGTATGTTTGTGTATTCTGCTATTTTAGTGCATGGGCCTATTTTGAAGAAGGCATGATATCACCTTCTGTGATATTCGCCTCCTCCCATAAAGATGATATAATCTCTGTTTACAAAGAAAGAAAAGTCCCAGTAGAGATCATTCATGCTATACCTAACATATACATCTCTCCATATATCAGTATATACATAATACAAAACATTTCACTAATTATAACAAATGGCTTTCTGTCACTGTTTCTATTGCAGAAATATCTGGGATATGTGTGTGTATGTATGGTGCAGGAACCAATGCTAGTCTTGGATCCAGAGGATCTAGATCTGGGTTCAGATCCTGCCTCTGATCCTTTACTCTCTCTGTAAACTTGTATAAGCCACCTCGATTTTCTGAATCTTGGTTTCCTCATGTGTACAGTGAGGAGGCTGGGATGCTGGCCTCTGGGATCCCACTTGAAAGGCATTAATAAATTTAGAGAACTTCATGAATGCACTTAAGCATACAAAGAAAGGACTAAATCAGGAAAATATCTCCAACCTTAGGATTTTTTTTCAGGCACAAGTTAAAAATATTTTAAATAAAAACCTTTGAGGTTTAAGAAGAGATTTAGTGGAAATTTTTTTAAATATAAAAAGCTGTAATGTTCTTTATAAAGTTCTTTCTATATAACATCTCCGTTGAGCTTCGCAACAAGCCTGTGAGATGTGTTAGAGGTATCATTAATCCCATTTTGCAGATAAGGAAACTGAGACTGAAAAAGGTTAAGTAACTTGTCCAGATAGTAACTATCTGAAGCAAGGTTCATATCAATGTCTTCCTGAAACCAAGTCTACCACTATAATCACTACTCTATCCAGCCATTCCATTCTTGGTACTTAATAAATTAGTTTGCTAGGTTGTCTGCTAAATAATAAATGCATTCATGACTCATTTCTAATTCTGAAGTCCTGTAGGCAATCTCAGAGACCTCTCAGATATAATCAATCATTGAATCAATCTACTAAGAACTGACCAGGATTGATTATAAATTCAACACTGCCAATATTTCCATAATGTGTGTTCTAGGTGATGATCAATAGACAGAAAAATGGATATGGTAATATAGATGGCAAAGTGTGAGTGAAATTCTCTTGATCCTCACATAAACTAGTTTTCTGTTAATCTCTCCAATTCCTTTCTTGGAACTATGAGACTATATTAGAAAAGATTAAATTGACATTCGAAAGAGATTATGCTTGAATTCATTTTAACCTGCTAAATAATGCAATTGATCTTTTTTAATCCAAAGCTGAAGACAAGCATATGATATGAATAGCCTATTAATTCTACAGTTCTAAGCGCCTAAATTGATTCAACTTCTAGATATGTGTTAGGAATCATAGAATCCAAGAATATCAGCATTGGAAAGCAACTTTGAAACAATCTAGTTCAATCCGTTTTTGAACAAGAATCTTTTCTACAGTTTATCTGACAAATGGCTCTTCAGTCTTTGCTTGGAGACCTCTAGTGAGGAAGAATTGACTTTCTGGGTGCCCATTCCATATGTGGATAGCTATAAGTGATGAGAAGTTTTTTTTTCCCCTTATATCAAGCTTAACTCTACCTATGTGCAATGTCTATCCACTACTCCTAGTTTTGTCCCCTGGGGTCAAACAGAACATGACAGCCCTTCAAGATATTGGAAGGCAGCCCAGCCATTGTCCCTGCTCCCACCCACAAGTCTTCAGATTTTTATTTTAAGACTTGCTGCCTGGTTTTATTTGAACCTCAATAATTTCCTTTAAGTCTCTGACATTTGAGCCTGTGCATATTTTTGTGCTAATAAAAGTTAAAGCTGTATAGGAAAATATATTCTCCTTTTTCTGGGATTGTTTTTATCCATTGCAAATAGGAAAAAAAAGAATCTTGATCAAAAACATATTTTTAAAAATCTTGTTTCTGCAAGAAACTTAATTTATTCTGATTCCTAGCTTTTATATGAGAGCCAGAATCCTTCATCTTTCTTGAATATGTGAAAAGTATTAATCTCCATTACATCGAAATAGATATTCTTTTTTTTTTCTGCTACAGAACTCATAAAATAATTCTCTCAGTAGCCTGGAATAGATACACTTTTTTGTGAAGGGCAAATGAGCTTGTTAAGCATTCTTTCCTCATTAAAAACTACCTACTTTTTTTACTTTGACACATTGGCACTTCAATAGCCTGTATGTGAGCTCTTGGATAGTGGCATTCTTTCCAAAGAAGTAAAGCACAATCGAACCATGCCTACTTATCCAGAGAGACTATTGTCCACATTCTCCCCTAAATCCACATTGGAGAAACTGTCCAAGGTGCTGAGAAGCAGCTCTTGAAATTGTATGGGTTCTAATAGAACACATGACTCTCCATTAGCTGTCTGTCCCTTGCTCTCATCACATGACTAACCCACCTTCTCTCCCCCTGCCCTCCCCATACAATATCCTTTATGTTACTTCTTTTGCACAATTCTTGGTTGCTAATATGGGTGCAGTTTGCTCACCCCCACCAAAGGCCTTTCCATTGTTCTTTGGGTGACCCTCAATTTTAAATCTTCAGAGGTTTCTGTAATCCATGACTTGTAGCAGCACACGGTGCAATCTGAATGTCATCAATGTTAAAAGGATAGGCATCGGGGCAGCTAGGTGGCACAGTAGATAAAGCCCTGAATTCAAAAGGATCTGAGTTCAAATCTGACCTCAGACACTTGACACTTACTAGCTGTGTGACCCTGGGCAAGTCACTTAACCCCCATTACCTCACAAAAAGATAAGTATACATTTCAAGGAAAAGCATGAGGATTGATAAAAGCATTGCAAAATCCTGAAATTCACCCTGCTTTCTTATTATCCATTCTGAGCCTTTGTGCAGTGTGAGTCCAAAATATATTCACTGAGAGAACTCTCCATCTAATTGCATTTCATAGTCTGGACAACAGGCATTCTTCATCCACTTAGTTTTTCCTGTGTGGATAGCCAAATTCTTTTGATACATTCTTTTGAGTGATTAGTGATTTCATTTAGGAGGTTTTGCAATGTTCTGGGGCTTGATGAAATTAACACAATGTTATTTGCAAAAGGAAGCATGTCTGGCTTATTTCCTTAGAGAAAAATGCACTTTTGACTTTGTACCTAGAATTGTGATTGTTTCACTGTAATAATTTCTACTAACTGCAAGGAGAAACTGGAACTCAGGGATTATGGAAGGAACAATAAGACAGTTGGTTTGGCTGAATTGAAGAACATGAAGAGGGGAATAAAGTACAATAAGGCAGGAAACATTGGTTGGAGACAGGTTGGATTTATCTTTTAAAGCCCAGAAAGGAGTTTGTATTTGATCCTAAAACACAGGAAATTTGTTTCATGTTTTCAGCAGGAAGAAGTAAATAGGTTTTCTGCCAGAGGAAAAGGGGCATTTTCAGCATTGAGAAGAAACAATTTTCTGAATAAGGGAAGATGTTGGTAGCAAGAGGAGGATGTTGATAGAGCCAACCTCCCCTTTGAAGTTTCTAAAGATAGAATGCTGCTTCACCTGTTCTGAGTAACAACAGATATAACAATTCTGCACTCTTAGAAACAAAGGTAAATTTTCCTTACCAAACTTTCCCTGATCCCTCCTTCACCCTCAGAATCATTCATACCCTGATCACTCCATCCAGCTTTCAAGGTTTGTGTCAACATAATTTAAGCCTTAGAGTTTTCTGTCTTCTTAATAAACAAAACAAAACTATTATTGTAAGCTTATAACTTTGGAGCTGCAAGGCACCTCAGAGGTCAACCAGCCCAACCCATGCAATTTTACATCTGAGGAAACTGAGATCCAGAGAATTTATTTTTGTGGGGCAATGAGGGTTAAGTGACTTGCCCAGGGTCACACAGCCAGTAAGTGTAAAGTGTCTGAGGTCAGATTTGAACTCAGGTCCTCCTGAATCCAGGTTGGGTGCTTTATCCACTGTGCCACCGAGCCGCCCCTGAGATCCAGAGAATTTAATGATTTCATAAGAATAAACTTAGAGCTAAAAGGAAACTTAGAGGCCATCAAGTCCAACAGCCTCATTTTTACAGATGAGGAAAATGAGGCACAGAGAGGCTAAGCGGCTTGGCTAGGGTCACAAAGCTAGTAAGTGTCTGAGGTTGGATTCGAACCCAGATCTTCCTGAATTTAAGTCCAGAATTCTATCCCCTATGAAGTAAGGGAAGATAATACGATTTTCTATAGAACCTACTATGTGCCAGGCACTGTGCTAAGTGCTTTTCACAAGTATTATTTAATTTGATGCTCACATCAATCCTAAAAGATTGGTGCTATTATTATCCCCATTTTACAGTTGAGGAAACTGAGGCAAACAGAGGTTAGGTAACTTTCCTGGGGTCACATAGCTAGTAAGTAACTGAGGTCATATTTGAGCTTAGGCCTTCTTGATTTCAGGTCCATTGTTCTCACTACTATGCCTCTGGCCACCTCTATAACTTATGGCACCATTTACATGCAAACGTGTACACTCACATATGAACAATCCATCTCCCTTCTCCATACCTTTGCACTGGCTATCTCCCATGCTGGTAATGACCAGGAAGCCTTCTTGAAGAAGGTAAAGTTTGTCTGAGTCTTAAAGAAAGCCAGGGATTCTAAGAGAATGAAGTAAGGAGAGAGAGAAGTCCAAGCAGGGGAGATCACCAGTGCAAAGTTATGGAGAAGGGAGACGGAGAATTTATGTGTAAGCAGAACAAATAGGTCAACATGGCTAGTTGATCATTTTTTAAGTTTCACCTCTCTCTATGTCTCACATTTCTAGGTAGACTGCCAAATTCTCAAGGATCAAGGCCATGCCATCTGCTTTTTATAACTACCCATCATTGCTTGGGCATTCTGTGGGTACATAATATGTGCCTGCTTTTTAACCCAAATTTATGGGAATGCCAAATCTGTTGGCAGCTACTCTTCTGAGCCACCATCTCATTTCCCTTCATCCTTAGAGAAGGAGGAGGACAGGTCCTTCACCTGCCTGGCCAGGCTACTTTATCTCCATGATGCATCTTAGAGTATATGGCATTTGCTGCTTTCACTTTGTGGGTTTGAAATTTAATAGCTTCATCACCCAGAAAGGCTACTGATGTCTCCAAATGTGCTTTACTGGAAAATTAGGGAATGTCAATGCCTTGGTTAGGGACTCAGGTTTGGAAACTGGACTGAAGAATGAAACAAAAGCTTCAATGACTGATCTCAATTCCCCTTATGTCAGTCATGAGCATCGCTTTGCTTATTGATACCAACTCCTATTGTAGCCAGTGATGGATGAGTACAAGCAGAACCTCTGAATCATGAACTGGTGCTGGCAAATACTGATGTATGGAAGATGGGTGCCAAGTCTTGTTGATTCCAGCTGTGGAACATCTGTCACAGCAGTCCCCTTCTTTCTACTCACATAGCAGTGTCCTTAATAAGACTGTCATTGCCTCTCACCAGGAGTATTTACAATAGTCTCCTAAATGGTCTTTCTGCTTCTAGGTTCCCCTTTTAATTTCAACCCTCTGTCCATCCACAGCTGCCAAATTAGTCTTCCTAAGCTGAGCATGTCCTTCCCTGCTCATGAAGCATCAACAGCTCCCTATGACCTTGAGGATACAATACAAAGACCTCTGTTCTGAAAAGCCCTTCACAATCTGAGCAGAGCCTATAATTCCAGGTTATTTCCCATTACTCATTTCACAATCTGTATTCTAGGCCATGTGAAGCAGAATGTAACAACAGGTATTATATAACTATTCCAGATAGCTGGAATTGGAGTCAGTAAAACCTAGGTTCAAATTAGATTTCTGATACTTTACTAGCTGTGTGACCCTGCACAAATCACTTGACCTTTTTAAACCTCAGTTTCTTCATTTGTGAAATGGGAATGAGAAGAGTGGGTATGCTTACCTCCCAGGGCTGCTATGGAAAGTTGATTTTCTGAACCCAGTGTAAATATTTACATTTATCTCTATGATGTTTCAACTTATTAGGTTTGTCCCCAATTATTAGCCTAAGATCTTTGAGGAGACACACTCAGCCATCCAATGCATGTGTCTCATATCTTAAGGAGGCCCAAACACATCATTCTAGAGTAAGTATGTGTTCCTGAAAAAACAGTAAAGAAATTCCTTGGTGGACCTTGCAGAGTCTACTTTTGAGGCTGATAAAGGGAATCCTGAGCTATATTAATCTAGTTTTCTCTGATTTAGCTTCCTTTCTTTTGTTTGAAAGCCAGGGGATTTTCTTCCAATGAGTTAAGACCCACCCTTTATCACAACTCAAGGAGAGGTATGGACAAAGAGAGCCAAAGAGGTGGCCTGGTCAGCTGCTGCTGTCATGGTGGACGAGGGTAGTGCTTCAAACTGTATGCCACTAAGTACTGGGAGAACATCATTGCTAATTCATCTGGATACATCACTTTTTCTGTAGGGCTTTCTGACATCCATTCCTATTTATATTCATGCCCATTCCTCACCACACCAACACCTACACCTTCTGGCAGGAAACACGGGCACAGCTGGATTTTATTCACAGGATACATTCAGTTGTTGCCTCATTAAAAAGAGATTTTCTTTCAGCAGAACATGTTTTCTTTACATTTTCATTCTACACCAATCAACAGAAAGAAGATGTTCCAGAAAAGAGAGTGGAATAGGGATTGTAGTGGAAAGAGCATCACTGGACTGAGAGACAAGACTCCTTGAGGTCTAGTGCCGACTCTGTCACTAACTGACTGTATCACCTTAGACAAGTTACTTCCCCTTTGGGGCTTCAGTTTCTTGACCTATGAAATAAGATCTCTAGGGTCTTTTACAGCCCTAATTCTGAATGATTCTAGCTTCTATTTATGAAGGTAGCCCTGGATCTCTCTCTCTCTCTCTCTCTCTCTCTCTCTCTCTCTCTCTCTCTCTCTCTCTCTCTCTCTTTCTCTCAGCAGGATCTCTGGCAGATGGTATACCCTTTCAACTTTATTTCCCATTCATTTAAGGGTCTTTTTGCACCTGTTTCTGTCTCTTTTGTCATTGCCTCTCTGTTTCTATCTATGCTTTGGTTAGTCTGGTTTGGTTAGTAGTTCCTTTTTCTCTCTGTCCTTGTCTCTGTTTTTTGGTCTGCCTCTTTCTCTGCCTCTCTGTCCCTTTTGTCTATCTCTGACTCTGTTTCTGTCTCTCTCTGTCTCTGTCTCTCTCTGTATGTCTCTCTGTCTCTTTGTATATCTCTCTCTGCCTCTCTCTTTCCCTCTCCACCTATTTTCCCTTCTTTCCCTTTAGTCTTTCTGCATGCTAGAAAAATAGAAAATGAGGAGGAGTCTTTGCTAACATACTTAGTCTTGGCAGCTCTATGCCTCATCTGCTTTCACGTGCCGCTTGATAAATAAGGCATGTCAAGAAGTATTCAGCTGCTAGCAATCTCCTCATAACAACCCTGGAACAATTACTAAGCCCCTAAGCTTTGTTCAGGCTAAAAGATCAACCCCATTTCTAGGGATGAAGCATCATGTAGCTAATTGGGAAATGATGCCAATGTGCCATGCTCCAGATAGTGAGGACACTTCACTAACATCTTCCTCTGGTGTCCAGTCATGGTGCGATGATTTTGTTAGGGTTTTGAAGACTGTGCAGCAAAACAGAGTCTGGCTAGTTCTCCCCAGCAGGAATGGCTTCAAGTATGGGCTAGTGATTGACTTTCCATCCATCTGGGGTCTGAGAACCAGCCTGGCTAAGGAGAACAAAGGCTCATTTCCAGGCTGATGAATTTTCAGCTATAGCAACTCATAATGATCTAATAATGCACAGTGGCTGCAATCTGTGGCAATGGAAGGAATACTATCACTGCTGAAGTGAAAAATCTTAAAATATTGAAGACAACATTTGTAAAGCACCTCGCAAACCTTAAAGCACAATATGCTAGCCATTATCATTAGTATTATTAAGAAGCGTCTTAATTTTTCTGGGTTTGTTGACATTGTGAAAAGACATAGTTAAATCACTTATCTATGTCAAGGAAAGGTCACAGGTAGCGAGGTGGTGCAGTGGGGGACCTGGAGTTCAAATCCAGCTTCAGCCATTTCTTAGTTGGGTGATCATGGACAGGTCATTTAGCCTCTGCCTGTCTCAGTTTCCTTATCTGTAAAATGGGGGTCATCATAGCACCTCCATTCCTGGGTTGTTATGAGGATAAAATAAGGAAATATGTGTAAAGTGCTTTGCAATTCTTAAAGCACTATGTAAATGATAGCTATTAATATTTATTAATAATAATATTAACTTGACAAGTAGAGTTCAGTCTACATTCTTGCTCTGAATAACAGGGAATCCTATCATTAAAGGTAAGGTCTTAGCTTTGGTCCACAAAAGTGATAGGAATGGTCTGTTGTATTTGTGGGGCATATGTGCTTGTGCAACATTGTGTATCAATTGATTAATTGATTGATTGATTTACTGTTGTATATGTGGGGAAGAGGTCACTATGCAACACTGTGTACCAAGGGGTTCATTTGTAGTCCAAGGTAGTGATCCTCTATTCCTTTCCTTCTGGGGGATCTTTTTGCCAAATTGTTGATGTTTACCAAAAGTTTCTCATGGTTCATATTTGTAACCTCAGGAATAACAGTAAGTGCTTGGTAAATAAATTTTTTTCTTCCCTCTTTCCCTTCCTTCCTTCCTTCCTTCCTTCCTTCCTTCCTTCCTTCCTTCCTTCCTTCCTTCCTTCCTTCCTTCCTTCCTTCCTTCCTTCCTTCCTTCCTTCCTTCCTTCCTTCCTTCCTTATTTCTTTCCTTCTTTCCTTCCTATATGATAAATGCCAAAGGATTTTTAATACCCACTGAAAAAGACAAAACTCAGAATGAGGCAGGTCTTGATATGCATATAGATGTCACATAGATCATAGGCTTAGAGTTGGAAAGGAACTTAAAGGTTCCCTACACTAACCCTTTAATTTTACATGTGTGGAAACTGAGGACCCCCCCAAAGTCAAGTGACTTGTTCCAAGGCATATAGTTATTAAGTGGCAGAACCAGGATTTGAACACAGTTTCTCTGTCTTCAAATCCATCGTTCTTTGTCCTGCAACAAACTGATGTTTTCTTGTTTCCAGGATTTTACCCACTATTCCACAGTATTAAAAGATAACAAGAATTTATTAAGTACCTACTATGTTCTAGGCACTGTGCTAAGCACTTAAAATTATTATTTCATTTGATCCTAACAACAACCCTGGAAGGTAAGTGTTATTATGATTCCCATTTTACACTTAAGAAAACAGAGGCAGACAGAAATTAAGTGACTTTCTCAGGGTCACATAGCTCTGGTGCTGGATTTGAACTCAGGTCTTTCAGATTCCAGGTTCAGTGCTCTATCCCCTATGCCACGCACCTACAGGTTTATAGAGCAGAAAAACACACTGGACTAGGAATCAGGAAACTCAGGGTCTAGTCTAAATTCTGCCATTAACCTTGGTCAACTTATATCACCATGTTTGGACTCACTTTCCTCATCTACAGAATTCAGGGGTTGAACTAGTTGCTTTCTGAGCACATGCACTCCTCCAATTCCATGACATTATTATGGCAATGTTATTTCTTGTGGACAAGGGGCATGCTTAGCTTTGCAGTAAATACTACTCAAATGGGTATGCCAATGGGGGCTTTAAATGAAAGAAAGGAAACAAAGGAAATGTTAGGAGACACTAAGGACTTCTAGGTTCCACAAGGGATTTTAGTATTGAGAGAAGAGTCCTTTAAAGCTCAGCTCAAGTGCTGCCACCTACAGGAGACTTGTCCTAATCTCCCAAGTTGCTACACACCTTACTCTGGATCTATTTTATTTATAACTTGTATTTACTTATATTTATATATGTTGTTTCCCCCCAATAGAATTGAAAAACTCTGTGAGGGTAGAAAAAATTTCATATTCTTTTTATGTACAGCCAACACCTAGGACAATGCCTGGCACTTAGTAAATGTTTGATGATAGTGGTAGGTACTTAGTGGTAGGAACTTAGTAAAGGTTTGATGATTGATTGCTAATAAGCCATGAGGGGTGCGGATTGAAAAGTGTGTAATGTTAATAGTGGAAAAGGATTAATTGGACCTCAAGTTCCTATAGGCACACAGGAGGGTTTCCAACATGACATGTACCACACAAGGCAAGAGACAACAGCAAATTCTTTTTTTTTTTTTTAAGTGAGGCAATTGGGGTTAAGTGACTTGGCCAGGGTCACACAGCTAGTAAGTGTCAAGTGTCTGAGGCCGGATTTGAACTCAGGTACTCCTGACTCCAGGGCCGGTGCTCTATCCACTACACCACCTAGCTGCCCCCCAAAACATTAGATCTTAAACATAAACATTTAGTTACCAATCAGGTCAAAGTAATGATAACAATATCACAGATATTCATTGTAAAGCAAATTTGGGAATAACCAATACATAATAATTGACACATAAACCAGGGTGACACTTCCATCAATGCTCTCAGCATCAGTGGGAAGAATGGGAACACATTTACAAAACAAAAAAAAAACTGGAAAGAAGGCACATGAATTGGGAAGACCTATATACTCATGGTAACTCACAATCCAACTTTGTTGTCTTCTTTATGTTTTAGAAATAGTACATAACATTTCTTTGATGAATGTAGCTTTTGTGTTAGACTCTTCTACTGTTAAACTGAGTTGATTCACACTGTGTCTTATGGACATCTCATTGGGTATATCTTAGCCAACCTATTAGAACTGCAAAATGACTTCTCTGATTCTTTGCTTCCAGCTGTTTCTTTGCTCAGCTGGAATTACTCCTAGATACCAACTACATTACCACCTTTTTTTGGGTTTGTTTTTGTTTTTTGCTGGGCAAATGGGGGTTAAGTGACTTGCCCAGGGTCACACAGCTGGTGTCAAGTGTCTGAGGCCAGATTTGAACTCAGGTCCTCCTGACTCCAGGGCCAGTGCTTTATCCACTGCGCCACCTAGCTGCCCCATCACCACCTATTTTTACCTTAGCTAACGCCTCCAGCTGAAGTCTTTGATGAAAATGCGATGACCTTTCATCCTGAAATTTGCAAAAGTCCCTCTAACTTTGCTCTTTTGAAGGATATTTCATCTTCTTCACCATTTCTCAGAACAACAGGTGACAGTGCACAGAAGTATCTTTTGTCTTTTCTCCTTGCAGAAAATCACAATAGAGAACATTTTCCATCTCTCTACTCCTTTTCTTATTCTTCTCAGCAGCAGTCATAGTAAAGCACATGTTATGTTCTCTATTCCTTCTTCATACCATCAGCAGGTGACAAAGAGATAGTACTTCAGGCTCAGCAGTCAATAAATCTTCCAGGGAACAAGTGACGACATTAAGAGAAAGTTTTGCTTTCTCTTTAGCAGGATTCACCTCTGGACCCTATCTGCAAATGACTCTATCTTAGCTTATGATTAGTAGCCAAATTTCTATCTTCTGTCTATGAACAAGTAAATTACATTTGTCCCAGTACCATAGAACAGTTCTGATGTCCACATTTCTCTGGTTATTAACATAAATTTTCACCAATTCTTCATGTGTAAATTTTATGAAGTGCCCTCTATTCCCTTTAGTATTGTACAACTTGTCACATTCAAATGAGAAAATGATTTCTCAGAACTCTGAGTCAGGTTTAAGTTCATGAATTGCTACTTTTAGAAATCCAAGGAGACCTATGGCCCAGACAAATAAACTGTTAGTGCAGACTCAACTCAGCAACTTCTTTTCTCAGAAGCAGACATGCCCTAGACAAGTGAGCAAACTGTCAAGCTTTGTTCTTTTACATGAGGAAGTACAATTTCAAAGCCATTCAGATAAACAAAATAGCCTTTTTTTTTTTTTTTGGTGAGGCAATTGCGGTTAAGTGACTTGCCCAGGGTCACACAGCTAGTAAGTGTTAAGTGTCTGAGGCCGGATTTGAACTCAGGTCCTCGTGACTCCAGGTCTGGTGCTTTATCCACTGTACCACCTAGCTGCCCCAACAGAATATACTATTAACTGCATCTTTTCAAAAGAATTTGGCTTTAAGATCCGTTAAAATTTTAAGGAAAATTTTCTGGTTGGGGGAATAACTGGGAGAGAGAAAAGGATGATGGGGAACTACATGTGCTTGGGAACAGCGCTAAATGCAAGAAAGATGTGAAATCCTTGCAAGGAGGGAAACAAATTGAATTGGGCTTACAGTAAACACTGATCCTTTCCCTATTCACAGTAGAGGCAAATAAAGCTTTGTCTAATGTTTATAATACAAAGTATCTGTGTTATTCTGTGACTGGGGCAGTGACTCAGGGGATGGGACCAGCCTTAGCAGGGGCCTAAATCATTTAGTGACTGGCCTTATACAAACTTTAGAGTTTGCCAAAGGGCTTTATAGGCACATGTTATCCCACTGGAGCCTTTCAACAATCCATGAGGTAGATTCTGCAGGTATTTATCAAACCCATTTTACAGATGAAGAAACAGTCTTGGAAAGATACTTAGGGTCACATAAAATGTGAATGTCAGAGGTAAGATATAAAACAATGCTTTGCATCCCCTAAGTCCTGCACTTTATCCATTTTGCCCGGATTTTTCTCTAGCTAAACAGGCCATGTCTTTGTATGTACTGATTTCCATGCCTGGAATCTACTCCCTGATGTCCTTTGCCTCTTGGAACCCCTCACTTGCTTCAAAGCTTAGTTCCAACGCAGCCTCCTCCCAGTTTTTATAGTCCCATCTCACCCATTACTTTTTAATTTTTATTTACTTTGCAAATATTTGTATTTACTTATCTTTGTGTAAATATATATGTATATATATGTGTATATATATATATATATACACATATATTCTCTTTCTCTTAGTAAAATATAAAGTCCTTGAGGGTTTGTTTCTGCCATTGTATCTGTCTCCAGTGCCTGGAAAAAGATGAATATACATATATATATATGTATATATATATATATATATGCACACAAATAAATGTATATAGGTGTATGTGTACAATGATACACACATGTGCATATATACACATGTGTATGTATATGTGTATATGTATACATACACATACATACAGATATTCATTATATATATACATATAATATCACACACATATATGAATAAAAAGACATTTTCAAATCCTATAAGTCCAAGGGACCCTTTGGAATTTTGGCATTCCCGTCTGTTTTTTAGCTTAAACTATAAGCCTCTCGAATAGAATTGTGCCAGTACAAATCCTCTTGATCCTCTTCACCTTCTACTTCCCTTTCCTAAGTAGAGGATTAGTTCTTATGAACTGGTCACTAGTTCCCTCTTTTTTAGACCAACAACCTCAGGTGATGCCTTTTAAAAAAATATTTGTGCTGGGCAATGAGGGTTAAGTTACTTGCCCAGGGTCACACAGCTAGTAAGTATCAAGTATCTGAGGCTGGATTTGAACTCAGGTCCTCCTGAATCAAGGGCCAGTGCTCCACCTAGCTTCCCCCTCTCAGGTGATGCTTTAAGAAACCTCAGTAATCCCTTTTGGCTTCACTGAGAAGTAATGCCAGAAGGAAAGACGACTTAGTTTCACCATTTAAGGATTAAAAAACCCATACATAAATATCATGGCAGAAAGCCCAGTGCCTCTCAAAGGGCAGTACTGATCATTAATAGTGAGCTCATTGGGGCAAAAGGGGTAAGAAGATTCAGGAATAAAGCATTTAATTATGGTTACTCACGTACATCTTCCTTAGGCCAGCCAGTCAATAATTTGCCAGTTGCCTTCTTTTTCTCAACTATTCCTACCACCAATTTACTGCTCTGCTAACTTGGATTCAGAAAAAAACTTGTCATGGCAATAAGGCTCAGAATGATGGCTTATCCAATCAAGACTTGATGATCTTCTGATGGAGAGGAGCAGCAGTGAGGATAATTCAAACCAAGGATGTTAGAGCATTTAAGTTCAGCTTTACAGCAGTTTAGAATTTTAAAATAAGATTTATCCTTCTAATTATATTTTGCTCATTCTAATGGCAAAATCAGTTTTCTTTTCTTGAGTATATATCATCAGCTGACCACAGGGGGAGAATGATGGCTGAGAAGAGGAAGCTGTGCTGGGATGAAAAGTGTGCTATTGGATACTTCATGATGTGGAAAATCTGTACATGGATAATTGGGAGTTGGTTAGGCTTGTTACATTCTAATGGTAAAAATCAGGGTTTTTTTTTCTTGAGTATACATCATCAGCTGACCAGAGTGGGAGAATCATTGCTGAAAAGAGGAAGCCATGCTGGGATGAAAAGTGTGCTATTGGATACTTCATGCTGTGGAAAATCTGTACGTGGATAATTGGGAGTTGGTTAGACTTGTTACATTATTGACCATGGAACTGTTACTTTGCACTTCTGACTCTCAATGAATTAATCAACAAGAATATATAAAGTATCTTCTATGTGCTAGGGATTATTTTAGGTTTTTGGGGTACAAAGAAAAAAAGTGAAACAGTTCCTGCCCTTAAGAAGCTTATATTCGATCGTGGGAGACACATATTCATATGTGATACAATGCAATATGATAGATACAAGACAACATTGAAAGGAGGGTACTACATGCTGGAGGACCCAGGAAAAGCCTCCTATAGAAAATGTTGCTTGACATTGTGTTGATGATAAACTGTGATAGACTTGGTTCTTCTCACCAGTGCAAAGATCCAAAGAACTCATGATAAAAAAATGTTGTCCACATCCAGAAAAAAGAACTGTGGATTCTGAATGCAGATTAAACCATACTGTTTCTACTTTTTTGATGGTTTTTTTCTTTTGAGGTTTTCCTTGTTTCTGATTCTTCTTTCACAACATGACTAATGCAAAAATATGTTTAATGTGATTGTACATATATAACCTATATTAGATTGCTTACTATCTTGGGGAGGGGGAACTGAAGGGAGGGAGGGAGAAAAATTTGGCTAAAAGTCTTATGAAAACAATGGTTGAAAACTATCTTTACATGTAATGGAAAATAATAAAATATTTTTATAATAAAAAATGTTGCTCGAGCTAAATCTGATGGAAACAGGATTCTCAGAGAACAAGGTAAGGAGAGAGAGCATTTCAGTTTCTAGTTCCAACTAAGAGTTCATCACCTCTTGCCTGAACTGTTGTAATGCTTTACCAAGGGGTTCCCTCTCCAAACTGTCTTCCACATTGCTGCTAAAATAAACTTAAAACACAGTTTTTTGGGGCAGCTAGGTGGCGCAGTGGATAGAGCACTGGCCCTGAATTCAGAAGTACTTGAGTTCAAATCTGGCTTCAGACACTTGACACTTACTAGCTGTGTGACCCTGGGCAAGTCACTTAATCCCAATTGCCTCGCAAAAAACAAACCAAACCAGAACAAAACAAACAATCAAACAAACAAAAAAACAAAACCACAGTTTTGGCCATGTTGTTCCTCTTTTCCCATGGCCTTTTCACCCAAGATCTCTCTCTGTGACCTTCTTACCTTCCACTGCACTGACCCTTTCTCCTACTGATGAGTTCCTTCATTTTTAGGAAGGAATCCTGGGTAGCCATTCTTCATTCTTCTGGCTCTACTTTTGACTCCTCAAACTTCACAACTCTGCCCTCATGTGGGTACTTTCCAGCCTTACCCCACCCCTCAACCCCTTTAGTTCAGTCTTCCCTCATTAGAATGTAAGTTGCTTGAGCACAAGGATTGTCTTTAGTTTTGCTTGTATTTGTATTCCCACCATTTAGCACAGTGCCTGGCATATAAGTGCTTAAATGCTTGTTGACTGACTGCTCAAAAATATTCAATGGCTCCCTTTTTCAATGGTCCAGGGAAAAGAACACAAAAACTACAAACTCATCTTCTTGGCATTTAAAGTACTCTCCATTGTATCCATGTCCTTCTTAAACTAAAGTGGATTGAACATAATGTAGCTTTTTTCTTTTTTTTGGTGAGGCAATTGGGGTTAAGTGACTTTCCCAGGGTCAGTCAAGGGTCTGAGGCTGGATTTGAACTCATGTCCTCCTGAATCCAGGGCCGGTGCTCTATCCACTGCGCCACCTAGCTGCCCCCATAATGTCACTTTTAAAAATTATGACAATAGATTTGTAAGAGAAGAAGAAAAGAATAGGTTAGAATTTGTGACCTTGAGGTTCACTGGACTATTAAGACTGAATGCTAGATTCTTCCATTGTAGTTCATCAAGTTAAGAGTGAGTTTTATTATTGTCTCTCATGGGCCTTTTTTGTTATACCCTTAAGGTTTTAGGGATGCTTCTGCCTTTCTCTCTACTCAAAGGATCTTGGATCTCTACTATTAAAGAATTATGACCTTACGGATGTTGAACTCAGTTCCATTCCACAATATTTATTAGGTCCCTACTGTGGACCAGGCACTGTGCTGGATAATGGAGAGACAAAACCAATGACAAAATAGCCTCTGCCCTCTGGCAACTTAACGTCCTTCCAAAGGGAAATATATGAGTAGATATGAGGTAAATGTAAGATAAATGGGGGAAAGAAATAGGGAAAAGCTTAGTGGCGCCTGAGCTGAACTCTGAATATGGAGAAGGATTCTTAAAGTCAGAGAATAAGAGAGTGGACAGTCTACAGGAATACACAGTGGTGAAAGATGGAATGGAAAGTTGGAGAAACAAGTCAGAATCCATCCTGGCTGGAACACAGAGTTCATGAAAAAGAGAAATATGGATTGTCCAGAATGTTCATTTGGAGTCAGATTGTGAGAAGATTTAAATGCCAGGAAGATGAGTTTGTAGTTTTTGTGTGTGTGTGTTTTTTTTTACCCTGGAGATAAAGGGAGCCATTGAATATTTTTGAGCAGTCAGTCAACAAGCATTTAAGCACTTATATACCAGGCATTGTGCTAAATGGTGGGGATACAGATACAAGCAAATGCCACCGAGCTGCCCTGACTCAATCTAGTTGCAACTAAGATGGCCATGGGCCTTGAGTCCATGTCATAGGAAAACTGGTTAAGAGTAATGGGGATATTTAACATGGAAAAGGGAAGACCTGGGGAGGTGGTTGTAGTTGATAATAAACTATATTCAAGCATTTTAAAGGGCTGTACTGATTCTGTTTGGTTCTGGAGCACACAAGCAGGAGCAAGGGGGAGAAACTGCCAAGAGGAAAATAGATTTGATGGCTGGGAAAATTCTTGACTATTAGGGATATCCCAAAGTAGAATGGGCTACCTCAAGAGGTAGCAGATTCTCTATCATTAGAGGTCTAGGCAGATGACCACTTATTCTGGATGTTTTACTCGGGACTCTTTTGGGGTATAGATTGAGTCAGGGCAGCTAGGTGGCACAGTGAAGAGAACAATGGGCCTAAAGGCAGAAAGACCTGAGGTTAAATCTGGCCTCAGATACTAGTTGTGTGACCCCGTGAAAGTCACTTGACCCTATTTGTCTGTTTCCTCATCTGTAAAGTGAGGTGGAAAAGCAAATGGTGAGGGGGCAGCTAGGTGGCGCAGTGGATAAGGCACCAGCCTTGGATTCAGGAGGACCTGAGTTCAAACCCAGCCTCAGACACTTACTAACTGTGTGACCCTGGGCAAGTCACTTAACCCCATTGCCCTGAAAAAAAAAAAAGCAAATGGTGAACCATTCCAGTATCTTGCCAAGAAAACCCCAAATAGGGTCATCAAGAGTCAGACACAACTGAAACAACTGAACAACAAGAAAATGGATTGCACCAGATGGCCTCTGATGGTTCCTGCCTTCTCACTCTGAAATTTTGTTATTCTAATGATCATTAGTCCAGAGTGAGAGAGAAATGTTATCTCTTGGGTAATTGTTCATCTTGGGTGGAGTATATAGGCTTAAATTATGAAAGTAAAAAGAGTAAGAAAGTATGTGCTTAACTTTAAGCAAAGCTTTGAATTTCCTCCTGGTAACATCTGAAGAATACACCCTCCCAACCCCCACTGAAGGACTTCTGGACAGTTAGGATTATGAAACTTTACTGAGGCTAAAATTAATTTGGCTTACTTACAATCTGCCAGGATTTAGGAGTCAGCATCAAGGCTAATACTGTTCAATAACGAAGACTATCTCATTCTTTCCACATCAAGGTGAGAACAAGTGTCAGCAAACCAGGTGGCCAAAGCAGCTTGTCTCTGGCCTGTTTCATTTTAAGGCATTTGTGGTAATTATTTATAATGATCAAGTTGGGATAGAGGCCTCCTTTGCAGTTATTTAATTTGAAGATAATACAGCTCAGGAAAGATTAAAGAGAGTGACTGTCTATATACCTTGTCTGGTATTTAGATTATTTTCATTTGCTTCCTCTAAGAGCAGCCTGATGGGAATGTGTATCTTTTTCTCCTAAATATTTCCTGGTTTGGACATGATGAATTCCTTGACTTTGAATGGTTAATAGGGAAGAGCCCTGGGACACTGAGTTCCTTTCCCATACATGGAAATCTCCATTCAATTCAGTTCAATAAGGGTAAGTGCTTAATATGTGTGAGACCTTGGTGTTCCAGGCCTTTGTTGTAGTTCTGGGGGCAAGATGCTGGTGCTGGAGTGTGTCTGTCCCTTTCAGCCCCCTTACTCAATAAACCCCAATGGCTCCCCATTACCACTAAGATCAAATGGGAAAACCCTCTGCTGGCATTTCATGACCTTCACAAGTTTGCTTTTCATATATTTCCAGTCTTCCTACACTTTACACTAGCCTCCATTCTATACTATGATTCAGAAACACTGACCTTCTTCCCTTTCCTCCTATACAACACTTTCTCTTCCAACTTGGAGTCTTTTCACTGTCCATCTCTCATAGAATGCCTTTCTTCCTCACCTCTGCCTTTTAGCTCTTCTAGATTCTTTCAAGACTCAGCTTCAAAGGCATCTTCTGAAGGAGGTCTTTTGAAGGCCCCCTTGCCCCCATTTGCTGGTCCTTTCTGTTCTCAGATTACCTTCCATCTATTCTGTATATATCTTGTTTCTACTTAATTATCTACATGTTCTATCTCTCATTTGAATGTGAGCTCCTTAAGGAATGGATTTTACCTTTCTTTATAACCCCATTGCTTAGACCTGTACCCAACACATAGTGAATGTTTAATCAATGCTTGTTGATTGACTGACTGACTCTTCTGGTGCTGGTAATAGACCATTGTGCCCTTTTTTGGGCATCTTCGTGTTTCTCTGATAAATGGCACTGGGATCATACTGTCCAGAAAACTTCAAACATCATTGATTATAGTTTCATATTTCACTTTTAGTTGGATTCTGATTCCTAATTAGAAAATGGGAAAGTCCATTCAAATTATTGTTATGTTTTCCATCAAAAGTAGAAAATCGACTACATCATTTACAGCAACAGACTTTTGATCACACACATCTGTCCTTATTTTCAAGGATGATGGCTTGCTTGGAACTATCTACATGTTGTGGCTAGTGTCCTCATTGCTCTATGGCACACAGTTTATAGTTATGAAGTCATTTATGGCCAATAATAGTTGACAGGGGATACCCTCCACAGAGCTGCTGTGTGGCCATTAGCTACTCATGTATAAGAGAAATTTACCGACTCAGTGGATGTTGTTCATTCTTTTATTTCTAGCCTCTCTGGACAAAATGCCAAGAGACACTATGAAATGTTCAATTTCCCTTTTTTTGGAGAGAGAACTTTAAAGTCAATAAAATATCTATTTTTCAAAAGTGAGCTTTTCAAGTTAACAACTTAAATTGGAACTTGGGCGAAAACTGGGAATAGCATTTGGGCCAAGATCTCTTCAATCATGGATCAAAGTTAAATGGAGTTTCAGAAATTCTAGAGAACTCTAAGGCTTAATTTTCTTTCTACCATTTCCAATAATATCAATTTGAAGCTGTTCACCCATAATGTAATTTATAGAGACCAAAATAAAATGGAGGGAAATGACTTAAAGGAAGAGATTCGGTGTGAGTCAGAAAAGAACATTTTAAAGCTAAATAATGGCTGGGAACCACAAAGCTCTGGGCTTACAAAGACTTTTCAATCTTGGCCAATTCTTAGAAATCATCCTCTTAGGTTAGATTTGCCCTTACCCATAATTCCCCTGGAAATCTTAGAGTATAGATTGCATTGAGGTCTCTACAGACATGAATAAGAAGACTTTAAGCTACCATGCAAATATTTAGACCATGATATATTAAAGATGCTGGACAGCCTTTATTTTTACTCCACCAAAATACATCAAAACAATATAAAGGATTCATAGAAGTTCATAAATGACACTTTCCCTCCCTACTTTGATAAGTACCATTCCCCCTATCCTGACCTACAAAGTCATTTACATTTATAATGCTTCTCTGTGGTTTGTACCTCCCAGAAAGGAAACACTTGGATCTACTAAGGGTTTACTAACTTATGGGGAGTTTTCTAGCTCTTCTAGGGAGCTATAAACTCTTCCTGACTTATAGTTCTACCCTAAAGGTTGGGGTTCCTCTGAAGAAAATTTGACAGTAAGGACTCCTAAGAGGCAACCCCCATTGGACTTTCTTCATTCAAATAATTTATGAGTAGAGAAGGGAAAGGGTACTTTCTTAAGTTGTGGTTAGTACCATACTGCTTCGCTGGATGCAGAGTTACCATTTTCTTGTTTCTCTTTTCTCCAAAAGGCTGAGCCTAGGAGCTGGTATTTCCTTGCCTCTGACTGCTATCTCTAGTACTGAAGGTCATGTGGTTCCCTCCTTTCCCAGGGTTGCCTTGTTTCCCCTTCCCAGAAATTCTTTCACCACTCTGACATTTCCTTTATACCAGACACTTCTGCCATCACTAGATCTGTTGCAAAAAGTACGGAAGGCCATGTTGATGCATAGGCTTTCCCTGCCTCTCTTCACTCACTAAAGAACCCAATCTTCTCTCAGGAATCTGTTCTTATCTCTCTCTGAATTCCCCATGGCAGAGTTGTCCTACTCCTTCTATAAATCTGGTCCAATGGGGGTCGTTCAGATCTACAAGGAGATGACATACTAGCACTCCAAAAACCAGAGATGGCCACACCCACCAAGGAATCAAAGCCATATACAAATGCCTCATCTTTTCATTTTGTTACGTTACCCTTTACACAACCAATGCAAACACATTTCAAATATCCTAGTCATGAGAGACCAGAACAATACCTTGGACCTTTGGTCTACATATTTGCTTACTGGATAATTTATATTTATATATTACTCCCTATCTCTTGATGTAACCTGACAAAGCAGGAGCTGCATGGTAAAATCAAGGCAAGCACTTGGGAGAGGAGGCTGAAAAGTGTCGGCATACTGATCTGTGTGTCCATCCTCCCATGGTCTCTGTGCTGGAGCCAAGAGAGTCCTTCAAAATCACATCATCGCCGTTATCATCCTTGTTGTCAGCACCACGATAACATCAATCATGATGGTGATGGCTAGCTAAGGTTTGCAAAGAGCTTCATTAGGCGCTCACAGCAACCTCCTGAAGGCAGTGCTACTACAGTTCCCATTTAACTGATGAGGAAACCAAGATTCAGGGAAGTGACTAGCTTGCTTAAGGTTATACAGGTACCAGGCTGAGATTTCAATATTCAGAATGGGACTTGTATTTTTGGACATGGCCAATGCAGGAAGTCATTTTGCTTGACTATATATATTTGTTATAATGGTTTTGTTTTTGTTTATCTTTTTTTTTGATGGGAGAGAAAAATAAATGCTTTTTTTTTTTTTTTGGTGAGGCAATTGAGGGTTAAGTGACTTGCCTAGGGTCACACAGCTAGTAAGTATTAAGTGTCTGAGGCTGGATTTGAACTCAGGTCCTCCTGACTCCAGGGCCGGTGCTCTATCCACTGTGCCACCTAGTTGCCCCTAAAATAAATGCTTCTTAATAGAAAAGCAATAATTTAAAAAGTGGAAAGATGAAGAGCTTCCACCATAGGGATTGAGAGGTTAAGCCGCTTGTCCAGAATTGCATAGCCACTATGTGCCAGAGGCTTAAACTTGAGCCTCCCTCTTGTAGACTCTGAGGCAGCCTTTCTATCCAGGATAGCACAGTTAGGAGATGCTCGATCTACTAATTCCTTTAAAATGAGACAAGAGCACCAAAACCTTCACACATTTGTGATCCCTGAGCTCCCTTAGATGCCTGCTGGTGTAATTAACTCCAAATGATCAATCCAACCTGGAGATAATCTTTTAATAGATCAGGAGAGGGTTAAGCTTAAGAAATATATTCATTGATCAAGTCCTATGGAGGGACCACTTTACCCAGGCATGAAAAATGAAGGCTCACAGAAAAGGGCAAAGTATGGTGTGTTGTAAGCTGTAAGACAAAGTGGGGTCCAGATTGTTCTTGGGTGAGGGGCAGAGCATAAGTGTATGCCCTGAAAGGGCCTGACTGAACTAAAACTCCCTATTTGAGTCTGATAAGGCCCAGTGGGGCCTCTCTCAATATATGCTAAGTGACACTACCTATATTTCAAAAACTGACTGCAGGGGTGTGCAGTCCCTCTTGTGAAGATGGACTGCCCTCATGAACAGAAACTGCTGTCTCTAGCAGGTTGCTAGGCCCAGGGCCTGCCTGTCTTAAACCATTAAACCCCAGTCCCCAACTGTCTCTGCAGTTCAGGGCACAGTTACCTACAGCTTTAGAGGTTAAGTCGTGAGGAAGCAAATTGTCAAATGTGTTTTCCTTTGAAAGGATCAGAAAACATGGTCTTGAAAGAGACAGCCTACTTTGGTAGACTAAGCAGAATCAAGACCCTTGCTTTCTCATTCTTGCCTCTGTCCAGCACCTTGCAACTGTTAGCAGTGAGAAATTCATGCAACCCCTGGCTATCTCAAATTCCTCATTCCCAAAACAGGGTCCTCTCTATCAACTGAATTTTCAGGGGTTCTGAAACAATGCATTGGTGCCTGGTAAAGTTCTTCTGAAATTAGGTATTAACATGAAAATGCAGAGTAGCATTATACTTTATCTCCAGATGAAAAGTATGGCTAACAATAACATCTCATATGAAAATGACTTTGGTGGATTCTGAGGAATATAAACAGTGTCACACAGTACTGTGACAGAGCTGACAAATAAAAAATCAAATGTAATTCTGCCCTGTATTGGGAGAAATCTAAATTCTCCTTTTTTGCAGAGGAGACAGACTATGGGGATGTAACATTGCATATACCATCAGACAGGTGATGTGTTAGTTGGTTTTGTTAGATCATAATTTTCCCATCTTTCTTTTAAAACATAAGAAACCCCTAATAGTTCCCATCTTCAAGGAGCTTACTTAAATAGGAATGTCAATCCTGGTTTTCTTCCTATTCCTCTAACTGTTACTTCTTTGCTTCTCCTATCTAACCCTTTAATGGAAGCATTCCACAAGGAATAATAGAGGCACCTGGGGTCAAGAAAACCAGAGTTTAAATCCAGTTCAAGACTTACTAGTCATGTGACCATGGACAAGTCACTTAACTTTTGTTTAGAAGTTTAAAAGTTTCCAAAACATTTCAATGGGGATAAATAAGATAGCAGCTACCTCCCACGGTTCTTGTGAGGATCAAATAAGATATTATGTTTAAAGTACTTAGTCCAGAGTCTTCCTGGTACACAGCAGGTGCTTAATCATTGCTTGGCTCCTTCTTTCCTTCTCCAAGTGTGTGTCATTAGCTCGCTTTTACTGTCTTTCTAAAGTTCTGTCTTTTGGCAATATCATTTGTTCCAATGGTTTTAACTATCATTCTTTTAATATATGGGCTGGATCAGATGGCTACTGAGTTGACTTTCAAGTCTCATATCTGGTGATTAATCAGCCAATAAGCATTTATTATATATGCCTATCATGTGTCAGGCACTGTTAGGTGTTGTAGAGGCAAAAACAAAACAGCTCCTGCCTTTAGGAAACTTATCATCATGTACTTTGTACACACACATGTGCATAACATATGAAGAATAAATACAATGTAGTTTCAAGGGAGTTCAAGGTAGGAAAGGAAAGCAGTATGGTACTGAACCACAACTTAAGAAACTACACTTATCCCTTCTCTACTCATAAATTATTTGAATGAAGAAGGTCCAATGGGGGTTGCCTCTTAGGAGTCCCTACTGTCAAACTTCCTTCAGAGGGACTGCTATTAGCTTTTTTGTTGTTGTTGTTGCCATCTCACAGTTCTGACTCACATTGAATGCGTAGTTCACTAAAATCTCAGATTACTTCTACAGGTAGTGTTGTTTAATGATGTTGTAATTGTGAAGTGGACATTTGGATCCAGGCTGTACTTTACATTTATCTATCCCATTTCTTCCCCTGTCAGCCCTCTGATATATTTCGTATACTTCCAAACTAGATTCCATCTGCAAATTTGATAAGCCCTTCTGTAGTCTTGTCCAAGTCACTAATACAAAATTGAACAGCTGGGGCAGCTAGGTGGCTCAGTGGATAGAGCACCGGCCCTGGAGTCAGGAGGACCTGAGTTCAAATCCGGCCTCAAACACTTAACACTAGCTGTGTGACCCTGGGCAAGTCACTTAACCCCAATTGCCTCACCAAAAAAAAAATTGAACAGCACAGGATGGAGGAGAGATTTTTGGGTATTCTCCTGGAGACTCCCATCCAAGTATATATTAACCTGCCAATGGTTTCTTTTGGGGTCAAGTCATAGAACCAGGTCTGAATCCATCGAACTCTAATATACTCTAGCTCTCATCTTTCTATCTTATCCACACGGATAACGTGAAAGGCTCCACCACATTTTTGATGGGATCTAAAATACATTCTGCAGCATTTTCCTCATTTGCCACCCCAAGAAGCCAAACAAGAATGATTCATGTGGCCTGCTTCTTAATGGATCATGATGATTCCTGTGATCTCTGCTTCCTTTTCTAGATATTCACTAACAAACCTTCTAACAACATAGTCTAGACTTTTGCCAGGAAAAGAGGTAAAGGCCACAGGCCTACTTGGCAGACCCCACTTGTTTGTTTGTTTGTTTTTTTTTTTTTAGTGAGGCAATTGGGGTTAAGTGACTTGCCCAGGGTCACACAGCTAGTAAGTGTTAAGTGTCCGAGGCCAGATTTGAACTCAGGTACTCCTGACTCCAGGGCCGGTGCTCTATCTACTGTGCCACCTAGCTGCCCCCCCACTTGTTTTTAAAACTCAGGAAAAATTGTCCTATTGTAAATTCTCTCACACTTGTCCCATTTTGCATAATTTTAAAATGACCATGGATCACAGGTCAGGGCTCACACCTTCCAGTTCTCTTAGTATCCTAGGGCATAGTGACTTAGATTAATTTGTCTGATAGAAGGGAAGTCCCTTGAGGACAAAGACTATTTCATTTGTGTCTCTGTTTCCCAGGACTTAGCATAGTGCCTGGCACATAGTGGGTGCCTAATAAATATCCATTGATTGGTGCATCATCATCTGGTATGAAGGCAGATTTCTGCTTGCTATAAGGACAGATTTCCCAATAATTAGACCTGTCCAAAAATGAAAAGAACATCCTTGGAGCAGTTGTGAGTTCTCCCATCACTAAGTGAGGCTCGAACTTATTGGAAGCAGGGTAGGCTTGGGCTGGAGGAAGTGGCTTTAGAGGTCCTTTCTAACTCTTGGATCCTCCTATTTTGGGACTGACTAGATGCAGTATAGGACAGTGGAAAAGAGCACTGCATATGGAATCAGAGGGGCTGGGTTCAAACCTCACTTCTCATGCTTACCATGAGTGTGAACACGGGCAAGTTACTTCATCTCTGTGAGTTTCAGCTTTCTTAATGATAAAATGAGGAGATTTGAATCAATAGTCTCTAAGGTCCTTTTTGGTTCTAAATCTATGATTTTATATGTGACTCTGGTGAAATCATTTCATTTCCCCAGGCTCAGTTTCCTTATCTGTAAAATGAAAGTATAATTGTTTTAATTATCTCAAAGAGTTGTGAGGACCAAGTGAGGTGATGTAAATATAGTTTATTGAGACACGTAATTGATGCAGTGGATAGAGTACTGGACAGGGAGTGTGGAACACCTGAGTTCAAATCCTGCTTCAGCCATTTATTAGCAATGTGTCCCTGGGCAAGTCACTTAACTTCTTTAAGCCTCAGTTTCCTCATCTGTAAAATGGGGATAATAATAGTACCTGCCCCACTGGGTCATTGTGAAGATCAAAGGAGATAATATTTGTAAAGTGCTCTACAAATCATAAAGAGACATATAAATGCTAGCTATTATTGTTAATAATAATAAACAGGGAAGTGCTACATGTATGTCAGCTATTATTCTTATTTTATGTGTTGAGTGTCCACTGTCATGAAACAGACCACAAGACCATTCATTCCATCTCCTATTCTAGGGATCTTCATCCTGCCTCCCAGAATGCACTTAGTCATACCAGGATTCATTCTTTGTGTGAATGAATTGCTAATTGGCTGCATAATGAATCACTCCTAGTTTCTTATTTCCCAAAATGAAATTGTCTAATGAATCAGATGAACAATGATGCAAAGAAGAAAACTGGCTCTTAATTCATTTATTCAAAGTATTTAAATATGCAACAATTAGTTGGCAATGCATTATCATGAAGAAGACAGAAATTCTTGCTCAACTGGTCAAAGACTTTGCCCATCATCCAGATAGGGAAACTGAATTTTCGCTTTTTGGGTGCAAGTTTTCTCAGAAGTTTACATGTAATGAATTTTGAGTACATTATTTCTTCTAGAATATGGAAAATCCCAATGAGAAAATCTAGGGAGGACATGCCAAGCATTTGACATCTGGGGCCCCAGAGCCCAGCACTGTCAATCCCCTTGGAATAAGAAAACAGGCAGTGCATTCTTATATGGATAAGTCAGAGCTATGTTTCTTGATGGGGACACAATGGGGCAAGGTCAGAATTCTAAACAAAATACTTAATTGTTCCGAGTCTCCACCTCTCTTTCCTTTTTGCAAACACGGGCTCATAGAGTGAGGGCTGAAAGGGACTTCAGATACCAGATAATTTAACCTCTTCATTTTACAGATGAGAAAACTGAGCTCTAGAGGGGAAGTGACTTGGGATCATATCTATAGCTTGAAGAGATATCAGGGATATTTATAGATAAGGAAACTGAAGTCCAGGGAAATATTTACTTGTCCAAAGTCACATAGGTAGTGAGCATCAGAGACAGGACTTAAATAGAGGTCCTCTATTTCCAGATGGTTTACTCTCCCCATGCCACAGATTCCCTTATCCAAGTAAGATACAATCAATCAAGGCCAAAGTATTGTCATTTGAAACTCTATGGAGGTTAAGGGAAGGTAGGTGGCACAGTGGATAAAACACTGACCCTGGATTCAGGAGGACCTGAGTTCAAATCAGATCTCAGATACTAGACCCTTACCAGCTGTGTGACCCTGGGCAAGTCATTTAACTCTCATTGCCCCACCCCACCCCCCCCCAAAAAAAAAGAAAAGAAAAAAAAAGAAACTCTATGGAGGTCCTTATAAAGACATAGTGGTGAGCTTGACAGTTCCTACCAGGCTGGAAAGGCTTTGAGCAGAGACCCAATTGAGTCATAAACCTAACTCTTAAGGACCACTCTGGCTACCTAAGAGAGGTTAATCACAAGATGGCTTCCCATCAGCTAGTGGATCTTCCCCTCTCTACCTGCCACACCCCCATTATAATTCATGAAGGTCATGGAAGTATGAAAAGATTGAAGACCTCCAGTCAGGTAAAGCTTACTGATTTTGTGACTTTGGGGAAGTCATTCAACCTGATTAAGCCTCAGTTTTCTCATCTTAAAAAGATGGGCTTGGAACTGTTGTTGCTAAGGTACCTTCCAGCTATAGATCTATGATTATATGGTCCCAGGATCCTAATCTATCCTCCATTCCATTGTCAAAATGATTTTCCCAAAGCATAGATCTGACTGTGTCACTCTCACCTCAGGGAAAAAAAAAAACCACACTTCACTACCAACAAAAAACCCAAACTCAATAAATTCCAAAATCTCCTTATTACCTCTAGGCTCAATATAAACTGTTCTATCTTACATTGAAAACCCTTCATGACATGGCCCCTTCATATCTTTTTAGTCTTCCTATACTTTATTCTTCTTCATATACTCTGTGACCTAGCAACATTGATCTTCCCACTGTACTCCAATTCCCAACTGGAATCTTTTGTTTTTCACTGATTGTCCCCCAAATGAAAAATTCTCACTTCTGGCTTTCCTGGCTCCCTTCAAGACTTAGCTCAAAATTTACCTTCCTCAGGAGATCTTTTCCATCACTCCAACTTCTAGTGCCACCCCTCTGTAATTACCCTTTGTTTACTATGTATGAATATACACATATATTTTTATATATTCATATATTAGGAGTACATAGTTGTTTTTATGTTGTCTCCCTATGTGAACTTCTTGAAAACAGGAACTATATTTGGATCCCCAGTGCTTAGCACAGTGCTTTGCATATAGTAAGTGCTTAATAAATGCTCGTTGACTTACTATGACAACCCATTTTTAGCCCTAACCATTACAGCATCTTTCCTGACATCAAGCTAATGCCTACCTCTCTAAAATATCCATACATTACTACTTGTTCTGCCCTTGGAAGTCAAGCTTACAATATCTGATATCTCTCTTATATTTTTCAAATATTTGAAGAAATTATGATGTTTCTGACTAAGCTTTCTCTTCCCCAGGTTAAGTATAATTAGTTCCTTCACCTGATCCACATATGATATAATCTCTCATTTTCTCACCACTCTGTTACCCTCTGATAAATGAGCTCCAATTTGTCTTTATTTTTTCCTAAAATGTGGTGTTTAAAACTGAACCCAGTACTTTCTATGTGGTCAGTAGAGAGTGGCATCATTCCAGAAGCTATTCCTCCCAGTCTACTTGAATCCCTATACCTTTTTTTTTTTTGCAGGGCAATGAGGGTTAAGTGACTTGCCCAGGGTCACACAGCTAGTAAGTGTCAAGTGTCTGAGGCCAGAATTGAACTCAGGTACTCCTGAATCCAGGGCCGGTGCTTTTACCACTGCGCCATCTAGCTGCCCCCCTATACCTTTTTATATGTTGTATTGTAAAGTCATTTTTTTCTATCCTATTTTTATTCAATTATTTAAAAATTGCTTTAAAAACACTATTTATTGGGGCATCTAGGTGGCACAGTGGTTAGAGCACCAGCCCTGGAGTCAAGAGGACCTGAGTTCAAATCCAGCCTCAGACATTTGACACTTACTAGCTGTGTGACCCTGGGCATGTCACTTAACCCCAATTGCCTCACCAAAATACAAACAAACAAAACCCCCCACTATTTATTGCTATTGAAATTCACTGGTTAGTTTTTTGTGGATCTTGACTTTGATATCTAGTGTGGTACTTATCATTCCCAGCTTCATGTAGCATGCAAATTTGACAAATATGGCATCTATGACTACACCAAAATCATTGAATATAATGTTAAAGAACCCAATAGGGACAAAGATCCCTGGTACATTCCACTAGTGATTTCTCTTCAAGCTAAAATCAATTCAACAATGACCACTCATTGGTTCTAAGGATAACTCTTGACACTTCAAAGAAGGGGCAGAACTGGGAGAGTGCTTAGCCAAGTTATAGTCTTAGTAAGGCAATAAGCATATAGGCTTATTTATTCAATTTGGCAATTGAAGAAAGATTAGAGTTGTCCTGCTTGGCCTCAAGAAGGCAGAACTTGCGAAGAAATTGCAAAGAGACAAATTTAGGTTTGATATAAGGAAAAACTTCCTGACAATTAGAGCTGTCAAAAAGTAGATATTTAAAAGTGGACTATCTTGGAAGGCAGGGAATTCTATCCTTACAAGAATGCCTCAAGTCTGGTATATTGTGGAGGAGAATCCCTTCTTTAAAAAATGCATGTTATAAAAAAATGCATGTTATTTGATTCAATTGAACAAGCATTTTTGAGTATCTACCATGTACCAGGTACTGGTAGACACAGGAGATACAAAGATAAAATGAAATGGCAAGTAGTTTACATTTTCTTGTGGTAGGCTACATTGCTTCTGAGGGGGCTTCCAACTCTGAGCTTCTGTGATTCTGTAAACTACATCTGTATGGGTAAATGAATCCTAAAGCAAGAGGAAGGGCAACCCATATCTCTTTTAATCCATGAAGAATATGGTATCAGTTCTCTCCTTAACATAACAGGGCAGGGAAAGAAGACTCTGCATTTGAGCTATATAAAATGAATGGCAAAGAGATGTAGCATGCAAGGATATCTATATCTTAGAAAAGGAGAAAAATAAATGACCAAATTATAATGCACATTATTGGCACTGTTAGACAACTTCACCAACAGTGAGTATTATTGAATACTATTTGTTTGCATGGGGCTACACAGTATATATATATATATATATATATATATAGATAGATATATAGATAGATAGATAGATAGATAGATAGATAGATAGGCAGATTCCTAGCCTAGAAAATTTCCAGTCTAATAAAGGATCTAGAAAACTAATGGACAGTGCAAACAAGGCAAATCATTTAATTGGGGCTTTGAGAATTGGGGATGATGCCATTTATCTGTTTTATGGATTCTCTCTGCCTCCCTTCTTCCCCTTCTTTTTTAAATGTATAATTGATTTATAATATATATGTATGTATATATTCATCTATCATCAGAAGGACTGAAAGTACTATGCATTAAAACAAGATTGTCAAATGTTATCATTTAATTCCTAAAACAAAAGAGGGTGAAGAGAAAGAGGATGTGGCTACAATGAGAGTAGGTGGAGAGACATGAACTAGTGATGTCTCTTAAAGACTAAATAGAGAGGAATCGATATCCCCTTTAATTAGGGTGATCTTGCAATTCTATTGCCAAAGCTAATATGCAAGTCCTTTATTAAAAACATTTGTCCTCAGAAATAAATGAAAAGGTGTTTGGATTTCCGTAGTCTTGCATTTCCCACCAGGGAACCAGGCTTAGTCAACACTTTGCAAGTTTTCTAATGCCTGTAATCAAAACTCGGGCTCTTACTTAAGCCATCAAATGATTATTATTCACAACAGAAGTATATAAACAGAACCCTGATTCACAGACTTGCTCATTTTTTGTTTTTCTTTTTGCTCTGGGACATGAGTGGCAGTGGGTGTTTAGCTATACAATGTATGTTCGTATTTATCAACACCAATGTTCCTCTTCCCAGTGTACAAGTTCAAAAGTCAGCCAAGTGGAAGATTATAGGCATTAAGCAGAAGTTAGAGATATATACTCAGAGTCACAAGAAAAGAAAGAGAAAAAAGTAGAAATTCAGCACAAGAAAAAATACAATGAGCAGTATTGAGCAAAGGAAATGATGGTTCAGCAATGCTCTCCCACTGTCAGGGATGAATTCAGTTCTGTAGAATTAGAAATAATAGTATACATTTTGAAATCATATAGATATGTGAGACTTGGCTTCTAGTTCTCTTTTCTGAAACTGGGCCATTGAGGCACAAAGCAAACAAACAATACTAGGGCTCCCTGATCCTTTCTTTGGGAGTACAGGACTAGCCAAGCCTAGGATGCCCCAAACTAATTAAGCTCTTAATGTTACTTGTTACAATGCACTTCTACAGCAGTCCTATAAACTCACAGCTCAAAGGTATTTAAAAGGTTTTTGCTGACCGCAAATTTATTTATTTGAAATTCAAATTGTCCTGTATGCATATTCATCTGTAAAGACTTTAACAATAACGTAATTAATGTTCACACAAATAGGAAGCAGACCCTGTAATCTGCTACTCCTATTCTAATTCTATTGTGTCTTTTCAATTTAGATTAAATTACTTGGCTCTATTTGTAGTTGTTATTTGGAGTGGTATTATTTGAGTTAGAACTCTAGTGAAAGGATAGAAAAGAGGGAGGGGAAAGAAAAAAGGAGGGAAAAGGAAGAAAGAAAGAAGGAATGAAGAAAGAGAGGAAGAATGAAAATCAATAGAAGAGAGGAAAAAGAGGAGAAAAGAAAAAGGAAATAGAGGCCAAGAAAGAAGAAAAGAAAGTAAACATAGAGAAGGAAAGAAAAAAGTCCAATAAAGTCAACAAACATTTAAATTCATGCTAACTGCAAAACACAGGAAGGCCCTGGGAACACAAAGAGAACAAAAATGAAAAATATTCCTTATCCTCAAGGGGTTTATAGTCTACAGTGACTGGAAGAATGGTAGTGCTTTCTGGTAAAACAGGGAAGTTTGGCAGTGGTTCAGGTTTCTGAAGGAAGTGGCTATGAGAGCTGTTTTGGACATATTTGGTTTGAGATACCCATAGGACTTGAAGATGGGGATGTCTGATAGTCAGCTAGTGACTTTCCATCATAAATGAAAAGAGAGACAAAGAAAAGAGATAAAGAATAAGATGAGAGAAAGAACAAAGAATAAGAGAAAGAGTGAAAAGATGAGAGGAAAAAAAGAGTATCAAAAGAGAAAAAAGGAAATAGAAAAGAGAAAAAAGAAAAAAATTTGATATCTCTCAAATTTGTAATTCATTGAGACAGTATCTTCAGAAAAATGACTGATATCACCAGTAGATATAGTTTACAAAAAGAAACCCAAGATTATTGATTTAGAACTAGAAGGGCCCTTAAATGCCACCAATTTAAACCTCTTCACTTGACAGAGGAAATGGAGGTCTAGAGAAAAGTTCTTTTCTCAAGGTTACAGAGATATGAAGTGGTACAACATGATTTGAACACAGGGTTATCTGACTTTTAATCCAATGCTTTTTCCATGCTATCCATTGTTACGGGGTATCTAGGTGGCACAGTGGATAGAGTGCTAGACCTGGAGTCAGGGAAATTCATCTTCGTGAGTTCAAATCTAGCCTCAGACATTTACTAGCCATGCAACCCTGCTTTACTCAGTTCCTCACTTGTAAAATGAGCTGCAGAAGGAAATGGCAAACCACTCCAGCATCTTTGCCAAGAAAACCCCAAATAAGGTCATGAAGAGTTGGACAAGACTAAAATGAATGAACAACAACATCATTCTTAAACAAAGACTCTGTTCTTGACCCCTTTCTGGTCTTATTCTATACACACACTTTCCTTTGTTAATCTTCTCCACTCCTGTGGCTTCCATGATCACCATTATGAAGATGACTCTTACATTTTTACATTTAGCCTCATATATCTCTTATGCTCCTGTCTCACATCACTCAACTGCTACTGAATCCCTCAATCTCAACTTCAACCTCAAGCGGCAACATGTATAACACTGAATTCACCATCTTCCCTTTTCTTGAATCAAGCTCCTCTTCCGAGGGTCCCTTTTTCTGAAGGTGGCACCATTACTTTTCTGTTCACCTCTGTTAAAAACCAGAGAATTATTCTCTTTATTTTTTTGGTGAGGCAATTAGGGTCAAGTGACTTGCCCAGGGTCACACACTTAGTAAGTGTTAACTGTCTGAGGTCATATTTGAACTCAGGTCATCCTGACTCCAGGGTCAGTGCTCTAACCACTGTACTGCCCCCAGAGAATTATTCTCAACTCTTCTCTCAAACCTCCTTATGCAATTAGTTGCCAAGACTTGTTGCTTTTTACCAGAACAATAGCTTTCACTCCTCTTCTCCTTTTTGTTTTCATTGGTGCAACATTTAGCTCAGACTTCTCTCCTGGCTTGTTGAAATGAACTGTTAACTCATCCCCCTGTTGGTTGTCACTCTACTCTCCAAATAATTTCATTTAAACAACTAAGGACACTGGCTTTAAAGTCAGAGGACCTGGTTTCAGTTTGTGACTGATGTTAATTCTTGTGCAATCTAGGGGAAGTCATATGACCTTCCTGGACCTCAGTTTCCTCATCTATAAAATGAGGTTAGACTAAATGACCTTTGAGGTTACTTCTGGCTCTAGAACTAAGATCCTTTGCTCAAGTTTATATACTTCCTTTGTACCTCCTGCAATGCCTGTTCCATAACTTAGACTCCTTTTCATCGTAAACCTCTTGCTTTCTCACTCTTTCTATCTATTGACAGTCATTGAGAACTGGCTCCCTACTTATGACTCTTCTTTCCTTATCGCCCTTCCAGGGCTGGCTACATTTTCTCTTGTAGCTTCACTTACTGGTTGCAATGGAAAGTTGAAATTCTCTTTCTCCCCCATTGACACTTCCAGATTCTACCTCTAACACCACCAGTCAGGAAATTCTCTTCCCTTGAGGTTCCAGCTTATCAGCTAGTCTGGAGCTAGATGGCCTCATCTCTCAACTCTACACTGTTCTTGAATTCCTGGCCACCTTCCTTGTCTAGTACCTCAAATCATAGATCCAGAGCCGGAAGTTACCTCAGAACCATCCACTCCAAACTTCCCATGTTACAGATGAGGTCATTGAGGCTCAGAGATTTAAAGTGACTTGTTATAAGAGACAGGATCTAAACCCATGTCTGATGCCTTGGAATTCAGGTTAGTGCTATTTGGTTATAAGCCAGGTTCTGCAACAGTACCTTTTACATCATTAAGCTGCATTAAACTTTCATTCGGCTGTAGTCTACTCTAATAGATGTTAACCTGAAGTCACACTTGAGATGTGACCCAACTAGGTGTTCCACACAGCCCTCAGGCATAGTTCAGTCTTTAAAGTACTAGTTTTGGGGGCAGCTAGGTGGCACAGTGAATAAAGCACTGGCCTTGGATTCAGGTGGACCTGAGTTCAAATCCAGCCTCGGACACTTGACACTTACTAGCTGTGTGACCCTGGGCAAGTCACTTAACCCTCATTACCCTGCAAAAAGAAAAAAAAAAGTACTAGTTTTTTTTATTAACTTCATCAAAATTGAGCCGTGACTAATGTAGGACCTAAAGTGTACTTTTGTATGAAAGAAGCTATTTAAACTACTTTTAGGCTGTTTTTCTTTTAATGACAACATATAGCAAACATTTATATAACACTTTAAAGTTTGTGAATCACTTTACAGACTGTTTTATTTGATGAGTGTGACAGCCCTATGAGGCAAGTTCTGTATTATACTGTTGTACAGATTAAGATACTGAGGTCTAGAGAATTCAAATGACTTACCCAGGGACACACAGACAATAAATCTCTGAGCCTGGATTCAAACTCAGGTCCATCACTGAATCCACAGTATCACTTGGATGGATCTGTGAACTTTTCAGTGTGGTTCTCCCTCAGTCAAAGATACCATAACCCATTTGGTCGTATTTATGCTTGCAGATGCTTGTCCACAATCTCCCACAAATTCTTCATAGAAAAGATACCTGACACACTAGAGGTCTGATGCCTTCTAATATTTTGTGTAAAACTTGGCTTTTTCATTCCTTTTCTGATAATACATATAGGATCATTGGTTTAGAGTAAGAACAGACCTCAGAAGACATCTAGTCTTATTTTACAGTTAAGAAAAGTGAGTCATATCTTCAGGTCTCAGTTAGAGCTGTTTCTGAATTTTACCCATTTTATTTATGTTTTTTGGGGGGGGGTGGGGTAATGGGGATTAAGTGACTTGCCCAGGGTCACACAGCTAGTAAGTGTCAAGGGTCTGAGGCTGGATTTGAACTCAGGTCTTCCTGAATCCAGGGCCAGTGCTTTATTCACTGTGCCACTTAGCTGCCCTAGGGTGGTTTAAAAATATATAAGGGCATGCTTCTTACAGACTTTGGAAAGTTTGCAGGTAATAAAGGGAAAAGACAGATACATTGTGAAGCATTGAGTAGCTTATTTGCAAAGCCAGTGAAGCACCAGACAACACGGATTTGCCTCCAGGATATATATTGCTTCTGTTAACATAGCAAAGTTGCTGGCATATAGTAGGTGCTTAATATATGCTAGTTGACTGACTGTTCATTTTAATAAGATCATTAGGAGCAATGTATAGCTAAAAAAACATGGACTCCAGAAACGCCAGAGCTTTTTGGTGATTATTGGGCAAATGACCATATCCCTGCAAAGATGAGTATTTGGGAAATGCACTGGTTAATTGCTGTAAGTTAGCATGGGATCTCTCACAAAGAGGGTCCCAGTCCCATTTGGTCTGAAACCAACCTATAATCACTAAAGAGTTAAAGAGTATAGCTTGTTTCATTAACTCTATTTTTTCATCTCAAACTTCTTAAAATTTTTAAAAGATATTTTAAAAAATCCAGTGTTTCTAAGCTTCCTTGATTCTTCCCCGATTCTCCAAAGCCAGATGGTGAGAAATAAGTTGTCAGTTTCATTTGGCTCCTGACTCTTCTGCTTTCTTCTTTCAAGCCTATACTGAATAGAGCTACCATTTCAGCTGTACACACATAAACCCCCAAAGTCAGCTTTCAATGGTGGGAAACAAAGATCTGTCCTTGATAATGAAGCTTTGGACCATTTAGAGTTGAGATGATCTTGGTGAAATGAGCCATTTTATTTCTCCAGTGTGATTCATCTTCAGGCCAATTAAGAGTCGAAAACAGCCTTTGGGGTATAAACAATGGGAAAGAGGACAAGGCTGCCTTTATTTTTATGGGCTCCTCATGTCTCAGTGTTACCCCATACATGGCCCTTTCTCATTAGTCAATGTTGCCCATTTCTGGCAATCATGACCTGCCAAGATGGGAACTGAGACAAGTCAGCAGGTGAAATGAGTCTTTATTTTTAATATAAAGGGAACCCCTTCCCATTACAGAATTTATCACATATACTAATCATTAAGAAAAAAACCCACCTTAATAGAAGAACCTTGAAGTGACAGAAAGGCCATTAGATTAGAAGGCAGAAGACCAGGGTTCAAAACAAAATACTTTGCTAGGGCCAGCTGGGTGATAGAATGGATAGAGCACTGTCCCTGAAGTTGAATAGACCTGAGTTCAAATTTGACCTCAGACACTTACTAGCTGTGTGACCCTGGGCAAGTCACTTAAGCCCAATTTCCTTAAACATTTGGGGCCATCTCCAGTTGTCCAGATATAAATCTTGCCACTGGATCCAGATGGTTCTGGAGAAGAGAGTGAGGTTGGTGACTTTGCACAGCCCTCCCTCACTTAAATACAATTCACTGAAAGTCATGACATCACTCCCATGACTTTGAGAACAAAGGACAAACAACAATAAAAAACCCAACACCCCAAAACCCAACAACAACAAAAAACAACAAACTTTGCTACTTTCTAGCCATGTGTTGTTAGGCATTCAATTCATTTCACTTCACTTCATTCCAATCCAATCCAATTCAATCCAAACTAGTCCAGGCAAGTCTGATCTAATTCCATTCCATTCCACTCCATTCAGTTCAGTTCAGTTCAACTCAATTAGATTCCATTATATTCTATTGAAGTCAACTCAGTTCCAAGAGGCAATGTAGTCTTGGTGGAAAGAACCTTAAATTTAGTCAAAGGACCTAGATCCCAGTTGGAGCTTGGCCATTTAATTCACTTCTCTCAACCCCAGTGTTTTTCATGTATAAAATTAAGGAAGTTAATCTATAGACCTCTGAAGTCCCTTCTCTCTCTAAATACATGATCCAATGAACCGACACATTCAGTTTAATTCAAAACATTTATTAAATGCCAAAGACAAAACAACAGCAACAACAGCAACAACAACAAAAACCAACCCATCCCTGGCCTCAAGGAGTTTACATTCTACTGGGAGAATATACTATTTAGACATGTAATATTTCAGCCTTTACCTTCTCTGAGCCTCAGTTTCCCCATCTGTAAGATAAGGATGATAACCTCATACTTACAGAGTTGTGAGAAGCAGATGTTTTGGAGATGGACCTGTGGTAGACATTCCTAAGAGTAGGTGTTTGGAGCACCTTGGCCCCAGTCTAGTAGATCAGAGGGACTCATTGATTACCCCATTAATGATTTAAAGCTCTTTGAAAGAGGCAATTTGAGTTGGTGACTAAAGAGCTGGTCTTTGTGTCAGGAGGACCTGGGTTCAAGCTCTGCCCCTGAAATGTACTGCCACCAGTCCTTTAACCTCTCAGTTGCCCAGGCACCTCCCTAAGACTAGAAAATGCATATCATGTGCAGCTCTGCATTGGTAGAAATGACTTTCTCACTTGAAGCTTCCAATACTAATTTAACAATAACAATAATAATAACTAACATTTATATAGAACCTACTTTGTGGCAGGCACTGTGCACATAATAAGAATAAACTTTACAAAATTTTATCTCACTTGACACAACAACCCTGGGAGGTAGGTGCTATTTGTCACCCTCATTTTATAGATGAGAAAACTGAGGTAAACAGAATCTAATGATTTGCCAAGGGTTATACAGCTAGTTAATTATCTGAGGTCATATTTGTTTTTATTTTTTATTTTTTTAGTGAGGCAACTGGGGTTAAGCGACTTGCCCAGGGTCACACAGCTAGTAAGTGTTAAGTGTCTGAGGCCGGATTTGAACTCAGGTCCTCCTGAATCCAGGGCCGGTGCTCTATCCACTGCGCCATCTAGCTGCCCCCGAGGTCATATTTGAACTCAGTTCTTCCTGACTTTAGGACAAGTGTACCACTGTACTACTAGCTGCTCATAAATGACAGGTCTGGAGTCCACCTCCAAAATCCCCCCTCCCCAAAGCTCCAATTCTTTTTAATGCTAAAGAGCTTTTTGATGATCTTTAAAGCTCTCTGTCTCTGTGTCTCTATTTCTCCACATATACACAGATACCATATACACATGTATATACATATGTACATATATGACTCATGAGTCATTTTATTTACTTCTTTATTTTTTGAGACTGGGTCTCCATCTCCCACTTATAAGTCCAATTTCCAATTCTAATCATCAGGGAAGCCTTAATTTGCCCTATTTTTCTGGCCTGGGCCAGGGGATCCCTCCTTAGGTAGCCTGTTGCATCTTGTTGATACCAGACTGAGCATGGCCACCCCTACTATGGTTCATATCCCCCACACATAAGCAGTATCCCAAACTTCACCTCCCCAGTAGCAGGTACAACAGGCATGTACTATCATGCTCAGCCATCATTTCTCTGTTATTATAATATATTAGCAATAATAATAATATCCGAATACAATTCAGTTCAATTCTCTTGATGGATGTAACTACATTAAAGCAACTCAGAGAGGTCAGGACAATCTAAGCAGGAGTGATGGAAACTTCCTTCCTCACCTCTGCTCTCTTGGTTCAAGAAAAGGAGAATGTTGGTGACCTTTTCTGTAGCCTGGATTCCTCTGACAGCAGTTTGGAGAAGCCTATGGACCCTTTCTGAGAATAATGTTTTTTAAATACATAAAATAAAATACGTAGGGTTTAAAAGGAACCTATTTTCTTGAAATGGTTGTCAAAATATTTTAAAAACAAGTTCATAGTCTCCCAACCCCATGGGGGTCTGTAGGCCCCAGGTTATAAACCTTTGTGTTAAGGGTAACTTACTGGTGTGAGAGAAGGGTTTTTTATTCTGGGGGGGAGGTAGGGGAAAGGAAGGAGGAGGAGATGAGAATAGAAGAGAGGGAGAGAGAGAGAAGAGTTCATGGCAGCAAGTGAGAGAGTTAAATGCGAAGCAGTGGAGTCCGGTGGGTAAGTTTACAGGTCATATGTCCTACTTTGCTTTGTCCTTATTTCTAAATTTGTTCTCATCAATAAACCCTGTTTTCTTTTTTTTTTCTTAAAGAGGCTTTTTAATCTCATTTCTTATCAGTCTGGGAGAAACAGGTGGGGAGGGAGCAGTGTGGAAGAGAGGAGGCTCGGGACCTAGAGGTCCCCTGTTGTTTTCCAAGTCTCAACATTGCAGCTAGCCTCTCAATTAACTCTTCCCACATTAATTTTGGCCCTTACACTGGGAAATTTCAGGCTTCATCTTTTTGGTTGTGCCCAATCTGTGTGCACCCAGATTGTATGTGCATTCTACATCCACACAGCCGACATGATCAATTTTAATTTCAGCAAAATGGATGGCAAAGTGATTCTGAGTCCTGAGACAGTTCCCAGCCAGCCTCTGTTTGTGAGCTTCTTTACACAGAAAAGCCTCATTCCTCCTAGCTGAAGGACCTGAGCCATGAGGAGAATAGTTTCCTGGTTATTGATAGGGCATAAAATCCACTTCCAGGCTGGAGTGAGCCTTTATAATGCCGTCTTATGTTGTTAGAGCTCTGTGCTTTCCAGGCTTCTCACTCAAACTAATTGGGTCTCTGGACATTACGGAGAGATGGGTTCTGTGACTTTTCCGCTAAAGGCTCATTATACATTCTTCAAACCCTGTGCAGAAGGCTCAGGTGTTAAGAAAACTCCCTTGAGAATCTCCTTTCTACCTTTGGACTTCCAAATGCATGGGTTCTCCTGGTCTATGCAATTTCAAGGCTACCACAGAGAACTTGACTGATATGGAAGGTTTGGGGCGGAGGAGGGAGATCTTTTTGTTTTGTTTTGTTTTTAACAGGAAGTTAAGTTTTACCACGGAATGCTATTTCTCCAAAGAATTGTGTGTCACTAATACAAATGCATTAGTCAATCTTCCTTAGTTTCTTCAAGACTTAACTCACACTTCACCTTTTTTATGGGAAGTTTTTCCACTTGCTGAGTGGCTACTGTTTTCTGCTGCCCAAATTATGAGTCTGTTTAATTCTCCAGTCCAGTTCCAGTGGACAAGGAGCTGTCTTTCTCCACCCTTCTCCCACCCCAGTCACTACCCTGGTGACTCACACAGTAGGCAACTAATAAATGCATATTGAATTGAAGTCCACAAATCCTCAACATTTCAAAATCATATGGTATTTCTTTATTATATCACTGAGATGGATTGAGATTTTGATCTTACAACATTCATGTAAGTCCAGTTTTTGTCTACCCTATCAGTACTGCCCAATTTGAATATATATATGTTTAAATTTTTTTAATTAAAAACAAATTTTTTTTGCATGGCAATGGGGGTTAAGTGAATTGCCCAGGGTCACACAGCTAGTAAGTGTCAAGTGTCTCAGGCCAGATTTGAACTCAGGTTCTCCTGAATCCAGGGTCAGTGTTTTATCCACTGCGCCATCTAGCTGCCCCCTTGCATATATATTTTTTAAGTTCTTACAGCAATATCAGTCTATTAGAGGCTAAAATTTTCACAATCAATTACCACAAGGAATATATAAAACATTCATTTTGATGCAAAGTGCCCTGAAGGGAATTCTCTTTCGAGTTTTTGTGACATCCTGGAATAGCTTGGATGTAATTAATGGGTTTCTTGTGCCCTGAAGCACCACTATCAATCAATCAATCAATCAATCAGCAAGCATTTATGAAGCACTTACTATGCCCTAGGTACTGTGCTAGGTGTTGGGGATTCAAACACAAAGAATGAAACAATCCATGGGCCTGGGACTTTGGGTTCAAATTCTGCCTCAGATACCTAGTTGCTGTGCGACCCTGGGCATGTTATTTAACCTCAAACTCATCTGCAGAATGAAGCTGGTTGGCTTTGGTGGCCTCTAAAGTCCCTTTGAGCACTAAATAGAAAACCATGATTCCTAGTTCCAGGGAATCGACTTCCCATGAAGTAGCTTCCATCCTGACCCTAAGGCATTCAGTACACCTAGGTCTTAGCTCCAAGATGGTCTATTTGCCTCCCCTTCCGTTAGCTTTCTGTGGTTCTTAAAATTCCCAATCCCCTCAAGGGAAAGGCTTCAGGGGATTCATTTACTCTCACCCTTTCCCTGATGAAGCATTGGAAGGACAAATTCAATTGTGTTGGGGGGGGGAGAGGAAGGGAAAAGGTAAAACAGCAGATGAGCATCTCACACTTTCTCTGGGTTTTTATAGTGAATTCTCATCCTCAGCTCTAGCTGGAGGATATCTGCATAGCCTCCTTACCTCCCTTCTGCTCAGTCTTGTCCTTGATAGTAACTCCTGTCCAGCTTCATAACTCTGGGTCAGGAGGCTGGGACTGCTCTGGTCCTCCCTCTGGCATTTGCTTCCCCAATCTTCAAAATGATCTGGGGGCATGAAGCTGGGCAAGTCCTTTCCGTTATCCCAGCTCTGTCATTTTGGGGCCAGCTTACCCTGACCTGCTGCTAAGGCCTGGGGAAGTTCCTCCTATTCCTGTGACCCCAAACTCTTGGGAAGAAAGGACTCTTGCCTCTCTGGCTCCAGAGCTATCTTAACCCAGGCTTTCAGGCCTTGGTGCCTCCTCTACCTTTATCTGGAGGCCTTCACCCTCTGGTCCTTGAAAACTGTTTTCTCTGTCTCTGTCTCTGTCACTTTCTTTCTCTGTATTTCTTTTTCATTTTCTCTCTCACTTTTCATATGAAGGGCCAACCTTGGGTCTCTCCCTTCTGGCGGGACATTCTAAAGACATGTTTTCTATTATAATTTCAAATAAAAATTCAGAGACATACCATAACATCAACATACTTTGCAGGGCCATTTTACCATAGGTAGTAAGGATATTTTATGAAGCCTTTCCCTAGAAAACCCAACACGTCATGCATCTCAAGCAGTGTACAAGCCTGCCAGGATATGGTCGCAGCCTTCCTTAAAACAATTTTATGTGAAAGTAGAACGATGTTAACCCTGTTGTGTCCATCATTTCATGGAAGGATGGAGGGAAAGAAGGAAGGAGGGAGAAAAGGAAAAAAGGAAATAAGCATCTGAGTGCCTCATATGACAGACACTATACTAAGTTCTTTTCAGATATGTTAGTAGGACTTGCCTCAATTAAAATCCTTCTCTAATGATATCATGGATGACAGAGATCTCTGAGTTCTCAAAGAAGATGCTTGGGTATTGAGAGCTCAAGAAGGTCCTAGTCAAGCCAGAAAGGCTTTGAGTCTGTGTTTTCCAATGGTGATGGACCAAATGACAGTCATCTAAAGATGAGCCTAGCTGTTTGGAGGGGTTCATCACCACACTGGCCATAGGTAGGGATTATTTTGGCAAAAGCAACTCTTAAAACCATCTATCAAGGAGTAGAGGAGGGACAATCTGCACTGGTGAAAGGACTAACCACACCAATGAAAACAGGCCCTTGAAACATTGACAGAGTATTGGAATTCGAGACCAGTCACAAAGAAACTTTGATTTTGTTCTTTCTCATTCTTTAAGTTGCCAAGTCTTATTAGTTCCATCTCTACAATATTTATTCTCTAAGTCTCCTTTCCACTCTCATGACCAGTTCCCTAGTTCAAGCCCTCATCAGCTCTCACACAGATTATTAGGATAGTCTCCTGATTGATCTCCCAGCTTCAAGTGTCTCCCTTATTTAATCCATCCCCCACGGTTAAAACAGGATCATTAAAAATGAAGACCTGACTGTATGAATAGATGAATTTAAAAGCAATTATTAAGCATCTTTTATTTTATTTATTTATTTTTTGCAGGGCAGTGAGGGTTAAGTGACTTGCCCAGGGTCACACAGCTAGTAAGCGTCAAGTGTCTGAGGCTAGATTTGAACTCAGGTCCTCCTGAATCCAGGGCTGGTGCTTTATCGACTGCACCACCTAGCTGCCCCCAAGCACCTTTTATTAGAGATCCCCATTATCAACTCAAATATCTCCAATGACTCCCTATTACTTCAAAGATAAAATAAATATAAACAAGTTAAAATAAATGAGTAGATATGAGATAAATGAGATAAAACACCTTGATCTAGAATTTAAGGCCCTTCAAAAGCTGACTACACCCTATCTTTCCAGGTTTGTTCCTATTATTTCTTGTGACACTCTCCATTCTAGTTAAATATGACTGTTCACTGTTTCCTGGACCTTACAATTCATCTAGCACAGGCGACACCTCCATTTCTGTAATGCATTTTCTTCTTACCTCCCCATGGTGGGATCTCTGGCTTCTTTCTCTGCTAAGTTATTCTGTACACTTAGGCTTAGGCCTGCAGGAATAGGTGTGGGTTTTGTTTGTTTGTTTTGTTTTATTTGTTTGTTTGTTTTTGTAGGGCAATGAGGGTTAAGTGACTTGCCCAGGGTCACACAGCTAGTAAATGTCAAGTGTCTGAATCCAGATTTGAACTCCTCCTGAATCCAGGGCTGGTGCTCTATCCACTGTGCCACCTACCTGTCCCCCTCTGGCTTCTTTCAAAGCTCAACTCAGAAGCTGCTTCCCAGACAAAACCTTCTCTGATTCCTCCCAGTTATTAATATCATTTCCCTTTTGAAATTACTTGGTATTTACTCACTTGTATATACGTTGTTCCCTCCACTCCCAGAAGAATTAATTTCCTTAAGGGTAAAGGCTATCTCGTTTTTGTCATCATATAACTAACCCCCAGCACAGGGACCTGATCCATAGTAAGCTCTTACTTGTTGATTAATTAATGATTGAATGACTTAGAGCCCCCATACATCAGAAGCAGCATTAAAAATTCAGAGGAAAATTAGCATGTGCATTCAGGACACTGTAAACTTTTTACCACCATGATCTTCTTCCCCAGAGCAAGCTTTGCCCTTGTGTATTTGCTGACTTATGTTGCAATGACAAAGGAGGATGAAAAAACAGAGTCCATGAGGATCTTACACATGGTGTCTGGGGATAGAATCTCAGCAAAAAGACCCAATGGTGCTGGAGATGGCATGGGGTGGGCTGCTCTGGTTAGCTTTTCCTGCATTAGCAGTTAACAGTCTAGAGGGAAGTGTCCAAGATGTCATGATGGAAGTGTGCATATCTAAGAGCCCCAAGGAGGTAGCAGTGGCAGAGATCTGACAGAGGGAATCGTGGAGGGCTCTTGACAGTCTTTCTAGAGGGGGATGCCAGAAAGCAAGAGGTCTGTCAGGGCCTTTTGATAAACTTGCCTGACAGAAGAGTTCTGAAGGGACTTCAGCCTGCATAAAAAAGGTCACTTCCTGGGGACTGACTGACTACCTAGCTGACATTTCTCAAGGCAGAACCACATCCTCTCATTGCACACAGACTGGTTTGCTAATCAACAAATTCTCAAACCATGGACCCAGTGGATTCTAGCCATGAATGGCATTTTATGACATGTGGGGGCAAGGAAGGAGTTCTAGCTGAGTCGTCAGAATTTTACTTAGCATGAATAGCATGTAAGCTGTGAGGGAGGACTGTATTACATGTTTAACAATTTAGCTCCTCTACTAGTAAGGAAAGGTTTTAATTATCACTTTATTCCTTTTTGGACAGCTTCAACAACATGAAAAGCTTAGGGAGACGCAAGGAAGCATATTTCATCTTCAATATGAGGACGAACTTCCAAACAGCCATAGACATCAAAAATTGGAATAAGATTCCTCAGTAGGTAGTGAATTTCCCATCATCAGAAGTATTCAGGGGAAGATTGACTACTTATCAGGAATAATTCAGAGTAGATTTATGGGTATGGATTAGAAATATAATTGGGGGGCAGCTAGGTGGCACAGTGGATAGAGCACCAGCCCTGGAGTCAGGAAGACCTGAGTTCAAATCCGACCTCAGACACTTAAAACTTACTAGCTGTGTGACCCTAGGCAAGTCACTTAACCCCAATTGCCTCAGCCCCTGCCCCCCCCCCAAAAAAAAAGAAAAAAAAAAGAAATATAATTGGATTTAGAGTTATAAGACCTGGGTTTGAATCTTAGTCACTATGTAACCCTGGGCAAGTCATTTCAGCCACAATTTCCTTCTCTGTAAAATAAAAAAAAAATATGTCTAAGGTCTAAATCTGTAATCCTACCATGGATGGATAGTTTCTGAAGTCCTAGCTCTAAGATTCTGTGATTTCGTGGGAATCAGTTCTATTCAATTAAATTATCATCAATTTGATTCAATTCAAGAAGATATTAGTAAGTACCTACTATCTGTCAGCACTGTGCTAGCAGTATTCATATATTCCTTTGGTTATTGATGCACTGACTGTGCTGTCTCATGGTACTTGGTCCTTACTCCTTAGTACTGTCCAGTACCTTACCAGGGGGTCCATCCCTTTCCTTCAAAATCAGTTAATTGCACACAAACGCAGCAATTTCCCTTTCATATGGTGGCCTTCATCTGTGTATATGAGCCACATCCTTATGGGAGGATGGATAAAAGAATAAATAGCACAAATTTCTCTTTTTAATTGAGCCCTTTGGGCTTATTTTGTCTTTTCTCCATCACTATAATTAAAATAAATTTCTTCTCTGCAAACAATAGTTTTTGGACTTTTCAAAGATTACCTTACTTTTCAGCATATGCAATGATAAAATTGAAACTGGCCATTCAAATTTACTGAGTACTTTCCATATATCCTCGGAATGATGCTGTGAGGTAAAGGATAGATTTATAATCATTATCATTTTACAAGTGAGAAGAATGAGGCAGAGAGAGGCTAAATTGCCTTCTAGTAGATATCTCCTGCTGGATTTTAACCCAGGCCTTTCTTCTTCCTCTTCTTCTTCTTCTTCTTCTTCTTCTTCTTCTTCTTCTTCTTCTTCTTCTTCTTCTTCCTCTTCTTCCTCTTCCTCTTCTTCCTCTTCTTCCTCTTCTTCCTCTTCTTCTTCTTCTTCTTCTTCTTCTTCTTCTTCTTCTTCTTCTTCTTCTTCTTCTTCTTCTTCTTCTTCTTCTTCTTCTTCTTCTTCCAGGGCAATTGGGGTTAAGTGACTTGCCCAGGGTCACACAGCTAGTAAGTGTCAAGTATCTGAGGCCAGATTTGAAGTCAGGTCCTCCTGAATCCAGGGTCAGTGCTCTATCCACTGCACCGCCTAGCTGCCCCTTAAGCCAGGCCTTCTTGACCACTGTAACGATTGGAATGACGCCACCTGCTGGATACTTACTGTAGAAGAGTTCTGCCCATGAAGCGAAGGTCTTTGAGGGCAAGACCAGGCTTCAGGAAGTGACGCGGACTAGTGGGAGGAGGAAGGAAGAGACTGGCGCTCGGTCTCACTCTTTCTTCCTCCTCCCACTAGTCCGTGTCACTTCCTGAAGCCTGGTCTTGCCCTCAAAGACCTTCGCTTCATGGGCAGAACTCTTCTACAGTAAGTATCCAGCAGGTGGCGTCATTCCAATCGTTACACCTCTAAGACACTAGAGGCCAACAGTCCTCAAAATAATCTTACATCTAGCTAGTACTGTATAAGTACAACTTAGTAGAAACTGCCCATGAGAAAATTAACTTGGTTCAGGGTCCATTTTATCTTAGTAGCAACATTTGGGCATTTGCAATCTCCTCTCCGCCCTCTTCTTATTATTGCTTTAGTTTGTTGCATGGCAGATGTGCTGGGAGAAGTACTGAAAGGGTGAATGTCCATCTTCACTAGACTATCACAGAGTCACAGAATTTGAAGGCTGGAAGGGACTTCAGAGTCCATCCAGTCCAACCAGAACAAGCATCCCTTCTGTGACACCCCCAATAAGTAGGCATCCAGTCTTTGCTTGAAGACTAGGGGGAACTCCCCACCAGAGGCAGCCCATTCCACCCTGGGACAATGCTCATCCTTAGGAAAATTTTCATCACTCCAAACCTGAATCTGCCTCTTTTCCATGTCTACTCATTTCTTCCAGTTCACAGAATGTTCAAGTTGGAGGGGGCCTCAGCAGCTATGTGGTCCAACTTGCATCCAAAAAGGAATCACTTCCATGATTTCCTAATGAGTAGTCATCCAGCCTCCTCCTGAAAGCCTCTAGTGACGGGGAACTCATTATCTCTGGAAGAAGCTCATTCTATTTTAGGGCAGCTTTCAGGGACTGCACTCATCTGCATACGTGCTGTTTTCCCTCAAGAGAATATAATCTCCCTGAGGTCATTAAGTCTTAGAGACGGCAGAGAACTCAGTCATTCTTTAGTTCACCTTGGTAGACTAGATGGTACTTACAAACAGATCTCCACTTATTACAGAGAAGGAGAGAACTCAGGGACTGGGCAAATGAAATTCACCTTCTCTTCCATCATTTCAACAACCATTTATGAAGCCCTTCTCTGAGAGCAGAGCATCAGACTAGGTTCTGAGGAAGGTTCATTGTATAGATCACTCGTGTTCCCTACCTTCACAGAACTCATTGTTTAAAAAATATGAAAAATACAGAGAAAAGTGCTTTGATTATGTGAATGTGAAATCTTACAAGGCAGTGTGGGATTAAAGTATTGGGTTTGGAGTCAGGAAGACCTGGATTTAAATCCTGACTCAAATACTTACTAGCTGTGTGACCCGCCCCAGACAAGTCACTTAACTTTTCAGAGTCTCCCAGAAATAATAACCACAATTCAGCCCTCCCAAGGTTGCTATGAAGATCATCTGAGATAAAGTAATTTGCAAAATTTAAAGTGATATGTCAATGTAGGTAATAATAATAATAATAATAATAATAATAATAATAATAATAATAATAATAATAGGGGCCGCTAGGTGGTACAGTGGAGAGAGCACTGACCCTGGAGTCAGGAGGACCTGAGTTCAAATCCACCCTCAGACACTTGACACTTAGTAGCTGTGTGACCCTGGGCAAGTCACTTAACCCCAATTGCCTCACCAAAAAAATAATAATAATAACAATTGTTTTTTAATGGAATTACTGTAAGATAATTTACAGGTGAAAGGGATTTCAGTGGCTGCCTCATCCAAATTGGATAAGCATCCACTTGACAGCACACTTCACTTGAATTCATCTAGCCTCTGTTTGACCTTCCAAAGTAGCCGATTCAATTTTAGGACACAGGAATTGCTTGACAAGTTTTTCCTTTCACGGATCTTAAATCTGCCTCTCCAAAGTTTTTACCCCTTGCCCCACATTGTACCTTATTGGCCCATGCCCTGCTTAATTCAGCCCATGATCATAATAGCTTTTTGGGTAACCCTTGCATTTTCATGCTTGTCCTTTCTACTATTAATTGCTACTTCTATTTACAATATTTTGCTTTGTTCTCCTGACCAGTTGTCTCTCTGAATGTTTTACATTGTGATGGCCTTTAGCATTTGGGTCAGCCTAGAGAACTGTTAGCCCCCAAATCATGATAAATGTTAGTCTAGTGAAAGCTACAATACCTAGGTTTGAATCCTACTTTGGGTCTCTGTGAAGATCACTTCCCCTCTCTGAGGCCTTCATTTCTTCATTTGTAAAATAAAAGGATTGAGCTAGATGATCCCTAAGGTGTCTTCTGGATTTTATGCAACTCTTTCCTTTTAATATGGCACCACAAACTCTCCCCCCACCCATGAAACTATGGATTGTCTACATTACTTTCCCCATGATCCTATCCCTGAGTTAGAGAGTATTCAGAGGCTAAGTGTTGCTATTTCACCTCCTCCCCACATCTTTCTATTTAATCATCATAATTATATCCTAAGGAGATGGGATTATTGGTCCCATTTTACCTGTTAAACCAACACATTTAAGTGGTCTAACAAGGAAGGGTCCATGACAAGGCTAATCAGTTAAATCAACAAACATTTACTTTTTTTGTTTTTTTTTTTTGGTGTGGCAATTGGGGTTAAGTGACTTGCCCAGGGTCACACAGCTAGTAAGTGTCAAGTGTCTGAGGCCGGATTTGAACTCAGGTACTCCTGACTCCAGGGCCAGTGTTCTATCCACTGCACCAACTAGCTGCCCCAAACATTTATTAAATACCTACTATGTGCCAGGCACTGTAAACATTCAAGGAATATCAAGAAAGGCAAAACCCAGTCCCTGTCCTTTTAAGGAGTTTACAACACAATGAGGGAGGAATAAAACTCTTAATGTTAATCATGGATTTATAGTCTCTGAACAATTTTGTCTTTAAATATCAGCTCTGCTCAGGGGAGAGCTGGAGTCAAGTGAAATTGTCATTTCCTGTACAAATTCATTTAATTTAAAAACATGCCAAGATGTGTTTCCTTGGCACTTAAACTAATTTTTAAAAAAATGATCTTTCCTGGAATTTCAAAGGAGTGTCTAAACATACCACTGAATCACAGAATTTCACAGAACTAGAAGAAACCTGAGCAGTTAGCTAGTCAAACCCATACTAGAAAGAGTGCCCAGTCCAACACACTTGACAAGTGGATGTGCAGCCTTTGCTTGAGGATTGCAAGTGACGGGGTGCTATCACTTCCTCAGGCAGCTTGTCTCACTTGGGGACAGCTCTCATCATTAGAAAGCGTCTCCTGGGGGCAGCTGGGTGACGCAGTGGATAAAGAACCAGTCCTGGATTCAGGAGGACTTGAGTTCAAATCTGGCCTCAGACACATGACATTTACTAGCTGTGTGACCCTGGTAAGTCACTTAACCCCCATTGCCCCACAAAAACAAAGAAAAACAAAAACAACAACAAAAAAGAAAGTGTCTCCTGACATCTGGCCTAACTTTGACTCTTTTCAATTTCCATCCACTATCCTTAGATCTACCATTTGGGGCCAATTACAACACACCTAATTCTTGTTCCATTTAATAGTCTTCCAAATCCCTGGAAACAGCTGTTACGTCCCCCTTGAGTCTCTTCCCCACTAAGCATCCTTCGGTACTTTGCTTCTCATATGGTATGGAATTGGGGGCTGGCATCTTTCTAGTTTCTCTCCTCTGGACATTCTCAGGGTTTATCAATATATTACTGCAAGCACCTAAACTGGGCATGATACTGTAGACATGATTTGACCAGGAAAGGGTTACAGTGGGACCTGCAGCTCCTTTTCTATACCTTTCAACACAGCTCAAGATCACATTGACTTTTTGGCTGCCAATTTATACTGTTGACTTATATTGAGCTTGTAACCCATTATAACTCCTAGATTCTTTTGCAACACACTGCTACCTGACAATGCATCTTCCATCTTGTTCTTATGAAGTTGAGCATAAATATTTAAATTTGTTCCTATTTAATTTCATCTCATGAGATGAGGACTTACGGCATAGCCTGCCAAGGTATTTTTGGCTCCTGACTGTTGTCCAGTGTGTTAACCATTCCTCCCAGCTTTGTGTCAGCTGCTAATTTGACAGAAATGCTCATTATGCCTTCATCTGAACCTTTGATAAATGTGTTGCACAGCAAAATTTTAGCCCACTTTTGAAGCCTGGCATTTGTGCCACATTTGAAATCTGGTGACTTGATGTCTTGTTTCAATAAATGGTAATTTCATTGCTGGTGCCACCCCAGCTCCTTTGGATTTTCCTTTCCTATCCTCAGTCTCATGGAAGATCCACCTACTGAACAGGAGGCCTTTCTCTGATTCTTTTCAAATATCAAGGAAGTTAGTGCCAATGTTGGGTGGTCCATCTGTTATCCCTCATTATAAAACTCCAGTATTCTTTCCATGACATACTATTACCTCAATTTCCTCCTCAGTAAAACGAAGGGGTTGGCCAAGATGATTTTTTGAGATCCTTGTTAGACCTAAATCCATATATGATCCAACAATCTGTGGATAGAATCCATTCCCCTCTACTAGCTAGCAGACTGTTAGATGCCATCCATTTTGGTTACTTGCAGGTGCCACATCTAACTCGTTTGTCTAGAATTCAGCTGCTTTTACCTGCCAGTGTCTCCCTGTACTCACTCTAATACTCCTGCCTCTAATCCCTATAAGACTGACCCTAGAGAACACTGAGATAACTCTTTCTTGGGGAGGTCTCATGTGGCTCCCAATATCCAGGGAGGTGAGGAATGGATGCCTTGAGGAATGAAGTCAAATCAGTTTTCATGGACATTTTTTCTTATTTTCAGGAGGTCTTAGTCCCTTACACACTCTGTCTCTCCAGAAAAATCTAAGCTTTTTAACATCAGGGGCTTTTAAATTTTCTTTTTCCACAGCACTAGAACAGTGCCTGCAACAAAATGGACTCTTGTTAAATGCTTATTGTATTGGCTGTTAATGAGAAGCCTCATGGTATATGCATAAAATGATGAAAACATGGGCTTAAATCTTTCTAGCTGAGTGATCCTGAGTGTCGCTTACTGTCTCTGGGGCTCAGTTTCCTCACCTGGGTTAGACCCAGGGATCTCTAAAGTCCTTGATAGTTCTGAATCTGTGAATCTATGAATATTAATTTGGACTTAAGTATATTTTTTATCATAAAAGTATTTTATTATTTTCCAGTTACATGTAGATATAGTTTTCACCATTTATTTTGGCCTAGAATCTAAAAAAAGAATCTACCTGTGGAAATATCTGCATTGAAGTGGCTTATATTGGATACCTAATAATCAGCAAATAAAAATGATAGGCTCAGTTCAGAACATATTCTGATTTGATGACCAGGTATAAGTCATTGTACCATTTCAGGTTTTCCAATAACTAAAATATATGAAAAAAAACCACAATATTAATCTGTGAATTTTGGGAAATAATTCTTAGATTTTCCTTGTACTACAACGTGCTGGGTGTAGATTTGTGACAGCATCTCTTAAGTCAACTTGCCTGTCTAGTGCTCCATACAACCTTTCATTTGCAATGCATGCTTTATTCTGGACTAGCCTGTCACAATGAACCCAAGTGCATTCCAGCCACTGATCTGAGACTATTCCATGCCTCAGAAACTTCTCACATCATTCACAAAAGACTAATGTGTCCTGCTTTCTTTTGACACCCTAAAAGATTTAAGTCCTGAAGGCAAGAGCCAAGAGAAGGTATGACTACCTCTATACCATAAAAGAGGAAAATTACCTCTACCCTTAGTTGTGCAGTTAATGGCAATCAGCCAGCTGTTCACAGATTATACAAATGAGATCACTTTGTTAGGGAAAGCTGTGACGAATAATCATCCCATCTAAGCAGATCACCCAGCACAATGCAGAGATGTTGGTGCTCTCTCCCTCCATTCCCCCCTAGACAAGCCCCTTATTCACAAATTTCAGGAATGAGGTAATTTGGCCAAAGGAGGAGAGTAAACAATGACAGAAAGATAAATAACAATTGGGATGAATGATTATGAGTGATTGTTTGTTCCCCTAGATCATCTGAAAGGCACCTTCTTTCTCTGGTCTCCATCCCTTTCAACCCCCACTTCAACAAGGGGAAGAGAGACCTCCTAGAATTGAGAACAGCTTTCTTTTTTGTCAAGAAAAGCAATGGCCCATAAAAGGGGACTATAGGCTTGAAAGGCCTGTGAGTCTGTCAGACTTGTCTATAGGGTGTTAGGATACAGGGTGAACCACTTCCATGCACCCACTCCTCATCCAAAACAGTATTTGTAACAGGGAAGGCAAATACAACATGATAAGTTCAGATCAGTGCTGGCAATAATTCAGATAAGCGCTTAATAAATGCTTGTGGACAATGTTGACAAAATTGGGAAGAAAGAAACAAAAACATGACCATGAGAGAGTGAAAGGAAATGAGAGACAGAAGACCTGGGTTTAAATTTTTGCTCTATTTCTTGCCATGGGATCTTATCTAACTAATATTTCTGGGCTTTTGTTTCCTCATCAATAAGAATTTACAGGACTGGATTAGATAATCTCTGTGGTTTCTTCTTACCCTGGAATCCTATGACTTAATCTCTCAGATCTCCAGTTTTCTCATCTATAAAATGGGGGTAACGATACTCTACCTACATCACAAGTTTATTGTGAAGAAAAATGTTTTATAAACTATAAAATGCTATAAAAATGTGAGATCTCCTTATTAAAACTTTTAGGTGCAATAGCAGAATGTTGAGAAGAAACAGATAACCTCTCATCTCTTTCACTGGGATGATCAAAACCATAAAATAGTTTATGTTCCAATTTGAGCCTATCATTTTTATTTGCTTACTTTTGGAAGTACATGGTAGCTAAAATCAATACAAAATTTCTCCCAGATACCTTCTTTTCCTTTCAAAGAACTGCTGCCAAGAGACTTCATGCCAGTCTCTTATGAGGGAGTTTCTCTGTAGGGTCCTTTACAAGTAATTGGATAATAGTCACTTTTAAGTGGATGGAGAAAGTAGCTGGATTTTGAATTCCAGACCAGTTATACAGTCATAGTCAACAAACTCACTCCTTCTCCTGTATCCAGCAAAGGGTGCCAGCATCCCTATCTAAAATCTACCATACCTAAATCCCATCATCTTTTAGAGGATTGTTGCAACATTTGGTATAACTTTTTCCTTTTTGCAAAAAAAATGGAAATCTATCATACAATAACATAAAAAATGTATGAGACAAAAAAGAGATAAAAAGGGAGAAAAGGAAGAAGGAAAGAGAAAGATGAAAGGGGGAAGAAGTCAAGAGTAAAAAGAATAAAGGAAGGAGAGAAAAAGAAAAAGAAGAAAAGCAAGAAGAGAAAGACTGAAGAAAAGAAGCAAAGCAAGAAAATATGAAGAAAATAAAGAAACAGAAGGAAAAAAGAAAGAAAGCAAGAAGAAAGGCCTTGTTTTGAAATGTACACGTTAATGTAGATATTCTAGAATAATAAGTGACCAGTGTGAGAAAATTAGACCCAATAACTGTCATGAAAGATCTTATTTTAAAGTATGTCCTCTTAATAAAATCCCTCAATGTACTTATATTAAACCAATATTAAATCTCAATAAGATATATTCCTCCCATATTTAACTTCCTTTTTCTTTTGGTGAGGCAATAAGGGTTAAGTGACCTGCCTATGGTCACACAGCTAATAAGTATCAAGTGTCTGAAACACTTGATTTGAACTCAGGTCCTCCTGAATCTAGGGTCAGTGCTTTAACCACTGCACCACCTAGCTGACCCCATATTTAACTTCCAAATAGAAGAATTATGCTTAGGGATTATTATTCTTGACCACTATTTTCACATGGCATTTTTATATTCAGCTTGTCAACTCATGTCATTTTATTTTGGGTTTGTTTTTTTATTTCTGTTTTGTGTTAGGGAGTGTGGTAAAAATATGTTAATAACATATAGAAAAGGGAGAAAGGAAAGTTTGTCCAGAAGGGCAATCCCTCATGAAGTGGTGCTTTGACACTGGCCTGCAGAGGGAGGGCCCCTGCAGAGAATACATGTTACAAATGGCGTATATAATAACAGAAGGGAAAAAAGAAAAACAATAAAATAAAACTGTTCATTTAAAGTCTTTGAGATCTTGTCTCCTTCAAGTGGTCATCAGGAAAGATTGGACTCTGGTTTGGACTCATCAGGAAAACTGGACTCTGGTCTGGAGAGTGGAGCAGGAGAACTGTAGCTCCCCAAGATAGATAGCTGAATCTAGGCCTTTTTTTCTCTCTCTTCACCAACTTCTTATTCTCCTTAATAAATGCTTAAAAGTCTAAACTCTTGCTAAAGCTTATAATTTATTGGCAACCACTCATTAGATATTTTAGACAGACTAGCTAGAATTTTAGCGCCTTACGGGAGTAAGCATATTTCCAATTTTTTTTTGTATCACATTAAAGGAGACCTCCACCCCCACCACCCCTTACCCAATGACCTGGAAAATTATTTTACCTTAAATATTTTCCCCAATCAATTTCTTCTACTCTTCTTTTACATTGCAATGAATGAGTGAAAAAATTTCAGAGATCTTGGGAGTTTCCACTGTGTCAACCCATGCTTTCTCCCCTAGAGATGATTCTGGTTTTATTGAATCCCAAGTGTTAAAGAATCATTTGTGGAGATGAGGAAGACAATCATATGGTGTATAAATCATGCTTATTCCATATTCTTTACTTCCTAATCAACTAGTCAGATAGAGTAGGACAAGTGCAACAGCCTAGAGGAGGAAAAGATAATCTCGAGGTCCCTCATGAAAAATATCTTCCTCCTACGTTCCACCAATTTCTTAAGGTTAATTACTCTCCCCTTGGCTCTAAAGAGCTCCCAGGCAGTGTGTTTGTAAATGGGTGGTATTGAGCCTTTTGGAAAAGAAATGCAGGCATAGACTTTTAAGATTAATCTGCATTATTAACCGTTTCTTAAGTCTAGACAATCAACAAATCAAGCTCTGGCTTGTAGTATTTTCCTCATTCTGAGGTGTAAATGCCTGAAAATTTAACAATCAGCTTTCACTGGATGGAGCTAGTTCCATTACCCTCTTGTTTAAGTCTATCATGTCTAACATTCCTTCTTTCTTTTATCCTTCCCTTTTCCTTCTTTCTCCTTTTTTCCTTTCTCCTCTTTACTTCTTTCTGTCTTTCATCCTTCTTTCACTGATTTCCAATTACTTCTTAATGTCCATTGCCTTACACAACCCCCTAGCTGAGCTCAGTCTCTGGGAACAGGAATTCTATTTACAGAAAAGAGAAAGAAGGAGAGGCAGGAAGAATGAGAAATAAGAGAACCACAGAAGAATCATTCGCACTCTTACTGACCCTTGATTCTCCTCTTGATTGTCCCCTGTTCTCTCTCTATCTCACTATGCAGGGGAATGTATGACAGTCACCCTATATCTCTTAGACAGTGGAAAAATCTCCATGGAAATTGGTTAGACATTGAGGACCCAACTTTATTACTTACTACTTCTGTGACCTTGAGCACATTATTTCAATTCTGTAAGTCTTGTTTTCTTCATGTGTAAAATGGGGACAGTTCTATCTGCCATTCCTACTTAATGGAGTTGTGAGGATCTACAAACATTTCTTGACCATAATCTATCATATTGCTTAACCAACCAACAAGCATTTTAAAATGCTATGTGCCAGGAACTATCTATGGTGCTGGAGATACAGACAAAAATGAATTAGTTCCTGTCCTCAAGGAGGACATTGTACACAAGGTATCGTTATTATCATTGTTATTCTTTCTCTAATTCTACATACCTTATTCTTATAAAGAACCAGATCCTATCCTGGAGGGTGTGAAGGGCAACTTGAAAAAAAGAATTACCATTTAATAATATCACTTAAAAGATATTTATTGAACATATATAACAACAATAGGTAGCATTTACACCACATTAGAAGGTTTGCAAAGAGTTTTACAAATATTATCTTATTTGTCCCTCATAATAATTCTGTAAAGTAAATGCTATTATTATTCCCATTTTAGAGATGAAGAAACTGAGACTGAAAGAGATTATGACTTGCTCAGGTTCAAAACTCTAGTAGTAAGTATTGAGGAGGGGATCTGAGCTCAGGTCTTTCTGACTCTATGTCCAGCACATTATCCACATGCTACCCAGCTGCTCATGTGCAATTCAGGGTGCTAAGTGTTGCATAGGATACAAGAACAAGGCATGTTCCCTGTCCTCAAAGAGCTTGCAGTCTTGGAAGGGCACAAAAACTACAGCACAAGACAGAATGTTTCCAAAAAGAGAGCTAAACACAGTATATGGTGATTTGGAGATGGAAGAGGTTACAGAGGAAAGAAAGAACACATCTGCTCCTGGTGGGGGTGGTGCTAGAAAACCAGGGAAGGTTTCATAAAGGAGGTGGCAATTTCCATTGTACTAATCCTTATGAAGAAGGTTGGAGAGAATCAGAGACTGCAGAAACACCCCCAGTGCCTAACGTGCTCTGAATAGAACAGGTTAGGTGCTCAAAGAATATTTACCAGTAATGATGAAAGCTGTTCTCCTATCAGGCACAAACCCATTCCCTATTCCCTGAGTGCACATATTCTTCTTCATCTGCCAAAACAACCAAAGGCTTAACCTGATTTCATGACCAAAGTTCCAATCAGAGGAAGTCATCTTCCCTGATATGTAGAATGAAGATTCACCTCTTCTGTTGTGGTAACTGGATCAATTCACCTTTTACACACATGTGCTTGGTAAATGAGGGAGCAAGGGGAGGTATATTAACCAGAGCTGTAGCAATTTTAGTGCCTGTAGTGACTGGTGCTGGATACAATGCTAAATTAGCCATGTGCGGAAACCCCAACACCAACCAAACTCCAGTGGGAATATAGACATGGAGGCACTATAAGACTGCTACTCCAGTAGAGTGATGGAGGTGGGGCAGGCTTAGGAGGAGCTCACCTGTTGTGCTGCTGGAGTGGTGGTGACTGAAAAAAAAATAACTGATAGCATCCCAGTATAATGCTTGCTCATTTGTTTCTATGCTACCGAAGGAGTGAAAACACTGTTGAAATCTAAGTGTGCAATTTTGAAAGCTGCAAAATCTTTTAAAATTGTTATTTTGAGTTTTTGCTTCTTCTCAATAAAGCCCCCATTGTCCCATCCTTGTTGTAGCCCTGGGCATGGATACAGATTCATAGAATTGCGATCTGGAAGGATCATGGATTTAGAGATGAAAGGAATTGTTTAGGGATTTTATGATGGAAAGATCACTGACTCTGGACTCAGAGAACCTGGGTTCACAGTACTTCCTCTGATATCAATTAGTTCGGTGATAGTCGAGTCACCTAAATTTTCCTAGGTCTTCGGTTCCTCCTCTGTAAAATGAAGGGGCTGAACTAGTTGGATTATAGCTCCTTTTAGCTCTAGATTCACAATCCTATGACTTGAGGAATCAGTTAGTTCAGTCCTCTCATTTTACTGAGAACATAATAATAAAGGTCAAGTGACCTACCCAAGGTCACACAAGAAGTAAGTTGTGGAGTCGGGATTTCAGTCTAGGACCTCTGATTCTGAATCTAAATGCTCTTTTCCAGTGGGCCACATCCCTTCTCTAAGTATGTAACTGGTTCCTCTATTCTTTACTTTGGAGTAACTAGCTTGTGCTTGTGGAGAAATTCAAAAGAGGGGAAAATTGGGCATATGGAATAAGTATATTAACAGAAGGCCACGTGTGCCATGAGAGTCATTCGATAAACGTTTATTAAGACCAGCTGTCGAATGACAGGCACTGTGCTAAGTGCTGGGGATACGAAAAGAGGTCAAAGAAAAAGACAATCTCTGTCCTCATAAAGCACAGAATCTAATGGGGGAGACAATAACAACCAAATATATACAAATGAGTTATATGCAAGATAAATAGGAAAAAAAGAGAAAAACAATACTAGAATTAAGTGGGATTGGGAAAGGCTTCCTATAAGAGGAGGGATTTTTGTTAGGTTTAAAGGAAGCTGGGGAGGTCAATAGTCAGAGTGGAGGAGAGAGGGGGGCAGCTAGGTGGCACAGTGGATAAAGCACTGACCCTGGATTCAGGAGGTCCTGAGTTCAAATCCTGCCTCAGCCACTTGACACTTATTAACCGTGTGACCTTGGGCAAGTCAACTTAACCCTCATTGCTCCCACACACACACAAAAAGAGAGAGAATACAGAATGGAGGAAGGAGAGCATTGAAGGCATAGAGACAGTTGGAGAAAATGCCAGGAGCAGAAAGATGGAGAATCTTGTAGGTAGAACAGCCAGATGGGCAGTGTTACTAGATAGAAAATTATGTGTCAGGGAGTAAGGAGTAAGAAGACTGAAAAGACAGGAGGGGGTTAGATTAGGAAAGGCTTTGAATGCCAAACAGCATTTTGTACTTGATGCTGGAGGCAATGAGTTTATTGAGCAGGGGAGTGACACTTTTGGTGGCTGAATGGGAGATGGAATGGAGAGTGGAACACTTGAGACAGGCAGATCCACCAGCAGGCACAGTGAATGCACCTGTGATTTCATTGGTATAGGAAAATCCCTGGTAAGGAAACTACACCTACCAGTGCAATTTGTTGCTTTCTCTACAACTGTAGTCTTAGAGAGCTGTGTCAGGGGGTGGTCTAGGGACCCGTGGGGGTCCTGAAGGAGTCTGAGAGGTCAAAATTATTTTCATAATAATTCTATGACATCTAAATTTCTAATATGGTAAATATAAATACAACCCACATGAATAAAAAACTTTCTGGGGGAGGGAGTTTTGGTGTTCTGAGCTGCATTTTCATTGGTTTAGGGAACTCCTGGTGGGGGAATTCCCTCTACTAATGCAGGCTGTCACGTTCTCTGTAACTTAAAGTCTTACAGAGTTGCCTAGGACACCTAGAGGTTAATGGGCTTTTCTGGGGTCACACAGAATTCATGAGGGGAAGGATTTAAACCCAGGTCTTTTAGCCTGTGAGAGAGGCCCTCTATTTGCTAGGAGAGACTGAGTCCACCTGGATAGTGAGTGGGGGGTCTCTCTAAAAAGAGCATGGGTATTCTGCCTTCTAGTTGAAGACTCTGGTAATTAGATGCCACCATTTTTGCATGCTTTCAGAAAAGTCATTTTCTCTAAGTTTCCTGCTCTGCCACCTTTAACCCTGGGAGCTGTATTGACTGATTCTAAAAATGTTCCAGCTGGTAATAAATATCAATTTAATACTTCTATTTCCTCTACTCTTCTAGAACCAAGCCATGCTTTTGGAATCAGCCCCAACAAACCAGAGTGCACGAGGATGTCAAAGGATCCATCCCCCAATCTCTTTGTCTCGAGACAAATAAAGTCCGAAATGTGTTCTCTGTGCAGCAGTGTGGCTGCTTGTTCCAATTTGTTAGGAACACAGAGTTTGTCTGTCCATTCAGGCACAAACAAGAAACATTTAGGAGCAAAAAAGCAAAGTGGACACTTGTACATTCCAGTTATTTTTTCAGTTAACCTTGTATAAAGCTGCTTCTTTCTTCATACAGTATTCATCTGTGGGAAACACACACACACACACACACACACACACACACACACACATACACACAAATCAGGGCTGATCAGACCATGATGTTTCACTTTCGTTTATTATTTTCTTAACTTCAGATACAGGGGCCCATACCGAAAGGTTTTATTTTCCTCTAGAGCAGAGGATTGCAGAAGCTGATTTTAATGGAACTCTTTTTCTCTCAATTGATCGCTGCTCAAGAAGACGCTGATTAGGCAGACATAGATTGCAGGGGCCATCACCCAATGAAATTTCTGGTCTTAGGGGACCAAAGCAACATGCTTAAAGTAGAACACTGGATATCAGAGCTAAAAAGGACCCCAGTGGTCATTTGGTCCAAACTGTAGCGGAATGTGGCACAAGAGGTATGGAACATCCAATTTCAAATCCTGCCTCTAACAGGATTTGTGAGCTCAAACAAGACAATGAACCCTCTGATCTTTAAAATGAGAGAGTAACTACGTAACTTTTGGGTGCTCTCCAACTTGAAATATATGATCATACGAATAAGGAGAAACATGGTATAGTGGATGAAGCATGGGATTTGGAGTCAGAGGACCCGGGTTTAAATCTTGCCTGTGTCCTTCACTACCTATTTGACTTTAATCAAGTCAACCTCTCTTGGATATAGTTTGCTCATCTAAAAAAAATGAGAGGTAGAACTAGGGTTCCTTCCAACTCAAAATTTTTTATTATCTATGATCTTTCTAACAGCATAATACATAGATGTTCTCCCAGCCTTGTCTTGAAGACCTTCAGTGAAGGGGGTCTTCACTTCCCAAGGCAGCCAATTCTAGTTTTGGCCAGATCCAATGGTAAGGAAGTTGTTGTTTTTTTTTTTTTTCTGACATTGAGCCTTAAACTGACTCTTTGTAACTTTCCCTGACTGTTCTTCAGCCCCATCTCTGATGCTTTTGTGTAAGTCCACCATATATGGTAGCCAGGAATCTATCAGGAGAGCATGATGTCTGAATTTGGCTCTCATATTTTATTCAGTAACTTTACAGAAGAGACTAAGAGAAAATGAGACAGATAGAGAACCGAGTTGGGCTGCAGTTTTTTGGTAAGCCAGCAAGCTGTCATTGCAAAGATAAATAGATGAACAAACAAACAGATAAATACATAAAAAAAGAAAGAAAGAAAAGAAAACCAAAAGCAAAACAAAACCCTGGTCAGACATTACTAAATAAGATAACAATAATACTTCCCATGTTATCATCATCCCTTTTAGTACACATGCAGTCAAGACAGAAATCAGCTGTTTGGGAAGAAGAAGGAAGAGGAGGAAGAGGAAAAGGAGGAGATGATCCTTTGTGTCTACTCACACTAGAAAAATGATTGTGATACAAATAAATAAATATGTATATGTGCATATACATAGGCATATATACACACAATACATATATACATATCCATCTGCTAATCATCTTATCTGTTCATTGAATCAATCAATTTCCCTTATTTTTCTCTTTCTGAGTCTCTTATCTTCCAAATGACAAACTGGAAACCAAAAGTGAGGCAGTTAAAGATGGCATAAATCTTCAGTTGCGCCAGAACACATGCAATGTTTCAGCATACACATTGATAGTGGCTTCCATATTTTCCTATTCTTGATTGATCATTCCTAAAGTTTGGACTCTCAGAACCTGGTTCTAGTTTCTTGTTTTAAACAAGCCACTTTTTCACTTGCTAATGCTGACAAAAGTATCCCAAATACCAAGAGTATCTCAGAAGAGTACCCATGACTATCCAAAGTTTATAGTAGATGATAAATCCTGTCTTCGAGAAAATGCTTATTGGGCTCAGTTTGATATCTGTTTGTCCCAGGGCAGGGGCCACTGCTAACTTACTGATTAATTCCTGCTAGTCATAGTTTGTATGTGTATTCTAATAAGGTAAATAGCATGTGGCCATTTTTATGGAAGTACTTTCATTTAAGTGGAAGTACCTACTATGAGCCAGGAGGTACTATGCTAAGTGCTGGCGATACAACCACAATGAATGAAATAATCTCTACTTTCAGAGACACACATATGTATATAGTACATATACAATACATACATATACATGCATGTATGTGTATATAGATAGCTATGTAGCTATATACATATATACATTTATATTGATTATACATACATGCATATATATGTATTGTATATGTGTACATATATATATATATATATATATATATATATATATATACAGAGAGAGAGAGAGAGAGAATGCAATACAATTTAATATTGGGAGGAACGTCACTAATAGCTAGGGAGATAGACATATTGGAGCAAGCTAGCAAGAAAGGATTGTATAAGGTTTGGGGAGTGTTGTGACACATTAAGAGATACAGTAAATAGTTATTCACTCAATTTCACCCCCATGTTGCCTCTTTATTGTAAAGTGTGCTAGCCACTGTGCACCCAGACCAAATACACAATCCACTATCTCAGTGTCTTCTATATGCAAAATAGATGTTTTTCAGAATGGATGAAATGATGATTATTGGATTAGTCACAAGAGACTTATATTTTATTTATTCCTAGCTCTGTCACTTTTTGTGTGACCTTGACCTTTGCCTTCTCTGGGCCTCAGTTTCTTCCTCCATAAAACAAGGGAATTGGAGTAGATAACTGTAAGGTCTCTTCTAGTTTTTACATTCTATTGCTTGCTTGAGTGTTTGGGAGGAGGTTGCAATATATGTAGTTTCCCTTTTCAGGTCTGTTTTTAGATGTGTATGAAGATACCCAATGGGAGGATGACAAATACACACTTTGCAAAAGGCACCTCTTTGCCTTCTTTGTCACTCACCGCCTCTCATTTACATAAAGAATGCACAGTCATTCTCTGCCTAATAGTGCTCTGTTATGAACATCATTTTCCTTCTGAACATGCACATTGTGTCATGTCATAAAAAGAATTCAATCCAGTTCAGCACAACATATAGTATATTTAAAAAGTCTAATGATATTCATATTACCTTGCTTGGCACAGAGTAAGTGCTTAGCAAATGTCATCCATCCATCCATCCATCCATCCATCCATCCATCCATCCATCCATCCATCCATCCATCCATCCATCCATCTATCCATCTATCCATCCATTTGTTCATTATAACACACACACACACACACACACACACACACGTTTGGTTCTTTCTTGCCTATGTTTCTAATCCTTGTTAAATTTACTTGAAACCTTGCCAATCTTAGCTAAATATACATTCAGTTCCCCCATCTTCCTTATCTCTGGCAGGGTACCACCAACTTCTCAGTTCCCCAGATTTATAGCCTCAATCTCATTCTCAGCTCTTCTCTCGTGCTCCCATCCAGGACATCTATCCAATTAGTTGCCACATGTTGTCATTTCCATCTTACATTTGTTCCCTTCCTTCTTGTGACTCACACAACCACCACCTTAGGTCAAGCCCATATCACCACTCACTAAGTCTCCTTGCTTCAAGTCTCTATTTATCTTAATCTATTCTCCATGATCTGCCAAAGGATATTCCTAAAATATAAAGTCTCTCCATAATTCTATGCAATTCTCTTGGTCAAGAAGTTTCACTGGCTTCCTGTCACTGTGGCTTCTAAAAAGAATGCAAAGTCCTCAGGCTGACCTCTCAATTTTCATTCAGCCTGGCTCCCATCTACCTTTCCAAATTTATGTTATTCTTGCATGGTTCCCTACATTACTTCCTTGTGGTCCGTCCAAGTGCTTTCTACCCATTCTCCAAAGTCAAGATTCTATCTCCTATCCCTGTACTTTTGCACTGGCTGTCCCTCCCACCCCATGCCTGGAATGCATTTCCCCATCACCTCCATATCTCACAATCTCTAGTTTCCTCTAAGGCTCAGGTCAAGATGCCATCTTCTACTCTTCCTGATCCCCAGTCATTAATACCACTCCCAATTACTTTGTACATATTTATTTATCCATATATATTTTGTGCCCTCCAAGAAACTGTAAGATTCTTGAGGGCAAATACTTTCACCTTTGTCTTTGTGTGTCTTGTATCTAGCAAAATACCTGGCATGTAGTAGGATTTTAACAACATTGAACTGGACTATATTTAAGCTTTGAGTTATGATAGCTATAAATTAAAATACTGTCCAATGAATAGGATTAATTTATTCAGTATGGGCTCTGCTTTCATTCTTATTAATTTGCTCATCTCCACAGAGCCCAGGACCCCTAACTACTCCAACTTCCCTGATGCAGAAGAAATTAAGGCCTAAAACAAAATGGCTGCCATCAGGAAAAAATAAACATTGCATCACTAATCAAGATTGATATAGGAAATTACTTTTATTCTCTTTACCATAGCAAGCCCAAAGACAATATTTAAAGTTGATTTGTTTGATGTCAGGCCATCCTAGATCATCTTCGGATTCTTTATGATTTTAATTCAACATTTTCCCCATTGATACATGGCCTCTGTCTGCAGTTTTAAAAACTACTCAGGTTGTGGTGCGAACATTTGGCCGTGGTTCCCAATGAAAACCATTTATTTTCAGAAGGCTGGCTATCTATTATGCTGCTCCTGACATTAGAGTTCCCTGGGTCTCATGGAATGTGTGCTCAGGAATATTTCGTGGGCGTTTGTGTGATATTGGGACAAGACAATCTCACCATGAATGGACTGAAGCCCTGCTGTCATGAAGCCAATCTGACATATTTCTACTATGCTCTTTCCCACCCAGTCAGAACACAGAGCCAAGGCTCAGCTCATGTTCTGTTTCCTATATACTTCTCTCCTACTGAAGTTTTATATTCTCTCTCTCCCTCTCCATCTCTTCCTTTCCATCTCTCCCTCTCCCCCTCTCTGTCTCTACTTCTATCTCTGTGTGTGTGTGTCTCTCTCTCATCTTCCTGTTTATATGCATTAGCCTCCTCCCTCTCTAGAATGAACTTTTTTCATTTTTGTCTTTGTATGCCCAACACTTAATATGGTGCCATGTATATAGTAGGTGATGAATAAATGCTTACTGGGTTGATAGGAAATTATGCCCCTTTCACCTGGGCCAGGGCTTTCAGGGGAGCCAAGTCCACATGAAGGCTTCTTGGCTGTGACTTCTGTTATTACTTTGCTCAGTCATCAAGTCTGAGTGTCTTCGAGGAAGTAGGGGCCATGCCAGGGCAGCCTCTTGCTCTGACAGCTTGCATATTTTTGTGCAGCAAGAGCTTTGGAATGACTGGTTAGAAAACGAGAGCAAGGGACTTCTGCCCAGCCTCGATTTCCAATAACTTGATTTAATGTCTCTGGGTTTTCTATGGCCATCGCTTGTGGGAGTGGTCAGTGCAGACTCATACTCCACCAGGCTGTTCCCAGACGAATTATTGAAGAACAGACTGAATGCTGATGCCTGTGAAAATGCAATAAGCTGGTGTATGGTTTTCATTTTTTGGTATATAATTTTTTTTTTTTTGGTGAGGCAATTGGGGTTAAATGACTTGCCCAGGGTCACACAGCTAGTAAGTGTTAAGTGTCTGAGGCCAGATTTGAACTCAGGTACTCCTGACTCCAGGGCCAGTGCTCTATCCACTGTGCCATCTAGCTGCCCCATATGGTATATAAATTTAATGAAGCAAATATGTAATTTGGAAAAAAAACCCAACACATCACTCTGTCACTCATCTTAGGACCTTTCTCATCTCTGTGTGTCTCTCTCCATTTCTCTCTTTTCTCTCTGTTTCTTCTCCCTTCCCACCACTCCTCCAGCTCTCTCTCTCTCTCTCTCTGGCTTTTCTCATCCTCACATACCTTCCCCTCTTAGATTTCCTTCTTGCACTCTGAATTTAGCTTGTATATACCTAGATATTTATAAGTTATCTCTCTCTTCAGAATGTAAGCTTCTTTGCACGAAGGACTGCCTTTTGTTGGAGGGGGTGTCTTTCTTTATATCCCAAGTTTTTGACACAGTGCCTGGCACATAGTAAGTGCTTTATAAATGTTTATTGACTGACTTACAGATGAACATAACCTAAGAGAGTGATTTGTCCACTCACCCCCCACCCTGTACACATATAGAAACATAGTTTTATAGGCTTTTGACATCCATATCTACATATGCATATATAGGACAGAAGAAAAATCTTGGAGTCAGGAAGACTTAGGTTTCAGTCCTTCCTCTGATAAATCTAACTATGTGACCCTAGACAAGCCACAAACTTGGCCCAGGCTATTGTTTATATGCTATTGATGAGTTGACAATCGGCCTTGATAAAGCGGTTTTTCATATGCAAGGGAAATTCCCTTCACTGATGAAACCCCAGGTCAAGCCTTTAAATACACACAAGCACACAACTACTAATTAGAGAGCTCCCAAATACTTTACCTCAGTGTATCAAATTTGTCTTTGTTCCAGCTAGGAGGTTTCCTTACAACTTCAACATGAAACAAATATCCCAGATGTGGAAAGGATGAGTCTCATGCTAACAGTGTATATGAAGGCCAAGCCATATAAATCATTACCAAGGTTTAAAACATGTCCACACATGAAGGTCTGAGCAATTGCCATCTACCCAATTGCCATGAACCCAACAGCACAGAGAGAAAGCCCTAAATGATGGGACCATAGATCATTCCTATCCAACCCCCTGAGGTCCAGGTGAAGGAAGTGACATAGGTGTGGGATTCCGAAGAAGCAAAAAAGTAGACTCTTCTCCTCTTTGGCCCCTTTCACAATTAGAGACACATGGGTTTTGCTTCAGAAGGATGCCTCTGGGAAGGGCACCCTTAGGAAAAGAAATACCCTGGTTTCTCCATTTTGGGAATCTTCAGAGTATCTCTCTAGATCCTGTACCATGGTGTTTAGTTAAACAGAGCAGAGCTCCAGTGTCCCCAGATGCTAGAGAAAATCAAGAGTAATTAAAAACTCACCTTCTAGATGATTGCAGGAGGAGAAATTTTAAAGAAAGACATTTTAATTGTGTTAATTTTTATAGACGAATAATTATGCTTCCCTTGCCCCACCACAACCTTCCCAACTGCTTCTGACACGAATATATGGAATGTCTAATGCATCTACGGCATGTTTTTTTTTTTTTTTTTACCAAAGGGAGAGGGATGGGGACTAACCTATTAATCAGGGCCCCCAAGTCTCACCAGTACCCATGAAAGGAGGAGAGTACATGCCTTCAATTCACTATTCAAGCAAAATTAAAATGATAGTTAATAGGCTAGCCTACTACCCAAGTTCTAGCATCACTCGCCTCATTAATTAAAATGATAATTTGGCTCTAGGTGACAGAAGCACAAGGCCAAACACATATTTCTCCGCCCCCTGCTATGCTCAGGAGCCATTCCACTGGGGGAGAAGGGAAGGCAGGTTCAGGAGAAGTGAGTATATAGAATGAGGTAGGGAGCAAAATCATTGCTTGGGTGACTCTGAGACACTCTTGTAGATAAGGCTAGCTGATGAGCCTATGCTAAGATGGCCTCACCCCTTGGAGCTCCTCATGTGGTGCAATGGTTAGAGGGCTGGATTTGAAGGCTGTAGTTAGAAGACCTGGACTGGCATCCTAGCTCTGTCACTGAGTACACTTGGATAAGTCCTTTTAATTCCCTAGGTCTCAGTTTCCTTATCTGTAAAATTATTAGGATAGATTAGATGACTTTTGGCTCTAAGCCTATGATCCCACGACCTGACCAGTCTTTCCAGGAAAGCCACCTCAGTTAGCTCAATAGTTTGGGTGTCCATGATGGTCCATTGGCATCTTCTAGTCAATTTCACCTGCTTCCCCATTCCTTTCAACCACAGATACTTAAGAGTTTCTAGAAATCAAGGGGGGGGTCATCTAGTTCAAACCCCTCAATATAAAGATGATTAAACTGAGGTTCAGAGAGATTAAGAGCCCTGCCCAAAGTCAAGCAAATAGTAAATGGCAGAATCAGGATACATACACAGGTTTTCTGACTTCAGATTGAATTCTCTTTCTATTATACTATAGTCCCTCCCAACTTGATGGCCCATCTTATATTGCTCCCATTAGGCTCAGTGAATTAATCTACTTTGGCCTCCCTCTCTCAAGTGTTCCTCCTCTGGTTTTAGTGTTCTCTGTATCAACAACGAGCCTCGATACCTCTTTTAGGCCATTCAGACCATTCCTCTCTCTTCATTTGAGCTGGTACCAGCTCTGGCTTCTGGGCCACTTCCCCAGTCAAAAGCATTTGCTGCTTGCCCTGTCCCCGAGATCCTTAACAAAGATGTTAGAAGCTGGGCTGGTGCCGATTCCCACAGCCCTGTGCTGGACACCTCCCATTACTTAGCATGTCATTGTTTATGGGCCATTAGCCAGTTTTCATTTCACCTTATGTGCTCATATAAAATAAAAGTTAAAGGCTTTTCAAATAACAGGAAGCCTAAAAAGCTTTCCAAAAGCCTCTAATTTACCTTTGAATTAATGGTGTTATTAAACAGTTTTACCATTTTGTCTAAGAAAGTTCATACAGGCAATATGTTTTTTCTCTTTTTATAATCATCTTAGTTTTTCATTTTTTTTTTGCTTTCAAAAATAAGCTATAATATTTGACAAGCCCTTTGATAGGCAGACACTGCCAATAATTCTTTTAACCTTCTCTGCCTATCTTTGCTTTTTCTAACTTAGTTTCCTATATGTGATCTTAAGCAACATACTGGAATAAAAAACAAGAGACCTGGGTTCAGTTTCCCAATCTGACATTTACTAGGTATATGACTATGGGGCCTTCTCTAAATCTCAGTTTTATTGTCTTGAAAATAATCATCCCATGAGAACAATGTGTCATGGTGGATATAAATCTGGGCTTAGGGGAAATACTAGGTGGGTTGTGTCACTTCTGACACATTCTGGCTTAACCTCTCAGTGCCCCCAGTTAAATTTCTAAAGGGGGAGAATATGTTTTCCTACTCCCAGAGCTACTGGTAGGAATTGGGGATCTTGATTAATAAAGTAATCCCTCATTTTCCTTGTTATGTACCACACTAAAGATGCATTAAGGAAGCATGGGTGGCAATCTACATTGGTAGAGGGAGTTTTCTTACCAGGAGTTCCCTGGGGAACGGAGGGGAGGGGAACAGAGAGGAAAGGAGGGAGAATATAGAGGAGAGGAGAGGATTGGTAAGGAGAGGAAAGGGAAGAGGAGAGGAGAGAGGAGAGGGGAGGGGAGGGGAAAGGAAGGGGAAGGGAGGAGAGGAGAGGAAAGGAAAGGAAAGGAATGGAATGACACCTGTCTTGCCTATCTCACAGGGTTGTTGTGAGAATCAAGCAAGAAAAATTATAGAGAATATAATATATAATCATAGGATTGCAGTTGCATAGATTTAGAAGTGGAAAGGTCTTTGGACACAATCTAATCCTCTAGAAACTGTTCTATATCAATGGAATGCTTCTTTTTTCCATTCTCATCTAATTCACTCCACAGTTACCATCCATGTTTAGGCTCACTTCATTAGCTGACTTTAAAATTTCTCTTCTCGTGTTTTGCCTCTGTTTTGCAACATATTCATCCACAGACCATTATGTAGGTGGTCATTGGTCCAGTCAGCCCATCAAAGGATGGGCTCAGAACCCATTTTGCTAGGAAGGCCCCAACCAGAAGAGAAGGCCTACAAGGTCCAAGGCAAATGAACTATAACACACACACACACACACACACACACACACACACACACACACAGAGTTAAAAGGACCTCAGGTGCTATCAGGGATCGCAACACTCAGGAATATAGAACAAGCAAAAGGAAATGGATGGAAGCATCCACTTACCTGGTTTTGATCAACAATTACTTCGATGTCTTCATCACTGCTTAGTTTTCCATATCCTTTTTCTTTACTTTTCTTGTGAAAGAATAATTTTAAAAAGCAGTTCAGTAGCTCGGTAATTTTGAAGCATTATTGATCTCTAGTCTCTTTCGTTAATAACCGGTCTAACTCCCAGCTAATATCCAACAGTAAAAAATGAATCCCTTTATTTAGCCCTATTGGCTAGTCATAATTCATTATACTTTTGGTAGCTCTTGCATGTACATAAGCGAAGGTCCTTGAGTCTTCCTAAGCTTCTGTTTGGTAATAACTCAGTTTTCATTTTTGCTGACCTCCCTGTTATGTCCCCTCTTTGTGCCTTCCAACCAGACTTGAGCTCCCTTCTCTGGAGCCCTTGTCAATTTCATGGTTCCTGGTCAGTTTGAGTATTACCTAGGGAGACTCGAGCAATTACTAATAGAAGAGGTTCTTAATGATTTTTATGTCATGGCCCCATCTGGCAGTCTGGTGCAGCCAATGAACCCTTTTAAATGCATCAAATAAAGTAGATAGGGTTACAAAGGAAAACAACCATGCTGAAATATAGCTATCAAAATATTAAGAAAACACATTCACGGACCTCAGATTATGAAACCTTGCCTTAAAGGGTCACAACAGACACATGTGATCTTAGCATTTCTTTTTTCAGTCTTGTAATTGTGTCAATAGGTATTTAAGATCAGGACGATCAAATGTTTGGCTCTTATACATTTCCTGAATTGGGGGAAAATGTTAACACTGCCCATATGACAAAATTAAAATTGTTCTCTCTTTGTACATAGACCAGATGAGAAGCACCATTGAGGAAACCCTCTGAGTTAATAGTCATAAGATGGTGAAAGAAACACTTTTAAACATTAAGAACATTTTGAAAAAGGAGAAACAGACAGATCATTGACTAGATTGTAAAGCCTCCAACTAGCCCGATTATACTCAGGCCCTTCTATCCTGGTGAAAATGCCCTGAATCACATCCACCAATGTATACATTTTCATGAGGTTTTAATTTGGAGATGGAGAATAAAGATCCTTTCACTTCTGCCTTAGTTGTGAAAAAAGTCTCACCCCCTACCTATCCAAACCCCATCTGAACCCCAATTTAAGTTTTATTATTTCTTTGTAATTTGGATTAGAAAATCCAAGACAAATATACCTGTAGCCCATGCCTGTCACACTAGATGATCATTAAAGTGGAGGAAAAAATAACTAAGCAGACACCCATGCCCCAAGTTTATTTTTTCAAATGACATTGGCTTTTGTGGATTGTCAAGAAAAGTTAAGAAACTTAAAAAAACCTTTTTGTACTCTCAGCTGGTATAAATTACAATATACCTTTCCTTAGAGGGCACATGATGTCATTTGAAAAGTCACAAATCTTCTTTTATGTTAAAAAAAAGACTTTAAAAAAAGGGGAAAAAAAGAAAAGTCACAAATCTTTAGGAAACTAGTGGAGATAATATTTCTCCACATGGCAAGTTCTTGACTACCAGACTAACATTTCTATCCTAACTTTGCATATTCCCCACCCCCCCCTAGAATGAGTGTGACAGGCAGTAGTACCTACTCTAGTAAAGAGAGTCCTGGGACTCCAAGTATTTGGATGCAGACCTAAAACCTGGGCTCCCATTCATTTATTCATGAATTTAGAATGGAACAGAACAGATGGTCATGGTGTTTCTCTCCATGATTATTCTTGCTCTCATTTGAGGTTAGATTTCAGACTGGATGGGAATCAAAAAGAGCTGGGTTGACTTCCATCAACCTGCTTCTTTCCGCTGATCCCAATTCCCATCACTTTGCACTTTTACCCTCTAAGTCTAACTGGGAGTTGGGAGGTAAATCCCCCAGGCCGTCTAAAGGAATGATGGTTTCAGAGCACCTCTTGTATTATTTGTCTGTATACCTACCAAGTAGCTGACTTGTAGGGCCAGTTTTCGGGACAATAGGGCATTAAAGAGAGATGGGACGTGAGTCCTTCCACTCATGTCACTTTCAGACATCCCAGAATTCCTTGCACCAACTGAACTGTGGCTTCATTGCCAAGGTTTGGCACCATAAGACCCCAAATCTGGCACAGCGATGACATTTAGAACATGCATCAAGGACTGGAGCATCCCTGAAGCAGTCTCCAATCTGGGCAAGTAGTCATTGGGGATGGGGGCAGGCCACTAGCACAAAAAGGAATCGAAAACTTGATGGCTTTCTTTCCTAATTCTCTTTCCAGTGCATCTCTGTCCCCAGCTGAAGCTTCTTTTGAAGCTCATCTATTATTTACTCTTTGTTTCCTTTCCCACTCAATCCATTCTTCCATTACACTCTGTGCTCCCTGGAATAAAGCCCTTCCCATTAGCAAAGCTTTTTACTTCTTTCTATCAACATTTTCTGGGCTCTTTAGAGTCTAGAGTGCTGGGCTATCAATGTGAACAGAGTTAAAAATATTAATCTCTAAAAAATCCACTTCTGATTGCCACCTCTGCATCTCTCTCTCTTTTTCTCTCTCTGTGTCTCTCATATTCTCTCCTCACCCCATCTCCTTCTCTCCCTCTTTTTTCACCTTCTCTTTCTGTTTGACTCTGCTCTCTCAGCTGTCACTCTCCCCTGTCTTTTTGCTGCTTTCTCTATATCTCATCTCTCCTTCTCACTCTGGTCCCTCTCTCCCTCTCCCTTCTTTACCTCCTTTCTTTCTCTCTTTTTCTTCTTCCTTCCTTCCTTTTCTTTCTTTCTTTTTTCTTCTTCCCTTCCTTCCTAACTTCCTACTTTGCTTCTTCTTCTCTCTTGCTCCCTCTAACTTCTCTCTCTCTCTCTCTCTCTCTCTCTCTCTCTCTCTCTCTCTCTTTCTCTCTCTTTCCCCTCTCCCTCTCCCTCTCTCTCCCTCTCTCCCTCCCTCTCCTCTCTAGTCCCCTCCCCCTCCTGCCCCCTTCCTCTATCTCTTTTCTTCCTTGCTCACGGTCTACTTTCCCCAGTAATCTGTCTCTGATTGATTCAAGCCTAACTCTACAGCATCTGATTGTTCAAATTGAACAGGCACCTGACCACACCCCCAAAGTGCTAAAAGACAATCTTCCTGAGCCCTGCTTTCTCAAACCCTTGTTCAATAGTTAACAGCAAACCCCTCCTGCAAATGAATCTTGAGCCACAAATCTCCCGCTTTTGCTCCCATTTCTGAAGTCGCCCCTCCGGCCCTGGGAGGTAAATACTGCTCTGCACTCTACTGGCATTCTCTCACTTACTGTTTATTCTAGTGCAGCAACAATCCTCTTTCAAGCACTTAGCTTCGTACTTGGACAGCTGGATCGGCCAACCCAGCCAGTTCTTCAACTGGACTAGCTCTCCCCAGCTGGGAGCCCTTGTCTTCTAGCTAGATTCTTCTAACATTCACCAAAAAAGAAAACAAGAAAAAAGAACCTCTCCTCGACCCCAACCAAACCCCTAACTTCCACAACACTGTGTGGGCTTTGGGAGCTGAAGGGCTGAACAAGAAGAAGGAAAACCAACCTCAGCCCTTGTCCAGCCCTGGGAGGCCGGGCTTCAGTGGGAGGAGAAGAAGCTTTCTGCGCTCCTCCCTCCTCCTCCCATCAAAGAAAACAGTCAGTAGCTGGCAACATCCTCTAAGGTCTCCTCACCTTAGCAATTTTGGCAATAGAAGCAGAAACCTGGTACCATGTTCAATGGAAAAAAATGATTTGTTCTAGAATCAAAGGATCTGGCTTGGAAACCCAACTCTACCTCTTCACTCCCTGTGTGACCCTGGGCAAGTCCCTTCACCCATATGGGCCTCAGTTTACTTGTCTATAAGAGGAGGGACTTGCACCTGCTCGAAATCAGATCCTAACATGCTGAGAAGCAAAGGAGGGCAGAAGGTGAGAGGAAGAGATCTTTTGTCAAAACCAATCTATGCCACGAGTCTCCAAACACCCGCCACACACACATCCAGCCCTGAGGCTTATCCACATAACATTTTTTTTTTTTTAGTGAGGCAATTGGGGTTAAGTGACTTGCCCAGGGTCACACAGCTAGTAAGTGTTAAGTGTCTGAGGCTGGATTTGAACTCAGGTACTCCTGAATCCAAGGCCAGTGCTTTATCCATTGCATCACCTAGCTGCCCCCACAGTTATATTCTTAAGAACCATGAACCTGGTAAGCACATAGGATCCAGAGCTTAAAGGCACCTTCAAAGCCATGTAGTCTGATATGTCCCCTCCCCATTTTTTACTCATGTTGAAACTAAAGCCGAGAGAGATAGAATGACTTGTCCAAAGTAACATAGGTTGTAAGTGGCAGAGGTGGTGTTTAAACCGAAGACCTTCAACTCCAGATCCAGGTTTCTTTCCAATACATCACACTCTCTCCTATTCTGTTTTTCTTCTTGTGGCTCCCCATTGATCCCCATTGTACTTCTCCCCATTTGTGCTACTACCATAAAGAACAAAAAAACCCAAATTAATAAAGATAACATTTTATACATGCCAGTAGAGTAAACTTTAAAACAGAAAGATTCCTTTGGAGGAAAATGGAAAATCATAGAAGAGTAGCCAAAATATATTACAGGAAAACTTTATAAGCAAGAATTTGAGATTATACAGTATATAATCTGGTTTATTTGAATGTGAATCAGAGGAGGCAAATGTTTTTCTACAGAACAAGAATAATTAAAAAAAACTAACTGTATTTTCAGATGAAATCTACTAATTTTTTTTTTTTTAGTGAGGCAGTTGGGGTTAAGTGACTTGCACAGGGTCACACAGCTAGTAAGTGTTAAGTGCCTGAGGCCGGATTTGAACTCAGGTACTCCTGAATCCAGGGCCGGTGCTTTAGCTACTGTGCCACCTAGCCACCCCTGAAATCTACTAATTTTTAATGGATATTTTAATACATGAAGTGGCTACCTCATCATATCTCTAAATCAATGAACAGAATCAAAGAATCAGAATAGATCTTGATGGTCATTTAGCTGAACTATACCACCGAAGATCCCTACTACATTATACAGCCTTTGGTCCAAGACCTCCAGTAAGGGGGGAATCCCACTATGTTTGCATGTCGCCCATTCCCCTTTTATACTGCTCTAAGAGTGAGTATTTTTTTTTCCATGAAGCCTAAATTTGACTCTTTGATGCTTCCCTCTAGGCCTTCCTTCAGGGGAGTAAGAAGAGTTGGGATGTGAATCCCACTCTGCTAACTCCCCATTCAGTTCCCTTTTGACCAATACCGCACTGTCTCTAGGAAGGATCCTACTTCATGGATTAACCTTCTTGGAGTTTTTGCCTTACTAGAGAGAGGGATAATCACTGACATTTATGTATTGCTTTTTTATGTTTACAAAGTCCTTTGCCACCATATTTCATTCGAGCCTCACAACATCCCTTTGAGTTACTGAAGGTAGTACATGAATTATTATCACCTTTTCATAGTCGGAAAAATTGAGATTGGTGTACCAACAGATCAATTAAAAATATTAGTAAGGTCGTGAGGTAAGGAATAGCAGGGTATGATACTATAAATAGTCTTAAGAAGACTTGGGCTAGAATTTTGTTATACTTGCCCATGTGACGTCACTTCACTTCCCATTACAAAGTCTTTAAATTACAAAGGAAAAGATAATATGCATTGGTGAAGGGTGTTTTAGTACTAGGAATTAATGAAATCGCAGTCCTGGATGAAAAGTAAAATAAAATAATGAATGCAAATAACTCTCTAGCACCCTACCTATTTTTATTTAGTCCTTCAGTATTAAGTAGATATAGTCTAAATTGACTAAATAGTTGAATTGATTGGAGCAGGAATCAGATTATATCTTCTGATATATATTCTATATATTCTCTACCTATCAGGGTATATAATCTAATTCAGAGAAGAAAGCTGTAGTCAAAGGACCACAGCTCAAATCCTGATTCTGTTTATTTACTAGGTGGGTGACCTTGAGCTTGGTTTCCTTACCATTAAAATGAACTTTGAACATCTAGTTCTACATCTAGGATTCCATGACCCCCATGACCTCCCTGAGATTCAGTGGTGCCTCTTGTAGAAAATGAGAGATCGAATGAGCTCAGTGTTCTTACCCATTCTTTTCATGTCATAGACAATGTGTGGAATCTGGTGAAGTCTATGGACCATCTAAAAATAATGGTTTGGAATGCATGGAATAAAGAGCATAGGATTATATTGGAATAGAATTTCATATGTATAGGGTGGGCCAAAAGTTGTGTTGTTTTAATAACTTTTTGAAAATTATTTTTTTCTTTATTTTTTACCATTTATTTGATTTGATTTTTCTCACATGATGTAAATTTACTTCCTACATATTGTATGTGATGCTATGGTATTGTGAATTAAAAACAAAAATAAAGGAGTTATTAAATATTGAAACCCCTTCTTGACTTTGGATTCACCCTGTATAGAAATAGATATAGATATATTGTATGTATATGTATATATGTATGTGTATACATACAGATTATTCACTTATCTACATATATACATATATATACATATATACTTACATGTATATACATGTTTGTATAGACTCTAGCTTAAGAACTTCTGAAATAGATGGCCCTTAATATTTGTTTCCACTCTAAATCAGCAATACTATGGGTCTTTGTGCCAATTAAAACTATAAAACTGAATAGTAATAATAAGATGATTTATTTCCTTATAAAAAACTTTTGGGGAAGGTAGTATACTTGTTATCATTCCCATTTTATTGATGAGGAAAGTGAGGCTCAGAGAGGCCATGGAGCTTTTGAATTGTGACATAGCTAATAAGTGTCTGAGGTGGGATTTGAAGCTATGTCTTGACATAGGTTCAGCTCTCCAACTACCACTAAGCTTCTTCATAGAGCAAGCCAATTTACACGGATTGATTGATTCTGCCTGTCCTCCTGGAAAAGAATTCATGAGTTTAGACACAGTTTTTCCACCTGGTCAGTCACTTAACCAAAGTGGAACCCTCCAAAGAAATGTCACAAGAAATTTTTGTCTTCAAGTGTCTTTTCATATTTGGCTTTAGTTAGAAAGAGCTGAAAAATCCCTCTGCCTAGAGGGGGCGGAGAGTACGTGTGGCACATGACCCGTAGTCAGCAAGGGAGCCTGATCTCCTTGTAAGTTGGACATTGGCAGAAATAATAATAAAATAAAGGCACACCTTAAAACATTTGAAGGTTTACAAAGTGCTTATCCTCAAAGAATCCTGGAAATGGTTAAAGTATTATAAAGCTTATTTACAGTCAAGGAAACTGAGGTTCAGAGAAAGAAAAGGATTTGCCGGGGGTCATATGGAAATTAGGGGAGGAGGGAAGAAAAATCGAAGGCTTGGCTAAGATTGACTATAATCATGAGCAGAAAGTTGAAGAGTATGAATGAGGCACTAGCTGACCTGACTTTGTTGAGCTACTTATTTTGAGCAAAAAAGAATTGGGGGGTGGTGGTGATAGGGCAGTGAGGGGTGGAACTTGGCCCTACTTAAAGGCTGTTAGCAAAATGCTTTAGTAATCAATTTCTTTCCTCCAAAAATTATTTCATTTTTTGAAATTCCACTAGACCAAGTAAATCATAGGGAAATTCAAAGTGTTGAAATGAAATATAATAATAGCTAACATTTTTGTGTTTGCAAAATGCCTTTAACACATGATCTCATTTGGTCTTTGAAAAAGCCCTGAAAGGTAGGTGCTCTGATGTTATCATTATCCCTGTTTTACTGATTAATAAACTGGGTCTTAGAGAGGTCAAGTGACCTACCTAAAGTCACAAAAGGTGAATGTTAACTGAGAAAGGATTCAAACCTGGGTTTTCCTGATATGGAGATTTAATTTCCTAGATCTTACTTCCCAGTAGTAGGAAGCAGAGCATTGTGGGTTGGTGAAGTCAACTCCCAGGTCAAGACCTTTAAAACGAGTACTTTTCTCTTGATTTTTCTTATTACTACGAAACTAATCAGGACTTCAGAGTTGCCTTCAGACTTCCTGTGAATCTAAAGAATCATGGCATCAATACAACTTGAAAGAGTAGTGTTCCTAGGGGAAAAGGAAAAGTGGCAAAAGGAGAAAATAGGAAGGAATAAATCTAAACTCAACTAACCAGTCATCATCTACCTTTTATATGCCTGGCCCTCGGAATACAAAGACAGATATAACCAAGCCTCTGCTCTCAAGAAGCTTATGAGAGGGGCAGAGGGAACTATATCCAGAAATAACTCTGATAGGAAGACATTGGAATAAAGTAGCAAAGAAGAGGACTGATTAAGGGCTTAGAGAAATTTGTGAGGGAGAGGACAATACTAGCTGAGAAAGAGCTAGGGCAATATATCCTAGAAAAGAATCATTTGAGACCTCACTCCCCTTCTGAGAACACATTCTTTAGACAACCCAGCTTCTGCCTTGGGAGGTAGTGAGTCCCCCCCCTTGGTGGACAGCTTTAAGCAGAGCTGGATATTCCTTTGTTGGGTAATTTGTAGAAGGGTACAGGTTAGACTACATGGTCATTTAGACCCATTCCTATTCTGATATTCTGTGATTTTTTTTGGTAATCAATTAACAAGCTTTTGTTAATTGCTTACTATGTGGCAGGTGCTGTGTTAACCATAGGGAATATAAAGAAAAGGCAAAAAAAAAAAAAACACTCCAGTACCTCTCCTCAAGGAGTTAACAATTTAATGGAAGAGATAACATATATAGATTAGATTTTCCATTCACCCAAATTTCAGGCATTTCCCTTTGCTATCCATGGAAAAGCAGATATCTGGGGTGGGGATGGGGGAAAGGAAAATAGTACTTACAACTGCCCATTGGCATAGGAGTCAATAAGGAGTATGATTCCGCTAGAGTAGCTATTTTTTCCCTGAAAGAATTTCAGAACTGTATCTTTATCATGCTGTGAGAATGTGAAGATAAGACAAAACTAGCTACAGGAGGCATTTTCTTCTGGGGACAGAAAATCCACCAATATGTTGTCATCAAAATCACTGGGGATAAAAGAAAAATGGGAGAAGGCACGTGTAAAACAACAAATGGAGGGTGTCTACAATTGCTTTAAAAACTTCTCTGAAGCCATCCTTCTATGTCCAGGCACCTGTAGGAAGCTTTTTTCCTGGTCTCCAGCTATTAGTGACTTTTCCTCTAGGATTGGCTTCCATCTACTTAACAAGTATTTGTAAAATACCTACAAGATGCCCCCATCATAGTAGGCATTGGTAGCAGTTACAAAAAGCAGATGACACGGTCCTGTTCCTTTAGTAAACAGTCCAACAGGAGAAATAGGATTAAGGCAAGTGAAGTTTCAGAGAAACAACTACTGTTCATTTACACTAGCCTACTTGTTGCTCCATTTCTCTTCATTTCTTATCTCCCTGCCTTTGCACTGGCTGATCTCTTCCTAGTATGATCTGCCCCCTCACCTCTACTTCTTAGCTTCCCTGACTTCCTTCAAGACTCAGCTCAAATGCTACCTTCTTCAGGAGGCTTTTTCAGTCCCCTACCAGAGACTAGTGCCTGTCTCGCTAAGGTTAACTTGAATCTACTCTGTATGTACCTTCTCTTTAAACTATTTATGTACAAGTTATTTTCCCTATTAGATTGTAAGTGTCTTGAGGGCAGAAACTACTTTGCTTTTTCGTTACATCCTCAGCATTTACCACAATGCCTGATACATAGTAAATACTCAATAAATGCTTGTTGATAGGTTGACTGAAATAGGTCTGTGGTCTAAGCTCCTATGGGGAACTTTTTTCCAAAGTTGTGGATCAGTCCATTCATAATGGATTATCCTGTGCCCATCTTATCCTGATAGTTGATGCTCATATTCCACTCCACATCTCTCCAACCCTATTACTCTCACTTGTCATTCTGTGGGAATACTAAAACCATTCTTCCAGCCCCGTCTAGTATGGCCAAAAGAATACAGGACTCAGAGTAAAGACATCTCAATAGATTTCAAAATCCCTGAGGCTAGGACTTATTTTTATGTTTTTACTTGTATCCACATTGTCTAACAGAGAACCTGCTATCCTAAGAAATGATTGCCAACCATTGATTCATTATTTAAAGATTCAACTAAAGTTGCTGAGCTGGAAAAGAATATACAAATGAATTGTTTTGGAAGCTTCTTTTAAAATGCTATTCATCATTTTCAAAATTCAACCAACTCTCTGTAATTAACCTTCATTTGCTTACTTAGTTGGTGTATACATTTACTTTGTTATATACATTGACTCTGGGACAAATTTCTTGTTGGATCATAGGAATGAGAGATGGAAAGATCTTGGACAAGAGATGATAGGATCACAGACTATACAAAAGGCCTACAGAGGGAGGCAGTGAGCCACTGCAGAAGGAGAACTGGTTTTGGAGTCAAAGGGTATGGGTTCAAAGCCCAACTCTTCTGCTTATTCTCTGTGTAACCTTCATCAACTCTAAAAAGGAAGGGAGGGGTTGGAATCGATGACCTCTAAGGCCCTTTTCTAGCTCTAAATCAATAATTCTAATACCTATATTACCTAGGTCAACTTATTTTCCATCTCTGTCTCTCAGACTGCTCATTCTAAAATGAAGGGTTTCCAGTTCTAAACCTAAGAACCTTGTCAAATCCTTTCATTTTACAGATGAGTGGATGAGTCAAAAGAGGAGTTGACTGAAGTTACACAGGGGATAAGTAGCTTAGTTGGGTGGGATTCCTTTAAATTGTTTAAAGTATAGGATATAGGGGCGGCTAGGTGGTGCAGTGGATAAAGCACCAGTCCTGGATTCAGGAGTTCCTGAGTTCAAATCTGGCCTCAAACACTTGACACTTACTAGCTGTGTGACCCTGGGCAAGTCACTTAACCCCATTGCCCCATTAAAAAAAATAATAATGAAGTATAGGATATAGCAAACAGTTTCTACATACTCAAACAAAAATATTTGTTGTACTTTCCCTAATTAAAACAAATACAAAATGTTTTTTTTTAAATAGGTATTTAAACTAAGCCAAACAAGTTTAGGATTTCTTCCCCTAAGGCAAATTAGTTTTGCCTTCTGTGACTTTCTTTTATCTGAAATGTACATCAGTTAAGATTGTTCCCAGAATTTTCTCTCTGTTAATAAAGCTATATCATTCAGACTCCGGAAAGGGATTTCTGATCAAAGTGCTGTTTTTTAAAAGTTCCTCCATCAAAAGAGAGAGATCAAGTGACATAGTTACTTGAGACAAATTCATGGGGTGAAGAGCAACTCATGTCAAATTCCTCTCACCCATGCTCCCTGGGATATCCTTTGATGATCGTTGTTTACTGCATACAAGAAAAGAAGTGAATGCCTCAACTCTATTTGGTGATTCAAGAATATAAATGTTGGACACATGCAGGGGGCAAGATATGCTTCACAGGTGTTTCAGGACATAAGAAGCAGGAGGGTCTTTGCCCCAGTGCCAGAATCCCAGAATGTTAGAGTCTATCTCATCCACCATCTCCAGTTGTATGCTGTGGGCACAACAATCCCAAGAGTTCATAGGTTCTTGGCTCCGTCAGTAGAAGGGCTCCATCTAGAACTAGCGACGCAGTGGTCCAGATGCGGTCTGACCAAGGCTGAGTACATTAAAACTATTGCTTCACTGGTTCTATCTAGATGGTGCTCTTTTACTGACATAGCTGAGAACCTATTGGCTCTTCCTATACTAATGCAATAGAATAGTAGTTATGTTCTATTCATACTGAGGGCTCCTGTTCACACAAATCATTGTCTTGTCATGGTGTCCCCATCCTATACAATGACAGTGTCCTCCATCTAGGGCTGGAAGGGACCTGAGAGGACATTTTGTCCACCCCCTCCCCTCATTTTACAGAACTGGAAACTGAGGACTAGGAAGAGTAAATGTCACACAAGTAGTGAGCAACAGAGCTTAAACAGAAATCCAGGTCCTCAAAATCAGATACTTCTCCCCCACGCCATCCTGTGCAGTTCCTATTTTGAACATAAGTCTGATTTCAGTGCACATTAATTATTGTTCAGCATCTTCTTGGTATAGGAGGTGTTAAAATTCATATTTTTCCTTATTAAGTTTCTTGAAGCCAAGAAAACCCGAGTTCATATCCCTACCAAGACACAACTAGTTGGAGCAAGACCCCTAACCCCTCCCAATCTCTTTCCATATCTATAAAATGGGGATAATGAGAGCCCCTCAACCCTTCCCCCCAGGGTTTTTGAGAAGATCAGATGAGATATTTGTAAAGTATTTTGCAAACCTATAAGTGCTGTATTAATGTGGCTAATATAATGGGTGTTAGTTTTTCCCTATCTTCCTAGGCTATCAAAACCTTTTGGGTTTTGCTGCTCCAGGCATTGTCCTATGGCATTATTTGGATGTTTTTTGGAGTGATTGTGTCATGAGTTCGAGAGCTCACTCTATCAAAACCTTTTGGAATCCACATCCTATCAGGAGCATTTTTTTTTGTCTCTCTCAGCTTTTCCTCCTCTGCAAATTTTATGGGTGTGCCCTAATGCCTTCCTCCTAAATTGTCAAAAAGATATTGTATTGAACAGGGTGCAGGACAGTGCCCTATGACCTTAAACTAATAACAGTCACGATAACTAACATTTATATAGAGCTTAATACGTACCAGGCACTGTGTTAAGTGCTTTAAAATGATCTCATTTGATCCTCCCAACAACCCTAGGAGGTAGGTTCTATTATTATCCCCACTTTACAGATGGGGAAACTGAGGTACATAGAGGATAAGAAACTTGCCCAGGGTCACATAAACTAGTAGGTAGTTGAGGCTGGCTTTGAACTCTTCAGGTTTTCCTAACTCAAGGCCCAGTGCTCTACCCACTGTGCCACCTAACTGTACCCTGACAATATCATAGAAGAAAATCACTAGGAAACAAGAAATTTGAATCCGCCATTTTCTAAGTCTTCTTTGAGGGAACTAAGCCTGTGAGTTCATTGGTACAGGGAATTTCCAATAAAGAAACTCCTTCTACCAATACAGATCACCATCTTCCTCTGCAACTTACAGTTGAATGGTTAAGTGATTAGGCCAAGGTCACACACTCATGGTGTGTTAGAAGGAGGACTTACATTTAGGCCTTCCCATGTGCCAAGACATATCACCTCTCTGATTTTTATATGACAGTTATTTCTGGATATACCTGTTCCTCTCCTTCATCCTCCCCGCCCCCCCAAAAGTGAATCCCACCTTGTAATGAAAAAAAATCATTTAAGCAAAGACAAGTAATACAGTGGGCATATCTGACAGTGTATGCAACATTCTACCTCCCTAGTCGTCCACCTGTCTCTGGTGAATGGAGGGAGATATGTTTCATTCTATTGCTCTTGATATGTGGGAAAATAATTGGTCCTTATCATTTAATAAAGAACCAACTGCTTTCAGTGGTATTTTGAGGCCAGTATGCACATCAAGGAAAAGCTGCTATATCGTATCTGTGTATGAAATTTTGGTGCCTCTCTTTTGAGGCTAAAAGAGTTTGTCTCCTATTGAATATATTTCCACCTGGCTTCCTAAAAGTTTAACTCTAACAACAACAAAAACAACAACAAAGAAATCACAGGGTGCACAGCATGGCATGGCTGATGGGAACAAACTGTCTAGAAAAGACCATGAATTTCAAAAAGTTGGGAGTACTTTGAGTTGCTGGCAATACCACCTTGTTATGCGATTGTGGCCGGTGTCTTTTCCAGGGGTAGATCAAGAAGAGCTTGGTAATCTTTGGTCCCGAGGTTCTAAATCGGTTATTGTTAAGCTAAGCAAGACCTTAGGGGACGCAGATTTTGTGGAGGAAGGCATAGTGAGCATTCCTCCAAAGACTTTTGCTCTCCAAATTTTAGATGGCCAATCCAACATGGATTGCTGTTTGTCTTCTTGAGGAGATGAAAGCAGGAAGTGAGAGGGGATCCTCCATACAATAGAATAACGTGTCAACAACTTATCTGTTGTGACCTTAACAATGTTTTCAATTTCAATTAATCAACAATTTTTATTAAGTGCCTACTATGTGCTAGGTATTGTACTAGGCACTGCATATACAAAGAAAGTCCTCCCTGCTCGCAAAGTTCTGACTTTTCTGTTTTGTTGATTCTTCTCTTCTCTATCCCTTCCCAACAAAGATCCATGTGTATCCATGACAACGGAGCAAGTCAACAAGCAGTGTCTCCTGGAGCCTCAGATTATTACTCTCACTTCTGAGACCTCCTCTATGGTGCTAAGATCAGCTGGAAACCTGTCAATATTCTGGTCACAGCATCTCTGAGTCCTTATCCCAGTGTCCTGTGCCACCTTGGGGATCACTGGACTGGCTAAACACCATATACAGAATACGGTGGTATGAATGAAGAGCAGGATGGGTCATACTGGTCAGATCATTGCTAGGGTGCTGGACATTTGAGAACGCTGAAAGACATTGACCATGGCCATGTTTAAGCTTATTCATCTGCCAGGCATGCACCAAACAGACGCCACATCAGTGAAATAATAATATGTAGTTTAAGTGACTAATGATATGTAAAATTATTATTATTTATGTAGTGCTCTGCCAAGTACTTTATGTGTGTTATATAATTTGATTCTCACAGCAACCCTGTGAGATAGGGACTATTATGATCTCCTTTTACAGATGAGGAAACTGAGTCTGAGTTAACTGACTTGCCAAGGATCATACAACCGGTAAGTATGTGAGGCTGTATTTGAACTTAAGTCTTGCTGACTGCAAGTCCAGCACTCTCTATGCTGGCATACTAAGATATTTTGGATTATGATTATTATGGTTGTTTTTGTTACCATCATCATTATCTTACATTAGCACTTTAACTTTTGCAAAGCACTTTACATATACAATACCTTTGGATCCTTGCAACAATCCCACTGATAGGTGCTCTACATATCATCAGCCCCAATTTACAGATGAGGACAGTAAAGTTCAGAGAAGAGAAATAAACTGCTCAGGGTCACAACTTCATTAGGATTGGAGCCTAAGTCCTCCTGAATCCAAGTAAATTACTTTATCCACCACTCACCAGCATATATCACTTTAAAGTTTATAAAAGAACATTTTCTTGCAACATTTCTGTAGCATTCATAGCATCTGACACATATAGGATGCTGAAGTTTGCAATACAGTTAATGGACCTCATCTCCTTTTAGAGAATAGGTATGTATAGGCATTATCACCTCCATCTTGCAAATGAGAAAACGGAGGCTTGAAGAGATTCAATAAATTTCCTATGGTCACATGGCTGTTTGGTGCTGGAGTTTGGATGATGTGTATGGGACATTCTGACATGGAGAACCCTACTCTTATCCCTCACCTACCTGTGAGACAACTGTAGAAGTGATGCTGATTTTTATGAGGGTCAATTAAGCACCCTGGCTGAAAAACACACTGCACAATAATACATTTGAAAAGACAAAAATACAATGGCTTCCCATGAAAGGATGAAATTGATCCAGGAGATTTTAATCAATGAGCTTTTTTCCCCCTAAAAACCACTCCAACATGAAAATGTGATGGTCTATTCTACCTCTCTCTAGGGGCAATGAAGTGTTTATTCATGGCAAGTGTAAGGGCCAATCAAGATGACAAGAGTTCTAACTCTCTGGATGTCCATGTCAATTCCAGAGGCCCAGATATTCAGGCTGACTCTTTTTAGGTAGGGATGCAGTCACTTTGGGAAATGGTTGGTTTTCTTCTGTTGTATCATATCTCATCTATTACTAGGCATCTCTGTCTTCTCCCCACATGGAGGTACCTAGCCCATCAAAAAAGGCATGTTTTCAAAACCTGGAAAAATATAACAGGCATTAAGTTGTCTCTGATACTTAGAGGAAATAATAAATCTGTGTCTGGAGAAAGTAAGCAGTCAGGATGCAGGAGGCTACACAATCATCTGTGTGAGAAATGTTGAAAGAGCTTTGTAGTTGCAATCAAGAACCAAGGGTTCATGTCTTGACTGTGCTGCTCGCTTATTAGGTGATGTTTGGCAAATGACTTAATCTGTCAGTGTCTTATGGAACCCTAAGCTTATATATTATAAAACAGCTGCTATGGTGCAAAAAATTTCTATACTAGGAGTTTACTATACTGATAAAAACACAAGTCTGGTAACTCCTCCTCCTTGTTCCTTTTGCCCCTCCCAAAGATTCATGGGATCTAAAATTTAGAACGAGATGGAACCTTAAGAGATATTGAGTTCAAGTCCCTCATTTTAAAGAGAAGAAGCTGAGGCTGAGGGAAGGGAAGGGAAGCGACACTGAGGGTCGGAGGACTGGATATTTGAACCATTAACATTTATGCAGGGCCTTGATGCCTGCCAGATGCTTTTCCTATATTTATTTCATTTGGTTTTCACAAAACCTGGTGAAGTCAGTACTTTAGGCATGTTATCTATCTGCCTCTAATAGATGAGAAATACAGAGTCCATGAAGTTTAAGTGGCTTGCCCAAGGTCACACAGGTGTTCAGTGTCAGGGGTGGAATTCAGGTTGAGATCTTCCTAATTACGAGTCTGGGACTCTATCAAGATTCAATTCATTAAAAATAATTTCAGGGGCAGCTAGGTGGTGCAGTGCATAGAACACCAGCCCTGGATTCAGGAGGACCTGAGTTCAAATCCGGCCTCAGGCACTTGACACTTACTAGCTGTGTGACCCTAGGGAAGTCACTTAACCCCAATTGCCTCACCACACACACACACAAAAAATTCAATAACCTCTTTTGACCCACTTAAAATTATCTTTCTCTTTTATGGATTTTTGTTTGGTCTTTTTACTGTGACTGTATATATTAAGTAAAACATAAGTTGAAATATATCACTTATGACATCCCAAGTGCTGAAAAACAGTGTTGATTTCAATCATTTGTATAAGAACATCTCCTCCCACCCAAAAAAAAACTATTTAGGCAATAGAAAATCTAACCGTTATCAATAGGAGCCATTTTCTTAGTTAGTTGAAGAATACACTACTTACAAGAACCTTTCTCCAATAAATTACTTGTACATATTTTATATTTCATTTTCTGTAGACATGTCATTCTTTCCATTCCCTTCCTTCTGTGTTCTTGCTTCTACAGGAACATAAGCTCTTCAAGGGCAGGGATTGTTCTCTTTTTCTCCTTGTATGCCCAGTCCATGGCACAGAGTACACAATAAATGTATACTAGGTGGTACAGTGGATAGAGCATTGGTCTGGAGGCAGGAAGACCTGAGTTTAAATGTAGTCTCAGACACTTACTAACTGGGTGACCCTGGCAAGTCACTTCACCCTGTTTGCCTAAATTTCCTCATCTGTAAATTGAGCTGGAGAAGGAAATGGCAATCTACCTTAGTATCCTTGCCAAGAGAGCCCCAGAATGAGGTTGCAAAGAATTAGACATGACTTAAAAATGACTGAACAACAACAAGAACAATAAATGTACTGAAAGAAATTGATGTCCTGGGTTGAAAGTGCTACCTTTGACATTTGCTGCTTGTATGATCTTGGGTAAGTCTTCTCTAGCCTGTCTGGTCCTCATTTTACTCATCTTTAGAATGAGTGGTTTAGACTAGATATCCTCTGAGGCCCCTTTCAGCTCTAGAACTATGATTTTATAAATTAGAGCAAATTGAATTAGGAGAGGTAGCAAGCCCATTTAAGGATGGGAAGTGCAGTCAGAAAAGGCCTCTGTCTAATTCAAGTGTATTTGTTTGAAGCAGAATCTTCTATATTCTTCTGGCAGATTATAATGCTCTTTTGTTAAAAAAATACCCAATCTAATTTCTAATACCGTAACTACTGCTGTTTTTTACTCGGGTTTCTCCTTTGGGGGAAATATTTCTCAAGTTTGCCCAAGTTCATTAATGATTTTTGGTTAATTTCAGTGTGTAGTCCCCCAAGAATGAATTTTAGTTCTCAGGGGAGCCGGTTGGTCCTTTGTCTTGTAAAATCATATTATCCTTGTGAAAGGCATTGTTTGCTTGGGGTATTAATCAGAGATGACAAGAGGAAGAGCTCAGAGTAACCCTTATAGTATTCAGCACAGAGGGATTTATGAGGACTAGACTGTTTCTGTGCCTGCTCTCATTTTGTATGTTCATTATGTGATATCCTGGAGTGGTCCAAGACCATGTGATCTTGTCTTTAGGAAAACTTCCTCTAATGAACATGTCACCTCCATCCCCAGAGGACTCTAGGTTAGGTTTGACAAGAAGGGCAATTGAGGTAAACACAAAACAGGATGCTGGTAGTTCCCTCCCTTCATGGAGGAGGGAGTCTTTCAAGTCGACTCCATACACAGCTTAGAGTTGTGCTTATTTTCTGTAGTTTTTGCATAGCTAAAATTTTCTTGTTGATATTTTGTTTTTACATCCCCTTCATTGCCAAATATATCCACCCCTTCCCCATCTCCTCCAATAAACCATCCCTTGTAACCTAGTAAAAAGGAAGGGGAAGGGAGGGAAAGGCAGTTCAGCAAAATTAAACAATACCCTAAATGAATCTGACAGTATATATGATATTCCACCCCCATAGTCCCCCACCTCTATAAAGAAGAGTGGGAGGTTTTGCGTGCATTTTTGAAAGTTATAAATGAATTATGGCATTGAGGGGAGAGAGAGAGAGAGAGAGAGAGAGAGAGAGAGAGAGAGAGAGAGAGAGAGAGAGAGAGAGAGAGAGAGAGAGAGTGTCAGAGTCAGTCAGTCCTTGGAAGCCAGGAAAAGACTCCACTCTAGAGATTATGGGGAGTTTCACCTTGGGTAAGATCCAGGACCCTCTTTCTTGGCTGACTTGAGAAAACTTCATTCTGTAGTGTCTGGTATGTGTTCTTCTATATGTACCTTTTCTGATTTCTGTTTTGCTATGATTTGGATAAATGGGTTTCTTTGCTATTCACTATATGTGTTCATTGTGGAATTGGTATTAGTTAGAAAATGGGTCAAGTCTTGAATATAGAGCTTGGGGTCCTCTTTCCCTCTAGAAATCCCTCTTCTCCACCTTTGTCTCTACTACTATGACATAATATTTGTAAAGTACTTTGTAAACCTTAAAGTTCTACATAGACGCTATCATCATCATCACCTTTACCTTCTCAATGTTTATATAGTTTCATTGGATCATAGATTTAGGACCAAAAGATAATAATCATAGAGTTGCAAGGGACCTCAGAAGTCATCTAGTCTAAACCCTTAATTTTATAGATGAGAAAATTGCAGCTCAGAAAAACCCAATTGGCCCATGGTTGTGCAGATAAGTGGTAGAACTTGGATTTGAACCCAGGTTCCCTTACCTTAAAATTAACACTCTTTCAACTGGACCACATTGTCTTATGTCACGTTACTCTGAGTTATAAACCTACAAAATATTATCACAAAATACTTTGTCGAGACAGAAAAGAAACTAAGATTTTATATCAAGTACTTTTCAAACATGCTGAGTCTGGACCAAAAAAGCCCAACCCAAATATATTTGTATGAACGCAGCTCCTCTCAACTTTGTGTCTCAAAACCCAAAAGTCCAAGACTGAGATCTGAGGCCTATGAAAGAAACTCTTGCTGCCTCCAGCCTTGGCTGGTTTTGCTCCCTGGTCCATTGGTGCCAGCTGCCTGCAATAGTCTGCAACCATAGGGAGTTTCCTCTGTAGATGTACAAAAAAAGACAATAAGGCCATTCTACATGTTTCACAGAAGGGAACCATTTTCTGTTGGTTTTTAAAACTTCCCTTTTTTGTTAGCTTCTAACAAGAACGAGTCAGAAATCTTTAATCTGTTACAATTTGGTAATACATGATGGAAAGACAAACACCCTTCACAAAAGAAGGGAAAGAACATAATCTTGGATACTTTAAAAATCTTTTAGTATTTCACTGTTTTTCTTGATATAAGCTGAGTATATGTACAGGCCCCAAATCAAGTCAATGAGCATTTATTAAACACCTGCTTGCTATGTGCCAATCACTATGCTCATTATGGGAAAGGCAAAACACAGTCCCTGACCTCAAAGAGCTCACAGTCGAATGGGTAAGACATTTCCAATATATTCCATTTCCACATATATCCCTCCCCTATCTCCTACCCAGTGGGCAACTATTTACTTGTAAGATCCATCCAGAATAGCTAGAAGGCAATCTGAAAGGGGAATCTGTATTAGCACAGGTGGGCATTGGTGAAGGTGGTGCTGGTAGAAAGACCTTGAGATGATTAGTCATTCAACAAGCATTATTTAAGTGCTCACTATGTTTCAGGCTCTGTGCTAAGTATTTGGGATACAGGCAAAAAGGTGGTGGTGGGGACACAATCCTTGCCTCTGGAGCATATATTAAATGGGAAAAGACTACATGCAAATTAATGAGTTAAAAAAGATACATGCAGGGAAGCTAGACAGTAAGCTGAGAGGGGAGGGCACTAGAACCTGATGCACAAGGAAAGGTGGGGTTTGAGCTGAGTCTTGAAGAAAGCCAGGGGAGCTATGAAATCGAGGTGAGCATTCCAGGCATGGGAACAACAAGTACTAAGTCCACACATAGAAATACATTAATTTAGGTATGCTCCCTCCCTCCCATTATGAGCAAAGGAACTATGCTACTGCAGAGAATACAGAAAACTTTCCTATATGTGGAAGCCTCTTCCCCCTACATAGTCCCAGTAGGAAGAAGGACAGAGAGGTGGGAATAAATACCCAGGAGCCCCTCCAGATGCTCTCCTCCCAGTGCCTTAGCCCAAATTCTTCTTGACTCCATTCATTAAATTGTACAACCATTGGCACTGTTAAAATCCTAAAGCATTGTAGTCAGTCTGGGAATCAAGAGAAGGAAGATGTGACTGCTACTCAATCAATCCAAGCACTTATGAGGCACCTACTATGGGTCATTTACTGGGTTAAGTGTTGAGGATGCCAAGACAATACAACATGAGGTTCACAGTAGCCTCATCTGGTTGGCAGTACCCATGTCTAAAATGAGTTTGCTCTTTTATTGTTCATAATGTAATTCAATTAATTAAAAGAAAAATTATAATTGGCCTGGTAGGAATTAGGTATTCAAAGATAGAAATGAAAAGAACCTGACTTCTAGGGTCATACATGATTTGGGGAGGGAGGAAAAGACATGCATATAGAAAAACAAATACAGAATATGAAGTAATTTCTGGGGACAGGGTGGTAGTTACTGGTAATATTAACAAGCTCATTATCTTTTAGGCCATAGGATGATAGACCAAAAATGAACCAATAAGCCTGATAGGAATAATTTCCATCTGTTACAGTATTATAGTGTACTAGAGTTTAATGGCTTTTGAATGTGATATTTGCTCATTGTTGGTCACTTCCTTTCTCTAGGCTATAGTTCCCTCTTCCATGTGAGTGAGTTGGACTCAGTGACATTTCAACTCTAAATCTAAGGTACCCTGATAGTATTGGGCTATGGATCCCTGGGAAGCCAGGGGGTCCCTGCCAAGGGCCCGTAAATCTGTTATTTCTTCCAACTACTGCCATTTTTCAATTGTCGGTACATACTGCTGTGATAAATGAAATACAGGGTCATTTAAAAGCATTACTAAATTCCCATTTCCATTTTTGTCAGCATCCATTTTCCCAATCAATGGGTACTAATAGTGCCACTGCTATCAAACAAGGGAGTTGGACTAGCTGTCATTTGAAGTCCCTTCCAATTCTCCCTCTATGGCTTTGGATTCCTGTGTAACAGTCCAAAATCAAGGACTAAAAAGGGATCCTCATATTCAAAAAGGTTGGGATCACTGGTAGAGGAAGGAGTCCTGGACTTGGAGTTAAAGAAGCCATTTATTTGCTCTTTGGCCTTGGACAAGTCATTCAAGTTTTTTGAGTCTCAGGTTTTTCAGGACATAAAGATGGATTAGAATTTGAAAAATTGTTCAATTTTTCAATGATTCCCAGCTGCTTGCTACTGCAAAAATCCATCTTTTTCACACCAATCAGTCTCTAAAGAAGCACTGAGCTAAGTCCTGAGGATTTGAAAAAGGGCAAAAGATCATCACTGCTCTCAATTCATCATCAAGAAGGATGAGGATTGAGAAAAAGCCATTGGACTTGGCAATTAAGAGGCCATGTTGTCTCCTTTTTTAGCTCATGGTCTAATTGAGGAGATAGCCTGAAAGTAATTGTTGGCCAGTGAGTTCATCAGTCAATCAGCCAATAACCACTTATTAAACATCATGACTGCAAATCATGAACCACTATGCTCTTGGAGGAATTACATTAATGGCAGTCTTCCTATAGAAGGTAGAATATAACAGAGGCTAGGGAAGCCAGGAGGCAGAGATGATGAGGCAGAGAATTCCAGGAATGTTGGAGAGATGGTGAAAATTCACTGAATGAGGAGATGAAGTATCTGGTGTGAGGAGTAGCAAGGAGGTAGGACTTATTGGATTGCAGAGTTTGTGGTGGAGAGTAAGTCATAAGAAGCCTAGAAAAGTGGGAGGGAGCCAGGTTATGAAAGATTTTGAAAGCCAAACCAAGAATTTTATATTTGATCCTGGAAGTTATAGGGAGTCACTGGAGTTAATTGATATAGTGAGACTACACCACTGAATAGAAAATGGACCACAGTGGAGAGAAGCTTGGGGAAGGGAGATAACCATTAGGCTATTGCAATGGTGAGAGCTTGCATCAGAGTAGTTTCAGTGTTGGAGAAGAGAAAGTGGTATGTAGGAGATGCATTATGAAGATTAAAATTGACGGAACTTGGCAACATATTGGATATCAGGGGAGCTGAGAGAGAATCTAGGTTGTGTGCCTGGATGACTAGCAGGATAAAAGTACCCTCAACAGTAATAAGGGAGTTAGGAAGATGAAAAGGTTTGGAGGAAAAGACAATGAGTTTAGCTTTGGGCATGTTGATTGTTATCTATTTACAGATATCCATTCTAATATATCTAATGCAAATCTGGAGGTCAGGAGAGAAGTTAGGGCTGGGTTTGATGATTTAAGAATCATCAGCATATAGTTGATAATTGAATCCATGGAGCTCATGACATCACTAAGTAAAATAGTATGAGGTGAAAGAGAAGAGGGTCCAATACAGAAGAACCCTGGTCACCATCTTTAGAGGGTAAGTCCTGGATAAAGATCTAGCTAAAGGCTACTGAGAAAGAGTGATGAGACAGGAGAAAAACCAGGATAGAATAGGGTCATGAAAACCTAAAGAAAAGAAAGGAGAAGAGGATCAGTGACAGTGTCAAAGGTTGCAGAGAGGTCAAGAAGGATGAGGGTTGAGGAAAGGCAACTGGATTTGATAATTAAAAGATCATTGGTAATTTTGGAGAGAGCAGTTTTGGTTGAATGATGAGGTTGGAGGTCAGACCCCCAAGGATTAAGAAGAAAATGAAAGGAGGGGATTGGAGATATTGATTACAGATGACTTTCTCATCTATACACAAAAGGGAGGAGAGATGTGGGATGATTGCTAATGAGAACGGATCACATAAGGTTTTTTGAGGATGGGAGAGATGTGGGCATTGATTGTAGATGGTCTTCTCAAGACATCTAACTACAAAAATCTCTAAATTGATATCAGGAAGAAGAGTTGGATATTTGCATAGTGAGAATAGGGGTAGGAGGAATCATGTGCTGTAATAAAAACTGGAGAAAAGCCTCACACATGTTGGAAGGATCATCCATGGAGGATGTATGCAAAGACATGCATAAGCATTGTACATGGTGAGGAGATCCTTACAGTTTGCCCTGGTTAAAGGAATACCCATATTGAGCAGATCAGGAATCATAATGTCAACAGCACCACTACCACCTATGATGATAATTAATAATAATAATAATAATACCTTCCATTTACAGAACACTTTAAAGTTTCAAATTCCTTTATGTAAATTCATTATACAGTTTCTGGCACATAGTAAACACCTAATAAATGCTTATTGATAGATTGATCTCATTTTAGCCTTCCCCAAACCCTATGAGATAGGTGCCATTATTATCCCCATGAGACTAAGGGAGGTCCAGAGTCTTCTCAAGGTCACATAGCTACTGAATAACTTGGACCAGGTCTGAACTTAGATCTTCCTAAGTCCCCAGTCCTGTGTTCCATATATGAGCTCACCAAAGCATACATGTGAAGTCATAGAAAATACATCTGCCAATGTTACAAGTCAAGAGCATAGGCATAATTCTCTGTTTCCTCGACATTTTCTCATAGTCCATTCTTCATGGAATGAACACGCAGAAGAGTTAGCTGGAGTATCTATTATTACATTTGAATACAGATATACCCTACCAGCAGATCATCTCCTCTCCAAAGTTTGTTTCATGGTTTATAGCAAAACATTCTGGTGGTATTTAGGATGATGGTGATGGTGGAGATGGTGGTTGGGATGGTGATGGTAATAATGCTGGTGGGGAGATAGTGGAGATTATAGTGGTAGTGATAATGGTGATTAGGATGGTGCTTATGGAGAAGGTGATTGGGAAGTCAGTAGTGGAAATGGAAATTAGGATGCTCAAAACAGTAGATAGCATCTATGTAAATTCTGGTGCAATAAAATTTACTTATTGGGAAAGATCATTGGTTGGTTTTTATTTTTTATTTTTACTTAGAATTGCATTTGTAATCCTCTTACAACCTCAAAAAACCATTGTAGTGTTAAGAGAGAGAGAGAGACTAAAGAAATAGCACATGAAAAATGGACCTTGTGACACAAACACTGTCAAAAATAAGGGTTACTATACATTTTGCCACGACATTTCCAATTTGGGGGAACATGAGTTTCTCTTTCTAACGTTACAACTCATGCTTCCTAAAGCTGTATCTATAACACTGCATCATGTCCCCCAAACTCAATAAATTTAAACAACAGGTTATAACCTCCATGAGAATACAAACCTTTTTGTTTTTGTATTTGTATCTCTAACACCTAACAAAGGCTCTTGCATATAGTAGATGCTTAATAAATGTTTCCTAAATTTATGGAATACACCAAGTATGGTGCAGTGGAAAAGTACCAATTCTACCACTAACTAGCAGTGTGTGATCTTGGGCAAAATCCCTTAATTTCCCCATGCCTCAACTACCAGTAAAATGAGAAGGTGGGATTAGTTGAGTCCTTTCAAACTCCTTTCAAACTAAATATAAGAGTTTATGAGCTATGTGTTTGTGAATGTGTATGTGTATGTATGTGTGCATGTGTATGTGTATATTTCTATCAGATGCATAATGTGGTAGAATTATTCCCTCTCCCCCATTTTTCACTGAGACCAGTCACCAAGCCATCTTTCTAACAAGATGGCTATGTGCCACTCACCATTGAAGACTCAGAAATGCCAATTTCAAATGGAAACATTGAAAACTGTGAAATGGGTTTAAAAATAGAACGTGGTGAGAAGTAGTTCTTGCTGTGACAATTTTCAGAAGGCAGTGCTAAGATAAACACTGGCCCAGCTTTATTTTAAGAAGAAGACACCAAATGGGATAGGCAATGTCAACTGCAACATCAGAATGCTTCCTTGCCAGTTGGTTTTCCAGTGACTCTGAAAGGAGCAAGCCTCAAGGGCTCTATTTTGGTTGAAAAGAAAAAAGGAAGAGCCCCCACCAAATGAGACAGAAGCAAACCAGGCCCTGCTGTTAAGTAACTGGAGCAGAAAATCAACAGGGAGCCTTGACTTAAATCTTTGGAAGAAAATTTAGCCTTTTGCTAAATCCTCTTTTAGCACAAATCAGATTTTTTAAAGTTTGTTTCAAGGGATGGTACAAAATAATAAAGATTCAGTTAAAAAATGAATGTATGTACCATTGCTAGAGAATGGCATGAGGAATATTTGATGTGATACAGCTGGAAATTGAATATGGGTGGGTGGATACCTATCAGGAAACAGGTCTGGGTTCTGGTCTTGGCTTTGCTAAGTTCTTTTATCAACTAGTCAACAAGCAGTTGGTAATGTGATGTGCCACTAGCTGGTTGAGTGGTCTTGGGTATGTCATTTCCTTCTCTGAGCCTCAACTTCCCTCATTTGCTGTTAAGACATTTTGAACTGTGTTTTTCTATAAATGGGGATAATCAAATGGCTCATAGACCATCTACTCCACATTCAAATGGAGGCTTAAAGAGGTCAGATGACTTGCCTTCAATCACACAGGTTTTGAACTTGCTAAATATTTCTTGACTCAGTGAATTAATGACTACTGCCTACAAATCTAGTTTTTCTTTCAATTGTATCATGGATAACTCCCTCATAATTTCTGTACTACCTACCTCCCAGCCTTGTTGTGAAGTTCAAAGGAGACAACATGCCTCAATTACTTTGGAGTCCTTAAAATATCACGCAAATGCTTGCCATTATTATTCTAAGACCTCAAGTCATTAACTTATTAAAATTATGTTAGGGCTGCAAAATAATTTTTTAAAAAAGACATTAGAAGATTAGTTTATAGGTCTGTTGTTAGCTAAAGTGAGATCCTGTGCTTGGACTAAAATTGTCAGTATGTTAAACAGCAGAGCCTCATGAGTGTTGATTTGAGAAGTTCAAACACATTTGAGAATGTCATACAAATCATTTAAGATGACAGGTAGAAATGATGGTAATAATCTAGGAGATCTTAGTTCAAATGAAACATGTTGCAACTTCTGTCTGCCTCAGTTCCCTTATCTGGAAAATGGGGGTAATAAGAGCACTTATGGTCCAGATCAAATTAGAAAATATTTGTAAGGTGCCTTGTAAAGTAAATATAAATGCTGGCTTATTATTATTATTACTATTATTGTTGTTGCTACAGGGGTGGAAAGAAGAGCCTGTTAGACTGTGAATTCATTGCAGGAAGGAATTGGTTTTTGTCTCTTTTTGTATCCCCAGCATTTAGCACAGTTCCTGGACCATAAGTAGGTTTAATAAAGGTTCATTGACTAATATTTACATAGTGTTTTGAAAACAATGAACATTGTATCTGCATGTATTAGCTCATTTGAGCCTCATATCACCCCCCCTGGGACTTAGGTGTTATAATTCCCATTTTACAAATGAGGAATCTAGGTCTCAGAGAGGTGAGTCATCCAGGGTTACACTTACCAGATGGATGATCTTGGGCAAGTCAGATAAAAGGGTGGACAAGGGGAAAAGAGTAGCATCCTCACTCTGGCTGGTATCTCATGTCAACCTCTCTCTTCCTCAGTCCCTGCTAATAGTTGATTCAGAATGCTTGCTAGTTTCCTTAACAACAGATCAATCAATAAACAAACAGAAAAGTCTAAATATCTCTTCCTTATGGCAGCCTTCCAAATACTTGAAGGTAGCAATTATGTCTACTAAGTCTTCTCTCCTCCAGGCTAGACATTTCATTTTCCTCAATTCTGTTATTCTACAAATGTGGATAATCAAATGGAAGGCAGATTTAGCACTAGAAGGGACCTTAAAGGCTACCCAGTCATTTTACACCTAAGGAAACTGAGACTCAAAGAGGTTACCTGACTTGCCCAAGGTCTCACAGGAGTGCATATGAATTTAATAGACATTTATTGAATGACTGAGTGGCAGAATCAATATTTGAACCTTTGTCCCCTATACTCCAAATCCAGTGCTCTTTTCCTTGTCTCTCTGGTACCTCATTAATAATCCCTACACTCTCTACTTCCGAGATTTGATGTGATGCTCAAATGAGGTAATAAGTATAAAGTGCTTAGTAATCCTTAAAGTATTATATAAATTGGAGCTATTGTTATTCTAGGACTTTAATTGATTAGCTTATTAGGAGCTTAAAAATCAATATCAAGGCCTTCTTCTGGATATCCGCCAGGTTGTTAATGTCCTTCTTAAAATGTAGCATCAAAAATGGAACCCAATTCTTTAGCTGTGGTCTGACTTGGCAAAGGACAAAGGAATAATAACCTTCTGTGTCCTGTAATCTATGCCTTTCCTAATTCAGTCTAAGATCAAATTTGCTTTTTTTTTCTTTTGGATGGCCGTGTCTAACTGTTGACTCATGCTGACCATTACAATTGACTCTCCAGTTTTTGGTGATTTTTAATCATTCCTCAGGAAAGAGCAGATTCTTACTACCCATCTTGGCCATCTGGATGAATTCTCTGATCTTGATCATCTAGTTGGATTGTGAGAAAATAATTGTTAATGATGGATTTCTTTTGCACACACGTGAGTACATAAAGAGAAAAAAATGGATTTCTTGGGAGACCCAGGGACCCAGTCTTTAGTCAGCTTTCTCTTTACCCCCAACTTCAGAAAGTTAGTTCTTAGAAACTTTAGCTAATCCCTTTTGGAACCAGCCCAGGAGCCCATGGGTGGATTGATAGAAATGGAGATTAAAACCATACCTATTTGAATGTGCCTTTGCCCTCCAAGGGTTTCTCCCACTAGACCTTGATGTCATCATGGTAGAACTCATTTTAATATGGACTACCCTCAAGTCACATCAATGGAATTGAATGACGCTGACCAATTAAGCTTTGATCAATGTGTAGCAACAAACCTCTATCAAAAGAGGATAAAAGTCAACTGCAGAGGAGGCTCCTGGCCAGTGCCATCTTGGAACTCACTTTTGGTCTGGACTCGTGGTTGGTTGGTGAGCTCTCTCCTCATTATGTAATGTAGGACCTGAGGTCATGTGCTCTCTCTCTCAGAAATATGGCACTGGGGGGTACTGCCTAACTTAACTGTCACTCAGTCAATGCTCTTCTAGTATTTAATATACTTTAAGAATAAATGTTTATGGGGGCAGCTAGGTGGTGCAGTGGATAGAGAGCCAGCCCTGGAGTCAGGAGTACCTGAGTTCAAATCCAGCCTCAGACACTTGACATTTACTAGCCGTGTGACCTTGGGCAAGTCATTTAACACCAATTGCCTCACCAAAAAACAAACAAAAAAGAATAATTGTTTATTGTCAAAAATGGGTGCAATAGGGGCAGCTAGGTGGCTCAGTGGGTAGAGCACCGGCCCTGGATTCAGGAGGACCTGAGTTCAAATCCGGCCTCAGACACTTAACACTTACTAGCTGTGTGACTCTGGGCAAGTCACTTAACCCCAATTGCCTCACACACACACAAAAAAATGGGTGCAATAGCCACTAATTTATAAGTAGCAATATTTAAAAAACCCAGCCTAGTTCCCCAATAATTTAAAATACAGGATCTGGCCAAATCCATCTTGTACAATGTCACTATTTTGAAAATTACACATGAGCTGTGGCATTCCCTCAAAGCCATAGTGTCTCCCACAAGTACAATAGTTTCCAATTCACAAAATGTCTGTACTTCTTGAGATCTGCATGAATCTACTCTTCTATCACAGTGGCATCCTCCCAGTTTAGGGGCCTCAAAACATTATATGAAAGCATATGCTTTTCTGCTAAGCTTTAGTATGAAAGTTCACTGAAAGCAATGCCCACACCTTGTATGCTTTCTTTACAGTATCTCCAGGAGCTTAGTCTATTGTACATACATTATAATCACAATGTGGAATGCTGACAGTTTATAGGAGAAATATCCCTAAAATGATTGATTATATTAAGGGAATATATTTGATTAGATTGGATTCAAATAAATCTAACATAGGTAAAGGTATACTAATGGTATCAAACTCAAATAAAAATGGATTCCTGAAGCCACATATTGATTTAGAAAACCACAAATTAACACTGTCTACATTGTATTATATATTTATTTGGTAAAACATTTCCCAATTACCTTTTTTGTGGGGCAATGAGGGTTAAATGACTTGCCCAGGGTCACACAGCTATTAAGTGTCAAGTGTCTGAGTCCAGATTTGAACTCAGGTCCTCCTGAATCCAGGGCTTGTGCTTTATTCACTATGCCACCTAGCTGCCTCCCCTCCCCTCCAATTACTTTTTAATCTGAGTCAGGCTGTACTCAGGAGTTTTGCAGGACTGTGACACTTTGATGTACACTACGCAAGGTGGGAAACATGCTATTCTTGAACTGGGCTTTAATCCTGGTTCTCCTATTTATTAACTGTTTGACCTCCATCAAACAATTTGAACTGTCTGGCCTCAGTTTGCCCATATGTAAAATGAAGGAGTAGGACTAGATGGCTTTTGAGGTTCCTTCTAGCTTAAATTCCTGAGAATCCTACTGCATAAATTACTGTATAGATAGATTGTATAGAATACTATATACACTATTGTATAATACTATGTTGTATAGGACTCCTACTGTATAGCTTTCCCCTAGGCTTTCTTCCAGAGGAGCTCAGAATCTTAGAGATCTCAGTTTCTTACACAACCACTAAATTTTACAGCATCTTAGAGTTACAAGAACCCTCAAAGGCCATCTATCTAGTTCTGTTTCTGAACAAGAATCTCCTTCATAGTATCTACTACCGCAAATGGTCATTCAATCTTTGCTTAATGATCTCCAGTGAGGGAGGTATCACTGCTTTCCCAGGCAGCACATTATACTTTTGGATCATCCTATGAAGATACATCAAGCAGAAAGCTGATGGTAACTTCCATCTCTTTCTCCTAGTTATATCTTATGAAGCCAGTCTCCTTTCTATGTGTACTCCAAACACTTGAAGATAGATATTGTCTTTTAAGTTTTCTCTTCTCCTCATACCTCCAGATCATAAAGTTACAGCAGATCTTTGAATGGCATGATCATTACATTCTTTCCTACCCTGGTTGTCTACCTTTGGACACTTTATAGCTTATCATTGTCCTTCCTAAAAATGTGGCATCTGGAACTACACCTGCTATTCCAGCTATGGTCTGACCAGGGTAAAGTATATCGGAACTACAACCTCCCTTGTTCTGGATATTTTGCATCCTTAAGTTTGATTGCATTGGTTTTTGAGGCTACCGTATCCTTTTATTGATTCCTCCAGCTTGCTAAATGAGTCAACAACGAAAACAACAAAAACCCAAATCTTTTTTCTGAATGAAGACCATCTAACCACATTCAGCTTGTTCCTTGCTTACAGAGTTGATTTTTGGAACCTGAGTGTAAGACTTTACATTTATCTCTATTGAATTGTATACAAAGATCCCTGAGAGTAGGAGTTGTTTCATTCTCTGTGCTTGCATCCCCAGAACCTGGATTGTTGATTTATTGATTGCATTCGGCCCAGTGATCAAGCTTATTAAGTTCAAATTAAGTTATTTCACCCCAATTCTTGCTATTCTTCCACTTTTCCTTTTTAGCCATCTTGTTGTATTGTCCTGATTAATAATGGCCTTCGTGAATCTGAAGAGGCCAAGTGAACTGGATATTGTGATCTAGGCCTTTCTCTTTTGTCCTACTAATGAGGGGAAAGTATAACCTAGTACACAGAGTATCTGCTTTAAAGACAGGAAGACTTGGATTCAAATTTTGCTTACTCTATGTGACCATGACTAAACCAATATATTTTTGTGGGTCCTAGTTTCCACATCTGTAAATTGGAGGTAACACTAACCTTACAGGGTTATTGTGAAGGCCCAATGAAATAAAGAATATAAAACACGTTGCAAACCTTGAAGTGTTATTAAATGTCAGCTATTATTACTGTTATTCTATCACATGTATTCTTTCATATGATGGGTTTAGACAACAGAGAAGGCAGCAGCGGTTTGGCAAACATAGGGTTAGTTTAATCTCATCCTTATAGATGGCTCCGTGAGATATGTCAGGCAGCCCAGATTTTACTTTGGCACATGAATCATTTGAATGTAATATCTCTATTGATCTTTGGATAATTGCTGAATATCCCTTTCCTTTTGTGCTGTGTAGTTTCTGCTTGAATGTATCTGCTTATTTGAGATAAATTGAAATATAAATTTCACCATTCTTATTTCTGCTTCCTTTGAATTTTTTTGACATATGAGCTTTTCTATTTGAGGAAACAATTGATACTGCATGCACAATAAAGCTTCCTCTTTTTTTCTTTTTTCAAAGTTAACTATTTGACAGAGAATTAAAAGAGCATTCATCAGCAGTTCTGGATGAAGCCATGTGGAAAGTTGACTTTTGCTCTTAAAAATCATGGTGTGAAGAAGGAGAAAATATGGAGAAACATCACCTAGGGGGTGAAGGCAGAAGTGAGGGGCTTAGAGGTTGCTTTGATTTTATGAGATGCTTTAGAAGAGATTTTCTACTAAGCCCCCAAATCAAAACCATATTGTATATTAAGAGGTTTTTTACTTGAATGGCTCAGAAAAGGCCTTTGCAGACTGAATAAGTAAAACACTTTCATTTTCAGTCTTCTCAGGAGGGCTTTCCCAAAGGGAGTGTAGAACCCTAAAACCTCAATGAGGCAAGCAGTGTGTCAATACAAGGCATCTGCTGTTCTTGGTTCAGTGACTGAAGATCCAGCAGAGGTAACAGCAGGAAGAAAGTCTTAGGTGTGGGATGGCCCTGCCTCACTATTAGATAGGTTCAAATCTCACCTCTGTCTAGCCACACAACCTGTGTGACCTTGGATAAACTGCTTCTAGTTCTCTGGAACTCAGGTTCTTCATCTGTAAACTGAGGGAGCTGCACTTGATGGTTTTTGACATCTTCTTTAGGCTCCTTCCAGCTTCAAATCTGAGTCTATGATTATGTATTCATATGTTCTTATAGTCTTATTTGGGTATATAGGAACAGTCCGGATTTTTAAAGATCCATCCCTGCAGGGAGGACTGAAGCAGGACTTACGAATTTTGGTGCAGAGGGCCAGGTGTCCTCTCTAATCTTTCTTGGTTCTGCTTGCCTCAGCCAATCATGAGGAGACTTCAGTACACCAGGGAATAAATTCAATTCAATTTGACAACTATTTATTTATTAAACACAGCTTATATACCAGACACTAGGGACAGAACTAAACAGCCTCTGACCTCAAGGAGCTTAAGTACTGTTGGGAGGAAACAATGTATGTACACACATATAATATAGTTGCATATATGAATATATATGTGTATGTATATATATATATTCATACACACACAGCTGGGATGGCTAGGTGGCACAGTGGACAGAACACTCTGTTTGGAATCAGGAAGAGTCATCTTCTTAAGTTCAGATCTGGCCTCAGAATCTTATTAGCTCTGTGACCTGGGGAAGGTCACTATTTGCCTCAGTTTCCTCATCTGTAAAATGAGCTGGAGAAGGGAGTAGTAAACTACTCCAGTATCTCTGTCAAGAAAACTCCAATGGGATCACAGAGTCAGACATAATTGAAACAACTGAACAACAACATTCGTTTCATATAAATGAAACAATGTGTGTGTATATATACAAAACAAGTGAATAATAAATAAAATAAATAGAAGATAATTTCCAACATATATACTATATATATAATAATCTCTTTAACAGAGGCAAGGGTGAGGGTTCAGCTTTGAGGACAAGGAGAGCTATAACAGTTGAGAGTAAATTTTCTGTAGAGAGAGGCTCACTGTGGTTTAGTAAAAAGAGCACCAACTCTGGGATCAAAGGAGCCAAGTCCAAATATGGCCTCTGATGTTGACACCCTGCATGACCTTGGACTCTAGTTCCCTTATCTGTAAAACAAGCGGGTTGTATTATTTAGTCTCTGAAGTCCTTTCCTCGGCTAAGTCATTAAATCCTATGATAACTAGTATTTATGGAGCACCTTAAGGTTTGCAAAACACTCTCTATATGTTAATCTTGTTTGATCATCATGACAATTCTGTAAATATTGTCCCTATTTCACAGATAAAGAAATTAAGTGCGGGGTGGGGGGGGAGTAAACACAGTTGCATATCTAGAAAGTGTCTGGGGGCAGGATTCAAACACAGGTCTTCCTGACCCCAATTCCCCACTGTTTCCACTGTGCTTCTGGCAACCCCCAAACAGATAAGATGACTTCCTACCTTATAATCAGAGTTTAAGGCTTTCATAGGTAGAGAAGAAGAGGGAGCTTGCCAAGTCTGAGAGTCAGCCCAGGTAGAGGCATGGGACATAGGATATAGAAGACTGTGAATGTGTGTCAGTGAATAGACCAATATGAATGAAGATGGAGTGGGTGAGGTAGAATAATGGGCAATCAGTCTAGAAAGATAGTTATGAGAGAAATCGTGAAGGACATTCACAACACATGCCTCTTCAATCAATTTTCATCCTAGAGGCTACATGGAGAAAGGTTTTATGATCAGAGACCAGTTCAGTTGTGAACAAGCAGCCATGTTGCCCTGTGAAGTCAGACACATGTAGTCTGATTAGAATGTAAACTCCATGAGGGCAGGGAGGGCTCTCTCTTTTCTATTCTTCAGTGCTTAGAACAGTGCCTGGCACATGGCAATTGTTTAATAAATGTGTGTTGACTGACTTATTGGTCTGACTACACAACATGGATTATAATGTTTATATCAAATATTGAAAAGGCAAACCATCCGTCCAAAGTTGAGTCAACTGTACTGAGAGATCCTGTTTTAGGAGATCAGTCAGAAGAAGAGGGGAGGCAAGAGGGTGAGGCCCTTTCCTCTCACCTCTGGGGCCAGAGCAGAGCCAGTAAAGTCACACAGGAGACTGAGACAGTCAGATGTTAAGTGGGTTGCCCAGAGTCATACAGCTAGTAAGCATCCAAGGAAGGACTTGAACTCTGGTCTTCTTGATTCTAAGTTTACTGCTCTAGCTGTCTCAATGAATATAATAATACTTACTTTACAGAGTTGTTGTGGGGCTTAAATGAGGCAATGTGTGTAAAGTTCCTTATAAACACCCAAACGCTATATGTGTCAGCTATTATTATGGCTATAACAAGCTCTTCTGTTATGCTACATGAGATTCATGACAGGTCAGAGGTGAAAGAGATGTTGGAGGTAATGTGATCTCTAGGGGTCACTCCAAGGAGTGAGAGCCTGGAGGTGCCCTGCAAACTTCCGAGGACTCCAGGGAGATGATGACTCATTCATTGCTAAGAACATTTAGGAAAAAAAAGAATACTTAGGGATGAAGGACTTGGTGACTGCCACATGGTAATCCAATGCTGAAAGACCTTGGCCCTTTGGGATGATGTGAGGATCCTGAATAATTCCTTAGTCCTCCCTCTGCTCTGTGATAGCAACAGTCAGGGCAGGGGGTAGACTCAGTGGAAAGGAGAGACATCTCCTGGCTGGTTTTTTCTTCTCTCAACTCTATGTATGGGTGGCATCATGTAATTCTGAGACTTCCACTGAAGTCTGGACCTTCCCCACTGTAGCATCATGACAACCTCCTTCACATGGAAGCTAGAATATGTCCAAAAGTACTAGATTTACTTTGGCCTGCTGATTTCTTCATTGTAGAAGATGACCATGAACAAGGTGAGAAGAACAAACCACTGGTCTGGCTCACTAGAAGTCATAGACTATGAAGGAAACTGCAGAATGGAGGTGAAATGTAAAATGCCTAATCAACAGTCCTGCAAACTTTGATGTTCTGATGAGGTTTAAGTATCCTCTTAGCATATTGTAAGAGGGCTTATAAATTAAGCAACTCAGTCCTTTTTAAAGTCATTTGGTCAATGCAGGGTTACGAGATTCTTTTTGTGTCAGCACTTCTTTTTTTGTGTGTAGGAATAAAATACCTGTCCCACACCTGACTCATATTATACATTGAGTACCTTTCTGTTCCCTCATTTGGAGAGACCTTAGATGTGAATTTAAGCCTAAACTTTAAATAATTCATCTTCCAGGTGCTGAGCTGGGTTCTAAGAGTATGAAAAAAAGCGATCCCATCCCCTACCTCTCATTAAAGGTCAGGTTCTCTGAGGACTGAACTCAGTCTACATTACATGGCTGGGTTTAAAGCGGAGAAGCTCTTCCAACAAAGAAGGGAGTGGGTGCAGTACCCCACCACTGTGGGGCTGTTAGAAATACAGGCCCCCTCATTTTACCAGAAAGGAAACTAAGACTGAAAACCCACAGACCTACTGTTTGCAAACAGAGAGGATATAAGTCTGCAAACTCCCAGATTATTAATTGGCAAAGTCCAGGTGCAGTCAGGGTACTGTTTGCAAACCTCTACTGAGACTTTGATAAATAAAGCCAGCAGCATTAGTAGCTTTGGAAACAAGTTGATTCAGAAAATTCAGCGTCCAAAGGGAGTCTTGCTGACTGTGGTCTGGCATCAGGGGACCCAGAAACCAGCAGGATGCTAATTCATTATTGGAACAATTTGCTCCATCCCTGAGTTTTCTTGAATGATGCCATCTCAGGAAAAACAGGTGAGGTTCATCTGCTTCGAAAAGGCATTCTCCTTTCACTGATTTTAGACTCCCCACTCCTTCCCAGGCTTTAACTGTTTTTTATTTTAAGTGAAAACTGCAGGAAAAAAGCCAGCACAAGCCAACAGAAAAGAATGAAAAAAAGATGAAGTCAGGAGATATTTTAGCCTTTTCCATAGAAGTGTCAGAAATCCATCTTGGTTGGGGAAAATGCTGATGTTTAGCTTAAGGATTTAAAAATGAAAAGAGAATTGACTTTAGGTCTAAAGTCTCTGGGATACTTGGATATTTCTTTCAAAATAAAGTTAAACTGTAGGGTAATTACTTTCCAATTTGTGAAGTATAGTGTTTGAGTTCTTATTTTAAATGAAAATATCATGTGTCCATTAAGACATTTCTAGCAGGGCAGGCCAATCAGCAGAAATGCTGGGTGACAGCCTGATTCTCCAAAGATGGGGAGCTTTTTCTGAGTCCTAAAGTCACAATATTATTGAGAGTTAAGCCACTTTATTAAAGGTTGTAGAAATCAACTGGATCACAAAATGATAGCATAAGCAGAGTTTACACAGGCTTGCCTGGATCTTACTAGTGAAGCATAAAGACTAATGGTACCTCATGGCTTGTGGCCTGTTAGTTTTGTCCCTGTTGGATCAGTATCTTGGGATTATAACATCATAGGTCTAGTGCTGGAGGGAAATCTAGAAGACTGTTGAGTCCAATCCCCTCATTTTACAGTTGAGGTAACTGAGGCTCTGATATTTTATAATTAAGTCATGTTGGGTAAGAGTCACTGAGCTTCTCAGTTCCTTCATCTGTAAAACTGAGATGTTAGGTGTCCTACCTACATCTAGAGAGGCAGCCAGTGGCACAGTGGATAGAGTGTTGGTCTTGAAGTCAGGAAGACATGAATACACATCTTCCTTTAGACATTTAATAAGACCCTAGGCAAATCATTTATATTCTCAACTCCAGTTCTTCTATAAAAAGGGGGATAATGATAGCACCTACCTCCCAGAGTTGCTGTGAGGACAAAATTTGATAACATATGTAAAGCATTTTGTAAACCTTAAAATACTATGTAAACGTGAGTGATCATTTTTATATAATTATCACTATAGAGATACTGTGAAGAATGTGCTTTGTACATTTGAAAGCACTCCTGAAGGATGTGCTATTGTTTGGCATGGTCTACTGAAGCCATGGTGATTACCTACCATGAGGGCTAATGGGTTCTGAAGTAAAGAGACTTGTATGGAGTGATATGCCTATTAAATGAAATATCTCAGACTCGTACCCAGGTCTTCTGCTTCTTTACTCTCTATTACTCTGCCTGTTCACCTAATGGCTAAATCTCACTGCTCCAAGCATTAAATGATGGTGAAGCAAGGGACTTCTAATTGTCATCCAGCCTCTCCCCTGTCCTTTAAGAGCAATAGCTAATCTGTTTTTGACAGATGGTAAAATAGATTCAAGGTCACCCCAAACAGCCAAACACCCAATATTTGTTGAGCCACTGGGAGCAGAGGAGACCTAGGCTGCTAGCTGATAAGAAGGTGCACAGGGGACATTTTGACCCCCTCCTTGTCTTTGACAAGCTGAGATTCTGTTTGGTAGGTTCTCTGCTACAAAAGGGCCATGGATTCTTTTTAAAGTGACAAGTACAAATTAATAGATTGTAAACAGTGCCTCTGCTGCTGCTGATTGATTGCATCAATCAATAAGTCTATCCCTGAGCATTTATTAAGTCTCATGCATATGCCTGACTTTGCTGGGTGAATTGGTAATTTTAATGGGAGGGACATTAGCACTTGGGGTTTGGGGTGGAGTGAAGAAAGCTTCAAAGTTTGAGGTAAGGTTTGAGGTGACCTCTGAATGGGGATATAAAAGAATGACTAGAATCAAGGGGAGCTAAGATTTTGTTGCTAATAGTTGCTAAAAAAAGATGTGTGTGTGTGTATGTGTGTGTGTGAGTGAGTGTTTAGGGGGGAGAGAGAGACAGAGAGACGGAGAGAAAGTTGTAGCTTCCCAGTAGATTATACGGTCTCTGAGGGCAAACACTGTTCCATTTTTGTCTTTGTATCTGCTTGCCTAGCACAGTTCATGGCACACTGTAGATGTGTAACAGATATTTTCTGAATTGAATTAAACTGAACTGAATTATGAAAAATAGGAGAGAAAACTTATTTTAAAGAGCCTGGAGGGGCAGCTAGGTGGTGCAGTGGATAAAGCACTGGCCCTTGATTCAGGAGGACCTGAGTTCAAAGCCAGCCTCAGACACTTAACACTTACTAGCTGTGTGACCCTGGGCAAGTCACTTAACCCCAATTGTCTCACCAAATAACAAAACAAAACAAAAGAGCCTGGAATAGTGCCTTGCACCAGGCAGATGCTTAATACACGTTTATTAATTTGAATTAAAATGAACCAGGTACATATAACACCCAGATGCATGCATTAACAGGGTAGCCACCCACTGGTTTAGGATTAAAATGAAGAGTATTGATAAGACCCTGCTGAGTGAAAGAAAACTTTTGTCATTCAACGAAATATTGAAATAATTATGTTGTTGGTAATATTGAAATGATTTTTAAAAATTTCTGTATGTCCACAAGATATTGAAATAGATGTTGAGAGGCATTATAGTGTAGTGGATAAAATATTGAACTTGGAGTCAGAAAGACATGGGTTCAAACCCCATCTCTGACAGCTTTTTGACTGGGTGATCCTGGAAAGGTCACTGAATATCTATGAGCCTCAACTCCCTCATCTGTAAAAAGGATGGATTGGATTGGATGTCCTCTGAGGTGTCTTCTGGTTCTACAGCTAGATTGTGTGAAACTTCTCCGTCTGGAATTTCATGCCCTTTGGAATTTGGCTTCAGCCAGCCTTCCCATCTGGTTTAACAGCACTCCATTCCCTGGACAGGCAGTAGAAGCAGGAAGGGACGGACCATAGAGATCTTCTAGTCTTACCATCTCATTTTGCAGGTGAGGAAGCTGAGCTTCAGAGGAGAGAGGTCACAGAGTGAGGTAGCAGAGCCGGGGCCTCAACACAAGTCTGGGTTTATTTAAGCATAGGTTGGTGAACACTTGTTGGGTATGTCGGAGGAGGGATTCATTTTTTAATACAGTTTGTTCTGAGGTTCCTTCCAACTCTGAAATTCTGTGACTCCCAAATCACTGCTCTTCGCTGCCTCTACTTATCTTGTTCTGTCTTTTCCACCATCCACACATTCATACATCCCTGGCATGTGGTCTTTCTACATCTTTACTTACTGAAGCCAGTCTCTTCCTTCAAGACTCAAATTAGAAATGATGCATGTCCTCAAAGAGTTTACATTCTAATCAAGGAGAGAATTTGTAAATAACTAGAGATGTAAGAGTAAATAAACAGAAAGTAATCCGAGAGTACAAGGTAGCTGGGGGAGAGACCAGAAAAGGCTTTCTTCAGAAAGTGAGATTTGACCTCAGTCTTGGAGTCATAGCTAACGAGGGAGAGAATTCCAAGCACTTTACAGACATCTCCTGTGCCCCCCCCCAACAACCTTGTAAGGTAGGTACTATTATTATCTCCATTTTAGAGACAAGGTAACTGACCAAGGGTCACACAGCTAATGTTTGAGACTGCATTTGAACTCAGTTTTTTTCTGATTCCAGATCCAGGGTTCTGTCTATTGGACTACTTAGCTGCCTCTGATGTACAGTATATGTTGACTACCTAGCCACTATTCTTTTCTCAATACTGAATAGCATCAAAGGACTCTTTCTGATTGGGAGAAGGAAACATATTGAAATCTGGCACCCTCAATTCCCTCTCCCCCCATCATCCAGTTGAACTTCAAATGCTCAAAACACTTGATTGCAAATGAGAACATACCTTTACTAAAGCAGAATTTTACTCTGGGGATTAGGAATAAAAATTAGAAGAATTCCCCACCAATGACTCTATGAATCCCAATTTTTTATGTAGGCCATGATGGAACCATGCATTCAGAATTAGAAGGGTCCTGGTCTAATCCACCATCTTGCTTTTATTGAAGAAGAACCTGAGGACCAGGGAGGGGAGGCCATACAGGTGATGAGTGGCAGATGTCTTTGATCCCTAATCCAGCCTTCTCTCTACTGTTTCCCATTGTCAATAGGCAACAAGCATTTATTAAGTGTCTGCTCTATTCTAGATACACAGAAAGGCCAAACACAGTCCCTGCTCCCAAGGAGCTAACAGTGTAATGAGAGAAACAAGTATAAACTGGTAAGATATATGTGCATTCGAGTGTGTGCAAACTCCCTCCCCTTTGGCACCATTGACCCTTAGGGGTGGTTCCCCATAGCTAGAACGTGCTTCAAGGGCAAGATTCCTTCAATGCTTTCTAGGCCAGCCAGGGGCTGAAAGACAATCACAGATGTTTATCCCCATCCCAAAGTGGGTCCACCATTTCAGGAACAAGACTTATTCCATCAAGAAGTCATAGAATTTCCTCTTGAAATGAAATTGATCACAGAATGTAGAGTAATTAACAAAAAAAGCTTCACAAAATCCCTGCCCCCCAACTCATTGTCTGCTTTAATTATGATTCCTTCTCCTTAACTACATCCAATGACACTTTTAATTAATTACTGCAGGAACTCCATTCCTATTCAGAGTAATGCACTCACATCCCCTTTCTTCCCTCCTTTATTAATTATCACTGTGACTCTGCACCCAGCTAACCACTATCCTGACAGGTATGAAGACATACTGTCTAAGGTCAAAGAATCCCAGATGTGCATACAGGAAAAACACACTTACCTTCCATGCAAAATGCCCATTTTGAAGGTTAGGCAAGTTGGAAATATGAATTAAACAAAGCATCCCATACTTCCTGAAGAAAGCTTTCCTCAAATGCCCATAGATGGGCCCTATTGAAATTATTGGATTTCGTTTTTTCCTACTCATAAGCATCTTTAGCCCTCCAGTAGTCTTTTCTTTTCCCTCCCTGCACCCCTTCCCAGGCAGTTTGTAGTCTTAGTTTGGCATTGTACACAGCCAGACTGTCTGCTGGAGGTCTCAGTTCAGTGTTAATGCTCTTTCTTTCTTTCCTTAGCTTGTCTTCTGGGCTGTGTTAGATTTCAGCAATACATCATGAAGATTATATAATTATGGCCAGATTTGATTTATACCAGAAATGCAGGGTTGGTTCAATTTTAGGAAAACTATCAACATAATGGACCACAGTAATAATAAGAGCAAAAAATCATATGATTATTTCAACTGATGTAGAAAAAGCTTTTGACGAGGTCAAATGCCCATTTCTATGAAAAACACTAGAAAACATAGGAATGCACAGGCTAGGTTGGTTGTTATTCCTGTCTTGTAGATTTCTGTGATTTTTTCTCCTAAATCTTAACCCATTTAAATAATGTCTATTTTCTCTCCAAGGATCATAGTACTATAGATTTAGAAATGGAAAGGACTTTCTAGGTTATCTTTTGTACTGTCTATTCACATAAAACCCTGCTAGACCTTTTAAAAATCTGATATCAAAACTCCCTCTTACCCCTTACTTCTCCCCCCAATTTTTTCCCTTTTCCTTTCTTGAGCGTTTCTTGGCCACTGATGACTATCATCATCTGTTAGTGTAACCCAGTCTCAGAAGGCTGTTTTACGGTTCCTAATTCATTAAGTCTAGACTTCCTAATCTCACTAATAGGACAAAATCAGTTAAGAGGATAAGACTCAACATGAGAGGCAATATAAACGTCCTACAAACTGGGGCAAAGTGGTTAACCCTAGAAAAGAAGCTTGGGAATGACCAATCAAAAAATCAGGTCAATAATTACCTGAAGAATAGTGGCAGATATGGAGGAAAGAGCACTAGATATGGCGTTCCCAAAGCTCAGAAACAGAAGAGCTTCTGAGGCACCTAGTTGAAGCTGTACCTGCAAAAGAATCTTGTAGTTAGGGAGCAGCTGGGTGGCGCAGTGGATAAAGCACCAGCCCTGGATTCAGGGGGATCCAAGTTCAAATTCGGCCTCAGACACTTGACACTTACTAGCTGCGTGACCCTGGTCAAATCACTTAACCCTCATTGCCCCACCAAAAAAAATCTTGTAGTTCAATAGTTCTCTCTTTTTTTTCCATCTCAGAACTCCTTCACACGCTTAAGACTTATTAGAAACTCCCACAGAGCTTTTGGTTATGTTGGTTGTATTTATATTTACTGTATGAGAAATTAAAACATTATTATAAAAATCGTTTTGACCTTGTGGATCCCCAGAAAGAAACTTGAGGACATCCAAGGGTCCCTGGACCACACTTTGAGAAACACTGCTTCACCACTTATTGCTTGCATGATCTAGGAAAATTTGCTTAATTTCCCTGTCTCTAAATTTCCTCAAATATAAAAATGAAGGGGTTGGATTAGATGTTCTCTAAGGTCCTAGAAACCTGGGATCCTGTGATCTTTCTACAATGTACCCCACAGTGATCCAGCTTCTGTTGCAGACCTTTAGTGAAAAGGAAACCCATACATGGCTTTGATCCTATTACCTAGTTGGTGGGTGGCATAACGGATTGAGTACTGGACCTGGAGTCAGGAAGACCTCACTTTAATTTCAGCCTCAAATGTCAAATGTGTGTGACTCTGAGCAAATCATTTGTCTTTCTGTCTGTTTTCTCATCTATAAAATGGCAATAATAATAATAATAATAATAATAAGAAGAAGAAGAAGAAGAAGAAGAAGAAGATCTGCCTTCCAAGGTTGTTGTGTGGATAAAATTGGATGATATTTGTAAAGTGCTTGACAAACCTTTTTTAAAAGTACTATATAAGTGCTAGCTATTACTATTATTACCTGGGTGATCTTGGTCAAATTGTTCATAAATGTTAATATAAAGGTGCTGTATTCTTATATTAATTCTATTTATATACTTCTTTACAATTATATCACCAGAATGCAATTAAATTATTTATAATCATTAATAAGAGTCACAACTAACATTCATACAGTCTATCAAGGTTTCTGAAGCACTTCATACACGTTATATCTCAATTTCATTTTCTTTTATTTGGCTCAACATTTTAGCTTGTTGAGATATTTTTCATCCTGAAATTATCATTTAACATTTTAGTTATTCCTTTTCAATTTTGCATCACCTGCAAATCTGTGACCCATGTCTTCTATGGTTTCTGAAAATCACCAGTAACAACATCACAGACTTTGTCAGAACTCCTGGGCTTGAATTCTGGTTCTGCCACTTCCTTGTTTGTAATTGGTGGGAAAGTTAGTGGTGGAATAAATGATCTGCAGTGTCCTTTCCAGCCTCACTCACTACTGATCCTCAAATATTGGGTTGCATGAAGAGAGACAGAGCACCCATCATTAGGAGGTGACAGTCTCGCTGTCCTCTGGATTCATCAGACATCATCTCGAGTACTGTGTTCAATTCTGGATGCCACAGGTTTGGAAAGGCATTGATGGGCTTGGAATGGTCGAGAAGAGGGCAACCAGGATGGTGAAGGAACTTGAATTCACAGAATATGATAATCATTTGAAGGAAATATGCATGTTTAACCTGGAGAAGAGAAGCCTCTTTAGAGACATACTAGCTGCTTTCTAATATTTGAATGATAGTCTTGTAGACAAGAGATTAGGCTCAATCTGGCTCTGGAGAAAAGAACAAAGAGCAGTGGGTGGAAGTTACAAAGAAGCACCTAGTGAATGATCACTTGTTGGATAGGTTATAGTGGGGATACCTTTCCTATATGGGTTAGACCAGAGGGTCACTGAGGTCCCCTCAAACTCTCAAATTCTGTGATTCTGTGATTCTACTGTGGTATAGTAGGCACTTCACTGAACCTGTAAATCCTGGATTCAAATCTCACTTTTGACATTAGCTATGTGACCCTGATTAAGTCACTTAACTTCTCTTAGACTCAGTTTCCTCATCTGTAAAATGTGATTGATACCTCTAGCTATTATTTTGAAGGGTTACTGTGAAGTTTAAATGTGATAATGGTATAACGTGCTTTCTAAACTTAAAAGCACTACATGAATATTAAATTACTATTACTACTACTACTACTATCTGTGTTAATTGAAACTCTGGAAAGTCTTGGGGAGTTCCTGAAAGGATAAATTTATTGCCCCAGTGGTGACTTAGCTATTCAGAGCAGGTGGCCTGTCTACCTGAAAAGATGCCAAAGCATGTTAATTACTAAAGAAAGGTCAGTGTGAGCTGTATATTAAAGAATGGATAGCTCTTTGCTTAAGACTTGACTGAGAAGAAGAAGCATCAGATGGGTATATCTTGTCTAGGGACATGACAAAATTCTCATTCATAATTATGGAAATTGGCTGAGCAGCTAGACATTGGTAACTAATTAAAGGATATAACCTTGGCTGTCTTCCCCTATCCTTCCTTCTCCTCCTCCCCTGCCAGCCATTTTCACTCATTAAGAAATTTATTTAACGGCATTGTTAGGAGGCCTGTGTGAAATTGTCCTAAGTGACATTAAAAGAAAACCAGATTTAACAGGTTAAAATAAATCAATAAATGAAGCTCTCCACCTCAGCCTTTTGCTCCTGGTGGATCTGTAACTAGGCATTTTTGTCCCTAGGGTGAATAGCACAAATTGCACATGAGACAAGATGCTGGAAACACCCCTCAGGTGGGGGAGGGGAGAGATATTAATATAGGTTGGAGACATATTGTCCACTGGGATAACGGAATGAGGCAATTGCTAGCAGTAGAGGGAAAAGAAGGGAAATATGGGGACATAGGGAAGGAGATTACTTCACCGCAGCCACCATTTACATTAGTTTCCTATTTTAACAAATTATTCTTTTTTAAAAAATTTTTGGTGAGGCAATTGGGGTTAAGTAACTTGCCCAGGGTCACACAGCTAGTAACTGTCAAGTGTCTGAGGTCGGATTTGAACTCAGGTCCTCCTGACTTCAGGGCTGTTGCTCTATCTACTGCGCCACCTAGCTGCCCCTTAACAAATTATTCTTGCTAAAGGGTGTTAATATCAATTATTTCTATGACGCTGAAGGACTACAAGATGTTTTCAGTGCCCCCTCAATTTGGCATCCTGGGGAAAAGTCCTTATTTTTTTATCTTAGTTATGGTTTTGACCCAAGATGAATAAAACATAAGGCATTATTGACCCATATCAATACCTACAGGTGCAAATTCAGTATCAAATGCTTCAATTAGACAGTGAATATTTGTTATTGACCAAGAACAAAGCATAGAAACTGACAAAAACTCAAAGAAAAAAATGTAGGCAGGATCTGAGAGGATGAGTAAAATTTTAAAATTTTAAGTGAATTTCAAATCTTAAGGTAATCAAGTTGCCTTGACCACAGATCAGCAGCTTGCTTGTTGGAAACCCCAGAAGAGAAGAGAAAATGATCAAGATCCAAGGGAGAAAATAGCCGTATAAAGATTCAATAAACAAGGAGAAATTTTACAATAATAATAGTTATAATACTGAGTCATGTGGATTTGTTTATAGATCTTCTAGAAAGGTTTATAATAGCAATTCTGCACCAGGTCCTTGTCACCGCAAGTTATGGACAGCTTAGCCTTAAAGGAAGCCAGAGTTATTGATTAACTGATTATGCAAGAAAATAGTAGAAACTGTGCAAAATTATCACTGAAGGCTGCAAAAACTTAGCACCCACTGAATCTTTAAAAAGACATGATCAAATGGCCAAAATTATATACCAAAAGATTGGCATCCTTCCTAAACACACAGAAGACAGATTTGTTAAACTAGAAATAAAGATCACCCAAATATCTTTAGAATTAGAAGTAGTACAGTGTAAGGGAGGCAGAATGGTATGGTAGAAAGACTCCTAAGCCTGGAGACAGACAAGTTTGGCTCAAGTCTTGACTTCAGTTTTTACTGCCTGTGTGACCTTGGACCAGTCATTGAACTTTGTGGTGCTTCAGTTTGTATAATGTAGAGGTTGGACCAGATGATTCCTAAAGTCTCTTCCATCTCTTTCCTGGAATTGGTACATTATCATAGACTGAATTTTTGCCTACAACATAATTTGCCCAGATGGAACATTGATCCTTCAGAACTTAAGAACGATATTCTTTTTTTGGGGGGGGACGATGAGGGTTAAGTGACTTGCCCAGGGTCACACAGCTAGTAAGTATCAAGTGTCTGAGGCTGGATTTGGACTCAGGTCCTCCTGAATCCAGGGTCAGTGCTCTATCCACTGCACCACCTAGCTGCCCCCAAGAACGATATTCTTAATAGGTGTCATGATATCAGATACTTTGCCACAGATACTTACTAGTTGTTTGACGCTGGGAAAGTCACTTAACCACTCTCTGCCTGAATTTCTTCATCTGTAAAATGGAAAGGATAATAACACCTAATCTCCTAGGGTTGTTGTGAGTATAAAATGCGATAATATTTTAAAAAATGCTTTGTAAACCTGAAAGTATTCTATAAATGCTAACTGAAACTACAAAGAATGAAGTTTTTAAAGTACAGGGTATCCTAAAAGTCTTAGGACAGTTTTCAACTTTCAACTTAAAACCACATTAAGACTTTTGGGACACTCTGTAAGAGATCTAGTAAAAGGAATTAAAACCTTGCGTGAGCAGGATAAGATACATATTATTTCTGTCTTCCTGTCTGTGACTGATGTTCCCAAAGTACTGGGATATAACCTGCAGGCTCAATTGCTTAAAGAACCCCAAGATAAAACCTAGGGAAGATAAGCTTATATCCTGATGTTTTTAAAAAATTAAATGACCAGGGGCGGCTAGGTGGCGCAGTGGATAGAGCACTGGCCCTGGAGTCAGGAGTACCTGAGTTCAAATCCGGCCTCAGACACTTAACACTTACTAGCCGTGTGACCCTGGGCAAGTCACTTAACCCCAATTGCCTCACTAAAAAAAAAAAAAAAAAAAAAAAATTAAATGACCAAAAGCAGTAATTTCATTCACTTGTGCAATACCTTGCAGAACATTAAACGCAAAAGAATAAAAGAAAATGAATTAACTTGGCCTAGGACCATTTCTATTGGCATTCCATTGATCAAGGTCAAAAGGATGAGAACATTATAATGATGAGTTTTAATAGCTGGCATTTGTATGGTCCTTTAAAGTTCACAAAGCATTCTCTATACATTATGCCATTTCAGCCTCAAAACATCCTTGTGATTTGAAAAGTACAGGCATTATTATCTCCATTTTGCAAATGAGGAGACTCAGTCTCAAAAAGATAAAATGATTTGCTTAGGTAGTAAGTGTTGACAGCAGTATTCAACCAATGCATCTTCCGACTCCAAGGTGATTGGCTTCTTTCGTTCTAGAGAAACTTTCTTTTTTAAAAGAAAAACAATTTGAAGATTTTTTTTTTAAACCTAGAAGAAATAATGAATGAAACCTGAATGTCTTATGAGAAAATAAAGTTAGAAATGCAGGCACTGGAAGGAGCAAATCTCTCAGCCTGGTCTGTCCAAGGAGAGGCCATAAAATTCAATATCTAATTTGGCAGCAGGGAAACTAGCAAAAAGAAACTGCTATTTTACCCCCTTAATCTTATTTTCTCCTCTCATCAACTCAAGGCAATTTGTTCAATGGAAGGAAGTCAAACAGCCTGAAATGACCTAATCCTGAAATGAGTTTATCGACCTCACCTTCCTGGTAATCCCTGTAGCCCAGGCTTTTGTAAATATTTCTCTCACAGATAAATGATGCAATACTTAATTAGCACATTGTAACCTACTGGGCTGAGCAAAAGAGGAGATGGTTTCCATTACAATGTATTTGTCTATCTAACAATGACAGATGGGAGACTTCTCTTATGTATGGATAGTAACTTCTTGCCTATAAAAAATGCTGTTAGCATAGGGCAAAACTTTATTTAACTGGAACCTTCTACTCTGCAGAAACTCCAATTATCCAGACTGGGCACAAAACAATTGAGACCTACACATGGTCATTTAGCTACCACGTGGCAGAGACTTGAATCCTATGATTTAGAATTGAAAGGAATTTTAAAGATCATGAAGTCAGGGGCAGCTAGTTCGTGCAGTGGATAAAGCACTGGCCCTAGATTCAGGAGGATTTGAGTTCAAATCTATTCTCAGACAATTGACATTTACTAGCTGTGTGACCTTGGGCAAGTCACTTAACCCTCATTGCCCCACAAAAAACCAAAACAAACAAACAAATAAAAAAAAAAAGATCATGAAGCCAACCCTCTCCTTTTAAATAAGGAAATCGATGCTTAAAAAGATGAAGAGACATTCAAAGACAGTGACAGGTAGTGAGTGGCAGGACTGGCGTCCATCCTTTGTTCATTTCTCCCTTCCTTTGTTCCTTCTTTCCTTTCCTCTTTCCCTCTTTCCTTCTTCTGTTGGATGAAAAAGTAGGATGGTTTTGTAATTTTTACTCTTTATTGCAAAATTGCATCCTAAGGAAATTTTGCACTAATTTACCTTTCTACCACCAATTCACTAGAGCATTTGCCATGTTTCCTCATAGCCCTAATAATGACTTATGGTTTTACCTAGTTTTTTTCTAATTTGCTTATAAATTAATTATCAAATAAAGAGTATCTCAGAGTTCAGTTTATAAGTTTCTCTGATTATTAGAGAATTTGAAAATTTTCATTTACAATTTAAAATTCAAGTTTTGCAAACAGCCTATTCCTATCTGCTTGTCTGATTGTATTTTTATATTGTTCCTTGAAAATGTTGGATATCAATATGTTTATGAGTATAGATTTATCATTTTCCCCAATCTATTAATTTAAAATTTTATTTTTTTGTCTTAGAATATGATTATTTGTTCTCCAGAAATTTCTTCCATTCATTTTATAGATAAAAGTCATTCTCCTCTTTAGTTTTTCTAAAATACTTCAGTATTGGGAATAGGATTCTTGGTCAGGTATGAATGAGATATCTTACTCTGTCAGTTCTCTTCCAACTCAGATTCTATAATCACAAAGCACATCAATATGGGTACACCAGCCAGTGGCACAGAATACAACCTATCCATACCTTCTCAGCTCATATGATTCTTGCCAGTGTCCTTCCATAATTATTCCTAGAGGATCTACCCAAGATATAGGAAGCTTTCCTCTATGCTCCTTTTTTTTGGGGGGGGGGTGAGGCAATTGGGGTTAAGTGACTTGCCCAGGGTCACACAGCCAGTAAGTGTTAAGTGTCTGAGGCCGGATTGGAACTCAGGTCCTCCTAAATCCAGGGCCAGTGCTTTATCCACTGCACCACCTAGCTGCCCCCTTCTAGGCTCCTTTTTAAAGAACAGGAATTTGGTACCAATGTTGCAGCATTTGGACTTTTTGCTTGTTTGGCCACAGTCATTTAAGATGTTTCTTCCATAAAATTCATCAATGGCAAAATGCTGTCAGCCTTCTTGTGCCTATCATGAATCTCTCCATTTCCCTGTGGATCTTCTGGAGTTTTGATTCTTTGGAAGTTCAAGGAATCACAAATGTATGTTTTCACAAGAAGAATACCAGTATGAAAAAGATGACATTTTGTTTGTATATTTCCCCACTAAAATTGAGATGAATATATTAGCATCCTCACAATTTTTAAAATATTTACATCACACCCAAATTGGAATTTATTAAAGTATGGTGTGAAATGTAGTATCTTAACTTTACTAAATATTTTATTAACTTTATTAAGTATTCATTTTCTTAGTTTCATAATCATAGGTTAATTAAATATAAGTATTTTGTGTACAATGGGTTCTAGTTTAGTCTAATTGACCTCTTTTTTTGTCCTATTAATTATTTTTTTATATCTTTGTGTACTTCTATATAGTTTTTTTTTTTGGTGAGGCAATTGGGGTTAAGTGACTTGCCCAGGATCACACAGCTAATAAGTGTCAAGTGTCTGAGGCCGGATCCTCTTGACTTCAGGGCCAGTGCTCTATCCACTGCACCACCTAGCTGCTCCCTTCTATATAGTTTTAATAGTTATCACTTGATAGAATATCTTGGAATCTGTTGGAATAAGTGACCCCTACTTAATATTTTTCTGTATAATTGCTGTTGATATTTGTTCTCATTTATTTTTCCATGAACATTTCTTTAAGTCTTTAATTCATGGCACTGGCATTTTTACTTAAATTCCATTAAATCTTAATGTTGGAAATCTTAGTCATGTATAAGGAATAGGCATTCAATTAATATCATTGAAATATTGGAGCACAGATTTAGAGATGAATTAATAGAATTAATAGGTTTTTGAACACAACTCTCTCATTTCATAAACGAGGAAGGAGGCCCAGAGAGGTCAAGTTACTTCCTCAGTTACACAGGTAGGAAGTATCAAGGTAGGATTAGAAACCAGGTCTTCCTGATTCCAAGCCAATCATTCTATCTATTATACCATGTTTCCACCTGTCTAGTTTTTCTATTTAATTTCTCTCAAAACCATTTTAAAGTTTTCTCTAGAGAGAGGTCTTGTGTGTGTCTTGACAGACAAATGTCCAAATATTTTATACAGCATTTTTGTCATTATTGTAAATGGGCTATCCTTTCCTAGCAATTTTTTTTCCTGGGTTTGTTTTGTCTGTAGATGGCTCATTGGGATTTTATAGTAACCTCTTACTTTCTTAAAATAATTTATTATTTCAATCTTTTTTTTTGTTGAGTCCCTTGAGTTTTCTCATTTTATAATAAAGATATCAGAAAATAGAGATATATGATCCTCTTTATTATTGATGTTTATCCTTTCTGTTACTTTTAAAAACTTATAGCTATATAGTTAGCATTTTAAAAAAGTTCTGTTCAATGGTAATGATGAAAATTGATTGCATATGGTTTTTTGGGGGGTGGGGCAATGTGGATCAAGTGACTTGTCCATGGTCACACAGCTAGTAAATGTCAAGTGTCTGAGGCTGTATTTGAACTCAGGTTCTGCTGAATTCAAGGCCACCTGGCTGCCCCCTGATCGCATATGTTTTAAGGTAAATGATTTTAATACTTTCCCAATAGTGTGTTTTTTCTTGATTCCAGAGAGATGCTTTTTATCACATAAAAAGTCCTTCTATTCCAATTTTTTTAGCTTAAAAGTCATAAAAAAGTAAAAAAAAAGTCACAAATGGATTCTGTATTTTATGGAAGCTAAATTATAGTTTTAAAAATTGTCTGTGTGTATCTTATCCCCTTACTAGAGTTTAAGGTACAGAATGGCAAAGACTTATCCAGTAGGTGCTTAGTAAATATTTGGTAAATTATGACATCTTATGAAAGATCTATGTGTACGTATTGTTATAATCACCCAAAACTGATTTTTGACTATTGATATTGAAACTTTTCACCATAATGAGCAATTATTACTTTCATAGTTTTATCACAACTTGGTAGCAATGAATACTAAAAAGTATTTTGTTCCTGCTATTCACTATTTTTGGGGGGGAGATTTTGTGTCTATATTAATAAAATTGGACTGAAAATTTTTTTGCTATTGTCTTTTTCTGGTTTAGGTATGAAAACCATATTTGTTTAATGAAATAATTTTGGAACAGTATCTTTCCTTATATTTACAATCCATTTAACATAAAGAATATTCCTTAAGGTGTTAGAAATATTCAATTCCATCTGATGTGTCTTTAAAGGGCATCTCATTAATAGCTTATTTGATATCTCTCTCTGTCTCTATCTCTGTCTCTGTCTCTCTCTGTCTCTGTCTTTCTCTGTCTCCCCTGTCCCCCCTCTTCTTTCTCTTCCCTAGATAGAGCTGCTTTGCTATTTTGGATATGTTATATACTTGTGGATATTTATTTACTTTTTTCAAGTTGCTAAAATTATTAGCATAGATTTATAAACAGTACTTGCAGGTTATTGATTTTTTAAATTTTGTATTTCTTTTGGTCTCCCCCTTATTTCTAAGTTCAGTCATTTAACTGTTCTTTTCTTTTGAGACCAAATTTGCATTTACTTTATTGGTCTTGATAACTATAATTAAAAAAAATATTTAAATTGCACTTATGTCTCCATTTTATTACTTGAAGCCCTGATCTTAATGATTTACCTTTCCTATTTTCCCTTGAAATGTTTATTTTTACCCCTTTTGTAGTTTATTTAAGTGAAGATTCAACTCCTTTCATCTATTATTAGAATTATCCTATAGTTAAGCAGAACACAGTATTCAATAAGCTCTTAGTTTAGTATTTGGGAAAGATTCATTCATTTGCTGGCAAGGATTTTGTTTAAAGTAAATCCAACAGCCTTCTAATTTAACGAACCCAGAGTACCTGGGTTCACAATCTTGGCCCTGTAATTTACTTCCTTTGTCAAAATGACCTATTGTGGAGGAAAGATCCTGAATCTGGAGGCAGACGCTGTAGATTAGATCTCGAATCTGTCAACTTCTTTCTGTGGGACCTTGGGCAAGTTATTTCATCTTTAAGGGGCTCAATTTCCTCATCTGTAAAATTAAAATATATGATCTCTATGGTCCTTTCCAATGCTAAAACTATGATGGGCCATAGTTTTCTCATTGGTAAAATAAAGGGGTTTGTCTATGATATCTCAGTTTCCACGTAGCTCTAAACGTATGGTGTTAGAGTAGAATTATTCTAAAAATACCGATTCAAGCCGGAACGATGGTATCTCACAGGGTCATAGATTTAGAGATGTATATGTCTTTAGAACTCAACTTCTTCATTTTGTGGATAGGGAAACTGAGGTTGAGAGGTACAATTACTGGCCCAAGGTCACAAAGGTAGTAAATGACAGACAAAAGTCAAATTCCAGCCACTGAACTCCAAAGTCGGTGCTTCTTCCATAATGATTACACCCTACAGACCTAGAAAAATGAATATAATTCCATCTACAGTTATTTTCTGAAGGAAGTATTTTTTCCTGTTATTTGACTTTCCAATGTAATAAATTACAAAATGTTCTTTAGTGGAATTTCTTTTGTTCTAAATGTAGAAGTCCTTCCTAGATTGTTTTCATTTTGGCAAAAGTGATCAGTTCTGCACTCCCAGACACATCAGTATTTATTGGTATAAAATTTAAATGCCTACTTTTTATATACCTAAATATTTAATAAAAAGGATGGGGACATAAGCAACCGAAGGAATGACATGATTTCCATCACTCAGATGTATATTGTATATGGACCTCTTTAGAATGCTGAAGTCCATTTTCAATATCCTGTCCTTCTCCCCTCACTTCATTCCCTTCCCATCTTCCCCTCCCCACAAAGCATCAGGCTGGATAATTCAAAATCCTATACAAAGTATGTTTAAAAAAAAGTAAAAGATTTGGCTCTAAAAACTGAATCTCTCTTATTGTCTCAACAAATTATTTAAAGCAGTGGTCTGATGAATAATTTATTGTCAAGCTTTATGATTCAACCAATTTCCTGACTATGGGCATATGCAACATTTATGACAAAAGGCTTTACTTTCCATATCAAGTTGCCCTTGGCCCTTGTAAGTGAGATTTTCCCCATCCCTTAGTTATAAGAGATTTACCATAGTTATAAGTGATTGGATTAAGATAATAATCAATATATTAAAAAAATTGTGATTTATTCTATTTAATATAGATTACATAAGGTCAAAAGGTTAAGTCTTTTCTCATATTTCCTAATTTTCCAATGTCAAGCATTAGGTAATATCACAAGATCTAGTAGTCAGCAATGCTATATTTTAATAATCACAAGTGATATACTTTTCTATAAAGAGTTCACGCTGCTGACCAGTGGCCTGACAATGACCCACCCTATTGTTATCATAATGCTGTCATTTATAGTCATTTAGGTAGTTCCTCATATTTCCTAAGAATATGTTTTAATTTTAGAAGCACAACTAATGATATAATGCTGTACAAGTGTAAATTTTGGAAGGGTATATAAACCCATGGACTTTGTAATTCTGGGTCTTTCAGGTGCAATGCCTGGATGACCGGATTTATTGGGAGGCTAAAACCCTCTCAATAAACCTATTGGCTTTGTTGGGGGACTAACCCTCTCTCAATAAACCTATTTGCTTCAACCTGGAAACGTTGTTGTTTTTGTTCTTCCGTCGGACTTAAAAATTTTCCCGATACTCTTGGCTTGAGAGGGCCTTAGGCCTTTGTCAGTGTGGAGATTCTACAACTTATCACTAAGACAACATTGAGCAATTCTTATCTCATGGATCCCCAGAGGTTCTAGTTCACTTTTGCAAAGGGATGTCTTTCAAATGTTGCTGTTGTGTGAACAGGTGAGGAAAAACCATTTATTATACACCCACCATGTGCTATGTACTAAGTACCTAGGATGGAAATATAAAGGCAAGTCCTTATATCAGTGCCTTGATTAGAGTTCTGAAGTCTGCCCTTCTATTCTAAAAGAAGGAAATGACACACACTGAAGTGATGACCAGGGAGGTTGTGTTTTGGTTTGGGAAGTTACTGGGATGAGGGAGGCCATACAGGAGCAGATCAACACATAATGATTTTTATTAATATGGTTATGTTTAAAGAAATAAAAAAGCAAGGGAATGAGGGTAAGCTATGAAAGATACACAAGCAGTGACAAATGCATCTGACAGGAAGGTGTGTGGGGAGTAAAGTGACACACTGTTGGAGCCTGTTTGGATGTAGTGGGTCACATGAGACCCTCATCAGTTTCTACAGTGGAGCTCCTGAGAAGGATTTCTGGAGGTAAAAGGGTTAAGTCCTCCGGGTCATTGTCTCTTGTGTGGGCATCAATGTGGCTGTCAGGAACACGCTTGAGTAAAGTTGTTGGCTAGAAATACGGGTCAATGATAAAGCAGAGTTTCTTTTAGAAGGAGATACTACTGTTGAAGAGTTTTTCTTTCTTTTTTTTTTTTTTTAGTGAGGCAATTGGGGTTAAGTGACTTGCCCAGGGTCACACAGCTAGTAAGTGTCAAGTGTCTGAGGCCGGATTTGAACTCAGGTCCTCCTGACTCCAGGGCTGGTGCTCTATCCACTGCGCCACCTAGCTGCCCCCGAAGAGTTTTTCTTAAACAATCAACAGAGCGACAGAGCAAGGTCTCTGAACTCCCAAATAGCGGTCTTTCCAATACACCACACTGTCCCATATGGAAAACCCTTAAAAATGTTGAACAAAGAAATTAAAGAGAGAAATAGAAAAAAGTTCTGCACCCTCAGAAGACTTGTGTAGACTGGTGCCGAATGAAGTGAGCAGTGCTGGGAGAACAAACACCCAATGACCAGGGTAATATAAAATAAACCAACAGTACAAGACTTCAGAATTCTAATCAAGGCAGTGACTAATTGAGACTTCAAAGAACTGACAGTGAAGTATATCTTCCATCTGTCAGCAGAGAGCTTACATTATGCCTCCCATCTGTCACTAGAGAGGCGGTGGACTGTAGGTGAGGGATGAGGCATACAATGCCAGACATGGCCAATGTGCTCAGTTTGACTTCTCTCTTATAAGGGAGGGTTGTGTTTCATGTTGGAGGATGGTAGTCATGCTGAAGTGACAGAAATGGTAAAAAAAAAAAGAGCATCAGTAAGACAAAAATAGAATAAAATGAATCAAAAGTAGTTTTTTATTGGTTTTCTATGAAGCCTCTAAATACATTTATTGTTTTTTTTTTTTGGAAAGTTAAGAGAAAAGAAGAGGTGATCACTTTGTTAGACATTTTTCCCTAACAGTGACCTGAAATCTTCCTCCCTTTAACTTCTACTCACCAGTCCTAGTTCTGATGACAGGCATTAAACAGAATGTCTACTCTTTCTTGCATATGAAAACCCATTAAATATCTGTAGATAGATATCATAAAAATCACATTGATGCTTATATAACCCATTCCATTATCATATTGAGCTTCACCGCTGTCCTATTATATTGATTCTATACAAATTAACCCCATTTTACATGGGAGCAAACTGAGGCAAAGAGATATGAAGTGGCTTGCTCATATCACAGGGCTAGTGTCAGAGGCAGGATTAGAAGCTGGGTCTTCAATACCACATTATCTCTTGAATTGCAAAGCCATTGGGTTGGGAAGGACCTCAAAGTACCTTTCGTCCAACTTGTAGAATTCCCCCTCTATAATATACCTCACAAGTGGTCTTCTACTCTTTCTTTGAAGGATTTAAATGATGGAAAAGTCACTTTATTCCAAAACAGTGTATTTAGACTTATCCCTGGGGGCAGCTAGGTGGCACAGTGGATAAAGCACCAACCCTGGATTCAGGAGGACCTGAGTTCAAATCCGGCCTCAGACACTTGACACTTACTAGCCATGTGACTCTGGGCAAGTCACTTAACCCTCATTGCCCTGCAAAAAAAAAAAAAAAAAAAAAAAAAGACAGTATTGCCCAATGGTTAGAGAAAAAAACCAGATATTACTAAAGTTTTGCCTTCTCCAAGCTCAGTATCCTCAGTTCTGTCAACAGTTCTTCATATAAAAAGGCTTCCGTCTCTCATCACCCTCTTTTACATTCCTTCTGTAGTTGGTCAATGTCCTTAAAATGTGGCTCCCAAGAAGAAAACACAATGTGACCCAGATGTGCTCTGATCAGGCAGCATATAGTCGCATTCTTCTTTGCCTTCTTTGGACACCATATTAATATATACTCATATTGTGTTCACTTCTCAGGAGGCCACATCACAAAGACTCGGCACAAAGCTCCTTAGAAAGACTATTTATCTTTGTACTCAGCATATGTTGCTGGCTCTCCTGTAAACTTCCACTGTCTTGTTAACACTGAAGTCAGAAAAACGTTCATAAAGACCTTGAACACCTGTTTAAGGCCTTGATTCTGCAGAGTTTTGAGGCTTCTGTTACATTTAGAGCAATTACTAGCAATTTGTGGTGCCAAGGGCAAGGTGAATAAATGATTCCCTCACATCATCTATGCAATTCATGATGTAAAAGCGATGCAATGATTAGGGAACATTCAGCTGGGTGGGAAGGATGATTAGTTACTATAGTGAATTCTCTGGCACTGTGAAGGAGTGCATGTGTAAGATTGTTATGACTTCTAAATTTTGTGACCCTGGCCAAAATCCCCATGAGTCAATTGACCAATCAATCAGTAAGACATTAAGTTCTTATTATTTTCCAGGCACCATGTGGAAAAGTAGAGACAAAAATAAAGGCAAAAGTATAGTATATAGTCAAAGACCTTATATTCTAAAGGGATAAACAGCATACATATGTAAGATGCAGGTAAAATACAGAGTGGGTGGAAGGTAATGTTAGAAAAGTTGGCATTAGGGGGCAGCTAGGTGGCACAGTGGATAGAGAACCGGCCCTGGAGTCAGGAGAACCTGAGTTAAAATCCAGTCTCAGACATTTGACACTTACTAGCTGTGTGAACCTGGGAAAGTCACTTAACCCCAATTGCCTCACCAAAAAAAAAAAAAAAAGAAAAAGAAAAGAAACGAAAAAAAAGAAAAGTTGGCAAAGTTGGCACTAGGACCTAGGATGGGGGGGAACCAGAAAAGATCTCCTGGAGAAAGTAGAGCTTGAACTAGGTCTTTTCTTTTGCAAGCCAATGAGGGTTAAGTGACTTGCCCAGGGTCACACAGCTAGTAAGTGTCAAGTGTCTGAGGCTGGATTTGAACTCAGGTCCTCCTGAATCCAAGGCCAGTGCTCTATCCACTGTGCCATCTAACTGCCCCCTTGAACTAGGTCTTAAAGGAAGCCAGAGAGTCTAAAAGTTGGAAGTTGAGGAGAAGGTTATCCAAGAATGGGGGATAATAAGTGCAAAGGCACAGAGACTAGAGACAGAGAATCACATTTAGGGAACAATAAGAGACCAGTATGGTTTGAGTATAATGGATGTGGAAGGGAGATGAGTGTAAGAATGGAAAAATGGGAAGCGGCCAGCTTTTACAGAGTTTTAAATGAGAAACATAAGACTCTTATTTGAGCCTGGAAGTAATAGGGAGGCATTGGAGTTTATAGAGCAGGAGGATGAAAAATCTCTGCTTTAGTAAAATCATTTTGGCAGCTTTGTGGAGGATAAATTGTAGTGGGAAGAGATTTGAGTCAGGGATAGAAATCTGAAGGCTATTGGAATAGTCCAGGAGAGAAGCGTTGGCTATGTGAGTGAAAAAAGGGGATGTATTTTTAATATCTAATAGAGAAATAAATTCTAAGATTTTTTGACTGCTTGGCTATGTGAGGCAAGTGAGAAAGAGGGTGACACCCGTGTTGTCAACTTAGGTGACTGAAAGGATAGTAATGCCCTCAACAGTAATTCAACCCTGCCCTAGTTCATCCTTCCCTTGTTTCAGCTCTTGGTTACTACTGACAGGCCCCAATGAGGCTATATTTTATTCACCTACAATACGGAGATCATATACAACATGAACTGTGTTAAGGATGGAATATACTTTGAAACTTAAAAAAGGTGATTGAGTGAAAACGAACTTGAAATAATTGATTCCCTTTGGCTAAAAGGGTAACAGTATAGGGAACCATTTGGATATTAAGTGATGAGAAAATACAATTTGGCATTTAAGGCTTATGGAAATGAATGCCTGAAGACTGAAAAATAACTGGCCAAAACAAATGTATGGGATGGGATTAGAAGAGGCAAGTAAATTGAAAGGTCAAGAACTTAACAAAATAAGACATTATAGCCCTAATCTATTTTTATAGCCTTGGTGGCATTTGTAATTAATTTAAAACATGTTATACTTGACACAATTCCCATCACAGGAAAAGAGAAGCTAGAGGATTAATCTAAGCATGGAGATAAAAAAATATGACATTAGAGTTCATCTAATACACCTCTTCATTTCACAGATGAGGTAAACGAGACCCATAAATGGGAAGCGACTTGCTCAAAATCTCATAGATAGTAATCAGTGGAACTGGGATTTGAATTCAGGACCTCTGATGTTATAGCCAGGGTTCTAGCCATTATATAACATGGCTTCCTATGAGATTCATTACAAATTGTTATCTGAATAACTAAAATCACTGGAAATGTTTTTATTTATTTCTTATTAATTAGGTACAAGTCCAGTTGTGTGAATTATATAATGTTAACATGAGAGGACATAGTCTTCAAGGGAAAGGACTATTTTGTCATTATCTTTGAATCTCAGTCATTTAGCATCCTGTCTGTCACTTTGTAGATACTTAATAAGTACTTGTTCAATGATGAAGTGATGGACACAATTCTTGCCCTCAAGAACACTGCAATTTAAAGTAGATGGAGCTCTCACAGAAAAGACACAAATCATTTTCAAAAATGTTTTTTCTTCCTCTTCCCTTTAGCCTACTTTTTTTTGGGGGGGGCAGGGCAATGAGGATTAAGTGACTTGCCCAGGGTCACACAGTTAGTAAATGTCAAGTATCTGAGGTCAGATTTGAACTCAGGCCCTTCTGAATCCAGGGCCAGTGCTCTATCCACTGCACCACCTAGCTACCCTCATTTTACCCTACTTCTAAATGGATACCTCGTCACATCCTTCATATCCCAGGGATTCTGGTATCCCATGGTTCTGTCCTGGGCTCTCTTCTCATTCTATCCTATTTCACCTGGTGATCTCATCAACTTCCGTAGATTTAGATACCCATCTCTAAGCTGAAAGTTCTCAGATCCTGCCTCAAACTCTCTTCTGGTCTCCAATCTCTTATTTCCAGTTGCCTCTTAAACAAGTTGAATTGGACATCTAGTAGACATATTAAACTCAGTATCTCCAAAATATAACTCATTATCTTTTCCCCTAACACCTCTCTTACCCACTCCCTTCCCTGTTACTATAGATGGTGACACCATTTTCCCAGTTCCTCTGGCAACCTAGGAATCGTCCTGGATTTCTCACTATCTCTCACCCACTTTCTACCCCCCATATCCAATCTATTGCTAGGGCCTGTTGTTATCATCTTTGCAAAATTTCTCATATACGTCCCCTTCTCTCCTCTGCCACTGTCACTATTCTAGTGCAAGGCCTCATCACTTCATGCCTGGATGTTTGCAAAAGTGTGATGGTGGGCTTGTCTGTCTCAAGTCTCTCCCCATTCCAATCTATGCACAATTGAAACACTTAAGTGGAATTCCTTAAACTCAAGTCTAATCAGGCCACCCCTGCTCAATAAACTCCAGTAGCTTCTAACTGCCTCCAAGATCAAATACAAAATTCACTGTTTGGAATTCAAAGCCCTTCATCATTTAGCCCCCTCTTCTTTGATTGATCCAGTGACACTGGCTTCCTGGCTGTTCCAGGAAGAATACATTCCATTTCTGGCCTCTGGATATTCTCTGTCTCTCATACCTAAAAACCTCTCTCTCCTCCATACTCATTATTCATCTCCCTGGTTTCCTTTAAGTCCCAACTAAAACCCCATCATCTACAGAAAGCTTTCTTTAAACTTTCTTTTTTCTCTGAATTCTGGTACCTTCCTCTGTTGTTTCCAATTATTCCTATCTATAACTAGCCCTGCATATATTTGTTTGCTTGTTGTCTAACCCATTAGATTCTAAGTGCTTTGAGGGCATGTACTAACGTTGGCCTCTTTTTGTATCCCCAGTGCCATGTACTGTAGTAGGTGCTTAATAAATGTTTATTGATTGATTGATTGTCTCTGAGTGTGACTGTCTGTGTCTGCTTGCCTCCAGGGTAGCTGAATGAGAAGATGTGTGTCACTTTCTTTCTAAGGAGGAGGAGGGCAGATTCATGCACCTTAGCATAGATCTGCTGGGGCTAGTTCCTGTACCTTGGAGTGGCTCTGGCCTTAGGGATTATGGAAACTTTATTTTTTAAACTCCTAAGTCTCTGAGTGACTGTGGACATGCTGGAGATATCACTGAGTATACTTGATAGCCTTTATTTATTTTTTTGTGGGGAGGTGAGCTGATCTTGCCTGTTGATCCATCTTATAGAAATAAGGTGCTCTAATATATGTAACTGTTAAGGGCTAAAATTCTAGCTATTCTGTCTAAAATATCTAATGAGTGGTCGCCAATAAATTACAAGCCTTAGCAAGAGTTAGGCTTTTAAGCATTTATTAAGGAGAATAAGAATTTGGTAAAGAGAGAAGAAAAGGCCTAGATTTCTATCTATTAAAGGGAGAACACATTTCTAGCTCTGCTCTCCACCAGAGTCCTCAGGAAAAAGCGCGAGTCAGAGCACTCAGCTCTTCCTTCTTTCTCCCACTAGCCAACGTCACTTCCTGACACCAAAGAAAAGACTCCTGGTCTTGCCCTCAAAGACCTTAGCTTCATGGGCGGAACTCTTCTACAGTAAGTCTCCAGCAGGTGGCGTCATTCCAATCATTACACAATGTTGATAAAAACTGCAAATGAATGCTTTATTGCAATTATATAGCACTCCTTAAGGATTGGAGACAGAGATGAAATCTAAAAAATTCAGACTATTGATGAGTTTAGTAACATATTGGTTGTTTTCTTTGTTGCTATTTGTTACCCTTGCCTCCAGGAATGTACAGATAAAATCATTTATCTCTATGTGGTAAATAATCAGTTTGCAAGGTCAGCCACCTAGTGAGTAAATTGTTTCTTACCCCTATTACTTTTCCCTTTTTTGTTTTTGTTTGTGTGTGTGTGTGTGTGTGTGTGTGTGTGTGTGTGTGTGTGAGAGAGAGAGAGAGAGAGAGAGAGCAATGAGGGTTAAGTGACTTGCCCAGGGTCAAACAGCTAGGAAATGTCAATTGTCTGAGGTTGGATTTGAATTCAGGTCCTCCTGAATCCAGGGTCAGTGCTGCACTACCTAACTGCCCCCTACTTTTCCCTTTTTAATTATCAAAGATTCCAAAGCATAGATTTGATAGCTGTTGACACATATCAGTGGCACTGACAGTGACCCAATACTTGGCAAAACATGGCACCCAAATGGAAGTTCTAAAAGGTTCATATCAGTAGCCATGATCCTGCTAATTGATATAGAAACAAAAGATTGCCACTTGTATCCTGAAAGTTCATCCCAACAAATCTGGCTTCAGTAATGTAAGTTTCCTGTGTAGGCTGTCTTTCATTTCTTTGGTAGTTGGCTGCCAATAACTCATCCATTTAGAAAGCAGTTGCTGCTGAATGGTGGGGCAAGTAGACAGGATAGCCTGATCATGTTTTCTGTCCAACAAGCCTCATCTTAAGTCAGTGAGAGACCCAGAAATTCTAAAATGTGTTAATGAATTTTATCACTAGAACAGATTGCACATTAGAAACATCATCAAGGATATTGACATGCAATGGGCCAGTCACACAATGAGAATGAAGGATAACAGATGGACATCCTTCCTGTTTGCTGTAGCATACATGAAATATTTAAAAAAAAAAAACCAAAGGAGGGCCTCTGAGGAATTGGATAAGTTCTTTATGCATAATTTATAGGAATACATGGAAAATAACTGTACAGGATGAAAAGATGTGGAGGAGTTTGGCTCTGCATCCTTGAGAGGAGTGCCCCTGACAGATGCTGCATTTGCTGACAAAGGATGATAAAATTCCTGTCCATAGTTATGAACATTGTTCAGAGATAACTGACATTTATAATTTCTGCCAATGGAGTTATATAAACATACATGTTTCTGTTACTTATCAGCATAAATACCTTTAATTTATGGGTTGGTTTTGCTTCTGTACATGTTCTCTAGGCTTAGAATTTTAGAATATTAAAGTTGGAAAAGACCTTAGAGATCATTTATTTTGTTTTTTGTTTGTTTGTTTGTTTTTTCAGGGCTATGGGGGTTAAGTGACTTGCCCAGGGTCACACAGCTAGTAAGTGTTAAATGTCTGAGGCCGGATCTGAACTCAGGTCCTCCTGAATCCAGGGCCGGTGCTCTATCCACTGCACCACCTAGCTGCCCCCTTAGAGATAATTTAGTACAACTTCCTTACTTAAATCATTGGAGAAACTCTGGTCTCTCTAGAGCCCATGTATCCTGAGGAACGCGGTGGCCCCTGTGTATACTCAAAGCAAATATTTAATTTAAAAAATATTCATGAGGTCTTAATTGGAAAAGAAATAAAATGGTGAGCACAGTTTTCATCACAATATAACTAATACAACTGTTGTGTCTGATATGGAAGCAATGAAGTAAGGCATCCTTGATGAAATACAGCATTGGGCTAAGAATAGCTACCAAGTTTATAGCACTTTCAGTTTTGCAAAGCACTCTTCATGTATGAAGTCATTTGATCCTTACAACAATCCCTATTATTAACTCCCATTTTATATGAGGAAACTGAGGTTGAGAGAAGTTCAGTGACTTGCCCATATTTCCAGTTGTCTGAGGTGAGATTTGAACTCAGCCTTTCCTGACTCTGAGTCTATGACTTCCACTGCATCACTTACCTGGCTAGCCTCTATTTTTAAAATCACTTCCAATGGTTAATCAACTTTTTGAAAATAATGAAAGAAGAGATGCTTTTATAGTTTTCACCTCAACTATTTCGGGGGGAAGGAAACCAGGAGGGCCACAGTATTTTTCAGACTTGGAAATAGTTTCACTCCCTAAAGTCCAACTCTGCTATCTCATTAGGAGATGAGATGAGGGTAAGCCTGTGCTCTCCAGGGTAGTGTCAGCAACTTTCAAATGCTGAAAGGCCCTTTCAAGCACCTTTTCAGGCCTGGTATTGGTCTGTTTGTCCTTACAGGACTGGCCTTGCTAAATTCTGAGGGTCTCAACAACAAGCAGCAAGCTGCTATGGTTCCATTAACTCACCAAGGGGGGAGAGGGTTTGGCAGAACTGTTAGTCGCAGCATCATTCATAAGATGAAATCATGGATCCTTGAAAGTGAAAGCTATGAATAACTTAAAAATGTCAATTTACCGAATCTGTTTTCCCAAGCCCTAGGCATCCATTTCCTCTCACTAATTTGTTCTCTAGAGAGGAAGCTCTGATATATAATAGGAACAACAATGGACCGAGAATCAGAGGAGCAGTTTTTGTATACTTCTTACCTAACTGATCTTGGGGAAGTTGCTTAAACTCTGTGGGCCTCAGTTTCCTTCTCTGTCAAATGTGACTGTGAAACTAAGGTCCTTGAATCTTGAAATTTCTCTTTGTCCTATACTTTTTAGGAGATGAGATCTCAGCATTCCAATTAATGGACCAACTAATATATATATTTGAACCCAGGTTTTCTGATGCCAAGTCCAGCACCCTATTCACTCACTATACCATGCTGCCTTGCCAAAAAAAGTGGAGTTTTTCTAATTCAACCTTTTGCAAATGATGGATCCTGTCTATTATGTCTATGACAAGTGGTTATCCAACAACCTCTTGAAGACTAATAATGAGGAGATCCTGCTTTGGAACAACTCATTGTTAGGAAGCCAGCCTTTTATTCTGGTTTCTCCAGTAGTACTCCCCTCTCCCCATTTATTTAAAGCATATCTAATCTCCAGGGCCCAGATCAGGTAGTAAGACCTCTCTGATCACTCCAGCCTACTAAGCTCTTTCTCTCTTCTGAACTCATAATATTTCCACCCACCCCCTCTCCTTTGGGAATTCATCCTATCCTGCCTGAAGATAACTCTTATATTTCTGCCTAGTGCTATCTTCAGTGTTTCATGTGAGTATGAATACTGTGCAACTAGATTAGAAGCTCTCTGAGGGAAAAGGGTTGTGTGGGATACCTCCTAGCATCCTCCCATGGTGCCTAGCACTTTGCTATGCGTGGTACAGTGGAACTTAAAGATATCAGACCTATATTCAATTTCTAGCTCTGCCACTTACTACCTGTGTGACCTTACACAAGTCACTTTACTCTCTCAGGCCTTAGTTTTCTCATTTTTAAAATGAGGTGGTTGGTCAAGATGGCTTCTGAGGTCCCTTTTAGCTCTAGACCGATAATCTTATGATATCCTCAGGCCTCCCTTTTCTCATTTATAAAACGATGGTGTATATGGCCTTTGAAAGCCCTTCCAGTGCTAAATCTGTGATTCTAGAACTTCTCTGGGTCTTAGTTTCCTTTTCTGTAAAAAGAAGGTGGGTGGACCTAATGACCTTTAAGTTTCCTTCCAGCTCTGGATTTTTGATCCCATACTTCCAAGACCTGGGATTTGTTGGCATGGGGCCCTGCCTCCCTTCTCTTTGATCACAAAGCAACCTTATCTATGTTAGTAGATGGCCTTCCAGCAATCCTGGCTGAAAAATTCCCCTTCCCTGCAGCCTTTCTGGTGCTGAGCCTCTTGGAATTTATCTGGGCTCTTTAGTCAAAAGACAGCTAGAGCCCATTTCAGAAACCTCATTTGCAGCCTTGTCAGTGTTGGATGAACTGTCCCAGCTTGTTCAGTGCTTCTGAACCCATCAGAAACCCAGGCTCATATCCATTCCTTAGGAAGACACTGCAGGGGGACTCAAAGTGGGTGTGCAGAGTTGGTGAAAAATAAATATAGAGCAAATGAATGAACAAAAAACATAATTATAATAATCTTTACTTCTGAAGTCAAGCTTGGAATGATGTTTTTTTTGGAGACAGAAGAGAAAAGGCAGATCAAGAGTAAAGACCAGGGGTGGGCATATGGCAGATATTTTGAAGGGACTCACTCCTTGTTTTGCTCATGCTTGTCTTAGATGTCATTTAGGCACCAGAATCACTGCCTTCAGAGAAGCTTTGCTGGGAGGAGAGCCAGGAAAAGATTTGGCCGTTACTGACTGGTATTTATTATGGATGGATGATAAGTTGGGCTCAATACAGAACTCTTCCATTGCACTAGACTCATTTGAATTCTGGTTCACAGTCTATCCAAGGTAGTCTGTCCCACACAACACAGATTCAAATGCCTTGCAGATAAATATTGATCACTTCTGTGGTTAGTTTTATTCTTAAACTTCAGGTTCCCTTCTTTTGCCTTCCTTTGTTGTGCATTGTCTTCCCTTCCCTTTGTGCTTCCCTTCCCTTTCCTTCCCTCCCCTTTCTTTTCTTTTCTTTTTTTTTTGGGGGGGGTGGGGCAATGAGGGTTAAGTGACTTGCCCAGGGTCACACAAATAGTAAGTGTCAAGTGTCTGAGTCCAGATTTGAACTCAGGTCCTCCTGAATCCAGGGCCAGGGCTTTATCTACTGCACCATCTAGCTGCCCCCCTTTTTTTTCCTTCCCTTCCCCTACATAGGTCTTCCATGTTATTTCTCTGATCAAAAACCTTCAATGGTTCCCAATTAGATAGAGGTTAAAATACAAACTCCTTAGTCTGGCATTTAGAGCCTCCACAATTGGGCCAGTTTTGTTTCTTAGTACGCCCTTTCACATGCTTCTTGTTTAGTTGTTTCAGTTATGTCTGACTCTTCATGACCCCACTTGGAGTTTTCTGAGCAAAGATACTAGAATGGTTTGGCATTTCCTTCTCCAGTTCATTACACATGAAGAAACTGAGGCAAACTGGGTTAAGTGACTTGCCCAGGGTCACATAGCTATCAAAGTGACTGAGGCCAGATTTTAACTCAGGAAGATGAGTCTTCCTGACTTCAGGCCTTGTGCTCTATGCACATGGCGCCACTTAACTGTGCTCTGCTTCAGCTAAATTGGACCAGTCCTGCCTTCTCTGTCCACTTTTCCTCATATGCTCTGTGTTCTGAATAAGTGGTAGTTACTCAACAGATAGAAATGTGGGGTAGTGGAGTGGCCGCAAGACTTGGACTCAGGACACCTGGGTTTGGATCCCAGTAATGGCGTTTCCTAGCTGTGTGACCACAGAAGTCACTTAATCTTTCATTCTGTGCCTCAGTTTCTTCATCTGTAAAGTGAGGTATTACCTATTTCCCAGGGTTGTTATGAGGAAAGTACTTAGAGAGGTGATGCCATCTAGTGGAAAGCATTTTAACTTTATGGTCCAATAGTAGAATGTAAACTCCTTGAGGGCAGGGATTACATCACTCGGGTCTTTGTAATCCCGGTCCTGAGGCTTGTCCACAGTAGATGCTTCATAAATACTTGTTGATTGATTGGTTGGTTGAGTGAGAGTATGCTGCTATTTATTCCATATGGGATTCTGGATAATTCATTTCATCTCTTTAAGTCTCATTTTCCTCATTCATGAAAGGAGGGGTTTGGGTCACTAAGCTTCTTTCTAGCATTAAATTTTATTTCACTCATCCTGTCACTTCCACCTTTGTGCAGACTGATTGCTCTGTTCAGAATGTACTCTCTCCTCTTCTCTGCCTTTTGAATGTTCCTCTTGCTTCAGGGCCTCGAGTGACCTCACCATGAAATCTTCTCTCAATATGCTGATGGAGTTCTCTCTCTTCTTAAGGTGAAAGGGACCTCAGAGGACATCAGCTGTGATCTCATTTTACACATGTGGAAACTGAGGCCCAGGGAGATTAAGTGATTTGCCTAAATTAAGTGATTTGCCATTATGAAGGAATTCCTGAAGATGCTGGAGTGTTTTCTCATTTCCTTCTCCAGCTCATTTTACAGATGAGGAAACTGGGGCAAAACAGGGTTAAGTGACCTGCCCAGGGTCACACAGCTAGTAAGTGTCTGAGACCAGATTTGAACTCAGGAAGATGAGCCTTCTTGTTTTCAGGTCCAGCACTCTATCCACTGCAACATCTGGCTGCCTTCAAAAATAAACTATTTATAGGATAAATTGAAGCTAATCTCAGGGGAAGATCCTAAGATTAAAGAGGACTGAGAAAGGTTTTTGAAGAAGGTACAACTTTAACTGACACTTTAAGGAAGTTGAGGAAACCAGGAGGTGAATCTTGGAATCCCTATTATTATTAAATGGAGTGCACCAGGTTGGAGGGAAGGGCTGGGGAGAGAATGAGATAGCCTGTGTAGATTGCACATAGTCACATATCAGGTTTGGGGATTGAATGCACAGCCCTCATGTTTCTAGTCTCTTGCTAATACTCTGAACCACAAAGTATTAATGAAGTAGAAGTACTCTATTTGGAGTTAGACGACCTAGGTCTGAATTCCAGTTTTGACACAATATATTAGAACCGTGCAGGCTCCTTTCAACCTCAGTGCCCTCAACTATAAAATGAGGGAGTTGGGCTAGATGACCTCTCTCTCATGCTTCTCCTAGCTCTAAATCTACAAAGTCATCAATAGAGTTTTGGAGGGGACATGTATCATAATAACTGATGATATATGGTGCTTTGAGGCAATGTGCTATAGTTTCTGAGGAGCTGGCTTCATAATTAGGGAGACCTGGCCTCTGACACTGGCTGGTTGAGTGACCCTAGTTGAGCCCCTTAACATCTAAGTGCTCTAGAAAATTTTCAAAGACTCTTAGTTGCAGAAAGTTCATCAATTGATTTGCATTAGTAAAAGGCCTTTCTTTTCTGGCAGCTCCAAACTCTGATGAAACATCAGACCTGGACCTAAGTACAAAGATAGTCCTTTCAAGTTTGTAGAGCACTTTACATATCTCATTTGATGCTCACAACAACCCCGTGAGACAGGTACTTCAGGTAATATTATTCCTATTTTGCAAAGGAGAAAATTGAGTCTCAGAAAGATAACTTACTGGAGATGGCAGAAGCAGATCTTAAATTCAGGTCTTTTTACCTAATTCCAGGGCTTCTTCCACTAGGTTTCACTGATGGAGAAAGAAATCTCCAAATGTCTTACCCTACAGCCATTATATTTTATTGCACAATTAATTATTATGGTAATTTTGCTGTGGATCTGTCCCTGGTACTGAAAAACTGGAAGAGCCTGGTACATTCCTGCTATGATGAAACATTTACATAGTAATTTCTTCTTATGGGAGAAACCTCTGGGACTGTGATTTCATCAGTGTAGGGTACTCCTGGTGTGGAAAACTCCTCTACTTATACAAATTGACAGCTCATTGGCAGCTAATAGTCTTGTTTTGGTTTTTTTGTTTTCATTTTTTTTTGGAGGGGCAATGAAGGTTAAGTGACTTGCCCAGGGTCACACAGCTAGTAAGTGCCAAGTGTCTGAGGCCGGATTTGAGATATTATAGAGTTCATATGTATGTCAGAGGTAATACTTGAATCCAAGTATTCCTGGTGTTAAAAGCTAGTCTTTACTATGACATGTTGCCTCTAATATGTGTATACACACACACACACACACACACCTCTATGAAACAAAGGCCCATCTTTTTTATACCAGTATTCTCGTGATGAGAGGTACAAAACTCTGCAATCTCAGAAGAACTGAAAATGAATATTAGCCAAAGAGCAATGGAGAGACACGAGACAAGCATGTATAGACTGTGATACCCTACAAAGAAGGGCAAAGACAATCAGAGCAAAAGAAATAATTAATGAAATGTATGGACAGAAAAAGATGAGCCTGGTTATGTGACAAGAGTGAGGATGCTTTTGTGTTCTATGGAGATCTTCTCAATGTCAAGAAAAATAGATGAAAGCACCCAGTACATTGGGTACAACCTGGCCAAGTTATGGGAAGGCATGCACAGGACCCATAAAGGATGGTCCAGCATTGATGTTTGTTGTCTATATTACTGTATTGCTCATATCAATTATCCCATTTGAAAATTGAGTGTGTATATGAATGTGCATATATGTAAGTATATATATATGTGTGTGTATGTATATATGCATATATTTAATATTCAAACTAAGGATGGAACCTTAGGTATATGCATTTCATTTTTGTCTTTTTAGTTCCCCAATCCCTACCACAGTGTCTGGCATGTAGTAGGTGCCTGGTAAATATTTGTTTGTTTATTTGATTTAAAGATGAAAAAGATCTGAACTTTCTAGCAACTGATAGGTAGGCATAACATGTTTCATCATCCCTATTTTGGTGATGGAATTGAGGCTCAGAGGACCTAGGTGGCTTCCTCATGGTCACAGAGATACTAGGTGCTTGAGGGTGAATTCAAACCCAGGTCTTCTGCACTCCTAATGTGATATAAAAAGAGGTGAGAAAGATGGAGGCTTTGAATCTGACAAAGTCCAAAAATACTACTAACTTCCTTTTCTCTCAGGTCCATGTTTACAGGTCTTTTGTGAACTTATTGAATTATATCAAAGTTAGCCCCATTCCTGGTGCTTCAATTACTTAGGTGAATGAGGATGACTAACCACTTTCTTTTGAACTCCAAATCTTTGACACCACATGACCTCTCTGAAGCTTGACAAAGAGCACCATTGTTCTTGAACCTCAGAGGAATAAAAGGCTCTCTTTGATGAAGAAGCCTATACCAGAATATGATGCCAGATCTGTATTCCTCTTAGGGCCAAGAGTCATACTAAGGTTTTCTTGAGAGTTGCAGGTGGTCTGAACAACACCATAGGCTCTGATTACACTGATATCTCCAAAGGGCTTGGCTGTGCAAGTGGGCTTTGCATGTCAAGCAGGGTTTCTGAAGCCATGGGGCAAGAAGAATGACTAGTCTCTGTAGGCAAGGCTTTGGCTGCTTTGGGAAAATTGTCCTATTTTTCAACAGTAGACGAGAAGTTCATAAGAGTAGGATTTGTGAATGTGGGACTGACTTTACAGTTAAGTCCTAGATAAAAATGATGCAAATGGCTGTGAGAATCATATAGGAAGTCAGACAGTTGAACAATATGTCTAAAGAATACCATGAAGACTAGATGAATCCCAGTGATACATGGAAATGGAAGAGAGATTCCAGTTACTTTATATTAAACTAATCAAACCAAGTCATTAGCTGCAAAACAAACAAACCAACAAACCAGGCAAAGTAACAAAATCATAATCTTGTAGTGATAAATGAATCATCTCTCTGAAAATCACTCAGCCATATGGAAAAATCCCATATAATCATAGAATCAGAGTGAGAAGCAGAGATTCCAGCCATTCACCCAACACAAAATATCCAGATATTTGTTGCCAAGGAGCTCAAACATCTGAATGACTGGCTGAATTTTTTCACTTTTCCTCTGAATCCTTTCACATCCGATCCATATAGCCTTATATGGTGAGGTCTGATCATGGAAGAGTGAGTTATGGTTCACTTGGGGAGCCCTCTTTGTTCTTATAGTCGATGAGGATCTATTTCATGTTTGCTGAAACCCTTTATCCAAGAACCTCTAAAAGCTTTAAATAAAAATCTCAAAAGTAGGATGAGGGCTAGTGTTCAGGAAGTGATCGGAGAATTTGATTCATTCTATTCTGCTAAAGATTTGGTGTCTGAGTCATTGATATAGAATACATGTAGAATTTATGTAATGGTTTAGACAACAGAAAGAGAAAGTACTTATATTCTGTTCCCTAAATTCTCACAATATTTGCTGACAAAACTTGTGCAAGTCTATTAACCTCTCTTTGGGCTTCACCCTTCCCTGCCCCACTTGGGATAATCAATGGTCTCCTCCCTACCATACTTACCAAAATTATGAGGATTAAGTCCCAGGAATCTCTGGCAAGAAAGGAACTTTCACAGTGCAATCAATCAACACTCATTCAACGAATCTTTATTAAGAGCAGGAAACAAATGTTAGAGCTGGGCATTAGAGGGGCAGACAGTCTCAGCTCAATGCATTAACAGATATTTAAATAAGAAATTTGCAAAAGTGTTAGATTAGGGATCTTTCCCTTCTCTCAACTCCCCAAAACACTGAAGTCTTTAAGAAGCAATGATCTCTGGGCCCTGTAATTTTCTTTTTTTAACAGCATTTTATTTTTTCTAGCTACATATAAAGACAATTTTTAACATTCATTTTTCATAAAATTTTAAGTTCCAAATTTCCTCCCTCCCTCAGAAAGTAAACAATTTGATGTAGGTTATATATGTGTAATCATTTAAAACCTATTTCCATATTAGTTATGTTAAGGGAGAACCTGTTTGTAAAACAGTTATAATTTACAAAAGGAAAAAAAACCAAAAAAATAAAGAAAGCAAAAATAGTATGCTTTAATCTGCATCCAGGCTTCATCAGTTGTTTTTTTCCCTCTGGAGATGGATAGCATTTTCCATCATAAGTCTTTTGGAATTGTCTTGAATCACTGTATTGCTAAGAAGAGCTAAGTCAATCACAGTTGACAATCACAAAATGTTGCTGTTACTATGTACAATGTTCTCCTGGCTCTGGTCATTTCACTTTTCATCAGTTCATGTAAGTATTTTCAGGTTTTTTCTGAAATCTGGCTGCTCATCATTTCTTTTTTCTTTTCTTTTCTTTCTTTTTTTTTTTGCAGGGCAATGAGGGTTAAGTGACTTGCCCAGGGTCACACAGCTAGTAAGTGTCAAGTGTCTGAGGATGGATTTGAACTCAGTTCCTCCTGAATCCAGGGCCTGTGCTTTATCCACTGCACCATCTAGCTGCCCCCCCCATCATTTCTTATAGCACAATAGTATCCATTACATTCATATAACATAACTTGTTCAGCAATTCCCCAATTGATGGGCAGCCTTGCAGTTCCCAATTCTTCGTCAACACAAAAAGAGCTGCTATAAATATTCTTGTACATATAGGTATTTTTCCCTTTTTATTATCTCTTTGGGATACAAATCTGTAGTGGTATGGCTGGATCAAAGGGTTTTCACAGTTTGATTACCCTCTGGCCCTGTAGTTTTCAGAAGGTAATGTGGTATGATGAATAGAAGTTTGGTCTTGGAGTCAGGAAGATTTGAGTTCAAATCCTGCTTTTGATACATACAGACTGTGGGACCCTGGACAAAGTAATTTAACTTCCCAGTATCCTAGGCAAACCTCTAACATGAGAAATTGTAGACTATCTGCATTGGTAGTGGGAGTTTCTACATAATGGGTTCCCCAAACTGATTAAATCATAGATATGAGCCAAAAAAAAATCAACCGAACCAAAATCGCCAAACCTGATTTATAAGGCCAAGTGGTATTTCAGTGACTCACTTGGTAATCATTATTATGATGTAATGAATAAAAAGCTAATCCCAGGTAAGAATAAAGGGGGGGGATAGCTCTTCTGGACCTCCTGCTATATTATAAAGTAGCAATCATCAAAACCATTTGATATTGGTTAAGAATTAGAAGAGAAGATCAGTGGAATAGACTATACAAGGGAGAATCAGAAATAATGGAACTCAATAATCCAACGTTAAATAAACCTGAAAACAAATTACCTCAGAGAGACGTACCTATTTGATAAAAACTGCTGGAAAAAATGGAAAGCAGTCTGAAAGATATTAGGTTTAGACCAACACTTGACACCATATTCCACAATCATTTCAAAATATATGCATAGCCAGAATATTAAAAATTAGAAGATAAGTAGATCATATACCTTTCACAGCTTTAGACCAGAGAAGAATTCTTAACCAAATGATAGAAATAATTACAAAAGATAAAATAGATACGTTTGATTACATGAGATGAAACAAGATCTTGGACAAAAAAAAAAATTAATGCATCCAGGACCATTTAGCTATTGAGAAATGGCTTTTGGTCTTACAGATTTCTGTTAGTTGCCTATATATCTTGGATGCCAAGCCCATATCTGAGAAATATGACAGAAGGATTTTTTATAGCAGCACTTTTTGTGGAAGCAAAGAACTAGAAACAAAATAGATACCCCTCAACTGAGGATTGGCTAAACAAATCGTGGTTCATATATGTCATTAAAATATTACTGTGATGAAAGCAATAATGAACGTGCTTAATATAGCAAAGCGTGAAAAGACTTATATAAAGTGATGCAAAATGAAATAAGTAGAGCCAAGAAAACAATATGAACACTGTCTATAACAATGCAATCACAATCAAGAATGAAAGTTGCAACAAGTATGGTCCCACCTGCTCTTTTGTATAGGTTTAGAACATTGCATATAATGCTTTTTATATATATTTTATATATTTATGTATATATACTTATATATTTATAAATATATTTATATATTTATAATTTATATATTCATATATATAAACAATATATTTATAGATTCTGATGAATTCCCTCTTTTTCCTTTATTTTTTAAATTTTTAAAATTTTTATTTAAAATTTTTATTTTTTTTCCTTTATTTTCCTTTAAAAATTATTTTATTATGAGGGATGACTCTCTAGGGCAGGGGAGAAGGGACACAGGGGAAATCTAAACATTGTGAAAAATACATCAATAAAAATCTCTTTTTTAAAAAAAGAAATCTCAGAGTCCAGAAAGCTTGGTCTTAAGTCAGACTGGCTGTGTGACCCTGTATAAGTCACCTAGACTTAGTGCTCCAGGCAACTCTCTAAGACTAGAAATTGCGAAGCAATTGATTTTTACATTTTACAGATGAGGACACTGAAGCCCCAGATATATGACCAATGTCCCATAGGTAACAAATGGCAGAACTGTGTTTGAATCCAGGATATCTCATTCCAAATCCAGAGCTCTTTCCACTATTTCTTCCAGGGAAATGTTTGGGAAACTATCATCAGCTCTAAATCGATTAACCAATTAACAGTAAAATAGTCCCTACTCAAGGAGCTTATATTCTAAAAAGAGGGACAATAGCACCCACACAAATATATAGAGAATATATACACAAAGAATTCAAGGTAGTTTGGGGAAGAAGTATACTAAAGGGGAAAAGGAAAAGTTTCAGGAAGAAAGGACATTTGATCTTAGTCTTACAGGAACTGGGGGATTCCACAAGTGAAGATAAGGAGAGCGTACATTACAGTCTTTCCAAGTAAACAACTACTGCAAAGGGAAGGGAAAGGATGGAGAGTTCTGAGTGAGCACAAATATGAGAGGGATGCTCTATGCCCCCTGGGAAGACTGGTCAGGGCAACTTTCACTGTTGAATTTTACAAGGTTCACCTGATGAGATTGGGGCTGGGTGGGGCACACATTGCTCTTCGTTATATGTAGTTTCTTACTCTGCTTCAAAGTCCAGGGCTCTAATCATTATACAACACTGCCTCTCTAAGTTCCTTTCTGCCTCTATATTCCAAATGGCTGCTGACACCATGGTTGTAACCACAATGTACCAAATAACTTGCACCAACCTGAGTGTGCTGATTTATGCAGCTTATTTCTTATTGGTCTATCAAAGGTGCTTGAGGTTGGCTCATCCTAGCTTGGTATAGTTGGGAGGAGTAATAGTTCCATTCCCTTGGAGAATTCAAGTATGAAGAGCTGCATCTTTGGTAGTAGAAAGAAATGGAGCCACTCATAGTCAGTCTTCAGTCTCAGCAGAGTGGAACAGCTTCTGGTTGGACCTTGTGTGTCATGGCATGTCTCAGAATCTGGGACAAGGGGGTGCTATCATAGGCTGGCACATGCCTTGGCTCTGTCTTTTATTATATCACTAATCAACAACTAAGCTCCCTGTACTCCTCTGACTACCCAAGCTGCTTGGCACTCTGGCTATGCCACATAAACTGGCATAGGAGCCAGTAAGGTTTAAACACCATATTAAGAGGAAAGAATGAGAATTCAAAATGACCTTGTGAAGTTGGAGAAATGGTCAGAAACAAATGGAAGGCTATATTTCTATTTCTAGAGCTATAGCCACAGATTGCCCTCAGGGTCTAAGAGGCTCAAGCCACTAAACACTGTAGAATGCTTTGACAGTGGAAGGCTGGCTAATTACAGTGGCAATCTAATTATAAGGTTTCCCTGTAATTGATTCTTTTTTGACTGTGTAGAAACTTCCTTGGATGTGCATTTGCTCCTGAATCACAAGAGAGCAGGGACCAGATCCTGGGGGTCATGTACTCATAACTACCAGGAAGAACTTTTCAATTGCATGCTGAGGAAAGAAGTGGTGTAAAGAATTTAAAAAAAAAAAAGAAGATTCTTCATACAAAAAAGTCCAGTTGTGAACATGATAGCAGGATAAACAACACACATACTGCATGAAATATATCACTTAACACATCTTAGTATCAGAAGTGGGGACCAACTTTCCCAAAATTTCAAGTAGCTAATTTTAGAATTCTGAACCATCTAGAGGGAAGGAGATCAATTTGAAAGATGTGACTGTGATCATATAGTATTCTGTACAATTAAGATATCTGTATAGTTGGTTTGAACCAAATTACTTTGACTCTATTTTATATTGCCTCATCTGTGGACATGTTCTCACCAGAAGAATATAAGTGCCTTGAGGGCAAAAACAATTTTGTTTTTTGTCTTTGTAGCCCCAGCAGAGAGCAGATTGTCTGCCCGCATGTGGAGGAAACAGAGTATTATGGGAAGAACACTGGCTCCCTAGTCAAAAGTCTTGAGTTCAGATCTCATCTCTTTTTACTTGTGAGCAAGTCATTTAACAGAGTGGATTTCATTTTCTTTCTCTGAAAGGAATGGATTGGACTAAATGACCCTTGTAGTTTCTTCCAGCTCTGGATCTATTATCCTACAAACACAGTAAGTGCTTAATGCATGCTTACCAGTTGAATTGAATGGAGCCAAATGAAAATATGTTTTGCTGAATCTAATCCCAAGTTTTTTTTTTCTTGCTTCTTTTCATATATTAAAGTCCTCCTCAAGTGTTTTGTTGTGACCTTTGCAATTTGGCTTCTAAGTCCATCAATTCAACTGAAACTGCTCTCTCCAGAGTCTGCAATGATCTCTTAATTGCCAAATGTAATGAATTTTTTTCAATCTTCATTCTTATTGACCTCTCTCTCAGCACTATATTAGAACCAAGTTACAGTGGGTTCGACTGTGGCTGATCTGACCAATATAAGCCAGGAATGCTCTACCATGGGACTGGCACAGCATTGACAACAACAACAACAACAAACTGCAAAGCAGGATTGGGACAAATTACCAAAAAAAAGCAGGGATTTAAATGATCTAGCAACAGTTAAACAGTCCAGCAAGTAATATAGGTGGAACAGTAGACTGGACTTGGAGTTGGGAATTCAAATCTTGCCTCAGATACTTATTAGCTGTGTAACTTTGGGAAAATCACTTAACCCCTATTTGCCTCAGTTTTCTCATCTGTATAATGGAAATAAGCACCTACCTCCCAAGGTTGTTGTGAGGATCAAATGCAAGAATATTTGTAAAGTGTTTTGCAAACCTTAAAGCTCTATAAAGATGCTAGCTATTATTATAGCCATTACAAAACAACTTGTACTTTAGAGGAGAGACATTTAGGCTTCATTATTGACCCTGATCAAAATCATGACCTTAAATAACTATATATATCTCTATATCTCTATATCTATATCTATATATATAGAGAGAGACAGACAGACACACATATACATATATACATATATACAGACAGACACACATATACATATATATAGAGAGACAGACAGACAGACACACATATACATATATACATGTATACATGTATATATTATGTAAATTTATATACACATACTATATATATATTATGAAAATAACTGTGACCTCGAACAATTCACTTGAGGTCTTTGACCTACAATTCTCTACTATAGAAAAGCTCCAGTAGAATATGAGAGCCCCTTGAGGAGACTGACTGGTTTGGGTTTTTGTATCCGCATTAGCTGACACAATAGCTGGCATCTAGTAGGTGCTTAATAAATGCTCGTTGAACTGAATCAACTTGAATGAGGAGGTTGGTTTTTATTATTTCAAATGTCCCTTTCATCTCTGATATTTTGTGACACTAAAACAGAATTAACATTCCAATATTTGTTGAACATTCTGCAAAAACAGACAGCATAGAAAGTTCCAGGGAAGTAGAGCCAGAAGATCCCTAGAATCACTCTGGAAATCGACACAATTCTGGTAGAACCAAAGTATTGCTAGGAGCAAGATCAAAACTTCCCAGGAAATACAGGATCCTTAAAAAAAGAACCAACTCAAAAATCAAACATTCTTTCTCAGGGGATGGGGTCAGGATAGGGAATGGACCCATAATTTCATTGATACAGGGAATTCCTTTCTGGGTGAAGAAACTCCCTTCACAAATGTAGGTTGTCACCTCCTCTGAAATTTCTAGTATTCAAGAGCTGCCTGGAGGATTGAGACTTGCACAGGGTCATTTGACTAGTGTGCTAGAGAGGTGACCTTGAACCCAGGTCTTCCTGGTTCTGAGTCCAGCTTTCTAGCCCCTACACCATGATGCTTCTTAATTTTTCCTTAACTTACATGAACAGAAGCAGGGAGTCATCATATCCGGGTGGGTGATACTCTGAAGCAGAACACAGGAATACTGGACCTCATATTTTAAGAGGGAAATTTGAGCAAGCGGATTCATAGTGAGAGGCAATGTGTGCAGTGGAGAGAGAGTTCTGGACTCAGAGCCAAGAGGACTTAAGACACTTACCAGCTCCTAGGCAAGGGACTTCAGTCTCTGAGCCTCACTTTCCCTATCTGGAAAGTGAGCAGGTTGAGATTGATAACCTCTTATTACATTGTAGCCTTCAATCTATGATCTCATGGTTCAGAATAACATAATCAGGCTGAATTGATCTACAAGGGTTGGGAGAGGGCAGGGGAGGAGGGACAACAGCAGGGGCTATTCTCTGTCCATATCAGGTGCTTAACAACTGCCTGTTGAATTGAATGATAAGCTGGAGAAGAGACACTGTATGGGATATATTCTTGCTTCCTTCAAACACCTGAGGGATGGTCACATGCAAGAGGGAATAAACCAGTTCTCTGCTGCTTCAAAGTAGGCTCATTTGATAGACATGACAGAAACAGATTCCAACTTAGTATCAAATATTTTCCAGTTAAAGATGCCTCACACCTTAGGTCTCTCACTCACCAGAATACCTGGAAGTGGGAAAACCAGGGCTGGATGACTAGCTGTCAGGGAATTTAGAGTAGTCTCTGAGCTGAGAGAGAGGATGACCAAGATAACCTTTGGGGATCCCTCAAACCAGAGGATGGTGAAATGCATTTGTTGAAAATTCAGACTTCTGGGAATGACAAAGGGAAATAAGTTTTGGAGACGCCTGAGGGAGGAGGAAGGGAGGGAGGGAAGGAGGGATAGAATTTGGAACTCAAAACTATAAATTAAAATGTTTATTATTTTTAAAAAGCAAAGACCACCTATTTTACCAGGGCCAGTCAATTAAATCTCAACATGCCTCAGTTTCCTCATCTGTCAAATGAGGAGGTCCTTTTGGCTCTAGATCTATGTTTTGGTATCAGTGTGGGACTTCAGTTTCCTCATATGAAAATTTAGAGAGTTGTAACAGATATTTTTTGGGGTCGTTTCCAACTCTCAATAATTGAATCCCATAATCCTTTTCCCTTTTCAAAGCCAGGCAAAT